>NC_143553.1:77337500-78537500 GCF_054136105.1 Typopeltis vanoorti | reverse complement strand
GAGTTTATATGTTCCAAGCCAAGGAAAATTGGATGAAAAATTTATGTACTGAAATTGAACTGCTTCAGAAACAACATGATAATTTCAATCTGTATAAGAAAATCAACGAAATTTCCGGAAAACTGAGGAAAAAGCAAATAGTGTCTCTAAGAGACGAAAATGGAAAAATAGTTCTGGAAGAAGAGAATAAAGCACAGATTTGGATAAAATATGTAACAGAACTTTTCAATGATACTAGACAGAAGCCTATAAATATAAAAGATAACATTCAAGGACCAGCAATCATGAAATGCGAAATAGAGAATGCTATACAAACAAGTAAAACAGGAAAAGCCAGTGGACCAGATGATGTGCAAACAGAATTTTTAAAATTAATCGAACCAGATAACATCAAACTTCTTGAAAAACTATTTAATAAAATATATGAAAGTGATGAATTTCCATCAGATTGGCTCAAATCTACATTTATCACTATCCCAAAGAAACCCAAAGCGAATTCCTGTGGTGACTTCAGACTTATTAGTCTAATGAGCCAAACATTAAAAATATTTTTGAAAGTAATTCAGAATGGCATTTATAGAAAAAGTGAAGAAACTCTAAATGAAACACAATTCGGCTTTCGGAATGGTTTTGGTACTAGAGAGGCCCTTTTCTGTACCCAAATATTGATACAAAAATGCATAGAAAAACAGAAATCTGTCTTTATGTGTTTCATAGATTTTGAAAAAGCATTCGACAAAGTCAGACACACCAACTTAATAGAAATCCTTCAACAAATAAGGCTAGATAAACAAGACATAAGATTAATAACAAATCTGTATTGGAATCAGTCAGCTACCGTTAAATTAGACAACATTACCACCAGTGATATTAACATCAAAAGAGGAGTGAGACAAGGATGTGTGCTCTCACCACTCCTGTTCAACATATATGCGAATAGGTAATCTTTAAAAGAGGTAATCTTTAAAAGAGCATTGGAAGAATGTCCAGAGGGAATCACAATAAATGGAAAGATTGTTAACAACCTACGATATGCAGATGACACCGTGCTAATTGCAGATAACATTATGAATCTCCAAAAACTCGTTGACAGAGTATACATAGAAAGCCAAAGAATGGGAATAAATATAAACATCAACAAGACAAAATACATGATCATCAGCAAACATCCAGCCTCATCAATGAAACTGACACTCAATGGGAAAAATATTGATCAAGAGTCAAGATATAAATATCTTGGTTGCTGGCTTAATGAACGGTGGGATCCAGAAATAGATATAAAGACAAGGATTGAAGTTGCACGGCAGTCCTTCATGAAAATGAGAACACTATTCTGCAATAAAGACCTAAACATGGAAGTCAGATGCCGAATGCTGAAATGTTACGTGTGGTCTATTCTGCTCTATGGAGTTGAAACATGGACATTGAAGGCGACAACCATCAAGAAAATCGAAGCCTTTGAGATGTGGCTATACAGAAGAATGCTAAAGATATCATGGATAGAAAAATTTACCAATGAAGATGTCTTAAAATCCATTGGCAAAGCTAAACATCTTGTACAAATAATCAAGAAACGAAAAACATCATATCTTGGACACATCATGAGAAACAGCAAATACCAACTTCTACAAACTATTTTGGTAGGAAGAATTGATGGCAAAGGAACTAGAGGAAGAAAAAGAATATCATGGTTTGACAACATCAAGACGTGGACAGGAAAGAGCAGTGCACAACTGCTCAGATTAGCACAAGAGCACAGTTTGTTCGCCAAGATGGTCGCTGACCTTCGATAGAAGATAGCACAATAAGAAGAAGATGTTCCAATATTCCTGACTTCATTTTACACTGCCCTTCTGTCTAAACATTCTGAGGTATGTCGTCAGCACGATGTTTACTGAGTTGAATTCCAAATTTGATATAGCTACTTCCTGATGATTTGTTGTTACTGGAGTTGGTTTATTACGTAACTCTTGCAGCTGAAGTTCAGTAAATATTTTGTTACGGAAAATGAAATTCTTTTGGTCCATAAGTCTTTGTTCTGTTATTGCAGATTCTGGGAATTTTTGTTTCCAAAATAAATGCATACACGTTCTGAAACCTTGTTTTTCTGGTGTTGATCTGTAAAAACATTTCATATATTCTATGTTTTCGTCTACAGTCAATTTTTTTATGTTTAGTTTCTTCCAGTCGCTTTTCAGCTTCCTGACCTGATTGCCCAGCAAGGATAGCTGGGTCCTCTAGCTCACTTGTCGCCTGATGCCCAGGATCCCCAACATCTGACGCAGTCCTTGATGACCCGGGCGTCGACTGATTCGGTATGAATCTCTTCTTCTTTTCACCATCAAGAAGGGGGATGGAACACTGTTAGTCTGGCTCCTCTGTTGAGACCTACCTGACAAGGGTGGCCGTGCTATCAGCTTTGCTACCGCCAGAATAGCTCCCGACATCACTGACGCATGCAAGTCCCACCCCCACGACAAGGCCGTGTTCCTTCGGGGGATTATTATTGTTGTTGTTGTTATTATTATTATTAGTAGTATTATTATTATGGGAGACCTCCAGGGAGTCAGACTCATCGAGGGAGGCCACATACTACACACACCAGCTATCATACTCATTCTTGAATGCATTCACTATGCTTGCAATCACAACATCCAATGGCAATACATTCCAATCATGCGCCACCCTCTGCGATAAAAAGCTAGCCTTCACACCCTTCTTGGCGGCTTTCATTCTCAGCTTCCAAGGATGTCTTCTTCCCCTTTCCCCACCCTCCATAAATTGAAAAATTCCATCAATTGAAATCCTGTATTAACCTTTCAGAAGTTTGTAAGTCTCAATCATATCACCCATCTTTCTCCTGTTTGCTAGTGTCTGCAGTCTACAAATACTCAATCTGTCTTCATAATCAATATTCCAGAATCCTTATAACAGTTTTAACACTCTCTTTTGTACTCTCTCCAAAATATAAGAATCACAATGGAAACCAGGAGACCAGACCTGCGCACAATAGTCCACGTGAGGTCTTATCAAGGCCTTGTAAAGAGGCAAAATAACATCCTTATCTTTACATGTGACCGTTCGTTTCAGCATTGCAATTATCTTTTGAGATGTATTTGCAATCTTTACAACATGGCCCCTAAACTTCCTGTTTATTAACACTCCAAGATCCCTAGCCTCATCGGTTTCTTCTTTCCTAATCCCACCAATATAATACGACATTGGATATCTAATCGTGCCGAAGTAAATGACTTTACATTTACTGACGTTGAACTGACACCACTTTTTCCATGCCCACAATTGCAGCCTATTCAAATCATTCTGCAAAGACTGCATATCAGCAACATTCCTGATTAACCTACCCATCTTTTCATCATTAGCAAATAGCTGTATGTCGTTTGTGAAATCCTTCCCAGTATCACTAATGTACAGATTGAATAACAGTGGACCAAGCACTGATCCTTGTGGTACACCACTTGTTACCTTAAACCTTGCAGACTCAGATTCCCCGTATACTACTTTTTAGCATCTGTCAGTCAGCCAACCTCTGATCCAAGCTAATATTATATAACCCAACCCCATTTTCTCCAATTTATGCAGTAGTCTGCCATGCTGTGTTCTGTCAAAAGCCTTAGCAAAATACAAATGTATCATGGTGTATCCATTTCCCTTGTCTAGATCAATGGCAACATTGTTATAGAATGTGAGTAAGTTGCTAAAACATGACCTTCCCTTAGTAAACCCATGTTGTTAATTGCAAAGTAGAGATTCACTGTCAACCCATTTCTGAATGCGGGTCCTAACCAATTTTTCGAAAATGTTCACCACCACTCCTGAGATACTAATTGGTCGATAGCTGAATACGTCGGTCTTTGCACCAACCTTATGCAATGGAATTACATATATATTCCTTCCATTTCTGCGGAATCTTCCCTGATCTAAGACTTATAATAAACATCCTGGTCAAAGGAATGGCCAGTTCAGTTGAACACTCTTTTAGCACATGTGCTGGTCCCTATTGTAAATGACTTTACATTTACTGACGTTGAACTGACACCACTTTTTCCATGCCCACAATTGCAGCCTATTCAAATCATTCTGCAAAGACTGCATATCAGCAACATTCCTGATTAACCTACCCATCTTTTCATCATTAGCAAATAGCTGTATGTCGTTTGTGAAATCCTTCCCAGTATCACTAATGTACAGATTGAATAACAGTGGACCAAGCACTGATCCTTGTGGTACACCACTTGTTACCTTAAACCTTGCAGACTCAGATTCCCCGTATACTACTTTTTAGCATCTGTCAGTCAGCCAACCTCTGATCCAAGCTAATATTATATAACCCAACCCCATTTTCTCCAATTTATGCAGTAGTCTGCCATGCTGTGTTCTGTCAAAAGCCTTAGCAAAATACAAATGTATCATGGTGTATCCATTTCCCTTGTCTAGATCAATGGCAACATTGTTATAGAATGTGAGTAAGTTGCTAAAACATGACCTTCCCTTAGTAAACCCATGTTGTTAATTGCAAAGTAGAGATTCACTGTCAACCCATTTCTGAATGCGGGTCCTAACCAATTTTTCGAAAATGTTCACCACCACTCCTGAGATACTAATTGGTCGATAGCTGAATACGTCGGTCTTTGCACCAACCTTATGCAATGGAATTACATATATATTCCTTCCATTTCTGCGGAATCTTCCCTGATCTAAGACTTATAATAAACATCCTGGTCAAAGGAATGGCCAGTTCAGTTGAACACTCTTTTAGCACATGTGCTGGTCCCTATTGTTGAATTCTTATTCAGTTTATGCAAAAGCTCTAATATCTCGGCCTCACACACCTGCGTTTCTTCATCTAAGGAACAGGTACCAGTGAGCTCAATGTTTCTTTCACCAGGTTGATAGCTTTTAACGAAATGGGCACTCAATAACTGAAAAACCTCTTCTGCATCTGTAACCCTCACGCCATTTAGATTTAGAAGAGTTATTCTTTCATATTCAACTTCAGTATATCGATAGAATTCTTGTGGATTGTCTTTAACACGCAGAATGAGTTTCTTTTCATACGCAGTATTTGCTTTCCGTACAACAGTTGTGACTATTCTAGCCTGCTGTTTATAACCTTCGTCATCCTTATGCAAACGGTATTCCTTCCACATCATCGTTTTCTTACGAATCTATTCCTTAATAAGATTGCACATCCATTTGATTCCTAGTCTATTTATTCTTCGAACTCTCGGGACATATTCTGATATTGCATTATTTAAGTATTGTTTAAATGCTTCCCATGCACTGTCGATATTCTTTCCATCCAGCAACCGATCCCAGTCCACTGAACTCAGTGTACTCCTCAGTTGGTCATAATTTCCTGCTTTGTAGTTCACCATTTAACCTTTTCTGAATGGAACATTCATAAACTTAGTCACTTTCCAAGTGAGTATTTCATGATCGCTGTCACCAACCAGAGGCAGAATAGTTACGTCTTTAACTGAAACGCCCTCTGACACTATAATCAGATCTACAAACAAATCAAATCTATAATCAATTCGACAAGATCTACAAACAGAACAACGGTTTGGCAATGGGTATATGTTATTTCGGATTTTTGTGTTTTTTAGCTTCTTTTCCTTAAGGTTTTTCAAATTGCTCACGTCTGCTTTGAGTTTAAGAATTTTATTCTCCAGTCGATGCTTCCATTTTGGTTCCTGAGCCTTACTGCTTTTGGGTTCACTAATCTTATATCCTAATTCAGATGTTATGACGTAGGCTATTGAGTACATAAGTTGATTCGTTTGCCCAATAGTTCCAGTAGGAATATCCCTTGCATCTTTGGAAGCCTAACTCATTCCTGGTTGCTGTTCATTTGCTCGATAATTTTCTTGCGAGGTATTGTTCCTTATCTGATAGCTTCCTTTCAACTATTTGTATATTTTCAAAAATTTCAGCATTCTGCACGTTGGAATCTGGTTCTGCTTCATTCATATTCTTGGTCACTTCAGGGTCAGTACGGTCTCCTTTTACAGCTTAAGCTTTCAGTGCTTCCAGCTCAAGTTCACTAAATACCTTGCGTTTGATAATGAAGCTGCGTTGATGCATCAGCCTTTCGAATGAAATTTCAGAATTTGGGTGTCGTTTAAGCCAAAGTTGGAACATTCGTTTCTGAAATCCCCTAACTGATGGGTTTGAACTGTAGAAGCACTGCATGACTTGTCTATTTTCAGCCATGCTCCACTTTTTCCTAGTAAATACTTTCGAGTTCTGTGGATCTTGCTCCTGTATCCCATTTGTCACTGGCTGTCCAGGAAGCCTAACATCCAGTGTGATCCTTGGTAACCCGCGCGACGACCGATGCGGTATAGACTTCTGATTTATGTCTTCACCATTTTTAACTGTGGGGTGGGCAGGTGCATGAGATAAAAAATAGGTAAATAGGACAGAATCACCCCTAGCCCTCGAATACTCTAATAGCATTGGGGGAAGGAGCAAGGTGAAAAGAAATACAGAGCGAAAGAAGAGTAGGGACCAGTCTACATATAATATAACAGGTGTATATTACATGGAGTAAGGCGTGGTCCACCTTCAGGTGCCTCGGACCTTTTATGTTACTTTAAATTAGCAGCTCAAGTAGCGCCTTTTGGAATTGCCAGTTATTGTTCGATTAGCTTTTTACATGTACTAAAGATGCCTTTGATACTTAGACGAAAATAATACTAATAAAATATTATTTTACTTCAATTTATTATTGTGTGATAATTTATTTAAATATGCCTATTCACGGTATTTCCTTATTTAAATAAGTACAGCTTTCTTCAACAAACTGTGATTTGAATATCAGTTTCGATTTCGTAATTAAATCGTGTTTCATTAAACTAGAATGTAAATCGCCTTTGCAATCAAATTTGTTATACTGTATTTGTAAATATCCGAAAGGAGTAATTTGTCAATTATTTATGTAAATTGTTCGGTGTATTTATTCAGTTGTTTTTTTTTTCCTTTAAGCACCTGGCCTTTAACAGTAAACTATAGTTTGAAAAACAGGTTTTGAAGAATATTCGATGTTTGTATAAATGCTATCAGTAGATTATCAGTACTATCAGTGCTATCAGTAGAGGGCGTTGTGTTTAAGGTCCTCATAATAAAATCATCTCTTCCTCTTACATCATTCAGTAGTAGTAGTAGTACTGGTTTTGATTTTGTAACTTTACATTCGGTTTTATTTCAGTTTATGCATAGTCCATCGTGAAGCAGTAAGTTCTTAACTTTTTATACAAACTTATTTCAATTATATTATATATATATATAAATACTGCATACAGTATGAAGAGAACATAGAGTGCGCAATATAACTTATGAATAATTAATTAATTAATTTATTTATTATTATTATTATTATTATTATTATTATTATTATTATTATTATTATTATTATACTGACATGTTGTTGCGATAATAATGTTACAATAATGTTTTAATTACTATTAAAACAATAATGTTTTAATATATGTAAATACGCGCTCTATACTAACAAAAGTTGATATTAACAATGAATTATTATTACTGTCAATATTATTAAATTATATTTTGTGAAATATCTGTATTAAATGCAAAATATATAAACATTTATTGAAATCTAAATACGAATAACAAAATGCAGAACAGAAGATATATTGTTTATTTATATAAAATAGAGCCTTATCTCAGTCAGTATATTTTGATTCTGTTGAACTATTAATACAAGTGTATTACACAGCTTTTCGTCGGTGGACTTTACATAAAACAATGCAAAATATACATTTGGCTGTGTTTACTCAAAAATATTTACAAAAATAATCTGTTATAAAAAATTCTGAAATGAGTATCAAGAAAATATCTTTATACTTTATAAACAATCAACATTTAAGTACTCCAGTACTATACAAATATTTGCATTAGGTTAAAAAAATTATTGAAATTTGAAAAAGCTACAAAAGTTTCCATCACACTAATATCCAGTTTTCTATCAGAACCATAAAACCTTTTGCCTCACGGTGACGAGAAAGCTCAATTTAAGATGATAAAGTTATACGTTTATCGACTAAGCCTTTATAATTTTCATTGCAGTTTGCCCCGAAAATCTTCCATTAATATTTGTGGAATAAAAAATATTCAATAAAATATTTTAAAATTAGAATTAAAATTTAAAAAGAAATTGCAAAATTAGATAGAACTAAACGTTCCACAAAGAGACTATCGAATTGATCATGTTTTAATGTTAAATTACCTCAGATATAATAAAAATATGCTCGTGTTCACTTTAGATTCTGGTATTTCTGGAAATTATGCAATTATGTATGATGCCAAATTTAAACTGTGTGCTTTATCAAAGTTAATTATATAGTTACGATAAAAACTCTCTGTTAAGTTAATTTTTTTTGAATGCTATAATTTCTTCACATAATATTCTAAACTGGCCAAGTACGCATAAAAAGCAACAAAGTCATCAGCAGACTAGTTACAATTTCCTCTCTTCAGATATTCCAATTGTAATGTTTGGAACTTACCATTTCCAACTTCGGCATATTTTTGAGATTTATTTTTTGATTATATGCTGGTTTAGGAAGTTTTATCCAGAAGTAAGCATCTTTTGCCTCATGAGCTTCATTCGCTCCTCTAAACAAACAGTACCTAGCACATTATAATAAGAAAAGAAAAAATATTTTATATTTTTTGTAAGGTTACCTAGAATAAACCATTATACCAAAAACTCACGATTTTAATGTCAAAAGAATAATCTTATTGTTTCAAGAAGGTTAATAGATAGCTGTAATACGCGATATCGATGATATGATTAGTTCGCGATATCGATGATATCGTCAAGGTTAGATTCCTTTTATAAGCAATTTTCAACTCCAAGTGAGTTTGCCGGTCTCCTATTGAAGTGTCAGTCTGTTTTTCATCCCATAAACACACAAACCAGCATTAAAACGAAATTGTTACAGTGAAATATCAATAAGCATAAGCCTAACTGCATTATCCTAATGAGTTAAAGCAAGGATAGTCAAAGAACTTTGCGGGTTGTACATTATAAAGATCTGTAAATATCGAAGATTATTATTTATAAAACAGTTATTTATATTTTTACAAGATTGTTTAGATTAAAACGTGTGAAAAATGAACCATAAGAAAATTGAGCAGTTTCCATACTTTTACTTTTTTCACTGTTAAGCCTCGATACTTGTGGTGCTGCTGTTTACAGAACCATCCAGTCATATTAGCCTCGATGTTCCTCTGTTTATCTTTCCCTTCGGCATCTGGTTCTTTACTTTCTTTGTTCATCTGTTATGCTGCATTCTTTCTATATGATTTGCCCTCCACACTCTTTCCATCCCATATTTTTTATGATTTTTTTTATTATTTCATCCATTACTAAATTAACACAAGGTGGGACTTTGTAAGTCATTTTATCTAATTCCTATGGTTATTTTAATTTTTTTCTCTCCTTGTTCTGTATTTATTATAAAACTGTTATATGTGTACGTATTCTAATTGCTTCTAAACTTTTTGGGGTGTTTTCTTATTTTAAATGTGGTTACTATATCTTTTAACATGACTACTATACGCTATCGAATGCTTTTATTAAATTAATAAAACATATACAAAGACATTTATCGTATTGTAACGATTTCTCTTTTTGCTTTAATACAATGTTTCTCAACTTATGGGACGCGCCCTCTTTGGGGAGCGCAAAATACATAAAGGGAGTGGCACGAAGATAAAGCGAAGGAAGTGGAGATCAAAGGAAAAATTGAAAAACTACTTCAGTGAAACGAAAGCATTTAATGAAACTATTTATTGGTATAAAATCAATATAAAAACTAAAACATGAAATATACTCTTAAAATAAAATAATAAAATGTATAAAATCCACTGTTTTGAATAAACTAGTTACGTTTACGGGAACATATCAATATTGTAAAGTATACCGAGCAACTAACTAAAACTAAACAACAACAATACATCTAAAAATTAATGGTTTCCTTGGGCCCGTGTTGAGGAGTAAAGCTTTTCATATGATGGTGACACATTGGAAATTGACAAGCTTAGTTCAAAGGGTTTTGTCAGTGTCTCAACACAATAATTGCAAGGGAAGAAGGTGGGAGGCGCCTCAAAAACTACGTAATATTAAAAAATGGGGCCTACATGATAGAAGGCTGAGAAACAATGCTTTAATATTAATATTGCGTCTATTGCTGATTCATTTCGTCTAAATTGTTGTTGTTGTTGATCATCAGATAATACAAGCAAATTATTTACAATATTTCCAGTTATTTCTGTGCATAAGATTTAATGGTGTAAAAGCAAATTTACTCCTCTCTAGGTAGTCCTGTCCTCAACACAGACCCAAATTGATATTGTTAGCATGGTTGTTAGGTATTTTTCAAATATATATACAGGGTGTTCGGGATAAATTTGACATATTTATAATTAATTATATTTTTCCGTAAGTTACATGTATTAACACACACTTCTCTTCATTTAAAAGTTTGGACCCTTCTTCATTCATATACAAGATGTCAGAAAGGATGGATAGCTGGAACCCACCTGAATCATGGAAGAGAATAACTTGTATCATGATGATTCGTGCCCGCCATCAAAATAAGGATATTACGACTGCTGCCCAATGCTCCCTGAATACAGTAAAAACAATCAGACATGAACTAGAGACTTGCAATGGTGACTACGAGGATGTAGCAAGAAGAAAGATCCCTAGCAGACGATCTGATTGCGTTCGTACAGCAGAATTCCTCGCAAATCTGCAGGAACAGGTGTTGAAGAACCCTGGCATTGGAATTCGGGCTTTGTTCGTGGAGTTGCTAACTGTAGTCAAGCCCTGGATAACAAGGGTAGCCAATGGTAGGCCGTATGTATGGCAGCAGGATTCGGCCCCTTGCCACACCTCTGGGAAAAGTCAAAAATGGTTGTCTGAAAATTTCTACGACTTCACCAGTCCAAATGTTTGGCCTCCAAACTCCCCAGACCTTAACCCCATGGATTATTTTGTATGCGGAGCAGTTGAAAAAGACACCAATCGCACTTCCAGTAATACAAAAGCCCAGTTAATGGATAAAATTAAAACAGTTTTTGCGGCCCTTCCCAGGGAGACTGTAGCATCAGCTTGTTCGAGGTTCCGAAGCAGAATTGAAGCTGTGATCGATGCTAATGGTGGTTATTTTGAGTAAATCTTGTTGATAGTATTGTAATTAACTCTGCCTGTAATGTTTTTTTTGTCAATTCATTAAATTTAATAGATACAAAGAAGATTTTCTTTTTCCTTACGAAACTGTCAAATTTATCCCGAACACCCTGTATATATATATATACATATACAATGATCATTGACTTGTTAGCATACATTTTGTTTAAAGAATTGAATGACTAAAACCGAGAAGATTTAAGTAAAAAGTTTTAATATTAAAACACGACTATTTTCGGCTTGTAACAGCCTTCATCAGGTGACATTATAAAAGAAAGAAAAAAGAAAAAAACACTAAAACACTGAAGCTTAAATAAACTATGAACAACATAAAGAGTCTCAATACATAATTGACATTAAAACGTTGTGGTTGTATTTAGAGCTGTTCTTTCGTTTGTTGTATTGTTCGGAAAGTGTGCTAGTAGCATCTCGTGAACGGCAGTACATGATTACAGCTGATTGACTATCTGGGAGGTTGTAGATCAAGTATTTATTTATATGAACAGGATTGAAGATGATTTCCCTAGATTCCACGATTTTTCTCTCTAGTTCATCATTGCAATGGAAGATGTCAGTAGATTTTTCCCAGCAGACTGTGCGACTTTGGCTTCATCATTAGATTAGCCGAGAAAAGGACATGAATTGATAATGCACTGGCTCGCTGTCTCTTGTAAGTAATGTCTCTCATGTGTTCTTCCATACGCAATTCGACAGATTTGTCTGTCTGCCCAAAATAAGGAATATCACAATCACAAAATATTTTAAATACACCAGGGTATTTAAGATGATGATGATGACAAGGTTTTGGATGGCTTATTAAGAAATAGATTTCTGGAAGCGGAGCGAACAAAGTTCTGACATTGTATTTTCTTAGAACGTTTGCTAATTTATGTGAAACTGTACTTATGTAAGGAATAGATATATTGCCTTTGAATCTATTTGTTTCTTCTGAGCGATGTCTAGGAGGATTAAGAAGGAATCTTTCCATGATTTTCTTGGAATATCCATTAACTTCGAAAGAAGTTTTCAGATGGTTTATTTCTGTAAGCAGTTCATTTGGGACATCAAGAAGAGAACGGGCTCTATGTCCCAAGGTGGAAATTATTCCAAGCTTATGAGGAGGGAAATGATGAGACTGACGGTGCAGATATCTGTTAATATGTGTGGGCTTTCTATATATCGATATTTTGAGTTTACTAGAAGAGCGGGTCAGTTTGACATCAAGAAAAGACAGGGAATTATCCGTTTCAAGTTCGGCAGTAAACTTAATACTTTGATGTCGGCTATTGAGATGTTCGAGGATAACCATAAGGGAATCATGTCCATGGCTCCAAATAATGACAACATCATCTACATAGCATTTCCAAACTTTAGGTGTTAAAATAAAGGAAGAGATAATCTTGGTTTCAAAATCCTCTAAGTAAATATTTGCGAGTACAGGGGATAAAGGATTACCCATAGCCAGACCATGATTTTGCTTGTGTATAGTATCTTGGAATCTAAAGTAACCGGATTTGATGCAATGTGTAAGCAAGGCTAACATTTTTTTAAACTTGTCCTTGAGTAATGTTAGGACTTCATCTGTTGGGACAGTAGTGACCAAAGAAGTTATGTCCAAGCTAGCCATGATTTCATCTTCATTAACTATTATATCCTTGATGTATGAAACAAATTCTGTAGTGTCCTTGATGAAGGATGGCGAGTTGCCTGAAAAACCTGAGGTATTTTAGGAACGCATATATGGTGTTCCTAAAATCCATAAAGAGAACACCCCACTTGATTTGTCTGTAGAATTGCGTATGGAAGAACACATGAGGAACATTACTTACAAGAGACCACGAGCCAGTGCATTATCAATTCATATCCTTTTTCTCGGCTAATCCTAATGATGAAACCCAAAGTCTGCTGGGAAAAATCTACTAACATCTTCCGTTGCAATGATGAACTAGAAAGAAAAATCGTGGAATCTAGGGAAATCATCTTCAATCCTGTTCATCTAAATAATAACTTGAGCTACAACCTCCCAGATAGTCATTCAGCTGTAATCATTTACTGGCGTTCACGAGATGCTCCTAGCACGCACTTTCCCAGCAGTACAACTAACGAAAGAACAACTTTAAATACAACCACAACGTTTTAATGTCAATTATGTATAGAGACTCTTTATGTTGTTCATAGTTTATTTAAGCTTCAGTGTTTTAGTGTTTTTTTTTCCTTTTTTCTTTCTTTTATAATGTCACCTGATGAAGGCTGTTACAAGCCAAAACTAGTCGTGTTTTTATATTAAAACCTTTTTACTTAAATCTCGGTTCTAGTCATTCAATTCTTTTTTTAAAAAAAAAGAAAAAAATATATATATAAAGACTACAGCGTTGAACTAATTTAAGCCACTTCAGACCTCCAATAGGGAGGGGGGGGCGTTAGTTTCACACAGTTTGATTTAATTTCTCTCTCTCTCTGTCTCTCTCTGCCCCTCACCTACAGACAATCACAACCATCCCTGTCTACGGCGGGATTCGAACTCGCTTGTTGGTTATATATATATATGTACAGTATATATGCTCAAAATTAATATTTTCTTTCTCTTTCCTTTAGTTTATATGTAGCATTCTGCTTGATATATAAGAATAGTTTTGTTTTTGTTCTCTTGTTTATGGTCCATTAATATTCCAATTCTTTTAATTGTTCTTTCACGTTTCTCTTCTCTACTATATATGGCCATTTGCCTAATTATTTTGCCATTTTTTTACTGATATTGTACAAATATTAATGTTACAAATTTTCGATCTCCAATTAATGTTCTTTTTTGCTAGTGATCTTACATTACATGTACCAGTTCTCTGTATTTCTTTCATCAGTTTTTCTCTGCGTAGTCCGTTCTTAGTCAATTTCCGATAAAGCCATTTGGTCTTTTCAACTGTTATTTCTCTGAGAAATTGAGTTTTAATGTTCTCTTATGAGATAATAACCGAAAAATTAAAGCCTATTCTGTTCGCCGGCTATACTGTATGTACATTTATATCTGGGTTGATACTGCTGGACGTATACACGTCTAGAATGCCTTGCCGACATCTATCATTCACCTCCGCACCAAGGAGGTGAATATTAGAGGAAAAATTCGTGGAGAAACATTTACACATCAAATATTTTGTTGCTGCTTACAGAATACATTATGGATAGCTCTAGCACATCAAGTATATTAACAAAAGTATTTGGACACCTAGCTGGGGTCAAAACAATGCATTTAAATTACATGTGTTGTACCGAGTGGGACCATCTTTGGCCTAAATGGCAGCAACTACCCTATGGGGAATGTATTCAACCAATTTCGGATACATCGCAATAATAATAATCTTCCATTCCCCGCGCAAAGCCGTTCCATTTTTGATTCTGATGACGGCCGCTGCGGTCTGGAGAGAATCCAGTTCTAATTTGTCTCAAAGATGTTCAATGGGGTTGAGTTCTCGATTCTGAGTCTTCAACTCCAACATTTCAACGTTCTTTAGTGGAAACTAGTCTCGGACTCTCAGTGCAGTATAGGATAGATTATTGTTCCACTGAAGCATGCAAGGATCACTGCCGAAGTACTTCCGCAGCTTCGGAAGCATGAACTTATCCAGGATGTCCAGATAACCATCACACGTCATGGTTTTGGGCCACCAAACTTGACTGTTAGAATGATGCCGTCCTGCCGGAACCGTTCTCAAGGTAATCTCCAGATCGAAACACGACAATCAGAGTGAAAATTTTGGACGCGTAATTCATCGCTTCATAGGACCCTTTTCCAGTCATCTAGAGTCCAGTAACGGTGTAAAATACATCAGTTCAAATGTCGTTTGCATAGAGGTTCGGGGGGGAGGATGATATGTGACTTGTTCGCAGCAGCTCTGCTGTGGTAACCTAAGGCAGAGCTGCTGCGAACAATTCTACTGCTGACAGATGTCCCTTCAGCATTTTCAAGGTTCACTAAAAAGTCCTCCGCTGATGAATTACAGGATGGTCGAACATTCCCAGTGAGAGAGTGTCGATCTCGTTCATTGACTGGCGATGGCCTCCCAGGAAGTTCTCATACTGTGGTAGCGTCATCGATTTTCCATTTACGAATGACATAAGCAACAGCGGATTGCGGAATACTGAGACGGATAGCAATGTCAAGAATAGAGAGACCACAATATGGAAGTCTGTCAGTGCAGCTGAAAATGTCATCTTGACATCGAGTACATTGCAAAACATGTAGCGCATCCCACCGTTTATCACAAGACTTACCAAGATACTTCCTATATATTTGGATGTGGTGGGATTCGCATTTTGCATGGCATATTTCGAATCCTATAATGACAAAAGCATATGGACATCTTACATGTCCATATGCTTTTGTTAACATAGTGTACACAATAAGAAGCAGTTAGTATTGAATATGTCCTATTGGTAGGAAAGATCTTGTTTCGAAATCCCACCAGAAGACCCTTTATATGGTCTTTTCAAACGAATGTGAGTTGACCGATCACGTACAAAAATGAAAGGCTTTATTCTCCTGGACACTCACGTTTCATTACATAATATAAGAAATCATCAGGAAAAACTCATACAAATTACATACATGATATACTGGACTCAGAGAGCCTTGGAAATTTTGACCATAATTCAGAACTTATTCTATAACAACAGGGATGAGTGGGGATTAATAAGTCAAACATGTCTGACAGTAAGTAGCCAGAATAAAGTAGTATCGAACGAACACTTTTATCGATAAATTTACAAACCAAATTCTTAACTGCTGCGCTGCAGTAATAATCAGAAAGCCTCAAGGAAAATATCTCCTGCAACGCCTTTTCGCTTCCTCAGAGTAAGTCAGGACATGCTCTTTTAGTTCTGTCTTTTTGCATATCCCTACATTCGCTGCGTAGACTACAGTGTTAGATGAGAGGCAGTCTTCCTAAGTATAAAGATCTTAGTTCATCTTTAGGTTTTTGTGTTCTATAACAAACAATTAAATCTACAATATCTGCAATTTTATAAGAACAGACCAGGATAAGAATTTCTTTGAAACGTAATGGGGTACACTTTGCTGGTCTTAAAGGAAAAAATGAGTGATTGATAGGTCTTTCAAATTGTTCGATTTTTCTTTAAATGCAGAAAAAGTATCCAAACAAAATAAACAAAATGTAAACAGGTTGATGAAAGAACTGTAATGAGTTGTATATATTTCCCAACTTAGCTAACTACTGTATGGAATATTCATGCAATATTTGCTTCACACTCTCTGCCCAACACTTTCTCTCTGAATTCGATATGCCGTCAACATTTTACAACTGGATCTCTTCTTTAGCTGAGCTGTAGGTTTTTTTTTACAAAATTAATTCGGTCCCTCCAAGGATCTGAATTGGTTCTGAGAAAGACATAAACGTTCTTTCCATTTTGCACGTTGTCACCGAAAGACAACATAATTTCAGTGTCCAGTTTTCAGTTTACATAGCGAAAGAAAGTACAGGAAAGAGCATTGGTGCTGCATTTCATCATCATCCATCTCAAAAACAAAGCCTTCTGGTAGACCTACTTTTATCTCAATGGCTGCGACCTCAAAATCAACACAAAGTAACTGACAATTTTAACCATTATTCCAATTCTTCTTCAGAAGTTGCTATAACTCTACGAAGTATGAAAATAAATTATAATTTTATCTAATAATTACTATGAGTAGTTATATAAAACAACGCTTACATTTTTACATTTAACTGAATGATATGGAACACAATCATCTAGAACAGTTTTCAAGTATACTACGTATTTATGTATAATGGAATTTACGTGTGTCCTTGCAACAAAAGGAGTCAACTTTCTTTCTTTTTTTTTTTGGTCCAATTCCCTACATGCTTATTTGTAAAGCTATAATACTCTACTATAGCTTTACCCTACTCATGCGTGGGCTGGCTAAGGATGTTATCCTCATTTTTATTGATTTTATATATCATTTTTTACATTTACTACTTTTTACGTAGACCGAAACCATAGCTCTAGAGACCAAAAATGGAACATTTGCGACCATTTCAAGCATATTCTCCATTTATTCTCTTATTAGTGAATCTGAAAGTAAATACATTGATAGAGAAAATCATAATGATGTCATTAAAATTCTATTTACGTTTAACCATTTTTCGTTTCTAAGAATAAAATTAATTAGCAAAAATTTGAATTGTATCGATGAGAAGTAGATTGTAAAACTATTCATTATCAATGACACACATTTAGTTTTTTTTGTTTTAGAAAACTAATCTGCTAATATTAATTTTCCAGGAATTCTTTCCGAAATGGCAGAAGAAAATATTGGAATGACTGATTCAATGATTCCAAGTAGAATAACAACTGAGCACTTTATTCATGTATATAGTGAAAATTATCAGAATCAGCATGAAATCGAAGATCATGAAAAGAAGAAAAAATTAGATCAAAAAGAGGAAGGAGAAGAAAACGGAGTTAAATATAATGATAAGAACTTAGAAGAAAATACCGGAGGAAAATGGATCCTTTCTTTAAATAAAACAGTTAAGGATAAGAACGGTCTGACTTCTCTTGACAGATGCTGGTCAGAGATTGCGAAATTGGTGAACGATAACGTCATATATCACGCCAAGTGTTCAACGGCATTAAATAACAGAGCGTCAATCAATCCCACTAACGGAGTTATCATATGTTACACTCACGGCTACAGTGACAAAAGCAAAGTAAAAGAGTTTGCTGATATTATCAGGAGAGTGTTTCGTTATCGGAAAAGTATGTACTACCACAGAGACACTGCGGCCCTTGAAGAAGAATATCCAGTGGATAAAGAGAGCCACACGTCGTTGTACAGAAGTGAAATAAATGGATTCTTTTATGAACGAGATGACCAGAATAGATGGAAAGCCTGCAAGGTATGGGTAAAATAGATAATGAAATTGTCAGGGGGGTGAATGCTGGTCTTGAAATTCACGCTTGCTCTTGTTATCATACAGCGAGTGAGAGGTGTGATTGAAGTCTGATTAGCGGAATAATTAATTACTGACCATTTAAACCTATACATTATAATTAGAAATTTATGCACATTTAATTATACACATACAACATTTATTTTACAAATGATATTCTATCTTCTTCAATTTAGCAAATTGCATACAAACTCTACCCTACGATTGTTCTTTATGAACTGGTCAATAACATCGTCATAAAAAGTTGGTTGTAACTTAATTATTCCAAGCAACACTCACACTTGAAAGGCTTCTGAAGCTCACTGACTAGAGCTACGTTGACTGCGGATTGCCTGTGTTTAAGCAACAGAGTGAGATGACGTGAAATGGCTATGCGCGCGTATGAAATCACAGTGCTGCTGCGAGGAGCTGGAAGCTCCTACAACCGAGCAAGCCAAGGTAACTTTCACTAGGCGAACAAGCATCGGCTTTCCATACACAACGCAAAGCTCAATTATTGCCGCGCAAGCTTAAGACGTCTTCTGTCTACAAAAATAAAAGCCTAAATAGAATGCTTATACAGCCCAAAATTCACGCAAGATTTAAATTTAGCGCCATTTGTGCGGTAAAGTGTTGCCAATGAGAAAACTGCGACAGCTGACAGTTCAGGGATATTAAAAATGGAGCGCTAGACGAAAGAACAACGCATTTTCATGGATTATGGAACAACAACAAGTGGATGCTTATTTTTCGAACAAAATCATCTTCAGCGATGAGGCTCATTTTCATCTTGATGGCTTCGTTAATCGACAAAATTGTCGCATTTGGGGTTCAGAAAATCCACGAGTGATTGTCGAGAAACAAATGCATCCACAACGTGTCACTGTTTGGTGCGGATTTTGGGCTGGAGGCATCATCGGTCCATTCTTCTTCGAAAATGTGGCTGGTAAGGCAATAACAGTTAATGGTGCTCGCTATCGCGACATGATAATCCAGTTTTTTGTGCCTAAATTGCAAGATATGGATGTGGACGACATGTGGTTTCAACAAGACGGTGCCACATGCCATACAGCCCGGGAAACAATTCAATTACTGCATAAGTCATTTCCTGGTCGTGTAATTTCCGTTTTGGTGATCAGAATTGGCCGCCCAGATCATGTGACTTAACGTTGGACTTTTTTCTTTGGAGTTTTTTGAAGTCTAAGGTTTATGCCAACAAGCCCACGACTACCCACGCCTTTAAGGAGGAAATTGAGCGCTGTATCAACGAAATTCAGCTACATTTATGCAAAATGGTCATGGAAAATTTCGACAAAACCGTGCGTATGTGCCAGCAAAGCAGTGGAGGCCATTTACCCGATATGCTATTCCATGCATAACCCTATACTGTATACTTTATGAATCAATAAGAAATTACAATTTTTAATTAAAAACCTGTGTTTTCTATCAAAATTACTTCTTGCGTAAATTTTGGGACACCCTGTAATTGCATGCATTTATTAACAAGTAAATATTACTTCTTTCTCAAGTAATGAGAAAATGAATGAGCATAGCAAGCATGGAGAATTCGCCCCTGGAAATTGTGAAACAGTAAGAGTTGTAAGCATAATATAAATCACTTACCATTCTACAGAAACGAAAGTAACTTTTTTGAATTTGAATGATTTCATTTAAAATAGCAGATATTCGTAAAATTTCGTAATACAGGCATATACTCAAAAAGTATTCGATTAATTCACTTTTAAGATAAACATTGAAGACCATTTTTAAGTAAGAAACCAAATTATGCTGTGGAATTAAATTCAAGAATTAAGAGTAACATATCTCAACGAGATTTATTTTATAAAGTTAGCGAATAACGAAATATAACCTTTCGTAGTTTCACAACGTACGATTTTGTTATGTTCAACATACGTGTAATTACAGGCAGAATAATAATACTTACACTTTATTTGTAATGCATAGATTCAAATCTTTACTGCAGTTCATTAGCAAATAAAAGTGAGAGGAAAACACTTCTATACTGGATAGAATAGCTTTTTTTTACTGAGATAATGTAAACCAGAGGCATCCTCTAGCATCGTCCCTTCACGACTATCATTTAAATTAATTTAACATGACGTTAAATCTAACTTTATCTAAGAATGTACAAGCACAATAAGTGAAAACGTAAAGTAAACAGTAATTCACCTTAGGACTAATGTTATAATGACTTGGCAATGCTAAGACGTGGCACATTTTATTAATATTTGAAGCAAATTTTACAAATCTTAAGAGTAATTTCAAATGTTTAAATTAGTTTTTAATTGTGTGTGTGTGTGTGTGTGTGTGTGTGTGTGTGTGTGTGTGTGTGTGTGTGTGTGTGTGTGTGTGTGTGTGTGTGTGTGTGTGTGTGCTACTTTGTATGCTATATAACTTTTATCAGCGAAGTATGACTTAAATATCCAAGTCTAAATATTTCAGAAATCCTTCCTCCCTTCGTATTCCATCATTTAGTTCCACTTTTTATGTAGGCATCATATTTCGTGATATTCAATCGTACGTTGTTGAGATTTCAGCTGAACCGTTACTTGTGAACATTGAATAAGACTAACTTGCATGGAATAATCAAATAATTTATAGGAACAAGATATTTTGTTTAATTTCTCGTTTGTATAATTGATTGTATTTATTTATTTTTTAGTTTTATTTCAGACCCCCATTGATATTGTTATATTAAAAAATAATAAAAGAAACCTCGAAACTGCTTATTCAATATGGACACTTCTCATGCTCTATAATATTACGGACACAGCATGCTCTATTCTACTACATTATATTGCGTTATTAAACCGGATTTAGTGTCCCTTTTAAAAATAATACTACCAGTGAATAAACAGTTATTAGTGCGTTATTGATGCACGCACAGTGTTGCGTGCATCAATGTCTATGATTATCTTTAGTAGGAAACAAATTTCGCCATTTTATGTACGATCACGTTTCTCTTCTGCACGTTTTTTTTTTTTAATCTTTAACCCCAGCCGAAGTTACTATGGAGACGGAATGTTTTGAATGGCGATCATTTTGAGCTTCGTCCGCTTCCATTCTATAAACTTATTTCCCTAGCCAAATAGGTTTTGTAAGGTATATTCTTGTAAATGGCTTGAAATAATGTTATATTTGGTCTACAGAAGGATTACTGGCTTTCTCACATTTATTAATACAAATGTACTACTGGTTGACAGCCACTTTTGTGGATAAGATCACACAGAGAAGTATGCCGATATATAACATTCAATAAATGTTGTTCAACCATAAAAATCGTAAATAAAAATCAACTTTCAATTAAAAAATATATATTCCTTCTTCCGTTTTCGTGTTATTCTCATTACAGCTAAGTCATTTGGCTTCGATAGAACTTGAATAATTATTGCTTGTGATACGGAATGTGTCCTGCAGGCCGGTTTGTCTCTCTTTTGATGGTTGAAAAGAAGAATTTTCAGGACCGCTAGGCAGGCAGGCACGAATCTATCAGAATCGAATCAGAAGATTTCCTCTCAACTGGTGCACAATTCCGCTGCCACATAACCCCTCAGATGGTGCCTCCTGAAGAGGACACGTTATAGTAGCAAGAAGTCGTTGCACTGAGTATGGGTGTCATATCCAACAGTATATCTTCTCTCATTGTATGTCTGGCTCTATTCTTCATCGAACCAAAAATGAACAATAATAAAACGGCAAATATTGATATTGCAACTGCAGCTAAAAGAAATCTTCCTCAAAAACAAATGCCAATAAAAAGACAGACAACTCACATCATGTAAATCTGGTAGAATCGCCACAGTAAAAATACACCTTCCCATCCACTTAACATCAGTGGCATAAACCCCAACATAAATGAAGTTCAAACCTCACGTTTCACAACTAACGATTACCCTTTCAGTAATACACAGATCATCAGGCATGATCAGATCTCTCTGCATGGACTAATATTTACCTTCGGCTTCCTGAAGTTTCTGTCCCTATCTCACAGAGGCAGTGTTTCAGCATTGTGTCAGTTCTACACGTACCTCCAGGGCTGCTTCACTGAATTAGTAACCATCATCTGTTCACTTTACAATTACAACCTGCAACACTTGAAGAAATATGTCAATAAACTTTTACAATCCTCACCAGGACTCGGCCCCAGACACTAGTGTGTTGAAGGGTTCTTTGATCCATTGGATATGGGATTAATATAATGCAATATAATATAATATTACAGGAATTTTGGATGATTCTCAAAATATTTCATACATGAATTTTTTTGGAAATCTTTCAGGTCCGTTTTCTTCTATTGCTTTAAGAAAGGATTTTCGCAGGGGTGCGCCGGCCATATGTGCAATGTGTGGGATGCACACAGGCGCCAAAGAGGAGGAAATACGTAAAATAAACGTTTTTTTAAAGTGATTTTTTTATTGGAGGGAGGGAGGGATAGGGGCACCAACTAAAGTTTTGCACACAGGGTCGGACACTACTGGTGCGCCCCTGGATTTTCGCAAACTCGGATTCCTGGTTTTAATGTTTTCTTTGGATTAAAATTGTTTGTAAAAAACAAGTCACTTATACAACCGTCTTGTTTTTCGGTTTGTTCAGATTGGGAAGTTCATTCAGTTTTCTAAAAACGAGCATCTACTTAAAGCAATAATAAATCCCATTGTTTTCAGAAAATACGAAGTTAGAATTTTGTTTCCATATGAGAGTGTGTGTGTGTGTGTGTGCGTGTGTCAGTGGGTGGGTGGTTGTGGGAGTTGGATGGGTGTCTGTGTGTGAACAGAAATTTATTTTCTGGAGCTAACATGCTAATATTAATTCAGTTTATTGATAGCGTTTATTTCCTTGAACCTTTATAATAGATTTTCAATAGAGGTTGAATTATCTATTTTCATGCGAGGGTGGAAGTAGTTCCCTCAAAGAAAGT
The DNA here is from genome assembly GCF_054136105.1 of Typopeltis vanoorti. Taxonomy (NCBI): domain Eukaryota; kingdom Metazoa; phylum Arthropoda; class Arachnida; order Uropygi; family Thelyphonidae; genus Typopeltis; species Typopeltis vanoorti. The sequence goes on along the minus strand of NC_143553.1, from coordinate 78,514,375 downwards.
TGAATTCTTCATCCCACACAACAGCAAATGTACTGAACATTTAACGCATAAATACACTCTCATCGTAGCATAAGTAGGCTACAGCCATAATTGCAAACATTGCATCAACGCTGACAAGGTTTGTTCATCCAGATAAGGTTTGTTTCATTGACTTTAAAAATTATTCCACTTGACGATAATTTCCTGTTCATTCAGAAGAATATTCGTGATTTTTCAGTACCGCATTTAATTGCAATGAGAGCAAAGAATTGGTGAAAGACGAAAAATAATGAACACTGACTCGTCTTATGGCAGACGATCAATTTGGATATGGATAATCCAAATCTGAATTATAGATTTGGATTCGGTACTCTGAAGTACATAATCATATAAGCTAATTACTTACAAGAAGAAGAAGCGTTAACTAGTGTATTTATCCGAAGGAGGAATTCTGAATAAAATCTCTCTTTTTTATTTCCGTGTTTTTTTCTCTCATTGTTGGGGAAAGTCTTCTGCCCAAGCTGCTTTGAAAATATTTGTGAATCTATTTCTGGAAATTTACTTCGCAAATTATTGTGCTTTTTTATTTTAAACGAAGACTCGGTACGGATTCTGAGATATAAAATGTTCTAAAGGCTTACTTGAAATTAGTAGAAAGTGCACACAGTTTCATCACTGAATTCCTGCCAAAGCAGCCGATTTGGAAATTTTCACCGATCTCTTTTTATAGATTGTGATCTGATATCACAATACAAGTGATCACTATATCACTTGTATTGTGATATCAGATCCCCGAAATTGGAAGAAGTGGAGTAGGACATCATGTAGAGAAACGTTCTATTTTCAGGATAACATCGGCTGTCTAGGTTATAAAAATACAAATGAAAAATAGAAAAATTTATTTCAGTTTTTTTAATTTTTTTAATTTTTAATTTTACATTTAAAATAAAATTTAAAATTAAAAATAAAAAAAATAGAAATAGAAATAAAAAATTATGAAAAAATAAAGTAAAAAATAAAAATACCATAGGCCTCTAAAGTATTATGGGTGTTCATTATCGTCTTCAAATTCCTAACGTGTCCTCAAGGGCGGAAGGTAGTACAGGATTTTTTGATAATATTACATGAAAAAGTTTAGATCATTGCTAAATTCCTATCGACTACTTTTCTCCAAATTAATCTATTGTCTGTTAAGAGTCCAATATTATCGGATCTTATATTTTCTCTCTTCTAAGGCACTTTTTTACTGTATTCTTTCATCTAAATATATATTTTTTCCTAACATTCTGATTGGGATATTTAAGGTTATAACTGGAAACTGGGATGAGAGCACGTAGCCTTTTAAGGAATGCGGAGAACCGACCAGGGCTGCTGACCTAATGTATGATCCTCGCCTTGTTTCAGTATCTACCTGAGTACTGAACAAAGTTGGGATTTTGCCGACCAAATTTAATTCTCATTGGCTTAAACCACAATATAAAATAATGGTACGACCTTGTTGGTTGTTTCTTTAGTACTTCTTTGAGTCCAGTATTGCACTTCGACTCGTCCAAAGGAATTAGTATTTCGTTGATGTGAATTTCACTTAGCATATTTCTTTTTCAATTTGAGAAGTTCGGCATTCGTGTGTTTAATCAAAGGAAATTTTTAGAATAATAAGCTTTGAAACTGTCTTTTTATGTGTCTTTTGGGCATCACTCTCTGAAGACGTTTCAGATAACAATATGAAATGAGATCTCTGATCATTTGATGTAGTTTTGTGATTTTACCGCTATAATCGTTGTGATAAGTCATTCTGCGTTTACACACACATCCTAAAGAATTATTTCATATGATGATGAGGATATGGAAATTCCATGTTCTTACAGCTCCTCAACGAAGTTATCAATTTGAAGAATAATAAAAGGATATGAAAAGGATATCTTCTAATAAGAAGATATTCTTTTTAAACTAAATCCCTGATAATGTCGGAAGGTGCAATCTTTACACGTTTATATGATGCAACTGTGCTTGTAGATGATGCCATGTTCATTGAGTTATGCATTTGGCAGAATGGCTGGATTAAAAGCGAATAAAATAATTGAGAAATGCATATTATACCTTGAAACTTTTGTTGTCAAGTTTATCCACTTTATCATTTTAAGAATAAAGTTAATTCGTACAGAATTTCTATGATTATTTTGATGACCTCACTATTGTTAATTCCTACACATTCTTAAAGACCTAGTATTTGTTTTTAAAAACTAATCAGCTGATATTAATTTTACAGGAATTCAGAAATGTCAAACACCTAACCGAAGGAAATGACGTAGTGCTTCCAAGTAAAGTTACGACTGCAGATTTCATCCACAAATATAGTAAAGATTATCAGCTAAAGCGCGAAGGCGAAGTTGATGAAGAACATGAGAAGAAGAAGGAGGATCAGAAAGGAAGAGAAGAAGAAGAAGCAAAATATAAGGAAGTCAAGCAAGAAGAAAATAATTCAGATAAAGGAGGAAAGTGGATGATTTTTTTGGATAAGACGGAAGAGGATATGAACGGTTTGACTGCTCTTGACCGAGGCTGGTTGCAGGTAAGGAAATGTGTAGAGGATAACCTCATCCAGCATATTAAGTGTTCAACAAAAATAAACTGCGATACCGCAACAGATGACACAAGCGGAGTAATCAGATGCTATACTAAGGACTACAGAGACAAATCTGACGTCAGAAGGGTTGCTGATATTATCAGGTCAAAGGTTGTTTCTCGAAGATCTATGTTTTACAAAACGAACACTGCGACCTGTCAAGGAAAATATACGATATTTGATAGTCCCCATATTTCAACATACAAAAGTGATCCAAATGGCTTCTTTTTTGGGCGAAATGAGCAGAATGAATGGAAACGGGAAATAGTGTGACAAACATAAATAGCAATTGTGGAATAATAAGAGTTACATGCCAAAGCGTTCCTCTTTCAAATAAAAAGTAGTTTATTTTAAATACTTGGTTTATTAATCATTCGTAATGTATACATAGGATCAAGAGAAATGTGATTAAATTTTCTTTAACTAAAGCACTGAATAATATTTTAAGCGAAAATAAAATAATTAATTTCAATAATTTTTTAACTAACCGTATTTGGATATAACCATCTTTTCATAACCATTAACCATCCTTACATAAACTTCACCTAACACAAAACAGAAATTTGTGGTTATTTAACAAAATATGATTCGTTCGTATTTTTTTTAATTATTTTTACTTTTACAATAGTGTGTGTGAATATGAATAAGGATGACACGCACTTTTTGATTTGAAATGCATGGATTCGAATCCCCAAAGTTCGTTAACATACAGATGAAGGGAAAAAGAATTCTTGTCTGGAAGGTGAAATTTTAATCTTGAACTTTATTTGACCTAACTTTATGTGAGCCATCTTCTACATACTAATGCAGTATAAATGAATAAATAGATATTCATTACACTAACGTATAATAGTGGAGAATATTTATTTTTCACAATATTGTGTATCATTATTATTTCTGTGAAATCTTTTTTTATCATATGCGGAACTGTATATTGATGTTTTGAGCATTCTTCTTAATTAAATTTTTTATGTATTGGTTTTAGGTGACTGCATATTTTCAACTGAATTCCAACCACGAATCGTTTTAAACGTAACTGTGAGGATTTTTCTTTTTCCTTTTACATTAATAGACATACTAGTCTGTTCCAACCTCACACTCACTCTTTCAGGTAGTTGTTTTATTCCTTTTTCCTTTTGGTTTATGGTTTGGCATTAATTTTGGTAGTCTATTGGTGACATTCCATTCACATATCGAATGTCATGTTTCTGTTATTATACATTGTTGGTAAAACTGTTCCTTGTTGAAAACAGAAATCTGTTCATTTGGTATATCCCTTACTGTTTATTACTACATTATCTTCGTACATATATATATTGCCAGTCGCTTTTATGTCCTATGGGATATGTTTGAGATAATTCAGTTTTCACTAATATTTTAAAGAGTGGCTCATGTTTTGTAATGAAAGGTTTCTTCATAATCTAAGAATGGGTATCAATGTTTAGATTGAATTATCTTTTTTTTTTAATTATTTGTTTTAAAAGGAAGATTGAATCAATACATAAGATATCTTTCTAAATTCCTTTTGTTCGTTTACTAAATATTGTACATATAGTTGTTTATTTTCTTTTTTCCATATTGCTGTATATATTTTTAACCAGAATCTAATACTTATTCATTAACAACTTGATCATTTTTAATTTATCCGTCCCCACAGTCTGAAAATAGGCAACATAATAGATTTCTTCAAACATCTGAATTTGCTGTTTGTAAAATTTTATTTAATAGATTTAATAAATTTAATAAATTTATTAAATTTATTTAATAGAATTACATAAGACAAACAATCTTATGTAATTCCTAGCTAGCATATATAAGTGAATCCACATTTATTACATTATTTCCTTTTTGTTTTTAATTTTCTTACAAATTTCATTTAATTTCTGTAATGTTATGGATTCTTCGTGTTACTTATTATGTTAGGAGTGCTAAGTCTATTTTTCCAGTTTTTCCCGTAGTAATTATTTCATTCTTTTTTTTGTGATATTTATATTATTTATATTATTTTGTTCTTTACTTGAATTCTTCAGGTACTTCAAGATTTTATATGGCGACAACTGTATTCTATTTATCTCAGTTTCTAGTTCTTTTGAATAGTTATCCCAGTTTTATCTAGGACAGGTTCCAATTTATCTTTTAGCCATGATAATTTTTCTTTCATAATTTAGTTTATTTTGAACTGTATCAGAAGATTATTATTTTCTGCAGGTTGCATTCTTCTATTGTATGATTTTTTCAATGTGTTTGTTCTAAATTCTGATGTTCCTTTTCCTGTGCCATTTTTTTGCTTCCATAGAATATCGCCGCTCCTTTCTACACTATTATTATATTGCATATAGTATTTCATTCCATTTCAATATTTTACTGTAACATTTTTATTATAAATACAGTTTATGTTGTTGTTGAGGATGTTGTTTAATTTGATGTCATCTTCACCCATTTTAAAGGTATCGGTATGTTTCTAATAACACTGCACGGGAGGACCTATATCTAAATATAAAATTCTCTAAATTCTAACATCTATTAATTATATTTCTTTTTTATATTATATTACATGATTGGTATCCTGGATATACTCTAACAACAATAGATTCTGCTATTATGTAGTTACATGTACTTATCGATAGCTTGTTGCGTTCCAGCAAATTCCTTTTTAAGGCTTAATAATTCCTATAAAAATAATTTGTTCTTTTTAATTTAACAAATAGAACAAAATTAAATACCTTGATGTAGTCTTCGTTTGATATTGTTCCCATTATTTCTAAAACAATATTTAATTGTGAAATATTCCAGCATTATGTAATCTAATAAAAGTATGCAGTCATTTTATTTGTATTGTTAATTATTTCTTGATGTTGTTTGTAAATTCCTGAGATTCTTCGTTTTCTCCTGGAATATAAACACTCAATATCGTTATGTTGTTGTTTTTTTAACTCTTTCTATTTTTAATCTTGTTTCTGTAAATAACAAAATAACAAACTCCTCATATACAAGACAGTAATAAGACCCCAATCAATCTACGCCTCACCAGCCTGGGGACACACGACAGAAAGAAACATCAAAGAATTGCAAACAACTCAGAACAAGTGTCTCAGGATGGCACTAAACGCACCCTGGTTTGTCAGAAACGCTCAACTTCATCGCGATACTTATCTACTAAGCATCAAGACACTCATGAAAACCGTCGCAGAAAAATTCTTCGCAATAACAAAAAACCACAAGAACCAATTACTATGACAGGCATCAAACTACAGCCCAACAGACCATTTCAAACACAGAAGACCAAAAGACATCTTAAAATGAAAACCACTAGAAAAGCTCACCAAGAGCGGGCATAATACCCACCCAGCTACCTCAAGTAAAATAGAGATAAAGGGATAAAGAGCCAAGGGCTCACTTCATCTACCACAGAAGTTAACAAGTTAACAAGAGAGAATCAGTGTCTTCCGGACACTCACGGCGAGCTAAAGAGCGTAGCCGTCTGTCTAAAACAAAACACAGTATCATTCTCGATATGCCATTATCCTTTATCATTGTTGTATTATTACGAGAATTAAGCCATGCATTATAAACACAGTTATGGGAGATGTCGGGGCCGGGAGTCGGGCCCTTTTCGATGCCGGGGCCCGTGACAAAAGTCTCAGATGTCACCCTCTGTGGGCGTCCCTGTATGTATAAATAAAAACATAAATGTAAATATGAATACTGATACAAAAATATAAATATAAATGTTAATCAGTACTAGTAAGCTACATGTAATATAAGCAATGGAGCATGTAGGAATAAATTAAGTACTAGTAGGGTTACTATTGGGAGGAAAACACACACACACACACACACACACACACACACACACACACACACACACACACACACACACACACACACACACACACACACACACACACACACAATATGCATATCTTGGAATAATCCAAACTATGGATGTTGGAATAAAACAAGGTCAAGAAATGAAAGAAACTATTTAATGATACATAATTATTGACAAAATCTGAAACCTTACACGAAACAATGAATCTTCACAAGACGGTGTTTCTTTTGAAGTTGTTACATCAACAAATTTAATGCACAATCGACTGAATAAGTTCAATGGACTTCTCATACTGCTAGTTAAGTTTACAATTTCTGTTGTATACGAGCGTTGTGAGGTTTTCCTTCTATGTATAACACCCCTTCCCTTCACTTAATTACGGTAGGACAGCACAACTTTTAATGTATTTTAGTTTTATAAATAATACCGAAACGATCTCTCAGATTTATTGCACGCCACACCTATCTTTGACTTGAATTTTTTAACGATATACTCTTTTCTAATAAGTATGTATTTATTTTCTTTTCTAATAACTATATGATCTTCATTTCAAGATCAATTACTCCCCTCTTTTTCTGTGATTCTTCACTAGGTGTTTGATTGTGCGTGTAGGGGCCATGCTGCATAAAACATCGCTAAATATTTAACGATAAATACACAAATAACCTATTTCTCAAACACAAAATAAACAGAGGAACGATTGAAGATACTTTTCACTTACCAGTTTCATGTAGCCATAAGCATAAATAAATAAAGTGGCCATTATACAGTAACACTACCATCTATTGTAATGGCTATTGTACTAACCATACGATCTGCTCTTTCACAATCAGTCTCTCTCTCTCTCTCCCCCCCCCGTGATTTCTCCCCTCCTGTGTACCACACCACTAAATCCGCCAGAAGTGGATAGGTTGCACAGCACACAACAGCTGCATGGTGACATCACGAGTGTTAGCGAAGCTACTGCGGTTTATTTTGTCCCTTTCTCTCCCTAAGCATGTGTATGTGTAATGCAACGAAAGTTGTCCAGTTGTTTGTGCGGTGTGGTGTGGAAAGGGAGCGTAGCATAATTGGTGTTCATCACCAGAATTTAATTGATTCTGCTCTAGCACATCAAGTATATCAAAAATGTATTTGGACAACTAGCTCTGGTCAAAATAATGCGTTTTAATTACATGTGTTGTACCGAGTGGGACCACCTTTGGCCTAAATGACAGCAACTATCCTCTGGGACATGTCTATAACCAATTTCAGATACATCGCAATAATAATATTCTTCCATTCCCCGCGCAAAGCTGTCCCATTTTTGATGCCAATGGCTGTCGCTGGGTGTCCGGAGAGAATCGGGTTCTAATTTGTCTCAAAGAAGTTCAATGGTGTTGAGGTCTCGATTCAGAGTCGACAACTCCAATATTTCTACGTTCGTTAGTGGAAACTAGTCTTGGACACACACAGTGCAGTATAGCATAGATTATTATCCTGTTGAAGCATGCAAGGATTACTGCCGGAGTATTTCCACAGTGTTGGAAGCATGAACTTATCCAGGATGTCCAGGTAACCATCAGACGTCATGGTTTTGGGCCACCAAACTTGACAGTTGGAATAACGCAGTCTTGCCGGAACCGTACTCAAGGTAATCTCCAGACCTAAACATGACCATCAGAGTGACAAATTTGGACGCGTAATTCGTCACTTCACAGGATCCTTTTCCAGTCCTCTGCAGTCCAGTAACGGTGTAAAATACATCAGTTCAAATGTGGTTTGGCGTTGAAGGGGGGGGGGATGGATGTGTGACTTATTCGCAGCAGCTCTGCTGTGATGACCTAGGTCAACATTTTCTAGGTCGATCTCGTTCTTTGACTGGCTGTGGCCATCCAGGGCGTTTTCCTGCTGTGGTAGCACCATCGACTTTCCATCTACGAATCACATAAGCAACAGCGGATTGCGGAATACTGAGATGGATAGCAATGTCTCGGACAGGAAATCCACTATATGGAAGTCTGTCAGTTCAGCTGAACATGTCCTCTTCGCATCGAGTACGTTATGAAACATGCAGCGCATCCCACCTTTTATTACAAGACTTACAAAGACACTTCCTATATATTTGCATGTGGTCGGATTCGAATTTTGCATGGCATATTTCGAATCCTATGATGACAAAAGCATATGGACACCATACGTATTTATGTGCTTTTATCAACATATTGTAGACAATAAGGAGCAGTTAGTATTGAATATGTCCTATTGGTTGGAAACACCTTGTTTCGAAATCCCACCAGAAGAACATTTATATGATATTTTCAAAAGAATGCAAGTTGACCGATCACATACGAAAATGAAAGGATTTATTCTTCTGGACACTCACGTTTTTCATTACATAATATAAGAAATCATCAGGAAAAACTCATACAAATTACATACATGATATATGGACTCAGAGCCTTAGATACTTTGACCATAATACAGAACTTATTCTACAACAATAGCGATGAGTCGGGATTAATAAGTCAAACATGCCTGACAGCACGATGCCATAAAAATTTGGTATCGAACGAACACTTGATGGGTAAATTTACAAACCAAATTCTCAACTGCTGCGCTGCAGTAGTAATCAGAAAGCCTCAAGGAAAATAACTCCTGGAATGTCTTTTCACTTAATACCTTTTCACTCAAACCCTTTCACCTCATAATATCAGCAACCCTTCTGATCTCAGATTTCTCTCTGTAGTCCGGATGAGGTTATCCTCTACACATATCCTCACCTGCAACCAGCCTCGGTCAAGAGCAGTAAAACCGTTCATATCCTCTTCCGTTTTATCCAAAAAAATCATCCACTTTCCTCCTTTATCTGAATTATTTTCTTCTTGCTTGACATCCTTATATTTAGCTTCTTTTTCTTCTCCACCTTTCTGATCATCCTTCTTCTCCTCGTGTTATTCATCAACTTCGCCTTCATGCTTTAGCTGATAATCTTTACTATATTTGTGGACGAAATTTGCAGTTGTAACTTTACTTGGAAGTATTGCGACATTTTCTTCGGTTTTCGTTTCTGACATTTCGAGGGAATTCCTGCAAAATTAATATCAGCTGATTAGTTTTTTAAAGATAAATTCTAAATATTTACGAATACGTAAGAATTAACGATACAGAGGTCATTAAAATAATCATACAGATTCTGAACGAATTAACTTTATTCTTAAAACGATAACGTGGTTAAACTTGACAGCAGATGTTTAAACATATAATATGATTTTCTCAATCATTTTATTTGGTTTTAATGAAGCCATTCTTTTAAATGCATAACTCGGTGATTACGGCATCATCTACAAGCACAGTTGCATCATATAAACGTGTAGAGATTGCACCTTCCAACATTATCACGGATTTGTTTTGAAAAGGATAGCTTTTCATTCGGAAGATAACATCGTTGAGGAGCCGTGAGAACATGGAAGTTCCATATCCCCATCATCATATGTAGAAGAAACTTTGAAGTGAAAGAATTCTTTAGGATATGTGTGTAAACGCAGAATGACTTATCACAATGATTATAGCGGTAAAATCACAAACTACATCAAATGATCAGAGATATCATTTCATGTTGTTATCTGAAGTGTTTATAGAGTGATGCGCAGAAGACACATAAAAAGACAGTTTCAAAGCTTATTATTCTAAAAATTTCCTTTGATTAAACACACGAATGCTGAACTTCTCAAATTAAAAAAGAAATATGACAAGTGGAATTCACATCAACGAAATACTAATTCCTTTGGACAAGTCGAAGTGCGATACTGTGACTCAAAGAAGTACTGAGGAAACATCCAACAAGGTTGTACCATTATTTTATATTCTAGTTTAAGCCAATAAGAATTAAATTTGGTCGGCAAAATCCCAACTTTGTTCAGTGAGGATCATACATTAGTTCAGCAGCCCTGGTTGGTTCTTCGCATTCCTTAAAAGGCTACGTGGTCTCATCCCAGTTTCCAGTTGTAACCTTAAATATCCCAATCAGAATGTTAGGAAAAAAGATCCGAATGAAGCCTAATATTTAGGTGAAAGAATACAGTAAAAAAAAAGTGCATTAGAAGGGAGAAAATATAAGATCTGATAATAATGGACTCTTAACAGATAACAGATTAATTTGGAGAAAAGTAGTCCATAGGAATATAGCAATGATCTAAACTGTTTCATGTAATATTATCACAAAATGCTGTACCACCTTTCGCCCTTGAGGTCACGTTAGGACTTCGATGATGATTATGAAAACCCATAACATTTTAGAGGTCTGTGGTATTTTTATAACCTATATGTAACAGTATTTTAATTTTTTACTTTATTTCTCTTAATTTTCTATTTCTGTTTCTTTTTTTTAATTTTTTAAATTCTTTTAACTTTTTTATTCTATCTGTATTTTTATAACCTGTACTGCCGAAGTTATCTTGAAAATAAAACTTTTGCCTACATGATGCCCTACTGCAGTTCTTGCAATTTCGAGGATAGCGATTTTATTCAGAATTCTTCCTTCGGATAAATACACTAGTTAAAGCTTCTTCTTCTTGTAATGGTAATTCGCTTATATGATTATGTACTTCAAAGTACTGAATCCAAAACTATAATTCAGATTTCGATTATCCATATCCAAGTTGATCGTCTTCCATAAGATGAGTCCGTATTTATTATTTTTCGTCTTTCACCAATTTCTTTGCTTTTATTCATCTTTGCATTAAGTATCGCATTTTGTAAGTAATGAGGAACTGAAAAAAAAAACGAATATTCTTCTTCTGAATGAACAGGAAATTATCGTCAAATGAAATAATTTATAAAGTCAATGAAAAAAATCTTATCTGGATGAACAAAAACTTATGATTGTTGATGTCAATGTTTGCAATTATGGTTAAAGCTGCGTATGCTACGAAGAGAGTGTATTTATGTTTGTTAAATGTTCAGTACATTTGCTGTTGTGTGGGATGAAGAATTGAAGTTTCCTAGAGGGAAACCCTTCCACCCTCGCATGAAAACGACTAATTCAACCTACAATGAAAATCTATTATAAAGGTTCAAAGAAATAAACGCTATCAATAAACTGAATTTATATTAGTATGCTAGCTCCAAGAAACTCTCTCTCTCTTTCTCTCTCTCTTACACACACACACACACACACACACACACACACACACACACACACACATATGGAAACAAAATTCTAATTTCATATTTTCAGAAAACAATGGGATTTATTATTGCTTTAAGTAGGTGATCGTTTTTATAAAACTGAATGAACTTCGCAATCCGAACAAACCGAAAAACAAGATGGTTGTATAAGTGAGTTGTTTTTCACAAACGCTTTTAATTCAAAGAAAACATTAAAACCGGGAATCCGAGTTTGCGAAAATCCTTTATTATACGATAGAAGAAAATGGACCTGAAAGATTTCCAAAAAAATTCATATCGGAAATATTTTGGGAATCATCCAAAATTCATGTAATATTTTGGAATATATTATATTATATTAACCCCATACCCAACGGGTCAAAGAACACACCAGTGTCAGGGGCCGAGTCCTGGCGATGATTGTAAAAGTTTATTGACATATTTCTTCAAGTATCGCAGGCTGTATTTGTAAAGTGAACGGATGATGGTCTGCCATAATTCAGGGGAGCAGTCCAGGAAGGGGCTGCTCCACGGAATTACTTGAAATCACTCATTCCAGTATTCTCTTCTACCATTTCGGAAAGAATTCCAGCAAAATTAATACTAGAAGATTAGTTTTCTATAAAAACTAAATGTGTGTCATTGATAATGAATAGTTTTGCAATCTAGTTCTCCTCTAAACAATACAAATTTATTGCAAATTAATTATATTCTTAGAAACGAAAAATAGTTAAACTTAACATAAAGTTTTCATGATATGATTATGATTTTCGCTGTCAATTTATTTACTTTCAGATTTAAAAAGAGAATAATCCTTGAAATGGTTGAAAATATTTAAATACTTGCTTTATTAATCATTCGTAATGTATAGATAGGATCAAGAGAAATGTGATTAATTTTTTCTTTAACTAAATCACTGAATAATATTTTAAGCGAAAATAAAATAATTAATTTCAAAAATTTTTTAACTATATGTATTTGGATATAACCATCTTTTCACAACAATTAACTATCCTTTCATAAAATTCACCTAACACAAAACAGAAATTTGTGGTTGTTTAACAAAATATGATTCGTTCGTATTTTTTTAAAATTATTTTTACTTTTACAATATTGTGTGTGAATATGAATAAGGATGACACGCAATTTTTGGTTTGAAATGCATGGATTCGAATCTCCAAAGTTCATTAACATACAGAAAGGAAAAAAGGATTCTTGTCTGGAAAGTGAAATTTTAATCTTGAACTTTATTTGACCTAACTTTATGTGAGCCATCTTCTACATACTAATACAATATAAATGAATAAATAGATATTCATTAGACTAACGAATAATGGTGGACAACATTTATTTTTCACAATAGTGTGGATCATTATTATTTCTGTGACATCTTTTTTATCATATGCGGAACTGTATATTGATGTTTTGTGCATTCTTCTTAATTAAATTTATTATGTATTATTGGTTTTAGATGACTGCATATTTTCAACTGAATTCCACCCACGAATCGTTTTAAACGTAACTGTGAGGATTTTACTTTTTCCTTTTACATTAATAGAAATACTAGTCTGTTCCAACCTCACACTTACTCTTTTAGGAAGTCGCTTTATTCCTTTTTCCATTTGGTTTACGGTTTGGCATTAATTTTGGTAGTCTATTGGTGACAATCCATTCACATGTCGAATCTCATGTTTCTGTTATTATACATTGTTGGTAAAGCTGTTCCTTTGCCGAAACTGAACTCTATCCAGTTGGTATATCCCTCACTGTTTATTACTACATTATCTTCGTACATATATATTGCCAGTCGCTTTTATGTCCTATGGGATATGTTTAAGATAATTCAGTTTTCACTAATATTTTAAAGATTGGGTCATATTTTGTACATGATAGGTTTCTTCATAATCTAAGAATATGTATCAGTATTTAGATTGAATTATCTTTATTTTTCAATTATTTGTTTTAAAAGGAAGATTTAATCAATACATAAGATATCTTTCTAAATTCATTTTGTTCTTATACTAAATATTTTATATATAGTCGTTTATTTTCTATTTTGCAATATTGCTGTATATGTTTTGTAAGCAGAATCTAATAATTATTTCTTAACAATTTGATTATTTTTAATTTATCCGTTCCCATAGTCCGAAAATTGGCAATATAACGGATTTCGTCAGGTGTATCTGCGTTTTTCCTGTTGCAAAATTTTATTTTATAGATTTATTACAGTCTTTTGTAATTCCTAGCTAGCATATTTAAGTGAAACCACATTTATTACATTATTTCCTTTTTTTTCTTTAATCTTCTTTAAATTTCATTTAATTTCTGTAATGTTATGGATTCTTCGTGTTACTTATTATGTTAGAAGTGCTAAGTATATCTTTCCAGTTTTTCCCGTCGTAATTATTTCATTCTTTGGTTTCTTACTATATTGATATCATTTTGTGTCTTACTTCGGGAACAAAATTCTTGAGGTGCTTCAAGATTTTATATGGAGACAATTGTATTCTATTTATCTCAGTTTCTAGTTCTTTTGCATCCCAGTTATCCCAGTTTTATCTAGGACAGGTATTAATTTATATTTTAGCAAGGAGATTTTTCATTCATAATTTAGTTTATTTTCAACTATATCAGAAGATTATTATTTTCTGCAGGTTTCATTTTTCTATTGTATCATTTTGTTCTATGTGTTTGTTCTAAATTCTGATGTTCCTTTTCCTGTGCCATTTTTTGCTTCCCTAGAATATCGCTGCACCTTTCTACAGTATTATTATTTTGCATGTAGTGCTACATTCTATTTCAATACTTTTACTGTGTTTCACCCATTTTAAAGGTATGCTTCCAATAACACTGCACGATGACCTACATCTAAATATAAAATTCTTTAAATTCTGATATATACTAATTAGATTTATTATTATATTATATTTTATGTGTGGTATCCTGGAGATACGCTAACAACAATACATTCTTTTATTATGTAATTACTCATTGATAGCTTGTTGCTTCTCAGCAAATTCCTTTTTTAGGGTTAATAATGCCTATAAAAATAATTTGTTCTTTTTAATTTAATAAATAGGACAAAATTGAATACCTTGATGTAGTCTTCATTTCATGTTGTTCCCATTATTTCGAAAACAAGATTTTGAAATATTCCAGCATTTTATAATCAAATAAACGTATGCAGTCATTTTATTTGTATTGTTAATTATTTCTTGATGTTGTTTGTAAATTCCTGAGATTCTTCATTTTCTCCTGGAATATAAAAACTCAATATCGTCTTGTTGTTCTTTTAACTCTTTCTATTTTTAATCTTGTTTCTGTTCTTTCATTCCAGTAGTGATTGTTAATTTCCCATTTTTATTAATTTTACATAATTTTGTCATTTTATGTACTTTTAAAATACTTTAATTGAACTCCCCTCCCGTTCAGTGTATTGGAACCAACTTGGACAACCTGTTCAGGTAAAAGAGTTAAATATGCTTTAATATGAGAAGCGATTACATTTTAATTCTCCTTTAATCATATATATTTTAAGTTACGGAAGGGAATTAAAAGCTTCATCTGTAAATTTTAATAAAATGTTTAGAGATACTTATATATTCCCTTTTTTTATTCCCTTTGAAGAATGTCGCCCTTCCATAGAAATCGAGACCTTTGCAAGAGAGAGGGGAAGAGGATTTCTATGTTGACGCACTCTCATTGACTCTTTATCATGCATTTGATTAGTTGCTTTACTATTTAGTTGTTGCAAATGGTTTTATAATCATTCTTTTGTTAGTAATATTTGTTTATAGGAAACTATATAAGTTTTTCTCTGATCAGGTCCTGACAAAATACCTAGTGCAATAAGCTCATTATCTTTTCATCTCTAACTTTCAATTTTAAAAATTTACAGTCGTTTCGTTCGCGGGATTAGCCTAGTGGGCTTGTGCTTCGTAACCATATGCCTGGGGAAGTAGTGTCCTAGGTTCGATTCCCGTCGGTTACGTGAGGAGCTACAGGATCTTCCTCAGCCATAGCCAAATAGCCAGTTTTGGGCATGGACAGTTGGGTTTTCCCCCAGTTTATCCTGGAGATTTTCACCCCACAAAACAGGCAAACGGACCTTGAGTGCTCAACACCACAGGACATACGATAGATCGGGGCGTAGCGCTGATCACGTTATCCTGTGATAAACTCTCGACACAATAAGGTAAAAGGAAGATGAGATGAGGTGCAGTCATTTCGAAACATAGTGTAGCTTTCTCTGCTTCCTGAAATGTATGTTTACTGGTAGCATCGCACGTAAATTGCAATATGATTTCTTCTTTCTCTACCTGTAATGAAATCAAAAATTAGCAGAGTTTATGAATAATAAATGATAAATCTGTTTCTTCTCAAAACACCATGCGTATTTAAAATATCCACATATCTTTTCTCGTTCTCTGCAATAACATATATCTCTTTAAAATTCTAATTTTAAATTAATCATGGCACAGTCTTCCAGCAAACACACCCAATGCTAATTTTTATATAAAAAACTGCTGTGTTGTATAAAAGTTAATATCATAAGTTTCTTAAATGAAAATACCTGGGTTCGAACCCGTCTGGGATAAAAAGAACCAATAATTACTTCCCACCTAAAGATGAATTAAATAACCATTCTCATACGGACATGACAATATTTTCTTTTAGGAAACTGATTTTTTATACCGAAAAACAGACCAAACAAACAAGGAAGACGCATGCATTTTACGGAGAGACATCACATTTCACCAACAACATGCGATTTATTAAATGGATATGAACTCAGTTCATTGTATTTACGTCATCACTTCCGGAGACAAGTGGCCAGTGTCAAAACAGACACTAATCGAAAAGTATTACTCAAAATTAATTAAATTTGCCAATAAGATCAACTTCCAGTGTTGTAATCTGAAACAAGTGATTGATATTATGTGAATTATGTAGTGTTAATATATGTATATATAAAAATATAAATGTAAATATGAATATTGATACAAAAATATAAATATAAATGTTAATCAGTACTAGTAAGCTACATGTAATATAAGCAATGGAGTAGGCAGGAATAAATTAACTACCAGTAGGGTTACTACTGGGAGGAAAACGCAAACCACACACACACACACACACACACATCCAATATGCATATCTTGGAATAATCCAAGACAGTAAATACTGTACATATGTATGTGTAAATATGTATACAGTAAATACAAGCCAGCCACTGAATTGGATACTTTTATTTAATATCGTGTTTCCATAATAAGCAAGCGACTGCCAATACCGATCCCCTTCAATTCCCTGCCCATAGTTCGGTGAGATATGAAAGGGGGGGGGCTATAGCAGACTTCGTTAGATGCTTCGGTCAATTGCTGCACGCAGGAAGTTCTGTTTGTCCGTACAAGCCTCCTCAGACGATGGCGATCTCGTTCCTGACAGACTGTATTAGGACCACAGTTATTACGCTTCTTAGACAAGAAATGTGGGTTATTTTTCCACTAATTAAACACCCGTGATATCTCACCTTTTGAGAAACCACTCAGCTTTACTGTTTTTCAAATCGTGATTATACATTCAGACAGCACCCATAAAAAGCCCTTTATTGAACCTCAAAAGATCCTTCGTGTTTTCCATTGTGATGTATTCCGTTTAGGAATCCTGACCAGCAACATTTTTAAATATATGGAGTTGTCTAGAACACGTGGTGGCGCACGAATAATTTTCATTTACGTATATTACATAAAGGTTTCTAATTCCGCAGCCGGTACATACAGATAAAACTGCTCTTTCATTAGTATTGATTACGTTTCCATGACTCCGGGTTACTTGTTTGTGACATGACAATAAGATAAACACGTGAACGACAATATGAGATGAGATAAGGTCTGTTATTTTTCTTCACCCACAGATATCCCGCAAGTTGCTTAGGAGTTATCAGCGAACTGTGATATAAAATATTAGATTTTGAACTGACTATATCAATCGTTCCTGACCGTGTCATCACTTTACTTTCTTAATTGCATCCTGTTTCTTTCATTTAATCGCGAGGTAGAAAATTGTTGATTTTCAAGTAAACTCATTTTACCTGTGAACACTGAATGAGAATAATCTGTATCGAATCGTTTTCAGTTCCTTGTCAGGTAAGTCGACCATATTATTCCTGATTTTACTTTAAGGAAATCATGGAGGTTATTTTAAACATGTATTATAAGCAATTCTATTGTAATATCAGATAAAAGAAGAAAAAAACTGCTTATTCCGTATAGGATATTCTTTGTATTATTCGTGAAGAATTAATGTAAACGTCTTATATTTTCCTTAATTCTTACAAATAGTTCTTTTCTATTCTATTACGTCGACATCGATGTGTTTATCGGATCGTATTTTACATAACCATTAAAGATACATCACTAGTGAATAAGGGCTTTGTAGGTGGTGATAACTGCTGAAGGAAATGAAACGTGGGGAGGGTGGGAGGGAGGGATTCTAGTTCAATCCTGTTGTACTTGATTACGAGTTAATCAACGAATTTCTTATTATTTAAAGAACTTTGTTGTCAGAAAGAATTAAATAATATCTGTCATAGACTTTAAGGTTTTCTGTTCTATTTGAGTGAGTCAAATTCTTCATCATTTATACATTAATCTGAGATCTAACAAAAATGTGGCCTCCTTAAGATTATGTTCTGAAATAGTCTTGGAAATCATGGAGTGAGACACGTAAGTCTGTTTATAAATCCTAAGCTTAAACAAAATGATTGTGAGTTGCAGTTTAACATGCAATGATGATTTAAATAAATTCTCCTATCCTACCGAGGAGTAATGCAGTTACGATTAAATAGCTACAAATATTTCAATTGCTGTACCTTATTATTTCTTACTCCTTGTTCATTTTATTAACGTGGACATATTTTCAAAATTTGCACACGCGTTTACTTAATCTAATAAACATATAATTTTGTTCTGCTATTATACAACAACCCTTCTTTGAAATTTCATTTGAAATGTCTACAAATAAGTAAAATTTTTCGGCTCATGAACTTCCCTCTCATGTCTAAAAGGCTCATCTACATCAAAACAATAACAAATGTTATTGTTGTTCTCAAGGTTTGGTGAGTTATGCAGTGTGTAGTCTCGTGCAGAGGTAGAAGGGTTTTCCATTACCAGAACTTCGAAATTTTACATTCCGTAAAATAAACAAACCAAGCACAAGAACACCAGCAAATTGCAGACATAATATACCGATCATATGGATTTATATGCTTTTACTATAATTCCAAACTGTTGATCCTGTCTTCCTTCATTCACCAGTTCCGTGAACTAGGGGGTTCATAGTGGACCAGGTGCTCGAAGATCCAAATAGTGAGGCGACATTCGTCTTATGGCAGATTACCAATTTGTTTATGTTGCTTCCATCCACGAAAGGTGGTCTCATATCGGGTAATTAAAAAAAAAACGTCTTCTACCTAAAGCAATTCATAAATATCCATGCCTACGGCGGGATTCGAATCCGCAGGCTGTTTGATGGGGAATGGCTACGTTAACCACCTGGCCAAATGTTTGTTTTCATGGAAAATCCAAATAGAGATAATTAAGTGGAAGTTACTAGCTGTCACATGATGGTTATGAAGGTTTTATGTTTCCCGACTAAATGCAGCACTAAGATTAATCACTGCCTGCAGTTTTGCCTGAATCAGTTGAGTCAGTTCATTCACCAATTAGTTACTCTTATTTTTTTCTTTCGTCTGCTAACTCCGGACGAAAGACGAAAATTCCAAAAAGTCTAAAACGAAAATCCTCCATATGAAAACATCTAACTCACTTCCAGTTCAAAAACCACGAAAAAGTTCTTAGATCCCAGACGGGATTCAAATATAGGGATATTTTTCCAGGAAACTCGGTTTTTTTCTTTTCATAACTTAGGCAAACTGGATAAACTCACTTCGGCTAATTCAAAACAGCAGCACACCGGTAATAAGAATCAACATGTTTGAGAGTAATATACATGAAAGAAAATCATGGTGGTGTGGTTACGAATAGGATATTTTCTATTAATCGTGTGTGTTCTTTTAACCGGTTTAGTTGTTCTTTGTAATGAAAAACTCGACTTTCCGAGAAAATCCTTCCATATCTGTATGAAAGTCCCATACAGATATGGAACGTCCCATACAGATATCATCTTAAGTCCCATCATCTGGGGACGACTACCTCGTCCCCAGATGATGGGACTTAAAATTCTACTCCCAGACGGTATACGAACGCAGGTATTTCTTAACCGACGGACGTTGGAAAGTGCTAGCGATTGCACACACACACACACACACATATATATATATATATATATATATCGGACGTTTTATGTTTTCTTCCATTTAATATAATTTTAATTTAGTATTAATTTCACGTTGAATGCATGTTGTTTCAATTTTCGTGTTAAGAAACGGGTATGTAAAGTCTAATGTAGTTTTTTTTTTTTTTTTTAACGCATTAAATACAACATTGCTAAACGGGATGAAGAGAGAGACTAAACCGTGACGTTACAAGTTTAGCTCGTAATTCGAGTTATTGTACAAAATATCAGGTAGTGAATAAAAAAATATATAAAAAAAACTTCTGTATATAAATGAAATAAGATAATTATTCAAAATATTTGTATTTGTGTTACGTTGACCGCTTGGTTGGCCGAGTAGTTAGCGTATTCGTTCTCCAACCTTTAGCGGATTCGAATTCCGCCATGAGCATGGATGTTTGTGATTGTCTTTAGGTGGGAGGTGAATTTCATCGCCTGGTGTGAATGGGCCACCCCGTTCACTGGAGGACTGAATTGGCTTAAATAGTTCCATGTTTGGTCTAAGAGCAAGGTCTCCGGACTGTGTAAAAAATAGATAAAAATGTGCAAACTAAATATATAAAATTAATAAAAATAGTAAAAACAAATAATGTTTAGCCCACCATCGTAAAAATGCACTATAGGTTCCTAACCATTCGTGGGTGGGAACCGCACGTTTCAATACTGCTAATTTACATTACCACTACTAAACATTGAAAGTAACATTCAGGTGTAAGAATACAATCCTAAGAGAAGTATTGTTCGATTATATTATCGACTAAATCATACGTTTCATGCTGGGAACCCTCAACCATTGCACAGTTTTCAAATGTACAAACTGTTCAGTTATGGCTGTCATTTAAGAAAAGCATTTCTTGACAAAAACGTAGTCAATCACTCGCTTGTTCAAGATGCTCATAGATCTACACAGTGAACTTATTCAGTTCTATTTGAGATGAAGGTCACGCTTCGATTCACTAATACGAATGAATTAATGTTTGATTGATCGGAATCACACTTAGCATATTTCTTTGCGTATTTTGAAAGAGCATCTCGCATGTTTTAGGAAATACCCCCCCCCCTCTTAGGGCGACACGCTTTGAAACTATTATTCACTAAGAGATATATTTAGCGCTACTTGTTATATCTAGAGCAGTGCTTCCGAACCGACGTGCAGCGGCACACCAGTGTGCCGCGAAAAATTTAACCACAAAGTCCTAATTATGGGGCGACGGCACTGGAGGGCTAGGCTACCGAGTGGTTCCCTTTTCGCTTTATTGCTCTTTTCTAGCTACGCACGTGTGAAGGCGACCTCCCAGAATGTCATAGGCGCTATTCCTCCCATTACTCCCTCCCTCACATTTTGCATCTACGACTCAGATGATCATTACTCTGCTTCAGTTCCAACTCGTCTGTTGTGAGAGTACCAGTCAAGTGTTTCAAGAGTTTTGGAAGGACTGCGTTCAAGTGGATGTTCAGTGTTGCTAAGTGGTCTGTGTAAAACACCTTAGCGGGAATGTCTTATTGCGTCTTTTTCTGAATTTGTGTTTTAACAAATGTGATAGTTTGTGGAACAGAAGTCGAATTGTTATTATTTGCTGACAAAGACGCTTTTTCCTATTACCGTCGATCTATAACATTCATTTTAGCTGAAGCTATAACGGTCATACAAGAAAGAAGTACCTTCGCATGATAAAATAAACACTGGTGAATTATTTTTTCCTTATAGTTAACCATTTTTTCGTGATATATATTCTTCGGAATCAAAAGGTATCTGAGATATTTTTTGGACAATGGACTCTGACATCATGAGTTACAAAATGATTAATGTGTAAAAATTTGTATAGCTTAAGGTTGGTAAACGTAGACCTTCTGTCATTAATAGGCATTTTCCTAACACAGTTTTGCGTGTTCCGGTATTTTGGATGCCCTAGTTACAATGCCTGTTTGATATCCTCGATTATAATGTAGTATTTTTCGTTTCATGTGATTTAGATCTTTCTATTCAATGGCTTGTTTATTTACATATATTTTAATTCTATTAAATTTAATTTTCAGTTACCGACAATAATGGAGAAATATTTAAAAAAATCAGAAAATCCATCAAATTCGTGAGCTCAAGAAAGTGAACCAAAGAAAAAGTTTAAGGCGCAACATAGTCATAGACTATATAAAGAGGATTATCTGAAATTTGGTTTCTAGTGCTCCGATAATTCTTCTGTGCCTCAATGTCTCATATGCCTGGAAAAGTTGTCAAATGAAGCGATAGTGCCAAGTAAACTACATCGACATCTTTCTAGCAAGCATCCTTCGTACATAGATAAGAATTTTAACTATTTTAAACGTCTGTAAACTCAAATTCAAATGCAAAGTTCTTTCATGAGATCAGTCACAACGGTATTTAATGGAGCTCCAGAAGCAAGTTACAAAGTCTCGAGATTGTTAGCTAAAGCCAAGAAGCCTCACACAATTGCCGAATCACTCATTTTACCAGCTTGTGTGGAAATTGTCAAAACTATGCTTGGAATCGATGAATAAAAGAAATTGAAAAAGTACCGCTTTCAAATAATACGATCAGCAGGCGCATTGAAGACATGTCAGTTAGCAGAAACTAGAAGAAATAGAAGGAACACTAATCCAGAAAATTTGTGAAGTTAAGAAATTTTCCTTATAGGTTGATGAATCAACAGATGTTAGCAACTGTTGTCAGCTAATTGCACTTGTTCGAATTCCTGATGAGAAAGGGGTTGAAAGAGTATTATTTATTCTGCAAAGAACTTCAGAAACAAACAACTGGGAAGGAAATCTTTAAAGTGATCAATGAATACTTTGATACAAACAAAATTTCATTGAAAAATTGCGTACGTTTATGTACTGACGGCGCGGCTGCAATGACAGGAAGGGTCAGAGACTTGGCGTCCGAAGATCGGTCTGAAAACCCTGATGTTCAAATAATACACTGCTTTATTCGTAGAGAAGCTCTCATGTTAAATAGTTTACCTCTAGAATTAAAGTCCACACTTAATGACATTATAAAAATGGTGAATTTGATCAAACGTAGACCGCTTCAATCGCGTGTTTTTTCAATTTTATGTAATGAAATGGGATCAGAGCATCAATCTTTGTTGTTCCATACTGAAGTTCGTTGGCTGTCGAGAGGGAGAGTTCTGTCCAGAGTTCATGAGTTGAAAGAAGAATTAAAAATATTTTTTGAAGGTAACTCTCAGTATTCAGCTAAGTTGGAAACAATTACTGGTTGCAAAAAATGGGCTACTTAGCTGACATATTTGAATACCTAAATTAACTTAATCGAAAAATGCAAGGACCGCTTAAGAATATATTAACTTGCACTGACAAAATTAATGGATTCAAAAACAAAATTCAACTTTGGAAAGATGTGGTGAAAAATGGTTCCCTTGAAATGTTTAGTCGGTGTTGTAGTTCGAATCCTAAAAAAAGAACTACTAGAACTTGTAGATCAACACCTATGCATGTTTGAGAGAAAGCTTCATCACTACTTTGAATTAACGGAGACAAAGAAATTCGATTGGGTTTGAAATCCATTTGCATCTTCATTAGATCATATGGTATTCGATTTATCAGTGAAAGAAAAGGATGAGTTATTAGACTTAAAAAGTGATCTTACCCTTGAAGTTGAGTATAAGGATGTTCCATTATCTCGATTCTGGGTAACTGCAAAAAAGGAGTTTCCATCCATCGGCGAAAAAGCTATAAACATTCTTTTACCATTTGCTACAACACACATGTGAGAACAAAGTTTCTCTTCTATGCTCACTATCAAGAATTTAAAGAGATCATCACTGAAGAGTCTTGATCATGAATTGCGTGTAGCTCTTTCGATCATAGACCCAGATATAAAAAAGTCTATTAGCTGTGGCAAAAGAATATTGTAGATATTTATATTAATACTTAAAACATTTATTTTGTCAATAAATTATTATTATTAGCATATTTATACATAGTCAGTAATTCTTTTGTGTATTAACTTTACTTTTGTATTTTCACATCACAATTTTATAAAATAAGTGTTCTAAAAATTTAATCACAGTTTCACTTAGTCAAATCTGACAATTTAGCTCATAGATGCGATATAAAAACTATGTCAAATATCAATCAGTGAGGATGTATGGATTAGGTATTTTCATTCCATTTGTTTCGTTTATTTCGTGCTTATGACTGCATAAGAAGACTTCTCAGAAACGAATGTCTAGCTGGAATATTTATGTATTATAATGAAAAATATCTGAAAGAAAGATCTTATTAATTGAATCCCTGTATGAAATAGAAGAAATTAATCATGTTCATAGAAAAATATTCCTTCATAGTGTGTCGTGAAATTATTTATGCTTGTGAGGTGTGCTGTGACGTGAAAAAGGTTGGGAAGCACTGATCTAGAAGGCAGAACCAACTTTCCATTCACATTTTAACATTTAACACAGGATTAGGATTTCATAGCGATAATCAATTGAAGTGGTGACTTTCCTTTTCTTAGATACCGCAATAATCTTTCGCTTCCAGGTATTTACATTACACTATCCATTCCTCATTTTATCTGTAGATTAGCTAATATCTATAAAGAATAATCTATTCACGCCTCACCTTTTATTCTCTGCCATTGTACGCAGATAAATTTAGCGATAATCGTAGCAGATGTGATTTTCTATTGTTATATGATGCAATTGTTCCTATAGGACAGTGTTTCTCAACCTGTGGTCCACAAGCAGATTAAATGAAATAAATAAATATATATATATATATATTAAGTATCCAAACAAAACAAATTAAAATTGAATAAAAGTATTGAAATAAAATGGATACTTAAACAAACCAACGACGATATTCTGTTTCGTAGAACTTTGTCATCCCGAAGAAGAAGAAGACAACTGAAGAGAAATATTTCGTATTCTGCATAATTACATAATAAACAACCGCATCCAGTGGAAAAAATGTATGGGCTTCTGTTCTGATGGAGCTGTAAGATCAAGGAGGTAGCTCCGGCTAGGCATTGGGTACATTGTTGCATATATAGGGAAGAGTTAGCCTCCAAAGGAATACGACCAGAATTTAAAAGTGTACTACACAACGCTGTTAAGCTCAAACGTCAAATAACAGGTTGTCTTCAGTACTCTGCGATGAAATAGGCAGCGAATTTATGCAACTTTTGCTTCATTCTGAAATTCGCTGGCCTTCCAGGGGTGAGAAAGGATTTTCATCGCTCCTTCAAATAAAAACAAATACAGAAATCCTCTTAGTATGTGAGCCGATCTTCGATGGAAGTTGACCAATATTGAGCCAGACATCCAGCAACTCTGGAGGAGCCGAGAAACTTAACTGTCTCATTAAAAGTACTCGTAAGTAGTAACATAATAATATGATATTATTTTTTTGTTTAATAAAAATTAACACTTTGAATTGCTTACCTCAAATTACATAAAATAGCATAACTTTGTGGTTCGTAGAATGTTTTGGTATTTTACTATCCTTTGGCTTAGAAAGGTTGAGAACCCTGTTCTGGATGATGCAAAATCAGTTGTTCATGGAATGTTACAAAAATTCTTCTTACTTCACCATGTGATGACTGTTATGAGATGTTATTCGTTTCAATTTTTTAATATATTTTAATATATTGATTCCTATTAAAACAAAAATTTACACATTAGATTAAATGTTTTTTTTCCTAGACTGCCTTTGCTTTCCCTTGGATGAATCCAAAGCAAATAATACTACAGAGAAATAGAGAAAATAATTATTAACAATTCTCTTGTAAAATCAATAACTTTATCTTTTATAATAATTACCTTATTGTTGATTGAATTTGTATAATGATTTTGATGACAACAGTCTGTATTAATTTTTATAAAATTAATTTGCCGATATTCCTTTTGCAGATATTCTTTCCACATGGCAGAAAACAACACCGGGATAAGCGATTTAATGATCCCAAGTAGAATTTCAACTCAGACTTTTATAAAGGCATATAGCAAAGATTATATGCTCTCGCATAAAGCTGAAGATCAACAGGAAGATGGTGAGCAGGTGGTGGAGCAAGAAGAGAAAAGAAAAGAAAAAGAAGTCGAATACAGAGATAAGGATTTACAGGATAATACCGAAGGAAAGTGGATGCTTTTTTTGAATAAAACAGTAAAGGATACAGATGGTCTAACAGCTCTTGACCGATGCTGGTTCAAAATAGCGAAACTTGTAAACGTTAACGCCATGTGGTATGCAAAATGTTCCACCGCAATAAACAAGGAAGCTACAATCAATCCTACAAGCGGAGTTATCCTATGTTTCACTCGGGACTACACTAACACAGATGAGGTGCGGCGTTTGTCTGATCTTCTCTGGTTAGTGGTTCCTTACCGAAATTCCATGTATTACACAACCACAGTTGTCATCCGTAAACTTCTAATCACCGTGTGTGACATATCGACATACAAGAGTGATCTAGATGGTTCCTTTTATGAGCGAGATGAACAAAACAAATGGAAACTTGTAAGGTACTGATAAAAATTAAAATAAATAAAAATGTTATAGAATAATATGTGCAATATTGAAAGCAAAATTCGTTGTGTTTTAAACTGGAATAAAGAAAGCTGCTTTTGGAGAAAAAAAAAATAACAGTTTTATAAATTTAATAATGTATGCCTATGCCCAAAACTAATTCCGATTAAATTTTCTTTAAATGAATCACTAAAGAAGATTTTTAAGAAAAAACAAAATGATGTTATGGATTTAAATTGAAAAATTTCTTTTATATATATTTTATGGATTTAACTTGAAAAATTCATGAAATACAAAATATTACTTTGCTGCTAAAATAGCCGAATAGTATTTTGCTGAACCGCGGAACAAAACACTGTTCCGTTATTGTTAACATAACGCGAAAGCGAGAGGTAAAAAAAAAAAAAAAAGAATAACACCTTCGATTTCAATTTATAAGCAAGATTACTTTGAATATTATTTTCGACATCAAATTTCGAATATATTACTGTCTTTTAAATTTTAATTCCGTAAATAAAACATATTTTCCAGAATGGAAATGTTTGTAGTTTTAGAAGCTAATAAATTTAAATTCTTATCTTTGTTAATTTATGCGAGATTTTCTCTCAGTTGCTGTTCCAGTTAGGACCAATTGATATTGAGAGTGCATTTTTAAGCCAACCCTTAAATTTGCACTGATTTTCACAATCAGATATGCTGTGTTAAACGATGGTAAAATAATAATATACTTTATAATGGTGTACATGACGAATTTATTTTGTCTTATAGTTAACATATTATTTTAAATAAGGTGTATTAGGTTTTAGACATTAATCTACTTTAAGATGAATACGTAGGTTTCTGTGGTTAAGCCATTTGTAGACAACAGCCGGTATTGAGACCACATATTTCTAAATGATTAACTAGTTTACTAAAATAAACAAATATAAACCTATAAAACTACAAACCTATAAACAACTACTTACACATATTAGATGTTATCAGAGCTTCACAATTAGTACACAAAAATAAGTAACCAAAATAAAAACGTTTAATGAATCACTGTATGCGTGTTTGTAGAATGCTACTTGCTGCTGTCACGTTCTGTTACATAACGTGTACTATATCCATGGCACTTAGATTGTTAACGAAAACAGACTAAACCTGATGTTGATTTAAGCCTTGATTGTAGCAACATTGTGTGGAAATCCTTAGCATTTCACATGTTTACTAGAACTTTGTTGAGAAACAATTATGTCAATATGAGGCGTTTTTGTTTATTGCCAAACTACTTGATAACCTGTAGTAGTTTAGTAGTTATGTGGGATGCCGTCCTGATTGTGCTGTTTTCTTTTCTTTTCTTTTCTTTTTTTAACGTGTTTTTTGGTGTTCAAACAGTAGTTTCTGAAATGATTCGAAATAGTTTGAATTGGGGTTGTATCATCTAACGTGATGGGTGTAATATTACATTAATCACATCAATCGTGTGTTTTGTGCAAGGTAAAATTCGACTTTCCGAGAAAATCCTTCCATATCCGTATGCGACAGAATAATTCGCCTTCAGGTGAATGGGCTTATACGTTCTGCTCCCAGGTGGTTTACGTACGCAGGTATTTCTTAAGCGAAGGACAAATGGCAGAGCGTGCTAGCGACCGCACTACGGATTGTCATATATATATATATATGTAGGACGATTATTATCTAACGAGAGATATCTTATGTTTCGTTTTCTTGTTTTTGATACTATTTTAATTTAGTTTTTTTTTTTTTATTCTTGTTATGATCTTGAATGGCTTTCTTGATGGGAAGAGCATAATCCCACTCTCATGAGGCAAAAAGTTTATAGCACGCATGTTGAATTCATGTTATATCAAATTTTCATGTTGTGAAATGTCATTTTTAAAAGCATTTAAATACAACTGTGCTACAAGAGATGAATTAAACCGTAATATCACGTTTTCCTCTAAATTCGAGTTACTGTACAAAACAACAGGTAATGAACGAAAGTAAAAAAAAAAAACCTTTTCTGTACATAAAAGAACATAATTATTAAACCAGATGTATTTGTTTTAAGTTGCCGGGATGGTTGGTCAAGTGCATAGCGTATCCTCTATCTAACCAACAGATCGCCGATTCGAATCCCGCCGTGGACATGGATGTTTGTGATTGTCTTTATGTGGTAGGCGAATTTCATCGCTTGGTGTGAAACTGCTAACCCTGCTCTTTGGAAGATGGGAATGATTTTAAAAATTTCCATGTTTGGTCTTTCATTTTCCATGAACAGGATGTTCACACTGTCTAAAAAATGGATAAACATTTGACAAATCAATACATAAAATTGATAAAAATAGCAAATAAAACACAAAATGTTTCACCCACCCAAGGTATAAAATGTACTATTGGTTACTAATAACCATTCCTGGTTGGAAACCACACGTTTCAGTACTGACAATTTACATTACTAATGCTAACCATTGAAAGTAACATTTGTGTATAAAATAAGTAATTTTTTGAGATAAGTGTTTCTTGAGAAAAATATAGTCAACACACCCTTTAAAACGTTCAACAACTTTAAACGAAATAAAACCATTTGGGAAGGGGAAAAGAGATTACTACCCTGTTGAAGATCCTTATTGTTCTACAAAGTAAACTTACTGGGTTCTGTTCGCGGTACAGGTCACACTTCGAATCACTAAGATGAAGAAATTAATGTTTCATTCATCGGAATTACACTTAGCATATTTCTTTGCATACTGTGAAAGTGCATGTTTTAGGCAAAAATATCCCCACCCCTAGAACGATACGTTTTCAAACTATTGTTCTCCAACAGATCTAATTAGCTACCTGCTAGGTCTAGAGAGTAGCATGAACTTTTCATTGATATTTTAACATTTAACACAGGATTACGATTTTATAGTGATAATCAATTGGAGTGGTGACCTCCGTTTTCTTAAATATCTCAAGAATTCTTCACTTCCAGGTTTCTACTTTATATTATGCATTCCTCATTTTAACTGGAGATTACACAATATCTTTGTAAGATAATAATCTAAATTTATGCTAATACTTATATAGAATAATCCACTCACGCCTCACCTTTTACTTGTTGGCATTGCACGCAGATTAATTATGCAATAATCGCAGCAGGTGAGGATTTATGCTGTTGTATGGTGTAAATTGATGCAGATTGTGCAAACTCAATTGTTTCGAATTATCCAAAAGCTGGTCTTACTTCACCATTTAATAACTGTTGTGAGATTTTATTTGTTTCAATATTTTAATGTATGGCATCTTATTAAAACGAAAATTTACACATCAGTTTCAATGTAGTTTTTCTTGACTGCCTTTGCTTTCTCTTGAATGAATCCAAAGCGAATAATACTACAGAGGAATTGAGAAAATAATGATAAATAATTCTCTTGTAAAATTAGTAATTTTTGCATTGTTAATAATTTGATTTTAATTTTAAGTTAATTTTGATTGAACTTATATAACGTTTTGATAACAACAACGTTATTTTAAAATGCTACAAATTCTTTACAAAAGACAAACAACTGTCTTTTAGAAAATTAATCTGCTGATGTTTCTTTTGCAGTTGTTCTTCTCACATTGCAGAAAACAACACAGCTATAAACGATATAATGATCCCCAGTAGAATTACGTATAAGACTTTTATCCGGGTATATAGTAAAGATTATAGGCTCTGGCATAAAGTTGAAGATCAAAAGGAACACAAGGAACAGGAGGAGGAGCAAGAAGAGAAAGTAGAAGACGAAAAAAAAGAAGTGAAATACACCGATGAAGATTTAGAAGACGTTACCACAGGAAGGTGGATGATTTTTTTTAATAAAACGAGAAAGGATATAAACGGCCTAACACCCCTTGATCGATGTTGGTCCAAGATAGTGAAACTTGTCAAGGA
This sequence comes from Typopeltis vanoorti, assembly GCF_054136105.1. Taxonomy (NCBI): domain Eukaryota; kingdom Metazoa; phylum Arthropoda; class Arachnida; order Uropygi; family Thelyphonidae; genus Typopeltis; species Typopeltis vanoorti. The sequence continues at coordinate 78,484,027 of NC_143553.1, read as the reverse complement.
TAACGCTATGTGGTATGCAGCATGTTCCACTGCAATGAACGACAAAACTGTAACAAATCCCACAAGTGGAGTTATCTTATGTTTCACTGAGGACTACACGAACACACATGACGTACAGCGTGTGGCTAATCTTCTCTGGTCAGTGGTTGACTACCGAAGATCAATGTATTATAAAACCGACGCTGCCACCTGTAAACGTGAATTCAGAGTGTATGGATTCAGAAACATAGCGATATACAGAAGTGATCCAGATGGTTCCTTTTATGAGCGAGATGAGCAGAACATATGGAAACCTGTACGGTATGGATAAAATAAATTTATAAAGAAAAATAAAATAACAGTTTTATAATTTTCATAATGTATGCCTACGGTGTAAAATAACTCCGATTAAATTTTCTTTAAATGAACCCTCAAGTAGATTTTTAAGAGGAAATAAAATTATGTTATGGATTTAAATTAAACAATTTTAACTAAGAATGTCGGTCAGTATATCATTATGTAAAAATTCATCGAATACAGAATCTAACTTATAATAACTGAATAGTATTTTGCTGAACAGCAGTTAAACAAAACGCTATTCCATGTTAATGTTAAGTTTACGTTAAAACGAAAGTTTTAAAAAAAATAATGCCACCCTTAATTTCAATTTGTAAACACGATTGCTTTGAATATCATTTTTCTACGACAAATTAAGCACAAATTTCTTTCATGTATATTTTATTTGTCTGAATTATAAATATTATCCATACGGGTAATATTTGTAGTTTTAGAAGCTAATACATTTAAACTCTTGTCTGTGCAATTTTATAGGACATTTTCTCTCAGTTACTGTTCTAATTACACAATTGACATTGTGAGTGTGAATTTGTAAACCAACACCTAAAAGTGAAATGATTTCCACAAAGGGATATGCAGTAATAAACAACCGAGGAAAGCATTGTAAAATATTACATATTTTATCATTACGTAAATGATGAATGTATGTCTTATAATCAATATATTATTTGAAACATGATATATTAAGATGTAGGCAATAATCTAGTTAAGATTAATACGTAAATTTCTGTGGTTTAGCAGTTCGGTAGATAACTTCTGGTATTGAGACCACTTGTCTTCAGATTATTAATTAATTTAATAAAATAAAATTAACGAGTTTATTTTTAACGAGTTTAATAAAATAATCCTGCAAGGTTTGTAATTTCGAAAGGCATCATCAGGGATACCAGCAAATTTTATTTTATTATTCCGTAACACTTCCAAGGAGTCTGAGGATTCGTCGAGGGAGGACACCTACTATCTAAGTCTCCATCTCCACCACTCTATCCACAAACTACACCGAACTTCTACCACCACCATCATCATCTGCATTAAGCCCATGTACTGTTCACCACCACCATTAGAATTTTTATATGTAATTTACGTGTGTTCTGAAGGGCCGATTTGCATGTATGTTATACAACGTTATACAAAAATAATAAAAAAAAAAAAAACTAGAAACAATTATTTACATATATTAGACGTTTAATTTAGTGGTTCTCAATGTTTAATTTAGATGATTAATTAGATGATTAGGCCTCCGTACCTCAGTATGAAATATACGTTTACTTGTAGCATTGTACTTAAACTGCAATATGGTTTTTTTCTCTTCCTCTACCTGTAATGGAGCCTCCGTAGCTTAGTCGGTACAGACGAAGCCCTTTGGTCGAAAAAACTTGGTTTGATTCCCGTCCATGACGTGAGGAACCTTTATCTTGTCTCTTTCGGCTAAAAGTGAGGTAACAGGTCTCATACGGAGGTTTAGCATTTTTCTGGTAACTCGGTTTTTCATCCCTCGAAACAGGCAAACCGGGTCCTCCTGAACATACACACGGCTACAGTCATAAAATATCCTACGGCAAGGAAGGCAACGGGAAACCACCTTTCTTCATAACCATCTTCCCAGTATGGTAGCATATAACTACCCATATAACTGTCCAGCCATATGGCTGAACAACGTCACAATTGTTACATACAAATCAGTAAACTAGAATAAAAAATAAATAAAAAAAAAAAAAAAAAAACGTTAAATTAATTATAATATACGTATTGGAACGAAGTTAGTTCTTTCGGCGACGGTCTGTAGCTTAGCCGTGTCGTATTCTAAGCCCGCAGCAGTTCGATTTTTAATGTAACAGACCAAACTTGGTTTTGATTAAGCCTTGATTTTTGTTACATTTTGTGGGGATCCATAGCGTTGCAGATGCTTCCCTGATCTTTCTTGTAAAACAGTTATTACCAATATAAGACATTTCTGTTTATTGTCGTACTGCTTGAGGAAAGATGTTAATTAAATGAGATACCAAACCTGATTTTCTCTGCTTTCTTATTTGGACGTCTTTTAGGTAACGGATCTCTAGTAACCTTTCCGTCTGGCACAAGTGCCACAAGATAGGTATGATTAAAACATTACGAGATAGAGCATACAAATGTCCCTACTACTGCGCTCGCTACCCGAGGCGTACCATTTCCCTAAATGGTTATGAACCCAAAATGATCAAAAAAAAATTCTTAATACACCTCCGCCATTTCCTTTACGTAAGCAAGGTTTAATAAAATGCAGTCACGCTATCTCACATAAAGAATGCCACAAAGTGACAATGGTGCTCTGTGGCTACAACATTAAAGTTTTTTTTTTATTATTATTGCATAAAATATCCCGATTTTTACATCCACCAAAAATTCCACATCATCCCATGAATAAGCCACACTTTTATGAGATTCATTGCTCTTGTGACTTGTGGCACATTTGCTGCCAAAGCAGATGTCACAAGAACTGGATGACGTGTACTTAATGAATTATATTCTGTCAGTAAAGATTGCCTTTCAATTTATCCAAGCAGTAGTGTTTCATTCATCAGAATTCTTCTTATAATATTTTTTTTCCATATTAAAAGTGTCGCACTCAAGTTTATAGCCGGAATAATTTTCCTCCCCTATGAAAACGCGCTTTGAAAATTTTGTTTCCTAGTCGATATCTAACCGTAGCACTACTTGCTGTGATGTCTCGTCTGATCTTTCCAGATATTTTATGTAGATTTATGAATTTATACACCGATGATTAGTACAAGCAGTAGTCCCACTCAAGTCTCTCAAGTCTTGCATGAAAATTAAGGAATACTTCACTTTTTATTTACACTAATACTAAATTTACTCATTCTTCGAATGTTTCTTGTATTACTCTGTCTTCGTTTTCTCATGATCAATACAAACCAAGTATGACAATAAGTAGATAGGTAAAATCATTGTGATTTCACTATAATTCTACTCCGTTAAACCACTTTATTTTTTTAAGTAATTCAGATATTCGTATACTGAATTGGTATGATCAATTTGATGATAATTGTATTGCAAAATCTACATATTCTTCACGAAGGACAAATATTTTTCTTTTACATAACTAATCTGCTGATACTTCTTTCGTATGTGATTTCCATTCACAAAAGATTATAGGCATAGAGTACATCAATACTGTGAGTAGGTTACTGATTTTTTCTATTTCCTTATTTTTTGATAATCTTTTTATGTTTTTTGCAGACATTCTTCCCAAATGGCAGAAAGCAACACCGAAATAAAGGAATCAATGATTCCAAGTAAAATTACAACTATGCCTTTCATCCGTGTGTATAGTAAAGATTATCTGCTTCATCATAAAATAGAAGGACGTCGAGAAGATGAAAAGAAGGAGGAGAAAGAGGAAAACAAAGAGAAAGAGAAGGAGGAAGAGGAGAAAGCTAAGAAACAGGAGAAGCAAGAAAAGGAAAAAGAAAAAAAAGAAGTGGAATACAACGATAAGGATTTAGAGGACATTACCGATGGAAACTGGATGCTGTTTTTGAATAAAACGTTAAAGGATATAAACGGTCTGACGGCACTGGACCGATGCTGGTTGAAGATAGCGAAACTTGTAAACGATAACGTAATGTGGTGTGCAATATGTTCGACAGCAATAGACGACGAAATTTCAACTAACCCTACATGCGGAGTTGTCATCTGTTTTACTAAGGAGTATAGGAATAAACCTGACGTGGGGCGTATGGCTAATCTAATCCGGGCAGCGGTTGACTATCGAAAACCAATGTATTACAGAACACACATTGCTACCCTGAAGCGTGAATGCAGTGTGGATGGACTCAGTCCCATTTCGACATATAGAAGTGATCCAGATGGCTTATTTTATGAGCGAGATGAAGAAAACAGATGGAAACAGTATAAGCTAGTGGGGGAAATAAATAAAGAAACCGAGGAATAATATGAATTGGGAAAAAAAATTCACATATACATATATATATATATACATATATATATACATATAAATATATACATATAAATATATAAATATTACATATAAATATATAAATATTACATATAAATATATATATATATATATATATATATATATATATATATATATATATATATATATATATATATATATATATATATATATATATATATATATTATTTTTTTATTCATTTAATATACATTGGAAGATAGGCAACAAAAAGCGCGTGACAGGTTAGATATGTGTGTCCCAAAGTACCCGAAACTTCGTAGACACAGATCCGTTTCTCTATGTTGAAATTTGTAGAGCTTAAAAGGAGTTGGCAAGGTGTTATGCCATATTCACCACTGTATGTCGGAGTCTAGTTTCGCACACTTCGATTTATATCGAAGATCCCACTGAAAACTGAATGGCATGTGCAGCTCTAGATGAGAGGGTTAAGGATGAAAAAACGAAAGGCGAAGTTGGAGGCACTGACATGAGGAAGTGGTATATCTTCTTATAGTTGGAGGGAAGAATTGGAAATGAGGATTCAGATGATGCAAGATGAAAAATCGGCTCAGCGCAGCTTCTAGAAGGAATGCGGATTCCCTGAGGTGTAGTGATTTCTGGATAGGCCTTAATAATAGCAGCTTGCATATGTTGATATTGCTTTTCAGTTTTTGCGTTTTTCTGCCGTAGGCATGTGAATGTTTTCCACTTTAGGATCTGGGTCAGGAGAACCCCCTATGTTTCTTATTCCTGCCCAGTTCCATGTAGAGAAAATCAAGGGGTGGCCAGTTGCAAGACTTGTTATGTTTCTGTTCGAAAATAGTGGTTCTGCAAGTACAGCTAACTCTGTTGATCCTGTAGATGTATAATTGTCCAGAGAGAGGACATCCTTGCTTGTTCCCTCGATAGTATGGAAAGTGCAGGTGAGCCTGTTAGATAGATAGATATAATATTTTGAAACAATTGTTACACGTTTTTAACATCGTGTGAAATTTTAATAGTAAAGACAAAAGAAACATACCCTTTGATTTACAATGCATGGATTCGAGTCCTTGCTGGAGATCGTGATCATAGAGATGTAGAAAAAGTGATTTTCTTCTAGACTGTGATTAGAATAAATTTTCCAATTTGGGCGCTCTGTGTAAGACGTTAAGCGAGCCACCTAATAAACAAAAACATAAAAATATTTTTCATGATGGCCAATAATGAGGTCAAGTATGTTAAAGAACAATACTAGTTCGGTACATCCATTTCTGATCTGTTATTTCAAGCATTATTTTGCATCATGTGTATTATTTAGTGATTTTCAATTATCTGAATGCATTATGTACCTAATTTTAGAGGACAATCAATTGAATGTTATTAATATTTTTATACAAAATTCGTATCGAATGTTGAAATAAATCATTTAATAAAAATAAAGTTGTTTTTATTCCATGTTGAAGAATTAAACCGAATTCTTCATTTTTTTTTTCTTTTTTTTTTTCTTTTTATTCCTTCGTTTTTTTTTTTTTTTGATAATTTTATGTGTTGAAAATTGGGGCTAAATTTTACTGAGTTTTAATTCTAACTTTTTTAAATCAGTAAACAGAAGGTTTTCATTTTGTCATTGAGGAACCGGAATGTACTCCTGAGCAACATGATTGAAAGAAAAGTGAAGACAATATTGCAGACAACTGCTTCCAATTCATGTTTCTATTCCTTTCTAATGTGTTTCTGTGTGTTTTTCGCTTGTTTTTTCTGTGTTGCATTGTAAAACAAAGCTGAGTTTCTTGTAATAGATGAAAAGCCTCAATGATCACTATGTGAATATCCCTACACAGGTAATTTTGCTATTCCTTTAAAATTTTAAGTAATTGTAAAATAACAAATTTCAATATAGTTTTCTATAACTAACAATAGACATGCATTTCTCAGTGCAGTGGCACTATATCAAGAATTAGGGCAGTTATGTTAGTTTCTTATTTCTAATATTATGCATCATTTGTTTTCTTGATCGAAATATTTGATGGTAAAGATTCATTGCCATAATCTGCTTCCAATATTTTTTGTGAAAATTTTCATTTCAGTTCAGCAAAAAAATACATATATTCATGTAGATTTCTGCGGTCTCAAAAAGTTAAATTTCAATTACACCCTGTAACGAGGATTGCGTTGTGCAATGATGTAGGACAGGTTCCTCTTCTACTTCTTCTACGTCCTAATATCTACAACGGCAGAAAATCCAACTTCACACAGACATGAACTTGAAAATGGAAAGATGAACACCCTAAAGCTTTATCTGTTAATTCAGGAAATTCATTCTGTTTTTGTAGCCAAATTGATGATAACGTATTATCGTTGTATTTATTTTTTAAGAAACCATCATCTAAAATTTGTTCTTCTATTTGCGACAGACCCTTTGGCATAGATTTCTTGATAATGAAAGGATATCTTATCCACTCAGTATTAATGTCTAATTCAGGGAAATACATTTCTAGATTCATAGATCCATTTATAACCTTTATAAATGCATGATAGCAATTTTCACATCAACTTCATCATCAATTTGTTCAGTTGAACTCGCGAGCAATGCATGAATAGATGGAAACATGTCAAAATTTACATTACCAACATGCATTTGCCATAACATCATTTTTATCAATGTGGCGTTCCTTTATCTTGGACATGAAATATAGAAATTATCTTGCCTTGTAAAGACAAATTAAGATTATTCAATGCAATAAATATATCTGCCAGGTATGCTAACTGAGTGAGGCATTTTTAATTATGTAAGTTTTTTTTTTCAACTCAAACTTTTCATCAAGAAAAACCTGTAGTTCATTCCGAAGTTTAAATAAACGAGTAAGTACTTTCCGCAAGAAAGACAACGAACATCGGAATGGAAAATAAGTTGTGTATATGATTACTTCCCATTTCTTCGCAAGTTGAGAGAAAAGTCTGGCATTTAGAGGGTGGGTTTAAATATAATTTATCATTTTTACAACTTCATTCAAAAATTTTCTTAGGTCTGTAGACATCATATGTGTAGCCAAAGCCTTCCGGTGTATGCTGCAGTGTGTCGACTTTTCTTCTGGTGCAACGGTTCGAATCCTTGAAACAAGCCCATATTTTTTTTTTTTTTTTTTTGGATTTTGCTCCGTCCGTGCTTATTCCACCAAAACTTTTCCAATCAAGCTTGTTTTGATACATAAATGTATTTATATTGTTGAATTTTTTTTTTCTTCTGTTGTATGTTTTATGACAAGGGTTGGCAAAATAAAAGGTCGTCATGAAGTTGTTGATTTTTCTCGTACGTAACGAACACTAGAAGATTTGCAAAATTTGTAATGTAGATGGATTCATCGACCTGCAACTTATAATAACGACTCTTACGTATATCGGATAACAATGTCTGTTTTAGCAATATTTTCAGCGATTTCAGTGATTCTTCGATGAAGAGTACTATTTGAAAGGCAAATCCAATCAAAAGACCTTGTTACATTATCTCCGATCATAATTACTACTATTATTTTTGCTGCAGGCTTGACCAAAGTTTCACCAATTGTTTCTACTTTTTGCTATTAATAGCCACACACGATATGAAGCTTCTAAAGCCTTCATATTTTCATCTCCGATCGACATCATTTTTTGAGATTCTTTAACATTTTTTAGTTTATTTTAAAAAAAAATCTACAGGTTCATCCTTGTATTCATCATGTTTCGATTCAAAATGGCAATTTAAAGTAGATGGTTTTAAAGTTTCACCACAAATGACACATAATGAAATAGGTTTTTCTTCATTTCCCGTCCATGAAAATCGCATTTCAATTAATTCGTATCGTACTTACGAAGGTTTTTCATCTTCTTCCTAGTTGGTTGGTTAGGGATGTCAGACGACACACCCTTATCAATTTCATTTGATCCAGATGCAATATCAACGTTTTCTTGTTGCTTACAGCTACTTGTATCTGCTACATTATGCGTTTCATAATCCAGTGTTTAACTAATGATCCATACTTAAGAAATTGAAAGCTAAAAAATTTATAATATTTATTATAAGTATTATAACTTCCGCATATTATTAAAGCAATCGTATCACTGTAAAAGTAGCACAATCTATTAATCGTTATTTTAACTAACACCAAATTTGTAATATGATCAAATAATGAAGCACATTGTTTCAAATTTCATTTCATTGAAATTTCATTGAAATTTCATTGAAACAAATACAAGCTCGCAATGCACGTTCATATAGGAAGCTGAACGAAGATTCACGAGTGATTATCCCCTGAATTTTCAAACGATTCAAATGAAGCAGTTATCTCAATTTGAGTAGGAGAATTCATACATAATATATAATTTATTGAAAAATAGTTTAAAATAATTCTTATTTTTTAAGTAATGATTCCATTCGTCCATGAGGTATAGCCGAAAATTTCCACGTTACCCCCCCCCCCCGAAGACCTTTCACGCATCCTCGGTGGGAAGGGTACCGCACTTTGAGAAACACTGATGTCGGGAAACAAGAGCTTCCATAGCTTAGTCGGTATAGACGAAGCCCTTTGGTCGGAAAGACCTGTATTCGATTAATGTGTCCCAAAGTTCGAATAACAAATAACGTAGGAGTCTATTGGATGTGTAACATAATGTAAATAAGCAAGAGATGAGTAATAAACGAATAATGTGCAAGGAATACCGTGTATATAAGGATCTTGTCCGTTATGAAAATTATAAGCAGTAGGTTAGAATAGTCACAACTGTTGTACGGAAAGCTAAGTCTGAATATGAAACGAAACTGGCACTGCAAGCTAAAGACAACCCACAAGAATTATATCGATATACTGCAAGTAAAAGAAAAAATGAATATGAATGAATAACTCTTCTGAATGCAGATGATGTGAGGGATGACAGATGCAGAAGAGATTTTTCAATTGAGTGTCTATTTTTCTAAAAACTATCAACCTGGTGTATGCAACATTGAAATCATTACTACCTCTTCACTGGATGAATAAACTCAGATTTCTGAAGAGAAGGTCTTAGCGCTGTGGCAAAAACTGAGTAAGAATTCAGCTTTAGGTGCTGATTTGATATAAGAACGGTTTCTAAAAGAGTGTTCAAATGAACTGGCTATTCCTTTGACCAAACTATATAGTTGGAGGGAAGATTCCGCAGGAATGTAAAGAATGTATGGTAATCCCATTGCACAAGGTGCATCCAAGACAGATGTATACAACTATCAACAAATCAGGAGTGGTAGTGGTGAAAAGTTTGGAAAAAATTGTTAAGCCTTGCATCCAGAAATGGTTTGACACAGAAACTGTACTTTGCAACGAACAGCATGGGTTTACTAAGGGAAGGTCATGTTTTATCAAGTTGCTCACATTATATAATAATGCTACAATTAAACTAGACAATGGTAATGGATACACCATGATACGTTTGGACTTTGCTAAGGCTTTTAACAGCATGGTAGACGTATTAGCGTGGATAAGAGGATGTCTTTCTAACAGATATCAAAAAGTGGTATACGGGGGGGGGTGAGTCTGTAAAATTTAAGGTGACTAGTGGTGCAACAGATGGATCAGTTCTTTGTCCACTGTTATTCAATCTGTACATTAATGACATTGGGAAGGACTTGACAGGCGACATACAGCTGTTTACTGTTGATGCAAAGATAAGTAAGGAAATCAGGAATGAAATGATATGCATTCCTTGGAGAATGATTTGAGTAATCTGAAATTGTGGGCATGGGAAAATGAATATCAGTTCAGTGTTAGTAAACGCAAAGTCATGCACTTAGGCGTGATTAGATATCCAATGTCGTATTATATTAGTGGGACTTGATAAGAACTTATTTGGACTACTGTGCGCAGGTCTGATCTCCTGGTTTCCGTTGTGATTCTGAGACAGTAGAGAGAATGCAAAGGAAAATGTTCAAAATGATATCAGAATTGTGGGATACTGATTATGAGACAGAATGAGAATCTGTAGACAGCAGACACTACCAAACAGGAGAAAGAGGGATGATATGATTGAGACTTGCAATCTTCTGAAACAGTTATACAGGATTTCAGTTGATGGAATTTTTCAGTTTATGGAAAGTGAGGAAAGGACAAGAGGGCATCATTGGAAGATGAGAATGAATGAATGCCGCTGAGATGGAGGTAAGGGCTAGATTATTCTCTCATAGGGTGTTGCGTGACAGGAATGGATTGTCATTCTATGTTGGGAGTGAAAGCAGTGTGAATGAATTCAAGAATAATTATGATGGCTGGTTCGTGTGGTATGTGCCTTCCTCGATGAGTCCCTGACTCCCTGTAGTTCTCTTTTAATAATAACAATAATAACAATAATAATAGTAATGTTCCATCCCCCATCTTAATGGTGAAAACGAAGAAGAGATCCATACCGGATCAGTCGACGCCCGGGTCATCAAGGTCTGCGTCAGATGTTGGGGATCCTGGGCATCAGGAGACAAGTGGATTACAGGACCCAGCTTTCCTTGCTGGGCAATCAGGGCAGGAAGCTGAAAAGCGACTGGAAGAAACCAAACGTAAAAAATGGACTGTAAAAGAAAACGGAGAAGTTACGAAATGTTTTTACAGATCAATACCAGAAAAGCGAGGTTTGAGAAAGCGTATACATTTATTTTGGAAACAAAAATTCCAAGAATCTGCAATAACAGAACAAAGACGTATGGACCAACAGAATTTCATTTTCCGTAACAAAATACTGTATTTACTGAACTTGAGCTCTAAGAGTTACGTAATAAACCAACAACTCCAGTAACAGCAAATCATCAGGCTGTAGCTATATCAAACTCTGGAATTCAAATCAGTTAACATCAAGCTGACGACATACATCAGAATGTTTTGACATAAGTGCAGTGTAAAATGAAGTCAGGGATATTGGAACATATGAACTCCATAAATTACCGTACAAGACTACCACCATTAAAAGATTTACAAAATTCTAAGCTAAAACAGCTCCTCTTAGACGCAAATGCTGTAATTGAAACTATCACAACCAACAATACTAAGGAAACAAATCAGCTCCTATCCAGAACTGCCTATATCATTTCAGTAAAGCTTGATTGCAAACCGAAAGAGCAAAAGCTGATGATGAAACAATCTGCACCATGGAAAATCCGGTTAGAACGAAAAGTCAACAAACTTCGAGTTGATCTGAGCAACTCAAAGAGTTTTAAAGAAGGACGGCTGAAAAATAATAACATCAAAAACAAACTGATTAACACATATAATTTTATTTGGCCAATAAAACAATTTCTGAAGTTACCGAAGAGCTAAAACAAAGAACATCAGCGACTGCACAGAAAATTAAAAGATATGAAGCAAGAATAAATCTATATGTAGAAATTATGCAATTTCGACAGAATCAACGTCAGTTCTTTCAGTCTCTCCAGAGAAATATCAATGCAAACCATCATTCACCAGGAAAAGAAGAAACACTCAAAATTTGGAAGTCAATCTGGGATAATCCTATTGAACACATTAAAGATGCCTCATGGATTAAAGGAATAGAGTCAGAAATGAAACAAAAACATATACAAAATGTCATTATCACTAAAGAAATGGTCAGTGCTCAAGCTACGAAATTAAAAAACTGGAATGCACCTGGCAATGACGAACTACATGGATTTTGGTTAAAGCATCTAACCAGTCTACATCGTCGAACGGCAGAACAATTTAATTATTTGTTGAAGTCAGACTCAGTGGAAGACTTGATCATATCTGGGCGCACTTTTTTCTTCATTAAAGATAAGGATAAGGGTGTAGACCCAAGTGATTATCATCCAATAACATGCCTACCAATTATGCTTAAGCTGTTCACTGCAATCATAGAAAATTCCATATACCACTACTTATCAGATAATCAGATTTATCCGATTGAACAAAAAGGCAATTTTCAAAAATCTAGAGGAACCAAAGACCAGATCCTTATTAATAAAATGATTCTCAGAAACTAAAAAAGACGAAAAACTAACTTAAACATGGATAGATAGACTACAAGAAAGCGTTCGATTCCCTCCCACAGTCCTGGATCTTAAAATAACTAAAATCTTTGGAATTAGCAAAAACATATGATCCTTCCTGGTTGCTGCTATGAAATCATGGAAAACAACTTTAATAGTGAATAATGAACGATTTGGAGATATCAGCATTAAACATGGAATTTTCCAAGGTGATTCCTTGTCACCATTGCTCATCAACATTTTTTTATACCTTTGTCAATCGTTTTGAAGAAAACATAACTTGGTTATGAAATTCCTAAAATGTAATATTAAAATTTCTCATCTGTTGTATATGGATCACTTGACGTTATACGGAAAATCGGCCAAGCAAATAGACTCCTTATTGAATACAATCCATATTTTCAGTCAGGACATCAAATTGGAAATTGGTTTAGATCAATTAATTAATCTAAATTAATTAATTTAGATAAATATACGAGGAAAAATTAATGACCCCGCCGTTTTAATTTTGATCAAGAGAAATATATAAAAGCAATTTCAGCTGACGAACACTATAAATACCTAGGAATATTAGAAGCCAATGATATTCTCCACTCGAAAGTTAAACAAGCAGCATCAGAATAAATACATAAAAAGAGTTAGAAATATTCTGAAAACAAAACTAAATGGATTAAACACAATTTGAACAATGAATTCTTGGGCTATACCAGTGATCCGATACACAGCTGGCATAATAGATTGGACAAAAGAAGCCCTGGACAAAATGGACCGCAAAACTAGAAAACTAATCACTATGCATCATGCATTGCATCCACGAAGTGATGTTGACCTGTTGTACTTACCGAGGAGAATAGGTGAATGGGGTCTGATGCAAGTGAGATAGACTGTGGAAGAAGAAATTAGTTTAAGTAGTTACACTGACAGTAGCTCTGAGCAAGCGCTTCAAGGAATTACACAAGAGGGTCTTCTAAACGCAACAGGAAACAAATCCGATTACAAAAAGGAACAACAAAATAACCGATATGTGCGCTGGAAAAATAAATCCTTACTTGGTGGCCAATTTCTTCGGGATAGGGAGGACAAAATTGACGTTGACAGGACATGGTAATTGCTACAATACGGATATATATATTAAAAAAGAAACAGAAGGATTTATTCTAACAGCTCAAGAACAGGCATTACAAACTAATGCTATCAAAGCAAAAATTTTGAACAGCAATAATACTAGCAAATGAAGATTATGCGATCAAAAAGATGAGACTGTAGAACATCTAATCAGTGCCTGCAGCAAGATAGCTCAAACTGACTATAAATACAGCCAATTGATCAAATATGATCAATTGGCAAAAGAATTCATTGGCATGCATGCAAAAATATGCTTTTCCTACTTCTGATAACTGGTGGCAGCATAAAACAGAGACAATATTGGAAAACGAAACAGCAAAAATTCTCTGGGACTTTAGAAAACAAACTGATCGGCATTTCGAACACAATAGACCTGATATCACAATTATCGAACATCGACAGGTTTGGATTATTGATATCGCGGTACCCAGGTTTAACAACATTGTCAACAAAGAACTGGAAAAATTACTAAATATCGAAATCTGGCAATCGAAGTTGGCCAACTGTGGCTTAAACACACCAAAGTCATCACAATAGTTATCGGTGGACTTCGTGAATCTTCAAAGACGCTATCCAACTATTTACAGCTATTAAACATCAAGGATGTGACCCCACATGACCTACAAAAAAACATCATTACTTGGAACAGTCCATATTTTACGACGCTACTTGACGGACTATTCTTAGATTCTTGGGTAGAAACTGAATTGTTCTGTATCACAAGTCAAATCTTGCTTTGAGTGTGTATCAACTATGTGAATAAAATAATAATAATAATAATAATAATTTTTATTTATTTTTTATTTTTTTATTTTTTTAAACATTTTATTTTCTCAGATAAATTACATACATAGATACAACAATGGTTTTATATACACGTATATATATATATATATAGTATTTATAATACATTACAATTGTGAATAACAAATACTGGCGAGTTATTAATATTTTTAAATTATAATAATTTTTTTTTAAAATAAATAATATTTTTGTTCACTGCTAAAATATTTACACATACATATATACAATAGTTATTTTTTTTTAATTTTTATTTATTTTTTTTTTTTATTGTCTCAGTATAAGTTACATACAATAATAATATTTACAGTATTTACAATAAGGATTATAAAGAATTTTTTATTTATTTTTTTTTTTTATTTATTTTTTTTTTTTTATGTCTCACATGAATTGCATACATAGTTGCTGTAGTAATTATATGTATATAATATTTATAACGCATTGCAAGTGTGTATAACAGATACTTGCAAGTTAGTAATTTTCTTCCTCGAAGCTTAGCAGAGCTTATCTGAGGAAGATAATAGATGACAGAGGGTGGTGGTTTCATGGTTGTGTTCCTATGGTGGTCACAAGCCAGGTGTTGATTTTACTGTTTGTTGGTACGTGTTTGAAAGACTTTGACTGCTATTACAGTTTTTTTTTTTTTTTTTGTGCAAATAGGGTTGGATTTAGACATAGTGTGTTTGTTTCTTTGTGTTCTTGTAGTGGTAGTTTTTTGAGAGGGGGGGGTTTGTCGTGGTTTGTGTGTGTGTGTATGTGTGGTGGGGGAGAGAGGAACAGGAATTGCTCTAATTTTCATTTTCGCTATAATATTTATATAGTGCCTGTTTCAGCTCTCTGTATGTTCCTAGGTTTCTGTTGTCGAACGGCAGTTTGTTTATCATGTCAGGTACGTAGAAGTTTCGGACGGCTTTGCCGTAGTGATTGTTGTACTTATATGTTATGTAGTTTGTTGACTGCGGTCTTGTTATTTGATATGTTGTTCTGGTTACTCTATATGTTGGGCTGTAGTAGTGTTTTAACATGACTGTGTAGTGGCGTAAGTGTTTCACCTTAAATATTTTGTGTTTTGTCCGTGCTTCCTGCATAAGAGTGGGTTGTTCCCAGAATATCAGTTTTATCATATTATCTTGCAACCATTGTAGCCTGTTAAGTCTGTAGTCTGCGCAGAATGCGTATGATGTGATTGCATATCTTAAAATGTTTTCACATAATGCTTTGTAGATTAGTATTTTTATGTGGGTTGGGGCAATGTCTTTTAATCTGTATAGTTTGCTTGCTATTATCCTAAGCTTGGTATCTAGGTAGTTTGTATGGCTATTCCAACTTTGATCTGCATCGAAGTGAAGTCCAAGGTAGCGTGTTGTTTTCACCTGTGTGATGGTTGTGATTTTAGGTTCTGCACTTTGTGTATAGGAAGATGAATGTTTGATTGTGAGATATTTAGTTTCTATGGGCAGGGTTTGGGGGTTTTTGAATATCATTAGCTTTGTTTTTCCAGGGTTTATATATATGCCGTTTTCAGTTAACCAGTTAGTGATTTGATTGATGTCGTGTTGCATATTTGTGTAAGCGATATTTGCATTGTTGTGAATGGATACTATGGCCGTGTCGTCTGCATACTGGAAGATTTTACTTTTTAGGGGGAGTTGGCTTATGTCGTGTGTGTATATGTTAAATAGAATGGGAGATAGGACAGCTCCTTGCGGTACTCCACAGGTTACATGTACCTCTTTGCTGTGTGCTGATCCTATACGTGTGATGTGCTTTCTGTTTTTCGTGTATGCTTTAAACCACTGGAGTAGACGACCTCCAATTCCGATATGGGTAAGTTTCGTTAACAAGGTTTTATGTGTTAGTGTGTCAAATGCTTTTGTTAGGTCAATGAATACCACTAATGTTATTCTGTTTTTATCCAATGCTGCGTTTATTAGATCTGTGAAGTCTTCCAGGAGTGTTGCTGTTCCTTTATTTTTTTGAAAGCCATATTGTGTTTTGGGTATGATTTGAAATTTTTCAACGTATGTGGAGAGTTTCTGATGTACAATGCGCTCCATGATTTGGTTGATTACAGGCAGCGTGGCGATAGGTCTGTAATTACTTATTATGTTTCTTTTTCCCTGTTTGTGTATGGGTGTGATTAGTGCAGTCTTCAGTGTTTCAGGTATGTGTCCAGTTTCGAAGATTTTATTTAACAGTTTTTGTATAACTGGAAGTAGGTCGGTTGAGTGTTTCTTGATGTCTTTTGGTCTGATTCCGTCTATCCCCGGTCCTTTGTTAGAATTAATTTGTTGAATTGCCAGTGATAGGTCTTCTTTTGTTACTGTGGGGAACCACATCGACTGGGTTGCTCGTGGACCTAGTGGAGAATGTTCGTATGTGTGAGGAAAGGTTGTTTCTTGTAGCTTTTGGACAGAGTTCACGAAGTGCTGATTAAAGTTCATGAAGTGCTGATTGAATAATAATAATATTATTATTATTATTATTATTATCATTAATACGAAATAACCAATAAATAATAACCAACTGGTGTCATCCTCAGATAAGCTTACATATAAGCTTCTAGGATGAAAGCAGAGAAATTAGTTCTCATCCAAGATGTATCACATGTGAACCAATGCATGTAATGTAATGTATTTATTATATGTAAACAAATGTAAGTAATGTATCATATGTAATCAAATATATGTAATAACTGTAACAAACGTATGCAATATAGAGTGATTATATCCATTGATATTGTATATATAGAATGTAAAATTGTAAAGAAACATCTGTAATAATCATCATTATGAATATTATAATAATATACGTTGTAAACAGTTATTGTTATTATTATTATTTTTTTAAAAAAACTTTATGTACGAGAAAATATTTGTTATGCATAATTATGTTCATATAATGTATGTAATTTATCTGAGAAATAAAAAAATATATATATTATTATTATTCCATATATAATTTTATTTATTCAGTTGAAAGAAGCATTGGTGCTTTTTAGTTCATATAGAAAATTAATTAGGTTACTGGAGTACATTTGAATGAATCAAAACAAGGTACGCAGTGTTCGGTATTCTGGGATTTATAATGCAGGACGAATTCAAAGTATTTATGAATTTATTTTACGAACACATTTTGCAGAGCATCTCATTCGCAATAAATCCATTATAATGTTAGCAGATGATTGTTTATACTCCTACTTTTTTTGATATATTTATTTTCGTGATTATTTTTCTTATTGGTTACCTAATGCGAATAAAATGATAGAGAAAATAATAATAATGTTCACTAAAATTATATTGGAAGTTTAACCATTTTGCCGTTTCTAAAAGTGAAGTTAATTTGTACTGAATTTGTGTGTTATTCTTATTACAAATATTTCACTTTTAGAACACTAACTCCTGATATTAATTTTCCAGATATTTTATTCAAAATGGAAGACAATAACACCGAAATAAGTGATTGAATGATTCTAATTTATTCAACTTAGAACTTTATCCACGTATATAGTGCAGTTTATGAGAGGTAGCATAAAGACTAAGTTGTTCATGAACACAAGAAACAGAAGGAGGTTTTGATAGAGGAAGGAAGAATAAACAAAGAAGTTGAATATAACGATGAGAATTTAGAAGAAAATACTGAAGAAAAGTGGCTTCTTTCTTTAAACAATAAAGGATAGAAATGGTCCTACTGCTCTGGACCTCTCTTTTGACTGATAAATGATAATGTTATGATGCATGCGAAATGCTCCACCGAATTAAAACAAAAAAGCTTCAAGAAATCCTACAAGCGGAGTTATACTATCCTACACTTAGGACTACGGAGACAAAGGGAATGTAAAAGAGATTGCTCATATTATTTCGAGTAGGTCACAGTTTGATCATCGAAAACCTATTTATGGCCGAAGAGACACTGCGGTCCTTGATGAAGAGAGAGTCACTCTTCAATGCTCCGGAGGGAAAGAGAGGGCTTCTTTTTTTCAGTGAGCAAAAAGAAATTGACATCATGTAAGGTATGGGTAAAATAGATAAAGATATTATGGAATATATTTAGTAAGAATTACAGCAAGAATTGTATGCCAAAAGAAATCACGATCCCTAACCATTGTACAAAAATTTAAGTTGATGTGTCAAATTAAGAATGATTAATTTAAGCTAACTGCTAGATTAGTAATTAAAAATGCTCAAGAGAAATGTGATAATTTTCATTTAATATTTTACATGAACCATTGAAAACATGTTTAAGCAAAAGAAATTTATACTGTAGAATGAATTTGAATTATTTTTGAACCAAACAATCTAAATGAGCCTTACAATGAAAAATTCACCAAGTACGAAATATATTTTGTATTTGTAGTTTTATAAAATTATTTCGAATATAAAATGTTCGAAATAATTACAGGAACAATATTCTTTATTTGAAATGTATGGTTTTAAACCCTATGGCAATTATTTTCTGTACGAAATCGCACACAGAATCACTTTCAGCCTAAAACAATGTAAATCAGTGGCGATCTTTTTCTAACTTCTATTAAGGAATACCAATTAAATTAACTTCCTTTTGCAGTATAAATTTGTTTTTGCTTAAACATGTTTGAAGCAAATCTCAAATCTAGAAATTAATCTCAAGATTGTATGTTAATTTTTAAGATGTTTCTCACATCACACCGCGATGTGAGAAACTTTTCTCTGTTAACGAAGTCCGGATATTAATATATTTTAATGATGTAATATGAAATATGGATGAATTTTAAGCTTTAATCCTATTCTTTGTGTAACTAAGTAACGTAAATAGAGATAAAATATTTTGAATTGTTATTAAAATAATATATTTATTATAATAACTATTCATAAAATATTTGCAAGAATGACGGCTTAGCTTTAGCAAGCACTGTATTGTGCGTAACATTTATTAGAAACCATGCTGTTATTACTTAAAATGAGCATCTTATAGTGAAAGCAACTGGAATTGGGAGAAAGCAGGGAGGAGGAAAGAACTGATTGTTATGACACAAATCCGATGTCACTAAGTAAAGTCACTAAAATTATGTTGTGCATTTAACCACTGTACGGATTTTAAGGAAAGGCACAGAATTTGCATGCTTATTTCGATGGCTCTGTATTGTAAATTCTTACATATTCTTCATAAATCTTCAATATTTATCTTTTATAAACTAACCTGCCTAAGAAAAGTGGCTTGGTCTGACTGCTCTGGACCGCTCTTTTGACTGATGAATTATAATGTTACGATGCATGCGAAATGCTCCACCGTATTAAAACAAAGAAACTTCAAGAAATCCTTGAAGCAGTATATATATACTTTTAGTTTGGTTATACTATTAACTAAAGATGCCACGAAATTATATTCTTGGTTTAATCCTTTATCCAAGTGCACAAAACATTGTTTTGCTTGCATTTCTTTTAAAAAATTCACCAAATACAAAATATCTTAAAAACATAAATATTCGATACAATAGCAAATCCTCATATTCATTAAGTCTGGCTGATAATTATTATTTGTGTAGCTTCTTTTTTTATGATATGATAAACCTTCCATCCTCATATCGATGTTTTCAGCATTGTTCTTAATTAAATACATTATTTAGAGGGGTTTTTATTAGTCAGGAAAGTTTCATGTGATTCGCATCCATGAAAGCTGTAAACCTATAGAACATCAATACTATCGATACGCTAAGGATCTCTTCTACTTTCTACATCTCTCTACCTTCAGAGTATTAGACCTAGTAGCGCACCAAGAGGGTCGCCAAATGGTCCTGTCCCCAAAACAAAAAGGAAACAAACACTAGAAAATTTAACACGCAACAAATGAATAACCTTAAAGCCATATCTTAATCAATCAGCATTTGTAAATGCATAGCAAAATTTGAAGAGGAAGTAGAAACAAGGAATCATAACATTTGTCTTTTTCTATTTAAATATTATTATTATTATTATTATTATTATTATTATTATTATTATTATCATTATTATTATTATTATTATGTGTGGAGTACCACAGGGAGCAGTACTCTCCCCAACTCCATTCAACATTTACACGCACGATATTAATCAGCTACCACTCAAAGGTAAGATATTCCAATACGCAGACGATACAGCAATAATATCCATCCACAATAACGCAAGCATAGCCCAAACAAATATGCAACATGGCATAAATCTGATCATAGACTGGCTCAGGAAAACCTCCATACACCTAAACTCAGAAAAGGCAAAATTAATGATATTCAGAAATCCACTGACTCGACCAGTTGATAACAAATATATAACCAGAGCAGCAAAACCACTACAATCACTCAGGTTGAAACAATACGATACCTTGGAATTTACTTCAATGCAGATATGAACTGGACCATCTACACAACAAACTACGAACAATAAGTGGCAAACTCAACAGGTTAAAAGACATAGTTCCCACGCGCCTAAAAACACTACTATAAAGCACTATGCCAAAATATACTAAGATACGCTATAACAACGTACGCTTTCTGTGCACCCTACAAATTAAATAGATTAATGTCGCTACAGTACAAAATGACAAAACTGATCTTTTGGGAACAAAGAGAAAATAACGACTTTATATACACTGCAGCTTTGCTAAAATATTATTTCGATGCCAACTACAGGACAGTCAGAAATACATACCGTATAACAAGACCTCAGACAACTAATTATATCACATATAAATACAACAATCACTGCGGAAAGGCCATGCGAAACTTCTACATCTCAGACATGATAAACAAATTACCTTTTGAATACAGAAACCTTACAAACTACAATATCCTGAAAAGAGCTCTAAGGATATACTATGAACAAGAAACACGCACCCGAAATACCATACAAACTTAATGAAACACAATATATTCGTTCAGGCTTCCAGTTCAGTGACGTGTCAACAATACATTCCAAGTGTGTGTGTGTGTGGGGGGGTGCGTGTGTGTGTGCGTGCGTGCGTGCGAATTTCTCAATCATAGATTTCGTAGCTTCCCAACACAGCAAAAAAACCAATAAATAATAATTAACTGGTGTCATCCTCAGATAAACTTACATATAAGCTTCTAGGATGAAAGCAGAGAAATTAGTTCTCATCCAAGATGTATCACATGTAACCAAATACATGTAATGTACGTATCACATGTAAACAAATGTAAGTAATGTATCATATGCAATCAAATGTATGTAATGTATGTAATAAATGTAACAAAAGTATGCAATATAGAGTGATTATATCCATTGATATTGTATATATAGAGTGTAAAATTGCAAAGAAACATCTCTAATAATCATCATTATGAATATTATAATAATATACGTTGTAAACAGTTATTGTTATTGTTATTATTATTTAAAAAACTTTATGTACGAGAAAGTATTTGTTATGCATAATTGTGTTCATATAATGTATGTAATTTATGTGAGAAATAATAAAATGTAAAAAAAAAAATTATTATGTTACACCTCCAGGGAGTCCAAAGACCAACAGTTATCAGCAAAGAGTAATGAAAAGAGTGGTACAGAAAGCCACCTTGAGGTTTACGAAAAAGCCGTTTCATTGATAAGAAGATGAAGCTACGCAGGCGCATATTTTACTCTCTGACTTCATACAATAAAAGGAAGAAGCCAAAGAGAAAAATAAAAGATGAACGACATTTTATTTTATTATTTTTCTATCGAGAAGACCAGGTTACATGTTACGTGTTAGAAGCGAGTTGATTTGGCTGATCACATTCAGAGGCAACACGATGTTCCTTCCCGGATATTGAGCTTTTCCCTGATAGACAAATTATCCAACTTTCAATTTTTAATTGAATTTTTCTCGTCAAATGCATGAAATGATTTTTTTTTCAAATTTTAATTAGCATTTTAAAAAAAGCTTATGTTTTGACATGTTAATATATAAAAATGTTCAGTAAGGCAATTTAGAAATCATTTGCAGAAACAGATTACAAAATAATGATTTTTATATTTTTAAGAGAAAATGACTCAGTTATTTTATTAATTCATATAAATATTTTCAATTTAAAAAGCGCGGCCAAAAAATAGCAGTTGATTTATATTGTCTGATACCACGTGATTAAAATCATTCTCATTATTAGTAATGAAAAGTGAAATAAAAATAATCATGAGAGATGATTATTTGCTGATTTCTTGAAATATTTGGTATTCTGTTGAATACTGATCAAAAGTCTTCCGAAGAACACATTCAGTAACTGAATAATTTAAATAAATCGATTCAATGAAAATAACCAATCGCACTCCAACCATCATGTTATAAATGTGATCGACTGTAACATTCTTCCTTAGGTAGTAAGTAGTTTTTGTAGTCGATCTCTTGGAGGGAGAAGGCACCTGACAGGACAGGACAGGACAGGACAGCATTTGTCCGGTGCCTTGGGACAGAGGTCTGTTGATGGTAGGCAGATGGTTTTCTTGCAAAAAATTCAGGAATGACAGTTTTTCTCACTGTACTTAGTGGATGGCTGAAATGGCCTGCAAAAGTCCACGTAATAAATATAGAATGATAAGTTTACAATTTTTTGGGGTGGAACAGAACGCCTCACATCTATATCCAATATCTTGGAATAATTCAAAATATGGATGTCGGGATAAAAATAAGATGAAATGAAATGAAGGAATGTATTTAATAATTATATAATTATTTACAAAAGTTTCAATTTCATGAGGTAAAAATTTGATTTTTGTAATAAAAGCTTTTTCTGATAAAAGCTGATCGCTGGTTAAAATGTTTAAAACAATCTAAGAAACATTTAGAAAATTCAAGAAAAATCCGAAAACAATTCAGGACATACTTGTAAATCAAAGATGGCAAATCATGGAAGTAATTTCAAATAAATATCTTTTAACAGTACTACATACCTCATTTTGAGGAGTTGATCAAAATAAATTTAGCATTTTCGAAAGAAGATTACGTCTAATCATATGACAAGAAGAAGTAGATTCTCCCCATTTGTAATAAAAAATTCTTAATCTTAGTAGCTAATTGAAATGATTATTTTAAAAAAAATTGATGCGTTAAAATCACCTACCATCAAAAGACTCGTCCCAGAATGCCCCGACAAAAACTACCTACAGAACTATGTTACAGTAATGAAACAAATCTACAACATGCTGGTATAAACTTAAATTCCATAACTTGGCCCAACACTAAATATATTTGAACTTAATTCAAACAAAAAATCTTTACAAGCTGGTGTTTGCCTTGAAGTTGTCATATTTAAAATATTTAATGCTTGCATCCTATTATTGACTTCTCTTACTGCTAGTTCAGTTTAAGATTTGTGTTTTATAAGAGTTGTGTTATTTTCTTTTAATGTATAACACCCAATCCCTTCACTTAATTGCTATAGGACAGTACAACTTGTAAATGTATTCCTTTTATAAATAACAAAGAAACGAACTCTCAGATGCTATTTCACGTTACATCCATTACATCTTTTTTTCATATGTGATTTGTAAACTGATAGTTTTGACTTGAAATTTTTTAACGTTATACCCTTTACTATTACTTTATTCATAGAACTACTTTACACTTTACTAATAAATTCACATTGAAGGAAGTTTAATAACTTCTTTGTGTAACAATGTTCTTAATAGGAGTAACCCATGGAAGTTGTTCAACAGTGTGATAAGTAAGGATGTGAGAACTAGATTTTTTACTTAGGAGGGTGTTGAGTGACTGCATCGGATTGCAAGATAGAGAAAAATCAAAAGGAATGGTACCACACAATATCAGGATTCATTGCAGAGTAAATGTTTATAAAAATGAAAAAGAAAAACGTTATACTGTACCTTTGCGTTTCTTAAATTTTTTAATGAAAATTTCACAGTTCAGATGTTGTAAGACATACAATTGTAAAAGTGGAAGTAGTACTACGTTTTCTATTCAGATCA
This sequence comes from Typopeltis vanoorti, assembly GCF_054136105.1. Classification (NCBI taxonomy): domain Eukaryota; kingdom Metazoa; phylum Arthropoda; class Arachnida; order Uropygi; family Thelyphonidae; genus Typopeltis; species Typopeltis vanoorti. Next base: position 78,459,881 of record NC_143553.1, on the reverse strand, counting down.
GTTAAATTAACATGTACAACTAACATGAACATGAAATGCATTCAAACTCATATTGTATGTCATGTGTTGCCACCGACCATTGAATTAAAATCTTTTATTTTATACCGTGTTTCCCTATAGTCATGAGTCTGCCAATAATGATCGTCTTCAGTTCTCTGCGCATATTTCAGTGAGATATGGGTGGTAAGAGCCTTCATTAAATGCTTCGGTCAATTCCTGCACAGAGGAACTTCTATTTAGCCGTGCAAGTTTACTCAGACAACGGCGAACTAGTTCCTAAGACACTCACGTAGGATCACAGTTACGCCTCTTAGACATATATAGTGGTTATTTTTCCACTGATTAAACACCCGGAATAATTCATATTTTGAGAAACCAGTCAGTAGTACTGTTTCACAATTGGCTCCAGCCAGTCGGGCACCCATAATAAGCCTTTTATCGAATATTGAAAGATCTTTTCATTTTCCCATTGTGATCAATACTATTGACGATAACTGACCATCAACATTCATAACTACATGTGGTTGCCTAGAACACGTAGTGACGCACGAGCATTTTGATTTTACGTACACATCATAAAGGTTTCTAATTCACTAGCCGGTATGTATAGGAAATATTGCCCGTTCATAAATATTGATTACGTTTCCATGACACAAGATTACTTGGTGGTGACATGCCTTTCAGTATAACACGTTAGTGCCAACTTGAGATGAGATGAGGTCTGTTTTTATTTCGCAACATTTGCCGATTCCTGCAAGCTAGGAGTTCTTAGCGAACTGATACAAATACTAGAATTTGAAGAATTTTCGGTGACTGCATAAACTTGCCTACCTTTCCACTTCACTTCAGTTTCTTACTTTAATCCTATTTCTTTCTATTTAATCGTGAACCAGTTTACTGTTAATTTTGAAGTAAATTCATTTTATTTGTGAACATTGGATAAGACTAATCTGTATCGAACAGTTTTCAGTTCCTTGTAAGGTAAGTCGCCCACATTATTCCTGATCTTACTTTAAGGAAATAAAGGATGTTATTTTAAACATGCATGTTATATACGTTTATATTTTTATATCAGGAAAATAAAAGCGGAAACTGATTATTCCGTCGTAAAGGAGACTCTTCTTATTTTCCGTAATTAGTATGTTTTTCTTAATTATTACTAATACATCTTTTTCTTTTCTATTACATCGACATAGATTTGTTAATCAGATCGGATTTTACGTAACCAATAAAGATACATCAATAGCGAATAAAGATTTTGTAAGTAGTGATAAGTATTTTAGAATATAGTATTTTAAAATAAAATAGTATGTTGTTAGAATTATCCTGACCCTTTTTGATGAGTAGTTAATGTATCTTCCCTAACAAGTACGTTCGAATCCCTCTGTGCATAGTTTGTGGCGATTGCCTTTTTGATAGAAATGAATTTTATTCTCCGAAGCGATCAACTTCCTCCCTGCCTGCCTACTAGAGATGATTTTCTTGTATTATGAGACCTGTGGAGTATGCATAACTATGGAATCACACGTGCGTACTAAAATTAAATTCATTATGTATATATTTCGTCTTACGTATCGTAAGAAATGATCACTACAAACAGTGAACAACAATAATCTATTTGAATAACTAAGCAGTAGAACGAATGTATTAAATTGGAACCCCTCTGTGTTCACTTTTGCTACGTGCCTTCTAAACTTTAACTTCATATCCACTAACACTCCTAAGTCTCTAGAGGGTTCATGGGTTAAATCTGTTGTGCAAAAATTAATTTAAAATAGATCTGTTAAAAATAAAATATAAGAGATTACACATTTCTTGAATTCAGTTGAGGATAGCAATTTCCTACACTTTTGGAATTGTGAGGCAGTCATTACGATTGCGATTAGGTCAATAAAGTAAGGCTTCAGCACTTTCTTTGTATAAAAGTTCATGTTTATATATAAATCTATATTGCAGCTTGGTGTTTCCATTGGATTGGATTGTCTAGTGTTTTCTATTCTGTGTTGTGCCAAGTCAGATTTGTGAGGTGTTGTCAGCCAACGTGGTCTTGATATTCAGAGATACATTTATTGACAGATCTTACTGTATGTCCATAGTGTGACGAGTTGCACCAGCATTGTACTTGGTACAATGGTGAGAATCAGTGGTAAGAATATGTCTATTGGAGAAGGCAGTGAATTTGGTTGATGTTTATATAGGTAGCGATGAATTTATATTTTTATGGTGTCTTAGCTACGCATTTACAGAGAAAGGACACCAGTTATCCAGGGATCCTACATGACACCATAGTAATGAAAAAACTCTGGGTAAAAGGGTAGGAAGTAAACATTGGTGAGGGAAGGATCCTAGTCACATCTTGTGGTACTTGAGTATGAGTTAATCAAAGAATTCTTAACAATATGAAGCGGTTTGTTGTTACCAAGAAAGCCTTAAATATACCTACTATCTCCCAACGATATTATGATTACTTCACAAATACTTTCATCCCATTTGTTGGAGACAGGATACGGTAGCCACCCGAGCCAAATGTTTGTTTTCATAGAAAATTCAAATACAGATGTGTGTGTGTGTGTGTGTGTGTGTGTGTGTGTGTGTGTGTGTGTGTGTGTGTGTGTGTGTGTGTGTGTGTGTGTGTGTGTGTGTGTGTGTGTGTGTGTGTGTGTGTTTTCCTGTCCAGGAAATGAAGGTATAATACTGTACATCAAAAATCATGACGTTGACTTATATTATGACCAAATCAATAACGTGATTGATGAAATACCCAAGAAAGGCTTTTTAATAGTGCAAGGAAATTAAATGTAAAAATTAGGAGACTCAGAAGAAGATATTATCTCCTTCATTAGGAGAAACAAATTATCACTCGAATGAAACATACATACTCGAAACCATTCGTAAATGGAAGGATAAAAATAGTACCCCGGATGGATGAAGTACTTTTATTATTTCTAGTTTAATTCCTTGGTTTTTAAAATATATTTCATTTTCTACACGTTTGGAGTCCTGGAGTGGGCTTGAAAAATAAAAATGGAACTTTTTAAGCCACTAAAATAATTAAGTGATTGTATTCTTGCTCTAGGAGAGCAAAATCGTCTACGACCTTAAAATACATTAACAAACACCTCTCCCCCATGATGGGATTCGAAATCTCACCTTTCGGAGAGAAGAGCACGTACGTTAACCAGTCATTAAATCAGGCCACTGAAAAAGAAGATTGGGAAGAAAGTTCTATCAGTTTTCTTCATTGAGTGATCCCATCATAACCAACACATGCTTTTTCCATAATAACAAGTTCACGAAAAGTGGATGTATATATCTATATCTAAATATTTAATCTTTAAACATTTAACAATAATTAAATTCTTTCGAAGTGCTCTGATATTGGAAGTGTTTGTTTCATAGCAACATTAATGTTGCTATGAACAAACTATGAATTAATTTAAACATAGCAACATTAATGTTGAATTTAGATCTCAGATCTGCAAGAAAAACAAAAGAAGATGGAAGTGCTTTAACGAATTATAGCTTTCGAATTTTCCAGATCCTGCTGATTCCTTCGATCCTAATCAAGAGAATTCATAGAATCATTGAAGTCTCTGAAAATTTTCTAGGAATACGTAGCTTATCAAAAAATCTTATATTCGACAAATATTATTACTCTATGATCAACGTAGAAGTTTCAATCCGATTTGCAAAATGGAGATAATTATTTTCCCAATTTATTTTTTCCTGATATTACCCAAATGTTAATGTTACGAATTTTAGATCTCCAATTATTATTATTTTTTCTTTTGATCTTAAATTCCAGGCAGAATATCTCAGTATTCCTTCCATCAATTTTTCTTTCCGTATTCCGTTCTTAGTCAATTTCCATAGAGCCATCTGGTCTTTTCCACTTTGATTTATCTGGGAAACTTAGTTTTAACGTTCTCTTATGAGATAATAACCGAAAAATAAACGCCTATCCTGTTCGCTGGATATATGTAGCATTCATATCTGAGAAGGCACTTCTGGAAGTATACATTTTCAGAATGCATTTCCTATATCACTCGTTCACCTCAGCACCACGAATGTGAATATTAGAGGTAAAATTAGAAATGGAACATTTACATATCAAATATTTGTTTGCTGCATCTAGAATAAATTATGCATAACTCTAGTACATCAAGTATGTTAACAAAAGTAGTTGGACACCTAGATCTGATACAAAAATGCGTTTTAATTACATTGGTATTACCGAATGAGACCTCCTTTGCCTGAATGACAGTACCTACCCTCTGGGGCATGTGTTCATCCAATTTCTGATGCATCGTAACAATAATATTCTTCCATTCTCGAGCAAATCCATTCCATTATTGATACTGATGACGGCCCCTGGGGTCTGGAGAGAATCCAGTTCTAATTTGTCTGAAATATGTTCGATTAGGTTGAGGTCTCGACTCTGAGTAGGCTACGCTAATATTTCTACGTTCTTCAGTGGAAACTAGTTTACACTGAAGAACGTATTCATTTCCACAGAACAAGGGTCTTCAACGAATGGGCCGCGGAGCTCTTTGCCGTTGCACGCCGGCCATTTTGAAAAAATAACTACTTAACATTAAAACGGGATTAAATAAAAAAATAGTAATTTTAATGAAGCCCGCGGACCACTAAGCTATACTGCAGTATTTAGAAGCATAAGATGCTTTCCAGATTTGATACTTTACATAATTTTATTTGATACTTTACATAAAATCCTATAAAAATAAATATTAAATAGACATGCTTCTTCAGCCATCTGCAAGCACCAAGCGGTACTTAAGTACTAGTACTAACGTTGCAGGTAGATGGCAGAAGCAGTAGTTCGTTCGAGTGCGCTGTCTAGTGCCTTCCAGATACAACTCGAAGGTTCTCGATACTTCGTTATTTTCATCAGTCGTGAATAGTGTGATATTTGTGTATAAGCGCACGCAGGTTCGTCGTGTTAGCCATAGCCTATTGTGGTTTTATATTGTCAGACTTTTTTCATTAGTGTGAGACATATTTAGTGGATAATAACCTTTAAACGGCCATTTTGGATCATCTCTTGGGTTCACCCTTTCATCATTAGGCGCCTACGAGTAAAATGTATAAATGAAGTGAATCTTGTCGGATTTTTAATGAAAAGTGGACCAATTTGTACTTTTTGTGCCGATCGACAATAAGCCACTATGTTTAACTTATCGAGAGTCAGTGTCAGTATCAAAAGAATAGACCGTACGGAAGATGATCAGTTGTGGGACACTGATGACGATAAAAACGAACTGGATCCATGAGACGTCATTTAAACAATGAATCTGAAGAACTATTTTAATTAAGAAAATTAACATGAATATTTAGGTTAATAATTATTATTTGTTTTTTAAGACATACATCTATTGTAATACAGTATTTTAAATAAATTTATGTAACAAAAATTAATCTGATTTGTTTATAAACACTGCCTATTTTCTTATACGAGTATAACGATGTTCATCTAAATGTTCATCCAAGAAATTAAGCTTGCCTTTTTAAACTCGCCGTAGAAGACGATTCATGATTTAGAGGGGTTTTATGTAGTATTTAGTTCGAACCAGTCTAGGATAAGAAGAATTAACAATTACATTCCACCTAAAGATGAATTAAATAACATTCTTATACAGAGATGATAATGTTTTTTTAGGAAACTGATTTTTGATACGATAAAACAGAAAAATAACCAAGGAAGATGCTCACATTTATGGGGAGACATAACACACTTCACTCATAACCTAGCTTATTTTGCCTTCGATTTATTAACTTCGATTTATTATTACACTTCGATGTGTAAGTCATTGTACTTACACTCTACCACCTTGGTCACATTGCCTTTTGAAGGCTAACCTTCTAAGGGAATAATCAAATCAGATTCCTGAGTTCCTAATACTTAAATAAAGCAGAAAACTTGCGCTGACACAGAAATAGTAATGATATTAGTGCAAGAAGATTTATATTAAAGCGAAGAATTCGATGTGAACTCAGTTACAAAAACTAAGAGATTTTGAGACGTATTTTTTTCCCACCTATACAAATGCAATTATTTTCTACATGTTTTCTGTCCCGCAATAGTTGGCAAGACCTGAGTATTTGAATAATGTCGTCATCTTGTATTGCAATATTTCAGTTACTGAGCATTCAGTAACTGAAATATTCAGATACCACTTCTATAAAAATTTCATTCTTACTTAAGTTGTTTGCTTATTTCTTTCAATGTTCACTTAATGTATTCATTTGACAATTTTAATTAAAAACTTATTTGTAGCAATCGTGGTTAATGTGAGAAATAATCAGTTAATTTTATAAATCGTAATCAACTAGAAATTATTTTCTGGTTCAAATAAATTTGAGTTTTATTTTAAAAATTATATTGTACTATCTTTACTGTTTTAGTTGACTGAGTTTGAGTGTAGCTTAACAAGCAACAAATGCATAATCTCGAAAAATATGTTAAACAATCCGCATTTGTAAATGCAAAGTAGAAGTTGAAGATGAAGTGACTAACAAGAAATCATAAAACTGTTCTTTTTCTATTTAAATATCATGAAAGAATAATGAAGACTATCGAGAAACCATCGTCAGGTTTACGAAAAAGCCGTTGCAATGTTAAGTGCATGAAGTTCAGCAAATGTACATTATGACTTCCAATTTTTTTTCAAATATTTCCAGTGAGACGTGGAAGATTTGTTTGCATGTTAATTAGCAATTTATTTTTTCAAAACCTTTCTAAAGTTATGAGCCTTTAATATTCAAAAATGTATAATAAGACAATATAGAAATCTTTTGCAGAATCATATTACAAAATAATTATTTTCAAATTATTATAAAAAAATGAATGAATTATTTTATTTATTTATTTATTTTTTATAAATTTTTGTTATTTATAGTGCAGTCAATGAATAGTAAGTAATATTTATTGTCTGCTGCGACGTGATAAAAATTATTCCCATTTTCAGAGGCGAGAAATTAAAAAAAATAATCTTAACAGCTGATTATTTGCTGATCTCTTGAAATGTTTGATTTTCTGGTGGGAACTGACGAAACGTTTCCCGCTGAACACATTCAGTAACTGATTAATTTAAATAAATCGATTCAATGAAAATAATCATCCACTCTCCAACCATCACTTTGTAGGTTTGTACGCCACTTTAGCATACTTTGTTAAGTAGTAGGTAGTTTGTGTAGTCGATCTCTTGGAGGGAGAAGACATCTGACACCTGACACAGGACGGGACAGAACAGCTTTAACAGCTTTTGTTGGATGCACTGTGACACAGGTCTTTTGATCGTAGATAGATGGTTTTCTTGATTCAATGCGCAGGAGTGACAATTTTTTTTCACTGCTGTTAGTGGATGGGTGAAATGACCTGACAAGCTCCACGTACTAAACAACTAAACATACAACGATAAGTTTAAAATTTTTATGGGTTTGGACATAACATGACACACACACACACACACACACACACACACACACACACACACACACACACACACACACACACAATATGGATGTTGGAATGAAACAAATCGAAGAAATGAAAAAAATATTTAATGATACATTTTACTTAAGTATAAAGAGCTAATAAGCTTCATTTCGGCAATGAAAACATTACTTAAATTAAGGGGATATTAAATCCCACATAGTTTTAAAACCGAATAAGGAACTCAAGGATTTGAATCAGAGAGTTTCTTGCCGAATATAGTAAACTATAAAGTATCGGCGACACTAGCGTTAGCCAATGCAAGTGATCCTAGTACGTAGTACAGATAACGCTAGTGTCGCCGATACTTTATAGTTTACTATATTCGGCAAGAAACTCTCTGATTCAAATCCTTGAGTTCCTTATTCGGTTTTAAAACTATGTGGGATTTAATATCCCCTTAATTTAAGTAATGTTTTCATTGCCGAAATGAAGCTTATTAGCTCTTTATACTTAAGTAACTTAATGGTTGCACCTGTTTGTAAAACTCGTTCGCAGAGTATATAAGTTCTTTTCGCTATACACTTTGGTATTAGGTCTAGCTACTCACTGATGAAGCCTCAAAAAAGGCTGAAACCGGTGGGGGCTATTATGAGTTCGCTCTCTTAAGGTTTTTGCCTTAAGGGAGCAATTTGAGTCTCCGGGGAAAGTGTTCTCCGGCACGGCTCGCTGAAGGGCTTTGTCGGTGAATGATTTTCTTCGGAATTTGAGCGGTTCTGCTCGGTGGTGGCGTGTGGGTGGAAGGCCATCACTGAGTGGAGCCAATGCTGAGATGGACGGTCTTTCGCCCACGATTGAGTGGCCTAGGGATCGTCCGAATTTTTAGAGACGGCTTTACTTACTCATAAGGCTGAAACCGGTCTGGGTAGTGACCTCCCTCCATAATGTAATAACAGCATACATTTCCTAGGAAATGTGTTTTTACATTATGGAAAATACCTAAGAATAGCGATCTGAACTTCCCCCACCTTTGCAACGAATCGTCCGGTATTGTACTACGTACTAGGATCACTTGCATTGGCTAACACTAGTGTCGCCGATACTTTATAGTTTACTATATTCGTCAAGAAACTGTCTGATTCAAATCCTTGAGTTTCTTATTCGGTTTTAAAACTATGTGGGATTTAATATCCTCTTAATTTAAGTAATGATACATAATTACTTACAAATTCTTTAACCTGAAACCAAACAAATGAATCTTCACAAGATGGTGTTTCTCTTGAAGTTGTTAAATCAGTAAATTTAATACACAATCGACTGAATAAGTTCAATCAACTTCTCATACTGCTAATTAAGTTTTTACAATTTCAGTTGTATACAAGAGTTGTGAGGTTTCCTTCTATGTATAATACCCCTTCCCTTTACTTAATTGCTGTAGGACAGTACAACTTGCAAATATATTTTACTTTTATAAATGATACCTAAACGATCTCTCAGATTTATTGCACACAACACCTTCAATTTCAAACTGGTATCTTCAACTTGAATTTTTTAACGATATACTCTTTCTAATAATTACATTTTCTTGTATGTTCAATAACTGTGTTCATCTTAATGGGTGTCACCCATGGAAGTTCTTCAAGAGTGTGGTAGATAAGGGTGTGAGGACTAGATATTTTTACTTAGGGAATGTTGAGTGACTGGAATGGATTGCCAGAGATAGTGAGTGCTCTGACAGTGAAAGAAGTATTGTGTGAGTACTGGTTATTGTGGGAATTCCTCGATAAGTCTTACTACATCACGAAGATGCCGCTAACAATAATATTTTGTTTATGTTTGGTAACGGAAATTCTGTCTTGTTGAAAGTAAGCAAACGCCAATCATTGCGATAGTTGTAAAAAAGCAGTAAACAAAATCAGATGTGGAGAAATTTAAAATGTTGCATTTGTTGTTTAATGCAGCTTTCATTCATTTCGCCAATGCACAAAAGTGAGACTGGGAATTCTCCTGTCCACGATTATATGGTTGCCTGCAGTGTCGCATATTAACAGTTGAAACTAACAGTTGCGTCTGGTAAAGAATAACTGGCATGAAGAGAAACTAGCTTAATATTATAAAGATATCATGTGGAATAAATAGTACGAGAAAAAGTAGGCGATAACTAACCACAAGAAAACCATTCCCGCCAAAATCTGAAAGATTAAAATATGATGAAACGTTTATTTAAATGGCATTCAAATGACTTTATATTTCAAATAAATCTACAAAGTATATCATAAAGTGTTCTGCGCAGAGTTATTTGGAAAAGTTAAGTTAATGATTACAGAGTTTTGAAGAATATCAACCATTAATTCTCTCTTCATTTCAGCTAAGAAGTTATCATAAAACTTCACCACTTAAAATAAGTAATTTGAAATGCCATATTTTAATAATTCATTAGTTCGTTTGATTTTAGTAGAATTAGTTAGTTATAAGTATTAATTAGTCTAGTTTTATCAATATGATCAATATACAAGCATACGTTCTACATGCTGTCACTCTCATAGACTTCTATTTGTTATTCGAATACCATTTGATCACTCCATTAAGACATTTCAGTCAATAAGATATAACAACTGATTTCTGAGTGCAGTTAACTAAATATAAAAAATTACCAATCGAAAACTAAACTAAATAGTACCACACAATATTAGTATTAATTGCAGTGTAAATACTTATAAAACGGGGCAAAAATTTATATTGTGTCTATGCGGTATGAATATTTACCTGACAGTAAATACACATATCGGCCACTGAATTGGATACTTTTATTTAATACCGTGTTTCCGTAATAAGCATTCGACTGCCAATACCGATCCTCTTCAATTCCCTGCTCATACTTCGGTGAGATATGGGGCTAAATCAGACTTCTTTAGATGCTTCGGTCAATTGCTGCACGTAGGAAGTTCTGTTTGTCCGTACAAGCCGCCTTAGACGATGGCGATCTCGTTCCTCACAGACTGTATTAGGACAACAGTTACGCTTCTTAGACAAGAAATGTCTGTTATTTTTCCACTAATTAAACACCCGTGATATCTCACCTTTTGAGAAACCACTCAGCATTACTGTTTTTCAAATCGTGGTTATACATTCAGACGGCACCCACAAAAAGTTCTTTATCGAACTGCAAAAGATCCTTCGTGTTTCACATTGTGATGTATACTGTTGAGGAATCCTGACCAGCAATATTTTTAAATACATGGAGTTGTCTAGAATACGTTAGGACGCACGAATATTTTGCATTTACGTACACTACATAAAGGATTCTAATTCAGTAGCTGGTACGTGTAGATAAAAATGCCCATTCATTAGTATTGATTACGTTTCCATGTTACTCTCCGGTTACTTGATGGTGACATGACAATGAGTTAAATGCGTGACCGACAATATGAGATCAGATAAGATCTGTTATTTTTCTCCATCCACCGATACCCCGCAAGTTACCTACGAGTTATCAGCTAACTGTGATATAAATATTAGATTTTGAATTAACTACATAAATCGTTCCTGCCTGCGTATCACTTTAGTTTCTTAATTAATTGCATCCTGTTTCTTTCATTTAATCGCGCGGTAGAAAGTTGTTGATTTTCAAGTAAACTCATTTTACTTGTGAACACTGAATGAGACTAATCTGTATCGAATCGATTTCAGTTCCTTGTCAGGTAAGTCGACCATATTATTCCTGATTTTACTTTAAAGAAATCATGGAGGTTGTTTTAAACATGCATATTATAAGCAATTATATTGTAATATCAGATAAAAGAAGAAAAAACCTGCTTATTCCCTATAGGATATTCTTTGTATTATTCGTGAAGAATTAATGAAAACATCGTATGTTTTCCTTAATTCTTACAAATAGTTCTTTTCTATTCTATTACGTCAACATCGATTTGTTTATCGGATCGGATTTTACATAACCATTAACCCTCCTACCGGCCAAGGTGGATGGCCCGTGGGAGGGGTAACAGATGGCCGGTAGGAGGGTATACATCACTAGTGAATAAGCATTTTGTATTTTGTAAGTGGTGATAACTACTGAAGGAAATGAATCTTGGGGAGAGTGGGAGGGAGGGATTCTGGTTCCATCTTGTTCTACTTGATTATGAGTTAATCAATGAATTGCTTATTATTTAAAGAACTTTGTTGCCAGAAAGCCTTAAATAATATCTGTCATAGACTTTAAGGTTTTCTGTTCTATTTGAGTGAGTCAAAGTCTTCATCATTTAGTAATACACTAATCTAAGATGTAACAAAAATGATACATCTTAGATTAGTCAAGATGTAACATTAAGATAATGTTCTGATTTTGACAATCATGGAGTTAGCGTAGGTCTGTTTATAAATCCTAAGCTTAAACAAAATGATTGTGAATTGCAGTTTAATATGCAATGATAATTTAAATAAATTCTCCTATCCTATCGAGGAGTAATGCAGTTACGATTAAACAGCCACAAATATTTCAATTGCTGTACCTTATTATTTCCTACTCCTTGTTCATTTTATTAACGCGGACTTATTTTCAGAATTTGCACACGTGTTTACTTAATCTAATAAACGTATGATTTTGTTTTGCTGTTATACAACAACCCTTCTTTGAAACTTCTTTTGAAATGTGTACAAATAGGTAAATTCCTTCGGCTCATGAACTTCACTCGCATGTCTAAAAGGCTCATCTACGTCAAAACAATAACAAATATCATAGTTTGTCTCAAAGTTTGGTGAGTTATCCAGTGTGCAGTCTCGTGCAGAGGTAGAAGGGAATTCTCTTACCAAAAAGTCAGATTTTACATTCCTGAAAATAAACAAACCGAGCACAAGAACACAAGCAAATTTGCAGACATAATATACTGATCATATAGATTTATCTGCTTTTCCCATAATTCCAACCAACCACAACTTTTCTCTTCAGGCAAACGAAGCTTGTTTGATTACTTTACAAATACTTTTAACTGGTGATCCTGTCTTCCTATTGATTCCCTAAGAGGAATGTACATCATTCACCGATACCATGAACTAGGGGGTTCATAGTGACCAGTTGCTCGAATATCTAAATAGTGGGGCGACATTCGTATTATGGCAGATTATCAGTTTTGTTTTGTTTTTTAATGTTGCTTCCATCCACGAAAGGTTATTTGCAGACAAACGTATAGTAGCTTTTGTATCGTGGGTGGGCTATCGTTTTTTTTTCTATTTTTATCTATTATATAGATATATGTGTATTTAATTTTACATAGTCAGGACACCCTCCCCTAGAGACTAAACATGGAACTTTTTTTCAAGCCATTTCAGGCAGAGGTCTCATATCGAGCGAAGAAATCCGTTTGCTACCTAAAGCAAATCATAAACATCCATGCCTACGGTGGGATTTGAATCCGCAGGCTGTTGGATGGAGAATCGTTACTTTAACCATCTGGTCAAATGTTTGTTTTCATAGAAAATCCAAATAGAGATAATGAAGTAGATGTCACTAGCTGTTACATTATGGTTATGATGGATTTACGCTTTCCGACTAAATGCAGCTCTAAGATTAATCACTGCCTGCAGTTTTGCCTGAATCAGTTGAGCCAAATAATTGACCAATAGGTTACTCTTGCTTTGTCTTTCGTCTGCTAACTCCGAATGAAAGACGAAAATTCCGAAAAATCTAAAATGAAAATCCTCCATATGAAATCATCTAACTCACTTCCAGTTCAAAAGCCATGGAAAAGGTCCTTCGATCCTAGATGGGTTCCAAATCCAGGCTTTTTTTTCTGGAAGCTCTCTTTTTTTTTTCTTTTCATAACGTAGGGAAACTGGACAAACATACTTCGGCTAATTCAAAACAGCAGCACACTGGTAATAAGAATCAACATGTTTGAGAGTAATATACAAGAAAAAAAATTATACGAAATATTTATAAACATTTTACAATCAAAGTTCTCATCAATTACCAACAAACTAAGATTTCTTTCTTTCCCAATATTGATATCCTCCTTGACTTAGTAAAACTTTGTGAGCATGCGTTCAAGTCTAGTCAAGTCAAGTCAAGTCAATGCTAGCTGTAAAAGATCTAGGTTTATTGGAGATCACCTTATTGAACACTTTTAATGATTGGAAAATTGTTTTCACTTTAATTTCATTCAAATATCTGCTTGACGTTTGCTGAAAGCAGTAATTGGTTGGATAAACTTAACGCTTTAGTGGATGAAGGTGTAGACAAAGGCATCTAAAGCATGGACTATGGTATTAAATATCTTGTGGTAATCGCTAAAAATTATGCTAACAGATTTGTTATATTTATTATATTTTTCAATAGTTTGGCTGTTTTCAAAATCTGAATGTTATAGAAATTCGTTTCCTAAATCTTTTTTTTTGTTGTTGTTCATGCGGCTAGTGTGCCTCTAGTTATTCAGAGTCTGTTTAAAGAACTCCTAGTTATGTAAATTGACTACTCGGAGGTTGCTTATATCTGATTTATGATTTTTCTTTTGTAATAGGATTGTCTTTGATTTTAGCATTAGTCCGGATAGATTCTCCGATAAGAATGCTGTTGTATTTACTAACAAAGACACATCTAATAATATAAAGATATTGAATTGTCAATTTTAGATGAGAAATAGATTTATGATATTAACATGGAGGATTAAGTCATTACGCTCTACTTATTTCAATTGAAACCAGTCGCCAAGCACAGTCTGTCATGGTAAATATGAGAGAGAGAGAGAAGATGGTCTTAAACTGGAGAAGTAACAGGTCTGTTTTTTTTTGTTGTTTTTTTTTGTTTCTTCATACGCTTTTTGTACTTTCTATTCTGGCTTAGTTTCGTACGCTTGAACTTCATTCTTCTAGTGAGGTTTTTGTCTTTATTATGTGTCTTCTATACAGATATAATATATTCCAATCTATCGCAATCTAATATAACAGTCCATCTAGATATTTGGAAAACATCATGTCTATGCTCTTAGATTCCTTTGAAAAGGAGCTATGCAATTCCAGAGGAGAAAAGATAATTCAGTCACAAACCGAACTAACGTTTCTCATCCAGGATTTAGAGATTCCCAAGTAAAAACAATATTATCCAATCATGCCACTTAGAACCAATGGAGTGCTGATGGCTAGGGCATTGGATTCCCTTATAACCACCCTTGCTTTCTCCAATATGACAGAAAAGTTACCACTCTTCAAGTCTAGTATCAGTTACGAGGTTTTCTGTGTTTCTGCCCGGCTTACGATGTCCCGTTTCATTGTTTTTGGTGTCAACTCTCCGGAGTCTGTCATCCACTATGAATGTTTCCACACTTCGGGAAGGGTGGAAACGAATATCTTCTAAATGTTTTACTTGGAAGACATTTTAAGTAAGCATTTTCTCTGTCAGTTTGGTGACTGACTGCAGCATATTTTCTTTCTCTGCCGACCAAAAAAAAATAATAACAAAAGTGTTTTAATCCAGCAAAACCGAATAAATCATACGTTTCGTGCTGGGAACCCTCTTCCATTGCACAGTTTTCGAATGCACAAACTGACCAGTTAGGGTTGTCATTTAAGAAAAGTGTTTCTTGACAAAGACGTAGTCAACCACTCGCTTTAAAGCGGTCAACAACTCTAAACGAATTAAAACCACTTGGGAAGAAAGAAGAGAAAAAGATTACTTACTTGTTCAAGATCCTTATAGGTCTACAAGGTGAACTTATTGAGTTTTGTTTGAGGTACAGGTCACGCCTCGAATCACTAAAACAAAGGAATTAATGTTTCATTAATCGGAATCACACCTGGCATATTTCTTTGCGTATTTTGAAATTGCATCACGCATGCTTTAGGAAAGTACTCCCTTAGGACGACACGTTTTGAAACTATTATTGACAGATATATTAGTGCTATTTGTCATATCTAGAGAGTAGAACCAACTTTCAATTGATATTTTAGCATTTAACACAAGATTACCATTTTATAGCGATAATCAACTAAAGTAGTAACTTTCCTTTTCTTAGATACCGCAGTAATCCTTCACTTCCAGGTATCTACTTTACATTATCCACTCTTATTTTATCTGGATATTACAAAATACCTTTGTAAGATAGTAATCCACATTAGTGCTAATATCTATGAAGTGCTAATATCCACTCACGCCTCACCTTTTACTCGCTGCCATTATACGCAGATTAATTTCGCGATAATCGTAGCAGCTGAGATTTATATTGTTATATGATTCAATTGTTCCTATAAGTCAGTGTTTCTCAACCTGTGGTCCGCGTCGATGGGACAAGTGGTCGGTAGGCAGACTTAAAATAAATAAATATATATATTTTAAGTATCCAAACAAAACAAATTAAAATTGAATAAGTAAAAAGTATTGAAATAAAATGGATACTTCAAAAAACAAGGACTTCATGAATATCATGACGATATTCTCTTTTGTAGAACTTTGTCATCCTGAACAACTGAAGAAGAAATATTTCACATTCTGAATAATTACATAATACATAAAGGAATCCAGTGAAAAAAATGTATGGGCTTCTATTCGGATGGAGCTCGGGCATTACAGACAGGCATAGTGGGGTTATTTCTAAGGTCAACGAAGCAGTTCCGGCTATGCATTGGGTACATTGTTTCATACATAGGGAAGCGTTAGCCTCCAAAGGAATGCCACCAGGATTTAAAAGTGTACTACACAACACTGCAAAGCTAGTTAATTTTATTAATCTGTTATTTAACTCGACCGTTAAATTTTCAGTACGCTACGATGAAATGGACAGTGAATTTATACACTGTTTGCTTCTTTCTAAAATTCGCTGGCCTTCCAGGGGTGAGAAAGGATTTTCATCGCTCCTTCAAGTAAAAACAAAATACAGAAATCCTCTTAGTATGTATGCCGATCTTCGGTGGAAGTTGACCAATATTGAGCCAGACATCCAGAAACTCTGCAGGGGCAGAGAAACTCAACCATCTCATTAAAAGTACTCGTAAGTAATAACATAATTATATCATATTATTTATTTGTTTAATAAATAAATAAATTTGTTCAATGATGATACACTTTGAATTGGTTATCTCAAATTACATAAAATTACATAACTTAGCGGTCCGTAGAATTTGTTTAGGCATTTTTCAGGTCTTTGAGCATAGAAAGGTTGTAAAACGCTGCTCTAAAAGATGCAAACTCAGTTGTGCATGGAATGTTGTACCAGGTGATAACTGTTACGAGATGTTATTAGTTTTAATTTTTAATATATTGCTTCCTATTAAAACGAAATTTACTCATTAGTTTTAATGTGTTTTTTTCTAGACTGCCTTTGCTTTCCCTTAGATGAATCCAAAGCGAATAATACTACAGAGAAATAGAAAAATAGCTATAAATCATTCTCTTGTAAAATTAATAACTTTATCTTTTCTAATAATTACGTTAATTTTGATTGAATTTCTATAATGATTTTGATGACAACCTTATTTTAAAATGCTACAGATTCTTTACTAGGACAAACAAATCTCGTTTAGAAAATCAATTTGCTGATATTCCTTTTGCAGATATTCTTTCCACATGGCAGAAAACAACTCCGGAATAAACGATTTAATGATCCCAAGTAGAATTTCAACTCAGACTTTTATAAAGGCATATAGCAAAGATTATATGCTCTCGCATAAAGCTGAAGATCAACAGGAAGATAGTGAGCAGGTGGTGGAGCAAGAAGAGAAAAGAAAAGAAAAAGAAGTCGAATACAGAGATAAGGATTTACAGGATGTTACCGAAGGAAAGTGGATGCTTGTTTTGAATAAAACGATAAAGGATAAAGATGGTCTAACAGCCCTTGACCGATGCTGGTTCAAAATAGCGAAACTTGTAAATGTTAACGCCATGTGGTATGCAAAATGTTCCACCGCAATGAACAAGGAAGCTACAATCAATCCTACAAGCGGAGTTATCCTATGTTTCACTCGGGACTACACGAACACAGATGAGGTGCGGCGTTTGTCTGATCTTCTCTGGTTAGTGGTTCCTTACCGAAATCCCATGTATTACACAACCACAGTTGCCATCCCTAAACTTCCATTCAGCGTGTGTGACATATCGACATACAAGAGTGATCTAGATGGTTCCTTTTATGAGCGAGATGAACAAAAGAAATGGAAACTTTTAAGGTACTGATAAAAATTAAAATAAATAAAAATGTTATAAAATAATATGTTATATGCAAGACAGAAAGCAAAATTCGTTGTGTTTATAAACAGGAATAAAAAAGGCTGCTTTTAGAGAAAAAAAATAACAGTTTTATAAATTTAATAATGTATGCCTACGCCCAAAACTAATTCCGATTAAATTTTCTTTAAATGAACCACTAAAGAAGATTTTTAAGAGAAAACAAAATGATGTTGGGGATTTAATTTGAAACATTCATGAAATACAAAATATTACTTTTGCTGCGAAAATAATTGAATAGCATTGTGCTGAACCACAGTTCAACAAAATACTATTTCCGTTGTTGTAAACATAACGTGAAAGCGAGAGGTTTAAAAAAAAAAAGAATAACACCTTCGATTTCAATTTATAAACAATGTTACTTTAAATATTATTTTCGACATCAAATTTAGCATACATTACTGTCTTTTAAATTTTAATTCCGTAAATAAAACATATTATCCAGAAGGGAAATGTTAGTAGTTTTAGAAGCTAATAAATTTAAACTCTTATCTTTGTTAATTTATGCGAGATTTTCTCTCAGTTACTGTTCCAGTTAGGACCAATTGACATTATTAGTGAATTTTTAAGCCAACCCTTAAAATTAAACTGATTTCTCCAATCAGATATGCAGTGTTAAACGATGGTAAAATAATAATATACTTTATAATGACATACATGACGAATTTATTTTGAATATTTATTTTAAATAAGGTGTATTAGGTTTTAGGCATTAATCTATTTTATGATGTAGATTTTCTGTGGTAAAGCCATTTGTTGACAACTGCCGGTATCGAGACCACATGTTTCTTAATGATTAACTAGTTTAATAAAATAATCAAATATCAACCTATAGAACTATAAACCTATAAACAACTAATTACACATATTAGATGTTAACAGGCCTTCACAATTAGTACACACAAATAAGTAACCAGAATAAAAACATTAAAATAATCACTGTATACGTGTTGGTACAATGCTACTTCTCCATGCGCGAATTCTCCATTCTTGTTGCGCAAGCTCATTAGTTGAGAAAGAAGTAATATTTATTTGTTAATAAATGCATGCATTCATAAGCATTCCGTTTAGGCTTTTATTTTTATAGACAGAAGACGTCTTAAGCTGCGCTGCAATAATGGAGCTTTGCGTTGTGTATCGAAGGCCGATGCTTGCTCGTCTTGTCAAAGCTACCTTGGCTTGCTCGGTTGTGAGAGCTTACTGGTCCTCACAGCAGCACTGTGATTTCATGCGCGCGCATAGCCATTTCACGACGTCTCATTCTGTAGCTTAAACACAGGCCATACGCAAGTAGTATCCGAGGCACTTCTGACAAGAGACAAAATCAAGATCAAGATAAGATAAGGAATCGTGACGTGATTGGTTGTTCAAATGATTACTTCATTGTGTGTGTGTGTGTGTGTGATGACATGAATGCGGAATGTTTGGAATTTTCTTGGGTTGGGAGGATGTGTCAGTGACATCAGTTCTTGTGTTTTGGTTCGCGTATGGAATTGTGGTTGATGGTTCGAGATAAGGATTCGTGTCGTGATTGGTGGAGCAATTTAACCCAAATAAGGGTAGAGTAAATGGAGGAAGCTACATCCGTGTCGTGGATGTGTGTTGTTATCAGATGTAGATAAGTGACGTAATTTGTTAGTTGTAAATAAGTGACGTAATTTGTTAGTTGTAAATAAGTGACGTTATTGTTTTGAATGGAAGAGGAAGATATATTAGTGGATAAGGATTCGTGTCGCGATTGGTGGGGCACTTTAAACCAAACAGGAGTAGGGTGAATGGGGGAAACGATGTCAGTGTCATGGATATGTGTGTTATGAGATGTAGATAAGTAAATGTTTTGCATATGGCATTATGGGTGATGGATAGTGATAAGATAGAGTTTGGAAGGCTTGGAATTTCACTCGGGGGCCCCAAATCTGTCAGGGACATCACATGGTGTGTTTGGGTCACGTATGGCTTTGTGGGTGTTTTTTTGAGAGATAAGGAGTCATGACGTTATGTGTTTGGAAATTTCTGGGGAACATATATTTCTCTCTGACATCACGTTGCATTTTGGTTTGGCTATGCAATTGTGGGCGATATTTAGAGATAAAATATCTTGGAATTTCCCAGGGTGACAAACATCCATTGTTGTTATCAAGTTTTGTGTTTCATTGCCTATAGATGGCAATACTAATTTTCCAATATAGTTTGGGGTATTTCTTTCCTGTGAAAGGCTGTGGGAATTCTTATAGTAGCGAAATGTCGAGATGGTGGCAGCGTTTAGACCTTTTCAGAATAAGTTATTATATACTGGTGTCCCCTCAAACACACACTTTGTCTTTTTTTCTCATATGCATAATTCATCCGAATATTTTGATTTGTCTACATTTAAGACTTCATTACTTTTTCTAATTAACGTTATATTTTTTACACAGTGTTTGGCTATTGATATTTTTTAGTTTCAGTTAAGAGAAAAGCCAAACGGCATTTTAAAAAAATAAATTAAAATAAACGGAGACTTAAATGGTTTACAACAACATTTGTATGTAGTCTCTAGAAATTCTAATGATAATTTAAATTATTTACAGTCTTTCCAGAATGGGTCTTCTTAATGCGAATAGATATTCCAAAATAGATGAATTTTATACCCACAGCACAACATATCCACACACACACACACACAGAAAAAAAACATATGAATTGAAAGAATGATATTTCTGTAAATAACCAGAAAATCTAGTTGACTACAACCTTTAGAATTCCGTCCATTTGGTACTTTTGTTAATTCCTTCGCAGATGTCTCTTGCTATGTTTTCCCGCACTTTCTTTCCAAAATGATATCATAGAGTTGAAGTCTAAACGCCGTTTTGTTGAGGGTACATATTATTTCCTGTTTGGAGTTCAGAGTGCTGTTAGAGTATGGAATTCTGACAAGTGAAATGATTTTTTTAACTTTAAGGGATACACAACACACAAACATTTCTTTTTTAAACCAATACATATAGTTCTAATCAATAAATAAAATGTGTGAACTTCTTTTCCCCCACACTGTAGATTTTTTCATTAGTCTTTCTTGAAGATTACACATTAATTTCTGCTCGCTGAGTTTTCGGAGGTTTTATGTGAACTTTAGACAGTACATGTAATTCATGTCGTTTTTCTCGATGTAACATTTCCAAACAAGTTGAACTCTGGAGGATGAGGGGGAAGCGGAGGGAGCAAGGGTGGGGTAGGTATAGGTGGGGAGCATTGCAGGGAAGACCACAAAATATACAATTTTTCTTTCTTTCTTTCCTTACTTTCATTTTGACAAGATGGGTATGAATTTCAAAACTTGAAAAGCTGATGAATTTCTTGCTTGCTGTGATCATAAATATTTATTTGAAGGTAAACCTTTTATTTTTTTTACAATTATTTTTTCTTTCTTTCATTCTTTACTTTTTAGTTTATTTATTTATTTTATTTTTGATGGTTGACATTGTTGCATATTGTTTTCAAGAAATATGATAACCCTACTTACAGACAAAATATATAAATAAATTTCCCTACTATGAAATAAATGTCAGGCTGAGGGGACAACAGTCATTTGGTACTAACGGAAATGAGTCAAACAAGGATTTGATGGTAAACTGTTGCCTCTTCTGTAAAAACCATAGTTTAACTTGTTTAGAAATGTCTCATGGAGAAAAATCACGTGAATTACACGTACTGTCTGAAGTTCGCATAGTCTGAAAGAGGACCGCCGAAAACTAAGTGAGAGGATATTAATGAATAATCATCAAGGAAGACTAATGAAAAAAATCTACACTGTGGGGGAAAAGAAATTCACACATTTTATTTATTGATTAGAATTATATGTATTGGTTTTTTAAAAAAATGTGTGTATGTTGTAGTGTTTTGTGTATCCCATAAAATAAAAAAAAAATCATTTCACTTGTCAGAATTCCATACTCTAACAGCACTCTGAATTCCAAACAGGAACACATACACTTAACAATACGTCATTTAGACTTTATGATGTCATTTTTGGACAGAAAGTGAGGGAAAACATAGCAAGAGACATCTGCGAAGAAATTAACGAAAGTACCAAACGGACGGAAATCTAAAGGTTGTAGTCAACTAGATTTTTTGGTTATTTACAGAAATATCATTCTATGAGCTCATATGTTTTTGTGTGTGTGTTTGTGAGTGCGTGCGTGCATGTGTGTATGTGTGTGTGTGTGTGTGTGTGTGTGTGTGTGTGTGTGTGTGTGTGTGTGTGTGTGTGTGTGTGTGTGTGTGTGTGTGTGTGTGTGTGTGTGTGTGTGTGTGTGTGTGTGTGTGTGTGTGTGTGTGCTGTCGATATAAAATTCAACTATTTTGGAATATCTGTTCACATTAAGAAGACCCATTCTGGAAAGAATATAAGTAATTTAAATTATCATTAGAATTTCTAGGCTACATACAAAAGTTGTTGTAATCCAATTAAGTCTCCGTTTATTTTAATTTATTTTTTTAAAATGCCGTTTGGTTTTTCTCATGACTGTAAACTAAAAAATACTAATAGCCAAAACATTTTGTAAAAAAGATAAGGTTAATTAGAAAAAGTAATGAAGTTTAAGATCTTAAATGTAGACAAATCAAAATATTAGGATGAGTTATGTATATGAGAAAAAAAATTTTGTGTTTGAGGGGACACCAACATTATTATTATTAGTAGTAGTAGTAGCAGTAGTAGTAGTATCTGAGACCTCCATGAAGTCAAGGACTAATCGAGGGAGGCTGTAAAGTACCCAACCCATCTATCATACCTTCCCTTAAATTCTTTACACTAGATGCACTCACTACCCCTAAGGGTAAATTATTCAACTCATCACTGCTCTCTGAGAGAAAAACCTAGCTCTTACCCCTTTCATGACTGAGAACAACCTTAACTTACATGGATGCTCCCCCGTGTTCTCTCCCCGCCTTCCATATCACGAAACATTTCATAATTTGAAATACTATAACACACATTCAAAGGTTTATAGACCTCTATCATATCATCCCCCTTTCTCCTGTTAACCAGAGTCTACAATTCACATACTCGCAATCTGTCCTCATAATCTAAATCCCATAATCCGGATATAATCTTTGTAACTCTTCTTTGCACCCTTTCCACAGCTTCTTTATCTCCTTCAAAACCAGGAGATAAATCTGCACACAGTAATCCAGTTGTGGTCTTATCAAAGCCTTATAAAGAAGCAAAATTACTTTCTTATCCTTACATGTCAAGGTTCACTTCAGCATAGAAATTACCCTCTGATTTGTATCGGCTTTTGCTATGTGACCTTTGAACTTTAAATTCTTATCCACCAATACACCAAGATCCTTTGTCTCTTCAGTTTCTTGTAGCGTAACCCCCGCTTATATAATATGCCTCTGGATCTCTAATCATGCCAGAGTGCTTAATTTTATACTTACTAACATTAAACTGAAAGCCATTTTCGTTTGGCCAGATTTCCAGTCTATTCAAATCATTTTGTAATTGCTGAATATCAGTAGCACCCCTGATTTCCATGCCTATCTTCGCATCATTAGCAAAACAATTGCAGACCTGATGATAGACCCTGCTTGAAGTTATTAATGTATAGATTGAACAATAATGGCCCAAGGACTTAACCCTGAGGTACATCACTGGTTACCTTAATTCTGACAAATTCATACCCACTGTATCCACTGTCTGTTAACCATCCCCTGATCCAAGTCAATAGATTATGTTCCAATCCCATATTCTCCAGTTTATGCAACAGCCTATTGTGTGGTATCCTATCAAATGCCTTAGAAAAATCCAACGTTATCATAGTGTATCCATTTCCTTTATCCAACTCTGCCGTAACATTGTTATAAAATATGAGCAAATTGCTAAAACATGACCTTCCTTTAGTAAGCCCATGCTGTTCCCTGCAGAGTACACAATGATTGTCTACCCATTTCTGTATGCGAGTTCTTACTAACGTCTCTAAAATCTTCACTACCACACCAGAAATACTAATAGATCGGTAGTTAGACACATCAGTTTTTGCACCACCCTTGCTCAATGGAACTATATTACATTCTTTCCATTCCTTTGGTATCATTCCTGAGCTGAGACTCAAGATATACAAATGTGTGAAAGGTCTAGTCAATTCAGCTGAACATTCCTTTAGCAAACGGGCAGATATTCCATCTGTCCCTATTGACAAATTATTATCCAGGTTAGGCAAGAGCTCCTGAACCTCATTTTCATGAATCTCTAACTCTTCACCAACGCAGTATTAGTACTGTGAACAATGCTACATGGACCTGATTTATATATATTAGCAAAATGAACACTCATTAACTGAATTTCCTTAACATCCGACACTCGTGTAGCATCTGCTGTCTTCCTTTTGCTTGCAGCATAACGATAAAATTCTTTTGGATAGCCTTTAGCTTGCATGGCCAATTTCTTTTCATACTCCGTTTTAGCTTTTCTCACAATACTCGCTAGTTTTCTCGCCTGAGTTTTATATATTTCATAACTCCTCTCACCATACTCTTTCCACATCATCTCCTTCTTGTGGATTTCTAGCTTAACAAGGCTGCACATCAATTTCACACCCAACCTATTTACTCGTCGAACACTAGGGATACATTCAGATACCGCCTTATTCAAGCATTTTTTCAAAGATTCCCATCCATTTCTGACATTTTTTCCATTCAGTAACTGATACCATTGGACCAAAGATAATATTCTTCTAAGTTGATCATAATTTCTAGCTTTGTAATTCAGCATGTAGCCTGATTTAATCGGAGTTTCAATACAAGAAGATACTTCCCAAGAAAGAACAGCATGATCACTGTCACCGATTGGTGGTAAAATAGCTATATTCTTGACAGAGATCCCTTCTGGCACTATGTTGCAAATCCAACACTCTTTGACCTCGAGTACCTTGTTTCACATGCTGCTTGAGAAAGTTGTCTCGCAAGAATTCAATAAACTCCTGTTCTTTCTTATCATGATATTTCTCTTCTACCCAATCAATGTTTGCAAAATTAACATCACCCTTAACGATCATTCGCTTGGTACCCATAAGACTAAATTGGCGATGCATTTCTTTGTTCCTTACAACTGCGCTGCCAGGTCTGTAGCAACACCCCCACCATATATTTCATTCTGTTAACCTCCACTTCACACCAAATACACTCAAACTCATTGCTACATGGGACATTATTACCATCATTGTTTTCTTGAAATTCTATCGTAACTGGACTTAAGTCATCTGATATCATTAGTAGCACTCCTCCTCCTCTCCTATCTCTTCTGTCATTCCTAAAAATAGTACATCCGTTAAACTCGATCCCACTTACCATATCTGATTCTGAAAGCCAGGTTTCACTAATGCCAACAATCTTAGTCCACATCGTATTCAATAAAGCAACAACCTCAACCCCCTTTATTTCTAATGCTCCTGGCATTCGTGTATATACATAATAAATTACGACCTAGCCTATTCTTATAATTAGATATGCAATGTATTTGGGCTTGTTCTAGAATTTTCTCTTTTCCCTCTCCACACATACTTAAAAGGTCCAAACCCAAAGCATATTTTTCACTCATACGCCACATACATAACCATGTTAAAAGGCATTTATATTTTTTTCACGTTTGTGTACCATAGCTGAACTTTCACACACATTTTCCCCATTCCTACCTTGATTTTCAAGTTTCCCTGACTCTCTCTCTACATTAAGTCTCATACCAAAAAGTAATTTCTTCAGGCTTCTGACACCAAATGAATTCAAGCGCAGGCTGTCATTCTTATACAAATCTTTTCTGCCATCAGACACACCCCACACATCTAAAAACTCACATCCATATCTTCTACATAGCCTGCGCATGAAATCATTTGCTGTCATCGCCCTCCTTCTTAACTCAGTACTATCATATCTAGGTAGTAATTCTACAATTTTTACTCTCTAACATTTCTTTCCTGCTTCTTCCAACAGACCTTTCATATCTTCTCACATACTATGTTTGTCACTACTTAAATTATTAGTACCTAACAGCACTAGCATTTCTTTTACATTTCTTTTTTGGTTTTCAATTACGTTTGTCATATTTTTAATTTTCGCTCATGGGAAACTTGGTGACTACCTCAGCAAGCACAAATTTTAAAATTGAGTCACCATACCATATTATCTCTTTTTTCTTAGATATTAACTGACTTTCCTTGTTGTTATTAAAATTTTGAATACCAAGTTCAGTATTTTCCTGCCTGTTCTGGTTCTCATCCTTTTTCTTATCCTATCGAAGTTTAAACAAATCATAAATTTGTATATAATTAATTACTCTGAAAAGATCTAAACGCTGCCGCCATCTCGACTGCACTCTACTCTAAGAATTCCCCATAACCTTTCACAAGAAAGAAATACCCCAAACTACATTGGAAAATTAGTACTACCATCTATAGACAAGCAAACACAAAACTTGACAATGACGGATATTTGTCACACTGGGAAATTCCAAGATATTTTATCTCTAAATATTGCCCACAATTGCATAGCAAAAACCAAAACACCACGTGATGTCAGAGAGATATATGTTCCCCAGCAATTTCCAAACACATAACATCATGCCTCCATATCTCTAAAAACACCCACAATTCTTTATGCAAACCAAACACACCACATGATGTCCCTGACAGATTTGGGGTCCCTGAGTGAAATTCCATACATTCCTAATTCTATCTTATCACTATCCATAACCAATAATGCCAATAATGCCATACCATTTACTTATCTACATCTCATAACACACACATCCACGAGACTGATATTTTCCCCCAATCACCCTACCACTTTTTGGTTTAAAGTGTCCCACCAATCACGACACGAATCCTTATCCACTAATATATCTTCCTCTTCCATTCAAAACAACAACGTCACTTATTTACAACTGACAAATTACGTCACTTATCTACATCTGATAACAACACACATCCATGACTTGGACGTCGCATGCCTCATTCACCCTACCCCTATTTGGTTCAAACGACTTCACCAATCACGACACGAATCCTTATCTCGAAACATCACCCACAATTTCATACGCGAAACAAAACACAAGAACTGACATCATTGGCACATCTCCCCCAGGGAAATTCCAAACATTCTAAATTCATGACATCACTCACACTATGACGTCATCATCATCTGAACAACCAGTCACGTAACAATTCCTTATCTTAACTTGATCTTAATCCTGTTAGAAGTGCCTGGTATATTACTTACGCAATCAACGTAGCTCTAGTCAGTGAGTTTCAGTCAGCCTTTACAAGTTTGCATGTTGCTTGGGAAAATTAAGTTACTACCAACTATTTATGACGATGTTATTGACCAATTCATAAAGAAGAACCGTAGGGTAGAATTTGTATTCAAGTAGCTAAATTGAAAAAGATAGAATATCATTTGTAAAATAAATGTATGATTAAATGTACAGTACATAAATTTCTAAATATCTAGTTTTAAATAGTCTGTAATTCATTATTCCACTAATCAGACTTCAATTACACCTCTCACTCCCTGAATGATAACAAGAGAAAGCGTGAAATTCAACACCAGCATTCGGCCCTGATCAGGCGTTCTGTAGCCGTGGCAGTTAGATTGTTAACGAAAACAGGCTAAACTTGATGTTGAATTAAGCCTGAATTGTTGGTACATTGTGCGGAAATCTTTAGCATTTCACATGCTTCCTAGAACTATCTTGTGAAACAATTATGGGCAATATGAGGCGTTTTTGTTTATTGCCAAACTACTTGATAACCTGTAGTAGTTTAGTAGTTGTATGGGTTGCCATCTTGATTTATATTGTCTTCTTCTTCTTCTTTTTTTTTGACATGTTTTACGTGTTCAAAAAGTAGTTGCTATGATGATTTGAAATAGTTTGATTTATGGTTGTATCATCTATCGTTATTAGTATAATATTTTACATTAATCCCGTGTTTTGTGTAGTGTAAAAGTCGACTTTCAGAGAAAATACTTCCATATCCGTATGCTACAGACTAATTCGCCTTCAAGTGAAAGAACTTATTAGTTCTACTCGCAGGCGGTTTACGAACGCAGATCCTTAAGCGAAGGAAAAATGGTGGAATGTGCTAGCAACTGCATTACAGATTGTAGTGCAGTGGCTAGCACTATAATCTGTAGTTCGGTGGCAGAATGTGCATAATGGTGGAATGTGGTAGCCACCGCACTACATATATATATACTGTATATATATTATATATATATATATATATATATATATATATATATATATAGGACGATTGTTATCTAACGAGAGATATCTTATGTTTCGTTTTCTTGTTTTTTATACTATTTTAATTTAATTTTTTTTTATTATTATGATCTTGAATGGCTTCCTTGATAGGAAGAGCATAATTCCCCTCTCATGAGGCAAGTTTATAGCACACTGAGCTTGAAATCATGTTATTTCAAATTTTCGTGTTGCAAAACTGTTATGTAAAATGTAACGCACTTTTTTTAAAGTTTAAATACAGCTGTGATATACCAGATGAATTAAAGAGTAATATCACAAGTTTTCCTGTAAAGTTGAGTTACCGTACAAAACAACAGGTAGCGAACGAAAGTAAAAAAACGTAAAAGACCATAATTATTCAAATCAAATATCTTTGGTTGGTCAAGTGGTTAGCGTATCCCCTATCCAACCAACATATTGCCGATATGAATCCCGCCGTGGAAATAGATGTTTGTGATTACCTTTACGTGGTAGGTGAGTATCATCGCCTGGTGTGAAACTGTTATCCCCGCTCATTGGAGGACGGGAATGATTTGAAAATGTTCCATGTTCGGTCTTAAAGCAGGATGTACACACTGTGTAAAAATGGATAAAAATTGGAAAACTAAATATATAAAATTTATAAAAAAAAAAAAAAATATTTAGCTCACCAAAGGTTACTAATAACCATTCCTGGGTAGAAACCACACTTTTCAGTACTGCTAACTTAAATTACCATTACAAGCCATTGAAAGTAACATTCTTGTGTAAGATATGTGTTGAACATAAGTGTTTCTTGAGGAAAATGGAGTCAACCAACCCCTTTAAATCGATCAACAACTTAAACGAAATAAAACCATTTGGGAACTAGGGGGTGGATTACTTCCTTGTTCAAGATTCTTATAGGTCTACAAAGTGAACTTACTGAGTTCTGTTTGAAGTACAAGTTACAATTCGAATCACTAAGACAAAGGAATTAATGTTTCGTTGATCGGAATTGCACTTAGCATATTTCTTTGCATACTGTGAAAGTGCATGTTTTAGGCAAAATATCCCATCTTAGAACGATACGTTTCAAAACTATTGTTCTCCAACAGATCTAATTAGCGCTATTTGCTAGATCTAGAGAGTAGCATGAACTTTTCATTGATAGTTTAACATTTAACACAGGATTACGATTTTATAGCGATAATCAATTGGCGTGGTCATCTCCGTTTTCTTAAATATCTCAAGAATCCTTCACTTCCAGGTCTCTACTTTATATTATCCATTCCTCATTTTATCTGGAGATTAATCAATACCTTTGTTAGATAATAATCAAAATTTATGCTAATACTTATATAGAATAATCGACTCACACCTCACCTTTTACTCGCTGCCATTGCACGCAGATTAATCACGCGATAATCGTAGAAGGTGGGGCTTTATGCTGTTGTATGATGCAAATTATGCAAACTCAATTGTTTCGAATTTTGCAAAAACTGGTATTACTTCATCATGTCATAACTGTTGTGAAATGTTATTCCTTTCAATTTTTTAATATATGGCATCTCATTAAAACTATAAGTTACACATTAGTTTTAATGTGCTTTTTCTTGACTGACTTTGGTTTCTCTTGGATGAATCCAAAGCGAATAATACTACAGAGGAAGAGAGAAAATAATGATAAATAATTCTCTTGTAAAATTAGTAAGTTTTACTTTTTTTAATAAGAGGTTTTAAGTTAATTTTGATTGAATTTGTATAATGCTTTTGATGACAACGTTCTTTTAAAATGCTAGACATTCTTTACAAAAGACAAAAAACTGTGTTTTAGAAAACTAATCTGCTGATGTTTCTTTTGCAGTTGTTCTTCCCACATTGCAGAATACAACAGTGTTACAAATGATATAATGATCCCAAGTAGAATTACGTATAGTGCTTTTATCCGGGTATATAGTAAAGATTATAGATTCTGGCATAACGTTAAAGAACAGGAGGAGGAGCAAGAAGACGTAGAAGACGAAAAAGAAGTGGAATACACTGATAAAGATTTAGAAGACGTTACCACAGGAAAGTGGATGATTTTTTTAAATAAATTGGTAATGGATAAAAGCGGTCTAACAGCCCTTGACCGATGCTGGTTCAAAATAGCGAAACTTGTAAACGATAACGAGATGTGGTATGCTGCATGTTCCACTGCCATGAACGACGAAACAAAGAAACCCAATTCAACAAACGGAGTTATCCTATGTTTCACTCAGGACTACACGAACACGCACGACGTACGACGTTTGGCTGATCGTCTCTGGTCAGTGGTTGACTACCTAAGATCTATATATTATAAAACCGACGCTGCCACCTTTAAAGGTGAATTCGTAGTGCATGGATTCGGAAACATACCGATATACAGAAGTGAACCAGATGGTTCCTTTTATGACCGAGATGAGCAAAACAGATGGAAACCTGTACGGTATGGATAAAATTAATTTATAAAGAAAAATAAAACAACAGTTTTATAAATTTCATGATGTATGCCTACGCTGAAAAATAACTCCGATTAAATTTTCTTTAAATGAACCCTCAAGTAGATTTTTAAGAGGAAATAAAATTATGTCATGAATTTAATTAAACAATTTTGAACTAAGAATTTCGGTCAGTATATCATTATGTAAAAATTCATCGAATACAGAATATAACTTCGCTGCGAAAATAACTGAATAATATTTTGCTGAACAGCAGTTATACAAAAAGCTATTCCGTGTTAATGTTAACTTAACGTTAAAGCGAAAGTTTAAAAAAAAAATAATGCCATCCTTAATTTCAAATTGTAAACAAGATTGCTTTGAATATCATTTTTCTACGACAAATTAAGCACAAATTTCTTTCATGTATATTTATTTGTCTGAATTATAAATATTATCCATACGGGTAATATTTGTAGATTTAGAAGCTAATACATTTAAACTCTTGTCTGTGCAATTTTATAGGACATTTTCTCTCAGTTACTGTTCTAATTACAACAGTTGACATTGTGAGTGTGACTTTGAAAGCCAACACCTAAAATTAAAGTGATTTCCACAAACAGATATGCAGTAATAAACATCCGAGGAAAGCGTTGTAAAATATTATATATTTTATCATGACGTAAATGATGAATGTAATTTGTCTTATAATCAATATATTCTTTGAAACACGATGTATTAAGGTTTAGGCATTAATCTACTTAAGATGAATACGTAAATTTATGTTTTTAGCAGTTCGGTAGATAACGTCTGGTATTGAGGCCACATGCTTTCAGATTTAACGAGTTTAATAAAATAAACAAATATAATCCTGCAATATTTGTAGTTTCGTAAGTCGTCATCCCACTTAAATCATCAGGGATACTAGTATCCCTGATTTGCTAGTATCCCACTTAAATCATCAGGGATACTAGCAAATTTGATTTTATTATTCTGTAACACCTGCAAGGAGTCCGGTGATTCATCGAGGGAGGACACCTACTCCCTAACTCTCCATCTGCACCACTCCATCTACCAACTACACCAAACCTCTACCACCACCATCATCATCTGCATTAAGGCCATGTACTGTCCAAAATTTGCGATTTCGGAAGGATTAATTTGTCTGTATGTTATACAAATATTATGCAAAGGTATACAAAAATAAAGAACTAGAAACAATTAATTACATGTATTAGATGTTTAATTTTGTGTTTTTAATATTTAATTTAAATGATTCATTACATGTATTAGATGATTAGAGCCTTTGTAGCTCAGTAAATGTATGTTTACTGATAGCATCGCACTTAAAATGCGATATTTTTTTTTAACTTCCTCTACCTGGAATGGACCCTCCGTAGCTTCGGTATAGACGAAGCCATTTGGTCGGAAAGACCTCAGTTCGATTCCCGTTAACGACGTGAGGAGCATTTATCTACTCTCTTTCGAACTAAAGGTGAGTTGTCCGGTCTCATACGAAGGTCGAAGGTTTTTCTCGGTAACGTGGTTTTTTTTTTATCCCTCAAAACAGACAAACCTGTCCCGTGAACACATATGGCTACAGCCATAAAATATACCATGGCAAGCAGGACTATAAGAAACCACCTTGCTCATAATCATCTCCCAAGTATGGTAGCATATAGCAATCTCCATGGCCATATGGCTGAAGGAATAGAGTATAATAGGATGAGATTCTATTAACTTCACAATTGCTAAATGCAAATCAGTAACCAGAATAATAAAAAAATAAAGCTAAATTAATTACTATGTACGTGTTGGAACAAAGCTAGTTGTTGGGGTGTCACGTTCTGTAGCTTAGCCGTGTCGTATTCTAGGTGAGCGGTAGTTAGATTTCTTATGTAACAGACCAAACTTGGAGTTGAATAAGCCTTGACTTTTTTACATTCTTTGGGGATCTTGAGCGTTTCAGATGCTTCCCTGAACTTTCATGTAAAACGGTTATGATCAATATAAGACATTTCTGTTTACTGACGAACTACTTAATGAAAGATATTAGATGAATGAGATACCAAACCTGACTTTTGCTGCCTTCTAATTTCGACGTATTTTACGTGTTTAGACAGAGGATCTAGCCTAACCTTTCCGTCTGCCCTATATAGAAAATGCCACAAGATAGGCATGATTAAAACATTACGAGATAGAGCATACAAGATGCCCAACACTTCAATTAAAAGGAATGAAGAACTGCGCTCGCTAACTGAAGCGTACCCTCTCCATCGTTAGGTATGAACCCAAGAGGATCAACAAAATATTTACTACGCCTCCGACTGTTCCTTTAGGTAAACAAGATTTTAAGAATGCAGTCACGATACCTTACATACAGAATATTACAAGGCGGCAATGGTGCTTCACAGGCAACATTAAAGTTTTTTTTTTTTTAATTAATTTTTTTTTACCATTGCATAAATTCTCTCGATTCTTACATCTACCTAAACTTCCACCACTCATCCCATGAATAACCCAGACCGTTTATGAGATCCATTGCTCTTGAGCATTTGGTACCAGAGCAAATGTCACAAGAGCTCGACGATGTGGACGTAATGAATTATCTTCTATCAGTAAAGTTTGCACTTCGATTTATCCAAGAATTAGTGATTCATTCATCAGACTTCTGCTTAGAATATACCTTTTTCCATTTTAAAAGTGTGGCACTAAAGTTTAAAGCCGAAATAGTGTTCCTCCCTAGCAAAAATATGATTTCAAAATTTTTATTCATAGCTGAGTTTGATTCAGAAACCAAGTAGGACAATAGGTAGAAAGGCAAAGTCATTTTGATTTCACTATAATTCTACTACGTTAAATCACTTGATTTCTTCCAAGTAATTAAGCTATTCGTATACGGATATACTGATATGAACAATTTGATGATAACTGTATTGTAAAATCTTACATATTCTTCAAAAAGGACAAATATTTGTCTTTTACATTACTAATTTGCTGTACTACTTTTTATGTGATTTCCACTTATGAAACGTTATAGGCATACAGTACAAATGCACAGTGAGTAGGTTAATGATTTTTTCTATTTTATTAGTGTTTATTGTATATATATATATATATATATATATATATATATATATATATATATATATATATATATATATATATATTTATTTATTTTTTTATTTTTGCAGACATTCTTTCGAAATGGCAGAAAGCAACACCGAAATAAAGGAATCAATTATTCCAAGTAAAATTACAACTATGCCTTTCATCCGTGTCTATAGTAAAGATTATCTGCTTCATCATAAAAAAGGACGTCCAGAAGATGAAAAGCAGAAGAAGGAGGAGGAAGACGAAAACAAGGAGCAAGAGAAGGAGGAAGCTGAGGAACAGGAGAAGCAAGAACATGAAAAAGGAAAAAAAGAAGTGGAATACAACGATGAGTATTTAGACGGCATTACGGAAGGATATTGGATGCTGTTTTTGAAGAAAACGTTAAAGTACATTAACGGTCTGACAGCACTGGACCGATGCTGGTTGAAGATAGTGAAAATTATAAACGATAACGTATTGTGGCGTGGAGTATGTTCAACAGCAGTAGATGCGAAATGTCAATTCACCCAACGTGCGGAGTTGTCGTCTGTTTCACTAAGGATTATAGGGATAAACGTGAAGTAAGGCGCGTGGCTGATCTGATCAGGTCAGCGGTTGACTATCGAAAATCAATGTATTACAGAACCGACATTGCCGCCCTTAAACTTAAATACAGTGTGGATAGATTTAACTCCATTTTGACATACAGAAGTGATCCAGATGGCTCATTTTACGAGCGAGATGAACAAAACAGATGGAGACCGGTAAATAAATAAAGAAATTGAGATGTAACACGAATAATGCTTGAAATAACAGTTCAGAACTGTATGTACACAACTAGTATTGTTGTTTGACATACTTAACCTCTTTATTTGTCATTAACAATATATATATATATATATATCATTTTCAACGACGTTAAAGAGACAATAAGCGAATTATCTCATACAGAAAAATGAAAGTGTTTGTTAATTTGTTAATGACAAATAAAGAGGTTAAGTATGTCAAACAACAATACTAGTTGTGTACATACAGTTCTGAACTGTTATTTCAAGCATTATTTTGAATCACGTGTATTATTTAGATGACTTTCTCTTATCAGAATGCATTATGTACTTAATATTTGAGGACAATCAATTGAATGTTATTAATATTTTTATTAAAAATTCATATCGAATGTTTTTGAAAAAAATGATATTAAGAGAAATAAAATATTTAATAAAAATATAGTTGTTTTTATTCCATTTTGAAAAATAAAACCGATTTTCTCCTTCATTTTCTTTTTTCTTTTTCTTTTTTTTTGCCCCTTCGTTTCCGTTATTTTACTAATTTTAAAATATGTTGAAAACTGGGGCTAAATTTTACTTAGTTTTAGTTCTAACTTTTTTAAATCAGTAAACGGAAGGTTCTCTTTTCGTCACTAAAGAAGTTGAATGTACTCCTGTAATTTAAAGTAATTCTTTAAAGTAATTCTAAAATAACAAATTGCAATATAAATTTCTATAACTTTAAAAATAACATGTAATTCCCAGCGCAGTGGCACTATATCAAGAAGCAGGGCAGTTATATTACTTTCTTATTTGTAATATTATGCACCATTTGTTTTCTTGATCGAAATATTTGAAAGCAACAGTTCATTGTCATAGTCTATTTCCAATTTTCTTTTTTTCTTTTTCTTTTAGTTCTGAGCTCAACAACAACCTGAGTTACACCCTTTCAGACTGTTATTGTGCTACAATCAAATACTGGCTTTCGCGAGATGCTATACGCATGCATACGCCCAACAATGAAGCCAACGAGAGAACAGTTTTGAATGCGCAGACTTCAACGTTTCTACGTTGAATATATATTTATATATATTACAGGGTGTCCCAAAATTCACGCAAGATTTATATTTAGCGCCATTTGTGCGATAAAGTGTTGCCAACGAGAAACAAAAAAGACAGCGTGACCGCTGACAGTTCAGGGTTATTAAAAATGGAGCGCTACACGAAAGAACAACGCATTTTCATTGTTGAGCAATATTATAAAAATAATGAAGGTTTGGCAGCTATAGTTCGCACTTTTCCTACAAAATATGGTCGGAATAGTGATTTAACTTCATCAACTGTGGAAAGATTAATTAAAAAATTCAAGGAAACTGGATCAATTAGAGATCTTATACACTCTGGCCGACCTTCAACAAGTCGTTCCACAGAAAACATCGAAGCAATTCGTGAAAGTGTTGCTGAGAGTCCAGGAACATCAATTCGACACGGTGGTCTTGAATTGGACATTTCGAGAAGCTCTCTACAGCGTATTCTCACGAAAGATTTGCATCTATATGCTTACAAACTTCAATTGAGTCAAGAACTGAAGCCTACTGACCACACACAGCGAAGAGAGCCGTGCAAATTGGCCGTACAAGCTAAAGGCAATCCAAAAGAATTTATCGTTATGCCGCAAGCAAAAGAAAGAATAACTCTATTGAATGCAGATGGAACGCAAGTGTCGGAAGCTAAGGAGATTCAGCTAATGAGTGTTCATTTTGCTAAGATATATAAACCAGGTGCATGTAGCATGGTGCACAGTACTATTACTACGTTGGATGAAGAGTTAGAGACTCATGAAAATGAGGTTAAGGAGCTGTTGCCTAACCTGGATAAGAATTTGTCAATAGGGACAGATGAAATATCATGCCGTCTGCTAAAGGACTGTTCAGCCGAATTTGCTAGGCCTTTCACACATTTGTATAACTTGAGTCTCAGCTCGGAAATGGTACCGCAGGAATGGAAGGAATGTAATATAGTTCCATTGCACAAGGATGGTGCAAAAACCGATGTGGCTAACTATCGACCTATTAGTATCTCTGTGGGTAGTGAAGATTTTAGAGAAGTTGGTAAGAACTCGCATACAGAAATGGGAAGACATGCATTCTATACTCTGAAGGAAAAAGCATGGGTTTACTAAAGGAAGGTCATGTTTTAGCAATTTGTTCATATTTTATAACAATGATACGGCCGAGTTGGATAAAGGGAATGAAAACACTATGATAATGTTGGATTTTTCTGAGGCATTTGATAGGATACCACAAGAAAGGCCGTTGCGTAAATTGGAGAATATGGGATTGGAACATAATGTATTGACTTAGATCAGGGGATAGGTGACAGACAGATATCAAAAAGTGGTATACAGTGGGTGTGAATCTGCCAGATTTAAGGTAACCAGTGGTGTACCTCAAGGATCAGTCCTTGGGTATTATTGTTCAATCTATACATAATGACATCAACCAGGGTCTATCATCAAATTTGTAATTTGCTGATGATGCGAAAAGAGGCAGGGCAATCAGGGATGCTACTGATATTACAAAATGATTTGAATATACGGGAAGCCTGGACAAACGAAATTGGCTATCAGTTTAATGTTAGTAAGCGTAAGGTTAAGAACTTTGGCGTGATTAGAGTTCCAGTGGCATATTATATTAGCGGGGTTATGCTATAAGAAACTGAAGAGTCAAGGACCTTGGTGTATTGGTGGATAAGAATTTAAAGTTCAAAGGTCACATAGCAAATGTTGCAAATACAACTCAGAGGATAATTGCTATGTTGAAGCGAACCTTGATAAGTAAGGATAAGGAAGCAATTTTGCCTCTTTATGAGGCTTTGATAAGAGCACACTTGGATTACTGTGCACAGATTTGGTCTCCCGGATTCCAAGGGGATAAAGAAGCTGTGGAAAAGGTGCAAAGAAGAGTTACAAAGATTATATCCGAATTATGAATTTAAATTACGAGAACAGATTGCGAGTATGTGGATTTACAGACTATGGTTAATAGGAGAAAGAGGGTGATATGATAGAGGTCTATAAACTTTTGAATGGGTGTTATAGCATTATAGCATTTCAACTGATGAAATGTTTCGTTATATGGAAGGCGGCAAGAGAAAACACGGGGTATCGATTGAAGTTAAGGTTGTTTTCAGTCAAGAAAGTGGTAAGAGTTAGGTTTTTCTCCTAGAGAGCAGTGACTGAGTGAAGTAATTTGCCCTTAGGGGTAGTGAGTGCTTATTGTGTAAATGAATTTAAGGAAAGGTATGATAGCTGGTTTGGGCAATTTAAAGCCTTCCTCGATGAGTCCTTGACTAACTGGAGGTCTCAGGTAATAATAATAATAATTATTATCATAGGTATTAACTTCCGTACATTATTCAAGCAATTGTATCACTGTAAAAGTAGTACAAACATATTAATCGTTATTTTAACTAACAATAAATTTGTAATATGATCAAACACCGGCCATTTGGATAAAATACACACTCCTCGTACACTTCGTATCCATCATATATGTCAATGTAATAT
Organism: Typopeltis vanoorti; assembly: GCF_054136105.1. Taxonomy (NCBI): domain Eukaryota; kingdom Metazoa; phylum Arthropoda; class Arachnida; order Uropygi; family Thelyphonidae; genus Typopeltis; species Typopeltis vanoorti. The sequence continues at coordinate 78,422,082 of NC_143553.1, read as the reverse complement.
CAGTACTATTACAATTTTAATATGCACTTCGCATCCATGGTAACTTTAACGTCTACAGAGGTCTTGGCCGGTTGGTTGTATAGATACATCTAATCATGATACATATAATTACTTTTTCTCTTTTTTTATCAGTCGCTATCGTGCGTTCTTCGCGTTATTTCAAGCTCGCAATGTACTTCATATACGAAGCTGAACGAAGATTCAAGAGTGATCTCCCGCGAATTTGCAAACTATTGAAATGAAGCAGTTATCACAATTTGAGTAGTAGTATATAATTTATTGAGAAATATATACGTTTAACATAATTTTTATTTTCTTAATAATGATTCCATTAGTTAATTATGCATAGCCAAAATCTCCATGTACCACTTCAAAACTTTTCACATATCCCCGAGGGTACGCGTACCACACTTTGAGAAAGACTGATCTAGGGAAACGAGAGCATCATTAGCTCAGTCGGTATAGACGGAGCCGTTTGTTCGGAAAGAGCCGTGTTCGATTCATATGTCCAAAGTTCGAAGAATATATAACGTAGGACTTAAATGAATGTGTAAATAACTAAATAAGCAAGAGATTAGTAAATAACGGATGATTTGCAAGGAATACCGTTATAAGGATGATGTCCATTATGAAAATTATAAGCAGTAGGTTAGAATAGTCACAACTGTCGTACGGAAAGCTACGACTGCGTATGAAAAGTGACTCTGCAAGATGAAGCAACTCACAAGAATTCTATGGATAACTAGCTAGTAAAAGTAAGAATGAGTATGAAAGAATAACTCTTCTGAATGCAGATGGTGTGAGGGTGACAGACGTAGAAGAGATCGTTCAACTGAGTGCCCATTTTGCTAAACACTATCAACCTGGTATATGCAACACAGAGATCACTGCTACCTCTTCACTGGATTAAGAAATTCAGGTGTCTGAAGAGAAGGTTTTAGAGCTGATGCATAAACTGAATAAGAATTACGTTGAGCAACAGTTTTAAGGACTGATGGGATATCAGCACGTGTACTAAAAGTGTGTTCAGCTGAACTGGCTATTCATTTGACCAGGCTATACAATTTGAAGGAAGATTCCGCAGGAAATAATGTATGGTAATCCCATTGCACAAGTTGGTTAAAAGACCAATGTATCCAGCTATCGACCAATCAGTAGCTTAGCAGTGGAGTTGTTGGTGAAAAGTATGGAAAATTGTATTAAGCCTTGCATCCATAAATGGGTTGAGAGAGAGAGAACGTCTACTTTGAAATGAACAGCATGGGTTTACTAAGGGAAGGTCATGTTTTAGCAAGTTTCTCACATTATATGATAATGATACCATTAAACTGGACGAGGGGAATGGATACACCATGATACTTTTGGATTTTGCTAAGGCTTTTGACAGAATACATCGTGGAAGACTGTTGTATTTGAGGAATATGGGATTGGAATATATTAGCGTCGATAAGAGGATGGCTGACTAACAGATATCAAAAAGTGTTACATATACGGTGTTGTCAGTATGCAAGATTTAAAGTAACCACAAGGATCAGTCCTTGTCCACTGTTATTCAATCGCCATATATATTAATGATATTGGGAAGGATTTGACAAGCGTCATAGAGCTATTTGCTGATGATGATGCAAAGATAGGTAGGATAATCAGGAATGCTGCTGATATGCAGTACTTTTACATTTGCATTCTACATTTGCAGAATGATTTGAATAGGCTGGAATTGTGGGCATTGGAAAATGGATGTCCGTTCATTATCAGTAAATGTAAAGTCATTCACTTCGGCGTGATGAGATATCCAATGTTGTATTATATTGGTGGCATTATACTTCAAGAAACTGATGAGGCTAGGGATCTTGGAATTTTAGTAGACAGGAAGGTGGTGTTTAAGGATCAGGTAGCAAATTTATAAGTACAATGATGACGAACGTTCACATATAAAGATAAGGATGTAATTTTCCCACTTTACAAGACCTTGATAAGACCTCACTTGTGATTATTGCGCGCAGGTCTGGTCGCCTGGTTTCCGTTATGATTCTGATACAGCGGAGATAATGCAAAAGAAAATCTTAAAAATGATATCATAATTGTGGAAAACTGATTATGAAGACAGAAAGAGAATCTGTAAACACTACCAAATAGCAGAAAGAGCGATGATGTGATTGAGACTTATAATATTTTCTGAAAGGGTTATACAGGATTTCGGTTGATGAAATGTTTCATTTTATGGAGGGTAAGAGAAGGACAAGAGGGCATCCTTGGAAGCTGAAAATGAATGCCGCTGAGACGGGGGTGAGAACTGGATTTTTCTCCCATACAGTGATGCATGATTGGAATGGATTGCCATTGGATGTTGTGAGTGCAAGCAGTATGAATGAATTTAAGGATAAGTATGATAGTGGTGCTTGTGGTTTTAATAATTAACAATATATATATATATATATATATATATAATTGTATATATGTATGTACAATATATATACAATAATATATATACAAAAATAATAATAATAATAACAATAATAATAATTAATATTGATCTCTCAAATATTTACGTATATACAATGATCATCTTGAGTAACATTCAGTATATTATTTTGCAAGGTTCAGCATTAAGTGCTACATATAATGAAATTTCAATAATAATGATGATAACATATTTTTTTTGCTAATTTTTAAAATAACAATCACTGTAATAATTTACAATTATTATTATTATTATTATTATTATTATTGTTCCTGGCAACTCCAAGGAGTCGACAGACTTATCGAGGGAGGCCCTAACATCATGTCAAGAACAACTATTCGACATTGACACAGTATCTATCATACCTTGCCTTGAACTCATTCACGGTCGTAGCACCCACAACAGACTCTGGAAGCTTATTCCACTCATTCGCCACGCTCCATGTAAAAAACCTAGCTCTAACACCTTTGTCAACCACGCTCTTGCCCAGCTTCCATGCATGGCCCCTAGTCCTCCCACCACCAGTCATAATTTCAAAAATATCTTCTGGATCAATCTTGTAGAAACCCTTCAGTAATTTGAATGTCTCAATCACATCATCCCTCCTTCGCCTATCGTCCAATCTCTGCAACCCACAAATCTTCAACCTATTCTCATAAGGTTCATTCCATAGACCTTCTATTATCTTGGTCACTCGTCTCTGGATCCTCTCCACTTCCTCCCCATCATGAAGAAACCCTGGTGCCCATACCTGGGCACAGTAGTCCAAATGGGGTCTTATCAAGGCTCGATACAGAGGAACAACAACTTGTTTGTCTCTGCATATTAAAGTATTTTTCAGAAGCCAAGTAATTTTATGAGCTGATTTAGTCACTTTTGCAATGTGTCCCCTAAACTTCAATTCCTTATCCACCAACACTCCCAAACCCCTGGCCTCATCAATCTCCTGGAGTACGGTTCCACCAATGCGATATACTGCTGCTATTCTTTTCACCCCAAAGTGCATAACTTTACACTTTGCCACATTAAATTGACATCCATTTTTCCTAGTCCAGTCCTCCAAACTATCCAAATCATCCTGTAACATTTTGAAATCCTGTGCATTCACAATTGCTGTACCCAACTTTGCATCATCAGCAAACAAGTGAACACTTCCTCTCAAATCCTTTCCTATATCATTGATGAAAAAATTGAAAAGCAGTGGTCCAAGAACAGAGCCTTGCGTCACACCACTAGTCACAAGCCGTCTTTTAGACTCCACTCCTGCATAAACCACTCTCTGGTATCTCTCCTTCAACCACCCTCCTATCCATCTCACAATCCTATATCTATATCATCTGCTCCAGTTTACTAATTAGGGTTCCATGTGGTATCCTGTCAAAGGCCTTGGCAAGGTCCAGTAGTATCACTGTAAACCCATTACACCTATCCATTTCAGCCGTCACTGTGTTATAGAACGTGAGCAAGTTACTGAGGCATGTTCTACCCTTCACAAAACCAGGCTGTCCCCCATACAATATCACATTTTCATCTATCCAATCCTGTATTCTTTTCTTGACTAATTTCTCTAAGACCTTGACAATGATTCCTGATATGCTAATCGGTCGGTAATTTAGAACAGCAGTCTTGGAACCACTTTTATGCAGTGGAACTATTTTCCCCTTTTTCCACCCCCTCGTGACTAATCCAGACCCGAGACTCAAATTAAACAAAATGGTCAAGGGTACTGACAATTCTTTAGCTGCTTCTCGTACGACACGAGCTGGTATACCATCCAATGCCACGGATGTATTGACATTGAGGTTATGCAATAGACTACTCACCTCCACTTCATTCACCGCAATTCCCGTATAAATTACTGGTTTATTCGTTTCTGCAATGTCACCACCTGGATGATATATACTTTCAAAGTGCTCACTCAGTAACTCAACTATATCAACTGATTCAGTTACCTCCCTATCATCGGCATTCTTTAAAATCATTCTGCCATGTACATTTTTCCTTTTACTTGCTACATATCTAAAAAATTGTTTAGGATTATCTTTAGCCTGCATGTCCAATGTTCTTTCGTAATCATTTTTTGCTTTTCTTACCACACTCGGTACCCTTCTGGCCTGCACTTTATTCCGTTCATGTGCCTGCCGGTCACCCTTCTCCTTAAATTCCCTCCATAGTTGTTTCTTTTTTTGCAGCTCAAGCTTAATGGTGTTATTCATCCATTTAACCCCTACTTGATTTATTATTCAGACTCTAGGTATGCAGTCAGCCATTGCTTCATGCAAACACTTCTTAACTTCCTCCCATGCACTATCAACCTCTAGTCCTTGCAGTTGTGCATGTCATGGCACTGAACCAATCAAACTCCTAAGCTTGTCATACTTTCCAGCCCGATAATTCCACATGTACCCTGTCTTAATTGAAAATTCCACACCTTTAGCCACCTCCCAAGTCAAGACCCTATGATCACTCTCACCAGTTGGTGGCAATGTGGTCATATTTGTTACAGCCAAATCCTCAGATGTAATTACTAGGTCAAGCACTCTCTGACCCCTAGTATTTTCCATTACATGCTGTCGTAGATAGTTATCCCTTAATAACCGCATAAAATCCAATTCCTTTCTCCCATGTGTCCTCTCCTCACTCCAATCAATGCGACCATAGTTGAAATCTCCCATAATAATTACCCTCCTTCCACTCATTTCTTCTATTTGCTTGTGCATACTGTCACCACCATCTTTTCCATCACCTGGTCTATAGCAGCACCCAATTGTATATTTAGTTCTGCTGGCCACAATCTCACACCAAATGGCCTCAAATGTGTTCTTTTCTCTATCCTGCAATTCAACTTCTATTCTCCTTGGCTGTAGCTCATCAGTTATCATCAACAATACTCCTCCCCCCATGTTATTCTCCGGGTCATTCCTGAACACACTATACTCATCACATTCAATCCCACTAGCTATATCATCTACAGTCAGCCATGATTCACTAATACCAATAACCTGTGGTCTGGAAGTGCCAACCATGGCCAAAAACTCTTCCTTCTTGTTCCTAATACTCCTAGCATTAGTGTACATGAATTTAAGATCCCCATTAGCCCCAACCCTACCTTGATGCCTTATATTAACTATCCCACTCTGATTGGTTGTCCTTATTCGCACGGGTATATTATATTCATTCATACATTCAACTGCCTCCCTAAGGACTGTATATCTACCCCCCCCTTAATAAATCTAGTTTACCTGAATTTGCACATCCACTACATTCAGCAACACTTTCTCAAGTCTCCTTACATCGTAACCATTCAAATGCAAGCCATCCATCTTATATAGATCCTTTCGCCCATCAAACTCACTCCACACATCCACAAATTCCACTCCACTCGTCATACATAACCCACGCATAAAGTCATTCGCAATTATGGCCCTCCTTTTAAACATTTCACTGTCATACCGTGGCAAAAGACTAATCATTCTAACTCTCTCACTCTTTTCTTTTGCTACCTCAAACAATTCATTCAGGTCTTCTATCATTTCCATTTTATCTCCTTTCAAATCATTCGTACCTGCCACAACAATTATTTCTTTCACCCTTTCCTTTTGCTCTCTAATAGACTCAGTGACATCCTTTATGGTCGCACCAGGTTGGTACGATTTTGTCAAATCCTCTACTAACACACCTCGTACTAACGAGTTTCCATACAGCACTCTATCCTTCATTTTGTTCATGTTTACACTCATGCGCCTATTTTTCCTGTCATACCTTTTATTATTGGCTGGTTCATTCAGTCGACTTTTGCTCATACGCTCTAACTGCTGTTTTGCCCTTTGTATCGCACCATTCAACAACGCGATCTCACTCATTGCATCTATCTCATCTTTTTTATTCTCTGTAAAACCATTAATACTATCATTCACACTCTCATAATTCTCTGGTACAACCTCTCCGTTTCTTGTCATATCCGTATTTTCTTCATTCTGAAGTTTGACAAAAATATCACACTCACGATCCGAAATACACTTCAATTCCTCATTCTCCCTACATTTTTTACACACATTCACCCCTTTATTATCATCTAACCACACTCTGACCTCACTCCGCAAAGCGTACATTTCGCAGATAGTACACTGAATCATCTACTTTACATGACCGTTCTTGAAAGATGCCGAACCATCATTACTGGCCGCCATTTTCCTTCGTACTGGAGCCATACTGGTAACGTATTTTATCAAATTATAAATTATAAACACCAAAAACACACAAACAGACGCACTAACAAAGTAAGTCAAATAAAACTACGCAATATATATTATATAGTTCAGAGTTACACAAGTTATATATTATTACATGTTGCAGTTTACTTTTTTTTCAAAGTTTGAGAAAGTGTGATTATACAACAGTATTTACACATATGCAATTAAAACACTGTTTTATGTTTCCTAATTCTCACAAACATACAATGTAAACTCATTATTTACATCATTTTGTAATAATATGAATAATTTATTACGTTATTTTTTCATGTTACATCTTCTTTTTCTACTTCTTCTTCAGCCATCTGGTTCTGTCCACTGCTGGATGAAGGTCTCCCCCATGATTTTCCAGATCACTCGGTTTTCTGCTTCTCCCATCCATCTCACTCCTGCAATTTGTTCCAGTTCATCTCTCCACATTCTTCTCGGTCTTCCTCTTTGTCTTGCTCCATCCATTGGTCTCCACTCTGTTGTTTTTCTAGTCCATGCATTGAACTAGAAAATCTTCTTTATTGTTATGCAATTTACTGACTGTTTTGTTACATTTCTGCATTTGATTATAAGAATGACGTGTAGATGGGTGAGGCAAGTTAATCCCACCTACTTCGAAGCTGGGGTTAGCTTTTATGAAGAGAGTAGAATTTAGCCTTCACTATTTATGTTGTTGTTGTTACTGTTTATGCATGGAATGTAGGCATTGGATGCTGGTGATTTGTAATATGTATGTTAGTGTTAATGGTTTCTTAACTTTAAATTGTACATGTTTTGGTCATAAAGTGTTACAAAATAAAGACTTATTGTTACATAGACCATATATTTATAATGTACTTATGTTCTTACAAATTGCCTACCGGTTTCGCTTTCTCAAGGCTTGCACAGTACAGAAAAGGTAAATGCACAAAAGGTTTAAGAATACAAAGAACCGTTAGTATCTGTTAGATACAGATACTAACGTATCTGTACTACCCAAGCTACCTAACAGATACTAACGGTTCTTTGTATTCTTAAACCTTTTGTGCATTTACCTTTTTTGTACTGTGCAAGCCTTGAGAAAGCTAGTCAGTTACTAGCGAAACCGGTAGACAATTTGTAAGAACATAAGTACCTTATTAATATATGGTCTATGTAACAATAAGTCTTTATTTTGTTTCTTAACTTTGTTGGTATATTTTCCAGAGTTCGTTTTTTAATATTCTGTAGTTATCTATGTGTTTTAAATTTCTTGGTAGGTTGTTGAGTTGCGTTGGTATCTGATGTGATCTCACAAAAGAACCGTATGAGTTGTTGAAGGGTGTAGGGATGTAGAGAGTTGTTGTAGGTCGTGTTATACGATATGTGTCTCTGTTGTTTCGATAAGTGATGTGGAAGTAAATCCTTGTTAATGTTCATGTAGTGTTTCAGGTTTTTAATGCTCAGGATTCTGTGTCGCCATGTGCTGGTTGGATATTGGTTGTTGCGTGTAAGATGTCCAAATCACTGTTGACACAATTTTCTTGTGTAATGTTTCTAATTATGTTAGGTGGCTGTTTGATGTATTTGCATAGACTGTTATACCGTATCTGAACAGGGATTCGCAGATACCGTGATATAGGAGTTTTTTTTTATGTTGGATGGAATAATGTCTTTTACTTGGAAGAATTTTGCTGCGACGATCCGGAGTTTGGTATGTAGGTATTCTATATGTTTTGACCATTTAAGGTGGGAATCTATATAGAGACCGAGGTATTTTGCGTGTATTACAGGTTTGATTTCGGAACATTGGCAGGTATTTTTGTTGTTAATGCAGCAGTATGTGTGACAGTGTATCGATAGTGGTGCGGGTGCATAATTCTTGGGTAGCGTATTATCAACATCTGTGTTTTGGTGCCGTTGATTAAAATTGCGATTTGGTAAAAGTATGTTGTGATTTCATTGAGGTCTTGTTGTACATTGCAGAAAGCCATGTTGATGTCTGTGTGGATTGCTAGTAGTGCGGTGTCATCTGCGTACTGAAATATTTGACTTCTTATGGCCATCTTATGAACATCGTTAATGTATATGTTGAATAGAGTTGGTGATCATATGGCACCTTGAGGAACACCGTGTTTTATATGTATACCCCAGCTCTGACATATACCAATTTTTGTTACTTGTGTTCTGTTTGAGAGGTAGTTCCTGAACCATGTATGCCGTGTATACCTGCATACATGGTTCAGGAATATATGGTCTATGTAACAATAAGTCTTTATTTTGTTTCTTAATTTTGTGTATATTTTCCAGAGTTCGTTTTTTAAAGTTCTGTAGTTATCTATGTGTTTTAAATTTCTTGGTAGGTTGTTGAGTTGCGTTGGTATCTGATGTGATCTCACAAAAGAACCGTATGAGTTGTTGAAGGGTGTAGGGATGTAGAGAGTTGTCTCTGGTCCACAAAAATTGGTAATCGCTTTCTTTTTTTGCTTTTCTTGCTTGGTACAACAAATTCTGGTGTACCAAGAATGGTGTTAAATATTCGGATAGGAAGACTGGTGTATTTTCTTGCAATGTGTTCAAGCCTTGGCAACTGGTTTTTTCTGTCTGCTGGCTTTCATGAGATTGTCTCTTGTGGACTTGCTTGTAAGGCGAACTATGACTGGTGCAGGTCGTGGCAAGCCTTGTTTTTTGCTCTTCCTAGGAATCCAATTTACGGTCTGAATGTCATTAACCAGTAGTGGGATATCGACTGCATGACCTAATTTTAAAATTAGGTGTCTAAGGTTTTCTGTAAGTGCAGTTTCAGGAAGACCATTTATGACAAGATCTTTATGTTGTTGCTGATTTAAACGTTCGTATTGTAGTTTTAGAGAATGACGTTCTTCACAGAGTTTTGATGTCTCTTTCATCAAATTGTATTGCCAGTCATTTAGTGTGTTAATGCTGATTTTAATGTCTTTTACCGTTTGCAACACTTCAATAATTTAGCAGTAAATGGTTCACATTCACTGCTAAATTATTGTTTTACCAAATCTTCATATTCGCTAGATTTTTTGTTATTTGTTCGTTCTGTTTATTAAAGAGTTCTTGCACAAGGTCTAATAAGCTGGCTTATATGGTCTCTAGACCGTAATCTATTAGTATATTTAAATTGTTGAAATTATAGGACTCACCTGCATTTTTTTGTCTGTTCAGTTTGTCTGATTTTGCCTCTGTGGTATAATTGTCTGTGTCGTTCTTTTTTTTTTTAATTGTCTTTCAAATATTTACATATGTACAATGATCATCTATTTAGTATATTATTTTACAAGGATCAGCACTTTGTGCTACATATAATGAGATTTAAATAGTAATGATGATAACAGTTTTTTTAAATAACAATCAGAATAATAATTTACAATTATATTGTTCAGAGTTACATAAGTTGTATAATATTACATGTTGTAGTTTACTATTTTTTTTTCAAGTTTGAAAAGGTGTGATTATACGACAGTATTTACACATATGCAATCTAAATATTATATTTCCTTATTCTCACAAATATACAGTGTAAACACATGATTTACATTTAAAAGGATTTAAATGTAAATCATGTAATCTACAAATCTGCAAATGTATACTCATACATTTGTTTACATATAATACATACATTACATACATTGGTTTTCACGTGATACGTACATTACATGTATTTGGTTACATATGATACATCTTGGATGAGAATTAATTTCTTTGCTTTCATCCTCGAAGCTTATATGTAAGCTTATCTGAGGATGCCACCAGTTGGTTATTATGTATTGGTTTTTTTGCAGATAATAATAATAATAATAATAATAATAATAATAATAATAATAATAATAATAATAATAATAATAATAATAATAATATTTTTATTATTATTATTATTATTGTTATTGTTATTATTATTATTATTATTATTATTATTATTATATAATTGATATATAATTAACCGAAATCTGCCAAATGGAATTCAATTTTTAAGTGTGTTGAAAATTGAACCGAGTTCACTGTTCTCACCAACAAGCAAAGAAGAAAGGCCATTACCATCTTTACAATTGCTCAAGGGGAGAAAAAGTGAGTCATAAAGTGCAACAAGTGCCTGAAGGATTTATCGTCCGACTGAAATCATATAATCTGCAAGAAATGCCTTAGGAATCTTCGCTTTACATGTTCTGGCTTTCAGAAACAACATGGCAATGCAAATCAACGAGATGCTAGATTGTGCTTCCAATACCACCGCCTCTGAAAATATAAACAGATTCACAAAAGATGCAAAATCTATGCAAAAACTAGCAAATTACTTTAACCAATACTTTGCAGACTCCATCCAAAAACTGCACAGAAATATTCCCCAACCAGAAAACGTGATCCTCCACTTGGATCACAATCAAAACAGACATTATGTTCCCAACCATAGAAGAAGCAGAACTTCTCAATGTAATACATCAAATCAAACCAAACAAATGCCCAGGAATTGACGGTATGAGACCTTAGGATATCCAGCAACATGCAACTAGCTTAGGCCCTATCCTACTAAAATTAATAAATAAAATATTTAAAACAGGAGAGATACCAAGCCTGATAAAGACTGCCATAATCACACCCATATACAAACATGGAAAAATAAATTTAATCAGCATCTACAGCCCCATGACAACATTACCAATTACGAGTCAAATTATGGAGCAGATTGTACCAAAGAAACTCACAGCATGTACAGAGAAGTTTCGGTTTTCAGAGAAATAAGGGAACAACATCTCTCTTGGAAGACTTTACAGAGGTAATTAATACCGCCTAAGACAAAAACAATATTGCCATGGTAGCCTTTATTGATCTAACTAAAGCATGTGATACACTCACACATCAAACCTTATTAGAAAAGCTGAAACATGTTAGAATAGAATAGATGGGCCTCCGCACAGGTGGTTTACATACTACCTTCAACATAGAAAGCATATCACATGTATTGGGTCAAACCAAAGTAGAGTGCTACCAGTAACCTGTGGAGTGCCATAGGGAGCTGTACTCTTCCTTACTCTAGTCAACATGTATAAGCACGATATTAATCAGATACAAACTCTCAAAGGTAAGATCTTCCAATAGCAGATGATACAGCTATAATATCCATCTATAATAACGCAAGCATAGCCCAAACAAATATGCAACATGGCATAAATCTGCTGATAGACTTGGTCACTAAAACCTCCATACATCTTAACCCAGATAAGAAACAATTAATGATATTCATAAATCCACTGACTCAACCAGTTGATAACAAATATATACCCATCCAACATCAACTCTCCAACATAAAAAACACACAGAACAGTTAAACCACTACAATAACTCAGGTTGAAACAATGCGATACTTTGGAATTTACTTTGATGTATATATGAACTGGAATAGCCACACATAAACTCTACACAACAAACTCCGAATGGGGGGGGGTGGGGGGGGGGGGGGGTGGGGGGGGGGGGGGGTGGGGGGGGGGGGGGGTGGGGGGGGGGGGGGGTGGGGGGGGGGGGGGGTGGGGGGGGGGGGGGGTGGGGGGGGGGGGGGGTGGGGGGGGGGGGGGGTGGGGGGGGGGGGGGGTGGGGGGGGGGGGGGGTGGGGGGGGGGGGGGGTGGGGGGGGGGGGGGGTGGGGGGGGGGGGGGGTGGGGGGGGGGGGGGGTGGGGGGGGGGGGGGGTGGGGGGGGGGGGGGGTGGGGGGGGGGGGGGGTGGGGGGGGGGGGGGGTGGGGGGGGGGGGGGGTGGGGGGGGGGGGGGGTGGGGGGGGGGGGGGGTGGGGGGGGGGGGGGGTGGGGGGGGGGGGGGGTGGGGGGGGGGGGGGGTGGGGGGGGGGGGGGGTGGGGGGGGGGGGGGGTGGGGGGGGGGGGGGGTGGGGGGGGGGGGGGGTGGGGGGGGGGGGGGGTGGGGGGGGGGGGGGGTGGGGGGGGGGTGGAAATCAAACGCACACACACACACACACACACACACACACACACACACACACACACACACACACACACACACACACACACACACACACACACACACACACACACACACACACACACACACACACACACACACACACACACACACACACACACACACACACACACACACACACACACACACACACACACACACACACACACACACACACACACACACACACACACAAAATAACTTGGAATGTCTTGATGCATCACTGAACTAGAAGCCTGAACTAATATATTGTGTTTCATTAAGTTAGTAGGGTGTGGTAAGGTGTGTGTTTCTTGTTCATAGTATTTCCTTAGAGCTCTTTTCAGGCTATTAAGCAAGGTTCCTGTATTGAAAAGGTAATTTATTTAGCATGTCTGGGATGTAGAAGCTTCGTGTGGCCTTTCCGTAGTGATTATTGTATTTATATGTGATATAATTTGTTGTCTGAGGTATATTGTTATACAGTATGTATTTCTCACAGTTCTGTAGTTGGCATGAAAATAATCTTTTTGCAAAGCTGCATACTGACATAAGTGTTTTGCTGTCAGTATTTCTTGTTTTGTCATTGCAGTGTATATAAAGTCGATATTGTCTCTTTGTTCCCCAAAAGATCAGTTTTATCATTTTGTATTGTAACGACATTAATCTATTTAGTTTGTAGGGTGCACAGAATGCATACCCTGTTATAGCGTATCTTAGATATTTTGGCATAGTGCTTTGTATATTAATGTTTTTAGGTGCATTGGAACTACATCTTTTAACCTGTAGAGTTTGCCAGTTATTGTTCGGAATTTGTTGTGTAGAGTTTATGTGTGGCTATTCCAGTTCACATATACATCAAAGTAAATTCCAAAGTATCGCATTGTTTCAACCTGAGTGATTGTAGTGGTTTAACTGTTCTGTGTGTTTTTTATGTTGGAGAGTGGATGTTGGATGGGTATATATTTGTTATCAACTGGTTGAGTCGGTGGATTTATGAATATCATTAATTTTTTTCTTATCTGGGTTAAGGTGTATGGAGATTTTGGTGACCAAGTCTATCAGCAGATTTATGCCATGTTGCATATTTGTTTGGGCTATACTTGCGTTATTATAGATGGATATTATAGCTGTATCGTCTGCTATTGGAAGATCTTACCTTTGAGAGTTTGCAGCTGATTAATATCGTGCTTATAAATGTTGACTAGAGTAAGGAAGAGTACAGCTCCCTGTGGCACTCCACAGGTTACTGGTAGCACTCTACTTTGGTTTGACCCAATACATGTGATATGCTTTCTATGTTGAAGTTAGCATGTAAACCACCTGTGCAGAGGCCCATCTATTCTATTCTAACATGTCTCAGCTTTTCTAATAAGGTTTGATGTGTGAGTGTATCACATTCTTTAGTTATATCATTAAAGGCTACCATGGCAATATTGTTTTTGTCTTAGGCGGTATTAATTACCTCTGTAAAGTTTTCCAAGAAAGATGTTGTTCCCTTATTTTTCTGAAAACCGAAACTTCTCTGTACATGCTGTGAGTTTCTTTGGTACAATCTGCTCCATAATTTGACTCATAATTGGTAATGTTGTCATGGGGCAATAGATGCTGATTAAACTTATTTTTCCATGTTTGTATATGGGTGTGATTATGGCAGTCTTTAGCAGGCTTGGTATCTCTACTGTTTTAAATATTTTATTTATTAATTTTAGTAGGATAGGGCCTAAGCTAGTTGCATGTTGCTGGATATCCTTAGGTCTCATACCGTCAATTCCTGGCCCTTTGTTTGGTTTGATTTGATTTGATGTATTACATGGAGAAGTTCTGCTTCTTCTGTGGTTGGGAACCATAATGTTTGTTTTGATTGTGGTCCAAGTGGAGGATCATGTTTTGTGTTTGGGGAATATTTCTGTGCAGTTTTTGAATGGAGTCTGCAAAGTATTGGTTAAAGTAATTTGCTAGTTTTTGCATAGATTTTGCAACTTTTGCGAATCTGTTTATGGTTTCAGAGGCGGTGGTATTGGAAGCACAATCTAGCATCTCGTTGAGTTGCATTGCCATGTTGTTTCTGAAAGCCAGAACATGTAAAGTGAAGATTCCTAAGACATTTCTTGCAGATTATATGATTTCAGTCGGACGATAAATCCTTCAGGCACTTGTTGCACTTTATGACTCACTTTTTCTCCCCTTGAGCAATTGTAAAGATGGTAACGTCCTTTCTTCTTTGCTTGTTGGTGAGAACAGTGAACTCGGTTCAATTTTCAGCATAATTAAAAATTGGATTCCATTTGGCCGATTTCGGTTAATTATATATCAATTATATAATAATAATAATAAATTATTATTATTATTATTATTATTATTATTATTATTATTATTATTATTATTATTATCAGCAAAAAAACAATACATAATAACCAACTAGTGGCATCCTGAGATAAGCTTACATATAAGCTTCGAGGATGAAAGCAAAGAAATTAGTTCTCATCCAAGATGTATCATATGTAACCAAATGCATGCAATGTACGTATCACATGAAAACCAATGTATGTAATGTATGTATTATATGTAAACAAATGTATGTAATGTAAGTATCACATGTAAACAAATGTAAGTAATGTATCATATGTAATCAAATGTATGTAATGTATATAATAACTGTAACAAATGTATGTAATGTATATAATAACTGTAACAAATGTATGCATGTAATAAAAAATTCTTTTAAATGTAAATCATGGGTTTACACTATATATTTGTGAGAATAAGGAAATATAATATTTAGATTGCATATGTGTAAATACTGTTGTATAATCACACCTTTTCAAACTTGAAAATAATAGTAAACGACAACATGTAATATTATACAACTTATGTAACTCTGAACAATATAATTGTAAATTATTATTATGATTGTTATTTAAAAAAACTGTTATCATCATTACTATTTAAATCTCATTATATGTAGCACAAAGTGCTGAACCTAAAATAATATACTGAATAGATGATCATTGTACATATGTAAATATTTGAAAGACAATTAAAAAAAAAAGAACGACACAGACAATTATACCACAGAGGCAAAATCAGACAAACTGAACAGACAAAAAAATGCAGGTGAGTCCTATAATTTCAACACTTTAAATATACTAATAGATAACGGTCTAGAGACCATAAAAGCCAGCTTAGTAGACACCTTGTGCAAGAACTCTTTAATAAACAGAACGAACAAATAACAAAAAATCTAGCGAATATGAAGATTTGGTAAAACATAATAATTTAGCAGTGAATGTGAACCATTCACTGCTAAATTATTGAAGTGTTGCAAACGGTAAAAGACATTAAAATCAGCATTAACGCACTAAATGACCGGCAATACAATTTGATGAAAGAGACATCAAAACTCTGTCAAGAACGTCATTCTCTAAAACTACAATACGAACGTTTAAATCAGCAACAACATAAAGAAGATCTTGTCATAAATGGTCTTCCTGAAACTGCACTTACAGAAAACCTCAGACACCTAATTTTTAAATTAGGTCATGTAGTCGATATCCCACTACCGGTTAATGACATTCAGACCGTTAATCGGATTCCTAGGAAGAGCAAAAAACAAGGCCTGCCACGACCTGCACCAATCATAGTTTGCCTTACAAGCAAGTCCACAAGAGACAATCTCATGAAAGCCAGCAGACAGAAAAAACCAGTTGCCAAGGACTTGAACACATTGCAAGAAAATACACCAGTCTTCCTATCCGAATATTTAACACCATTCTTGGTACACCAGAATTTGTTGTACCAAGCAAGAAAACGATTACCAATTTTTGTGGACCAGAGATGCCAAATATTCATAAGGAAGTCACAAACTTCAAAGTCGATACAAATTAAAAGCTCAGAAGACATAGAAAGGATGCTGCAGTAAAAAAAAATGCCTCCTAATTAGCTCAAAAAGAATATCAAATATCATATGAATAATTAAAAAATAAATTAATTAAAATAATAAATAATTACATTGAAAATATATACATATGTATATATATGTATGTATTTTCAATGTAATTATTTATTTTTTTATTATTCATATGATATATAGATATATGTATAATGTATGTAATTTATCGACATGTACTTGTATGTGCAAAAAAATATATATTAAACAAAAAGTTAGCGATATGTGTAAACACATGTATGCAGATAGTGTGCAAGTAAATATTGTAAATACTGTACTAAAAATATATATCATTTTATAAGTAGGCATGTCACTAAAGATTATTATTGTAATTGTGTAAATATTTCAGAAATCAATCAAAAAATTTTTTTTTTCAATATTATTAACTTGCAAGTGTATGTTATTCACAATTGTAATGTATTATAAATATTATATATATATACGTGTATATACAGGGTGTTCGGGATAAATTTGACATATTTATAATTAATTATATTTTTCCGTAAGTTACATGTATTAACACACACTTCTCTTCATTTAAAAGTTTGGACCCTTCTTCATTCATATACAAGATGTCAGAAAGGATGGATAGCTGGAACCCACCTGAATCATGGAAGAGAATAACTTGTATCATGATGATTCGTGCCCGCCATCAAAATAAGGATATTACGACTGCTGCCCAATGCTCCCTGAATACAGTAAAAACAATCAGGCATGAACTAGAGACTTGCAATGGTGACTACGAGGATGTAGCAAGAAGAAAGATCCCTAGCAGACGATCTGATTGCGTTCGTACAGCAGAATTCCTCGCAAATCTGCAGGAACAGGTGTTGAAGAACCCTGGCATTGGAATTCGGGCTTTGTTCGTGGAGTTGCTAACTGTAGTCAAGCCCTGGATAACAAGGGTAGCCAATGGTAGGCCGTATGTATGGCAGCAGGATTCGGCCCCTTGCCACACCTCTGGGAAAAGTCAAAAATGGTTGTCTGAAAATTTCTACGACTTCACCAGTCCAAATGTTTGGCCTCCAAACTCCCCAGACCTTAACCCCATGGATTATTTTGTATGGGGCGCAGTTGAAAAAGACACCAATCGCACTTCCAGTAATACAAAAGCCCAGTTAATGGATAAAATTAAAACAGTTTTTGCGGCCCTTCCCAGGGAGACTGTAGCATCAGCTTGTTCGAGGTTCCGAAGCAGAATTGAAGCTGTGATCGATGCTAATGGTGGTTATTTTGAGTAAATCTTGTTGATAGTATTGTAATTAACTCTGCCTGTAATGTTTTTTTGTCAATTCATTAAATTTAATAGATACAAAGAAGATTTTCTTTTTCCTTACGAAACTGTCAAATTTATCCCGAACACCCTGTATATAATTATTACTGTATCTGTGTATGTAATTTAATTGAGACATAATAAAATGTTAAAAAAATTATTATTATTATTTATTATTATTTTTATTATTATTATTATTATTATTATTATTATTATTATTATTATTATTATTATTATTATTATTATAAAGATGGCGCTATGTAGGCAGACGGATGCACGTATGATGTTATCTGCTCCCGGTTTCATAGGTTTAAAGTGGCTTTTAACTCATATTTTTAATTTGAAAGTGCTGCAATTTAATTCTACTAGTCACACTGAAGACAGGGACGTTTAAATCACCAAAATCGGATAAGTAATATTAAAATTTTTAGTGTTGAAAGTCATAGAGTGAACTGCAGTCACCAACCAATGAAGAACAAAGAACGCCGCATTTTAAAAGTCGCACTATAACGGCTAACGGGAAGAAAGTCTGAAGATCACCGAGGCAGTGAAGGTCAAGCACAATGAGCCGTAACAAGTGCAATAAGCCATTAAGTGATGAAGGGGATGGGCTGCATTGTTCTGGATTGGGCAAAAAAAAAAAAACACTTCCACGTGCAAAGCAAAAGGAGCCGCGAAACGGACCGAATGGCGATGTCTACAATGCCGTGAAAAAACGAAGAACATAGAACAGACACCAAAGAAAAGTAACGACGCACATCAAGGTAGGCCGCATCCTGATCCTAAAATTACAGATAACTTTGATTGATTTAAACTCATGGTGAAAGACTTGCTAAATACACACATGGAACAAATCAAAAAAAATTTGAGGAGTATGAACGTTTCATACAGTTCAATAACGAGACCTCTGAAAAATGTTAGGAACCGTGCGAGAAATAAAGACAGAATTAACGGTAGCGATAGAAACACAAGAAACACTCAAACGCGAAATTGAAGAACTGCAGAAAGAGGTAAACACACTCAAGTGTAAATGGAGCACATGCTACAAAAAGAAAAAAAAAGAATTTCAAATTGAGGGAATACCAAAAGAAAATAAAGAAGATTTAAACAACATAGTGCAACTGATCAGCAGCAAAATTCGCATTCAAATCGCAACCACAGACATCACCTCTATTAACCGAGGCCTACAAAGGAACAAAGAGAGAATGCCACCAATCATCACTCGTTTTACCAGCAGAAGTGTGAGAGACTCCATTCTTGCAGCAAGCAAGGAAACAAGGCCGACAACCACGATCCTAACTGACAAGAAACTCCCAACACCAATCTATATAACGGAACATTGGACTCACACTTCAAAAAATCTTCTATACCAAGCAAGGAAGACAAAAACAGAAAAAAACTACAAGTTCCTGGGGACTAAAGATTCAGAGATATTTATGAGAAAGAATGAAGACACTCGAGTTTATATAATTACAAGTGAATCCGACTTACACAGCCTACCAACATAAAATACTACCCTTCACATTCCTTAAGAACAAGTTTAGAAATCCCTCAAAAACCATATAATGGAGATCTCAAACATAGGCGAACATATCCAGTCAGACAATATAAATTAAAAGATCTTTGACTCTTTGAAGAAATGGTCAGACAACATTTCCATCAATACCAACTTCACTATCGAACACACAAACATAAGAATTATAAAATAACACTGGCTTACATTAATAACACAGCTCAACTACACCATGATAAACATAGATGCGCTAATACTGACCAAAGTTACAATAAACGACACAGAAATTTACGCATGCAACATAAATAATTATCAAACCTACAACTTATGCAGACCAAACAAAAGAGGAGGTGGCATTGTGGCATTTATCAAAGAAAAATACAATGTGACAGAAAAGCAAACTCACTTCGAACATGCGGAAACACTAATTTTGGAACTCACAGATAGCCAGAATAGTATCACATACACAATAAACACAATATACAGACCCCCAGATAATAATCCACTCAGCTTTCTTCATGAGTTAGAAGCATGGCTAAGTGGCATCGAACCCCGTACAACACACAGGCTCATCCTAATAGGAGACATTAACATAAATACTCTTGACCACGCTTCTTCAACCACTAACACATATCTTGATATACTAAGCCAGTAAAACATAAACTCTATCATTAACTCCTCCAACAAGAGAAGAACTACTCAATAACTCACTAACACAATCATGCATTGATCATATCAATATACGTGCTCCCATCCATACATTTACATCATCGGTAATTAACGTAAAAATTGCCGATCACTACTTTGTCTCAACTTCGTTTTATTACGTTACCTACCCCCCTTCCCACTACCACAAAAGTGGACAAAACCTGATCATACTAAAGAGCATTGTCGATAACCAGGTAAAAATACAGACTAGAATTGCATACTTAAAACAATTGATCCTGTAACGTTATACATTTCAACTAGAGTTCACAGAAATATACAACAAAGCAACAAAGCCTACACAAATGAGGGGACAATCAGACAACAATCCATGGATAAATGACGATATACTAAATAGTATTAATGTAGAAGAAAATGTATGGGAAAAAACTCAAAACACACACACTAACAACAAAAATTCTTAGGGCAAAAAAGATACTACTACTGCCTAAAATTCATGGAATATAACGACAACATGAAGCACACATGGGCTACACTCAACGAATTAGTAACTGAAAAAATGAAAACTTCAGCACAAGATTTTATTGCAAAGAGCTTCGGTCAGGACACAAACCAAGAGGAACTAGCAGACTCATTCAACCATGCTTTCACAAACAACATCACACAACTCAAAAAAGACAAACTACCAACGATGAACAAAAAACTACCGACACAAAGTCAACAACAAACGATGTATTTTCCACCCATAACAAAACAGGAACTGAAAGAAGCACTTATAGAACTAAAACCAAAGACCACTCCAGGGATAGACAAAAAAAGCTCACAGACCTTATAACACACTCTGAACAAATAAATCCAATACTTTTGAAACTCGTGAACTTAATATTCGACACAGGCATTATTCCACAACAACTAAAAACGGAAGTAATTACGCCAATATACAAACACGGCAAAAGAAACGATACTCAGAACGACAGACCAATAGTTACACTACTAGTCATCTCAAAAATTCTAGAATAAATAACACACACTAGACTACAGAACTATTTACATAAATACAACGTCATCTCACAAAACCAATACGGCTTTCAGAAAAGAAAAAGCACCATCACTTGATTAGAAGACATCGCCGACACAATAAACAAAGCTCTCGACAAAAACAACTACGCCGTCCTTATACTGCTTGAGTTAACCAAAGTATTTAATACATTTGAACATGACATACTTCTTACCAAACTATACTCAGCAGGTATAAGTGGTATACACTGAACCATGTATGCAGGTATACACTGCATACATGGTTCAGGAACTACCTCTCAAACAGAACACAAGTAACAAAAATAGGTATATGTCAGAGCTGGGGGTATACATATAAAACACGGTGTTCCTCAAGGTGCCATATGATCACCAACTCTATTCAACATATACATTAACGATGTTCATAAGATGGCCATAAGAAGTCAAATATTTCAGTACGCAGATGACACCGCACTACTAGCAATCCACACAGATATCAACACGGCTTTCTGCAATGTACAACAAGACCTCAATGAAATCACAACATACGTTTACCAAATCGCAATTTTAATCAACGGCACCAAAACACAGATGTTGATAATACGCTACCCAAGAATTATGCACCCGCACCACTATCGATACACTATCACACATACCGCTGCATTAACAACAAAAATACCTGCCAATGTTCCGAAATCAAACCTGTAATACACGCAAAATACCTCGGTCTCTATATAGATTCCCACCTTAAATGGTCAAAACATATAGAATACCTACATACCAAACTTCGGATCATCGCAGCAAAACTCTTCCAAGTAAAAGACATTATTTCATCCAACATGAAAAAACTCCTATATCACGGCATCTGCGAATTCCTGCTCAGATACGGTATAACAGTCTATGCAAACACATCAAACAGCCACCTAACATAATTAGAAACATTACACAAGAAAATTGTGTCAACAGTGATTTGGACATCTTACACGCAACAACCAATATCCAACCAGCACATGGTGACACAGAATCCTGAGCATTAAAAACCTGAAACACTAAATGAACATTAACAAGGATTTACTTCCACATCACTTATCGAAACAATAGAGACATATCGTATAACACGACCTACAACAACTCTCTACATCCCTACACCCTTCAACAACTCATACGGTTCTTTTGTGAGATCACATCAGATACCAACGCAACTCAACAACCTACCAAGAAATTTAAAACACATAGATAACTACAGAACATTAAAAAACGAACTCTGGAAAATATACCAACAAAGTTAAGAAACAAAATAAAGACTTATTGTTACATAGACCATAGATTTATAACGTACTTATATTCTTACAAATTGTCTACCGGTTTCGCTAGTAACTGACTAGCTTTCTCAAGGTTTAAGAATACAAAGAACTGTTAGTATCTGTTAGGTAGCTAGGGTAGTACAGATACGTTAGTATCTGTATCTAACAGATACTAACGGTTCTTTGTATTCTTAAACCTTTTGTGCATTTCCCTTTTCTGTACTGTGCAAGCCTTGAGAAAGCGAAACCGGTAGGCAATTTGTAAGAACATAAGTACGTTATAAATACATGGTCTATGTAACAATAAGTCTTTATTTTGTAACACTTTATGACCAAAACATGTACAATTTAAAGTTAAGAAACCATTAACACTAACATACATATTACAAATCACCAGCATCCAATGCCTACATCCCATGCATAAACAGTAACAACAACATAAATAGTGAAGGCTCAATTCTACTCTCTTCATAAAAGCTAACCCAAGCTTCGAAGTAGGTGGGATTAACTTGCCTCACCCATCTACAATAATTCTTATATTCAAATGCAGAAATGTAACAAAACAGTCAGTAAATTACATAACAATAAAGAAGATTTTCTAGTCCAATGCATGGCTAGAAAAACAACAGAATGGAGACCAATGGATGGAGCAAGAAGGTGGAGACATGAACTGGAACAAATTGCAGGAGTGAGATGGATGGGAGAAGCAGAAAACCGAGTGATCTGGAAAATCATGGGGGAGACCTTCGTCCAGCAGTGGACAGAACCAGATGGTTGAAGAAGAAGCAGAAAAAGAAGATGTAACATGAAAAAATAATATAATAAATTATTCATATTATTAAAAAATGATGTAAATAATGAGTTTACATTGTATGTTTGTGAGAATTAGGAAACATAATACAGTGTTTTAATTGCATATGTGTAAATACTGTTGTATAATCACACTTTCTCAAACTTTGAAAAAAAAAGTAAACTGCAACATGTAATAATATATAACTTGTGTAACTCTGAACTATATAATATATATTGCATAGTTTTGTTTGCCTTGCTTTGTTAGTGCGTCTGTTTGTGTGTTTTTGGTGTTTATAATTTATAATTTGATAAAATACGTTACTAGTAGGGCTCCGGTACGAAGGAAAATGGCGGCTAGTAATGATGGTTCGGCATCTTTCAAGAACGGTAATGTAAAGTAGATGATTCAGTGTACTATCTGCGAAATGTAAGCTTTGCGGAGTGCGGTCAAAGTGTGGTTAGATGATAATAAAGGGGTGAATGTGTGTAAAAAATGTAGGGAGAATGAGGAATTGAAGTGTATTTCGGATCGTGAGAGTGATATTTTTGTCAAACTTCAGAATGAAGAAATTTACGGATATGACAAGAAACGGAGAGGTTGTACCAGAGAATTCTGAGAGTGTGAATGATAGTAAAACAGCAGCTAGAGCATATGAGCAAAAGTCGACTGAATGAACCAGCCAATAATAAAAAGTATGACATAAAATTTGCCCCCTTGAGTGTAAACATGAACAAAATGAAGGATAGAGTGCTGTATGGAGACTCGTTAGTACGAGGTATGTTAGTAGAGGATTTGACAAAATAGTACCAACCGGGTGCGACCATAAAGGATGTAACTGAGTCTATTAGAGAGCAAAAGGAAAGGGTGAAAGAAATGATTGTTGTGGCAGGTACGAATGATTTGAAAGAAGATAAAATGGAAATGATAGAAGACCTGAATGAATTGTTTGAGATAGCAAAAGAAAAGAGTGAGAGAGTTAGAATGATTAGTCTTTTGCCACGGTATGACAGTGAAATGTTTAAAATGAGGGCCATAATTGCGAATGACTTTATACGTGGGTTATGAATGACGAGTGGTGTGGAATTTGTGGACGAGTGGAGTGAGTTCGATGGGCGAAAGGATCTATATAAGATGGATGGCTTGAATTTGAATGGTTACGGAGTAAGGAGACTTGAGAAAGTGTTGCTGAATGTAGTGGATGTGCAAATTCAGGTAAACTTGATTTATTAAGGGGGGGTAGATATACAGTCCTTAGGGAGGCAGTTGAATGTATGAATGAATATAATATGCCCGAGCGAATAAGGACAACAAATCAGAGTGGGATAGTTAATATAAGGCATCAAGGTAGGGTTGGGGCTAACGGGGATCTTAAATTCATGTACACTAATGCTAGGAGTATTAGGAACAAGAAGGAAGAGTTTTTGGCCATGGTTGGCACTTCCAGACCACAGGTTATTGATATTAGTGAATAATGGCTGACTGTAGGTGATATAGCTAGTGGGATTGAATGTGATGAGTACAGTGTGTTCAGGAATGACCAGGAGAATAAATTGGGGGGAGGAGTATTGTTGATGATAGCTGATGAGCTACAGCCAAGGAGAATAGAAATTGAATTGCAGGATAGAAAAAAGAACACATTTGAGGCCATTTGGTGTTAGATTGTGGCCAGCAGAACTAAATATACAATTGGGTGCTGCTATAGACCAGGTGATGGAAAATATTGTGGTGACAGTATGCATAAGCAAATAGAATAAATGAGTGGAAGGAAGGTAATTATTATGGGAGATTTCAACTATGGTCGCATTGATTGGAGTGAGGAGAGGACACATGGGAGGAAGGAATTGGATTTTATGCGGTTATTAAGGGATAACTATCTGCGACAGCATGCAATGGAAAATACTAGAGGTCAGAGAGTGCTTGACCTAGTAATTACATCTGAGGATTTGGCTGTAACAAATATGACCACATTGCCACCAATTGGTGAGAGTGATCATAGGATCTTGACTTGGGAGGTGGCTAAAGGTGTGGAATTTTCAATTAAGACAGGGTACATGTGGAATTATGGTGCTGGAAAGTATGACAAGCTTAGGAGTTTGATTGGTTCAGTGCCATGACATGTACAACTGCAAGGACTAGAGGTTGATAGTGCATGGGAGGCAGTTAAGAAGTGCTTGCATGAATCAATGGCTAACTGTATACCTAGAGTCCGAATAATAAATCAAGTAGGGGTTAAATGGATGAATAACACCATTAAGCTTGAGCTGCAAAAAAAGAAACAACTATGGAGGGAATTTAAGGAGAAAGGTGACCGGCAGGCAAATGAACGGCATAAAGCGCAGGCCAGAAGGGTAACGAGTGTGGTAAGAAAAGCAAAAAATGATTACGAAAGAACATTGGACATGCAGGCTAAAGAGAATCCTAAACAATTTTTTAGATATGTAGCAAGTAAAAGGAAAAACGTACATGACAGAATGATTTTAACGAATGCCGATGGTAGGGAGGTAACTGAATCAGTTGATATAGTTGAGTTACTGAGTGAGCACTTTGAAAGTATATATCATCCAGGTGGTGACATTGCAGAAACGAATAAACCAGTAGATTATACGAGAATTGCGGTGAATGAAGTGGAGGTGAGTAGTCTATTGCATAACCTCAATGTCAATACATCCGTGGGATTGGATGGTATACCAGCTCATGTCGTACGAGAAACAGCTAAAGAATTGTAAGTACCCTTGACCATTTTGTTTAATTTGAGTCTCGGGTCTGGGTTAGTCCCGAGTGGGTGGAAAGAGGGGAAAATAGTTCCACTGCATAAAAGTGGTTCCAAGACTGCTGTTGTAAATTACCGATTATTTACCGTTGTTTTACCATTACCGTTGTTGTAAATTACCGATTATACGAGAATTGCGGTGAATGAAGTGGAGGTGAGTAGTCTATTGCATAACCTCAATGTCAATAGATCCGTGGGATTGGATGGTATACCAGCTCATGTCGTACGAGAAACAGCTAAAGAATTGTCAGTACCCTTGACCATTTTGTTTAATTTGAGTCTCGGGTCTGGGTTAGTCCCGAGTGGGTGGAAAGAGGGGAAAATAGTTCACTGCATGAAAGTGGTTCCAAGACTGCTGTTGTAAATTACCGACCGATTAGCATATCAGGAATCATTGTCAAGGTCTTAGAGAAATTAGTCAAGAAAAGAATACAGGATTGGATCGATGAAAATGGGATATTGTATGGGGGACAGACTAGTTTTGTGAAGGGTAGATCATGCCTCAGTAACTTGCTCAGGTTCTATAACACAGTGACGGCTGAACTGGATAGGGGTAATGGGTTTACAGTGATACTACTGGACCTTGCAAAGGCCTTTGACAGGATACCACATGGAACCCTAATTAGTAAACTGGAGCAGATGGGGATAGATATAGGGTTGGTGAGATGGATAGGAGGGTGGTTGAAGGAGAGATACCAGAGAGTGGTTTATGCAGGAGTGGAGTCTAAAAGACGGCTTGTGACTAGTGGTGTGCTGCAGGGCTCTGTTCTTGGACCATTGCTTTACAATTTGTTCATCAATGATATAGGAAAGGATTTGAGAGGAAGTGTTCACTTGTTTGCTGATGATGCAAAGTTGGGTAGAGCAATTGTGAATGCGCAGGTTGTCAAAATGTTACAGGATGATTTGGATAGATTGGAGGACTGGACTAGGAAAAATGGATGTCAATTTAATGTGGCAAAGTGTAAAGTTATGCACTTTGGGGTGAAAATAATAGCAGCAGTATATCGCATTGGTGGAACCGTACTCCAGCAGATTGATGAGGCCAGGGATTTGGGAGTGTTGGTGGATAAGGAATTGAAGTTTAGGGGGAACATTGCAAAAGTGACTAAATCAGCTCATCAAATCACTTGGCTTCTGAAAAATACTTTAATATGCAGAGACAATCAAGTTGTTGTTCCTCTGTATCGAGCCTTGATAAGACCTCATCTGGACTACTGTGCCCAGTTATGGGCACCAGGGTTTCTTCGTGATGGGGAGGAAGTGGAGAGGATCCAGAGACGAGTGACCAAGATGATATAAGGTCTATGGAATGAACCTTATGAGAATAGGTTGAAGATTTGTGGGTTGCAGAGATTGGACGATAGGCGAAGGAGGGGTGATATGATTGAGACATTCAAATTACTGAAGGGTTTCTACAAGATTGATCCAGAAGATATTTTTGAAAATATGACTGGTGGTGAGAGGATTAGGGGCCATGCATGGAAGCTGGGCAAGAGCGTGGTTGACAAAGGTGTTAGAGCTAGGTTTTTTACTTGGAGAGTGGTGAATGAGTGGAATAAGCTTCCAGAGTCTGTTGTGGGTGCTACGACCGTGAATGAATTCAAGGCAAGGTATGATAGATACTGTGTCAATGTCGAATAGTTGTTCTTGACATGATGTGTTAGGGCCTCCCTCGATGAGTCTGTCGACTCCTTGGAGTTGCCCGGAACAATAATAATAATAATAAATAATAATTGTAAATTATTACAGTGATTGTTATTTTAAAAATTAGCAAAAAAAATGTTATCATCATTATTATTGAAATTTCATTATATGTAGCACTTAATGCTGAACCTTGCAAAATAATATACTGAATATTACTCAAGATGATCATTGTATATACGTAAATATTTGAGAGATCAATAAAAATTATTATTATTATTATTATTATTATTATTATTATTATTATTATTATTATTTTATATATACAATTATATATATATATATAAATATATATATATATAATATATTCATTCATACTGCTTGCACTCACACAACACATCCAATGGCAATCCATTCCAATCACGCATCACTGTATGGGAGAAAAATCCAGCTCTCACCCCCGTCTCAGCGGCATTCATTTTCAGCTTCCCAGGATGCCCTCTTTTCCTTCTCTTACCCTCCATAAAATGAAACATTTCATCAACTGAAATCCTGTATAATCCTTTCAGAAAATATTATAAGTCTCAATCATATCATCGCTCTTTCTCCTATTTGGTAGTGTCTACAGATTCTCTTTCTGTCTTCATAATCAGTTTTCCAAAATTATGATATCATTTTTAAGATTTTCCTTTGCATTATCTCCGCTGTATCAGAATCATAACGGAAACCAGGAGACCAGACCTGCACACAATAATCCAAGTGAGGTCTTATCAAGGTCTTGTAAAGTGGGAAAATTACATCCTTATCTTTATATGTGAATTCGTTTCATCATTGTACTTATAATTTTGCTACCTGATCCTTAAACACCAGCTTCCTGTCTACTAAAATTCCAAGATCCCTAGCCTCATCAGTTTCTTGAAGTATAATGCCACCAATATAATACAACATTGGATATCTCATCACGCTGAAGTGAATGACTTTACATTTACTGACAATGAATGGACATCCATTTTCCAATGCCCACAATTCCAGCCTATTCAAATCATTCTGCAAATGTAGAATGCAAATGTAAAAGTACTGCATATCAGCAGCATTCCTGATTATCCTACCTATCTTTGCATCATCATCAGCAAATAGCTCTATGACGCCTGTCAAATCCTTCCCAATATCATTAATATATATGGCGATTCAATAACAGTGGACAAGGACTGATCCTTGTGGTTACTTTAAATCTTGCATACTGACAACACCGTATATGTAACACTTTTTGATATCTATTAGTCAGCCATCCTCTTATCGACTCTAATATATTCCAATCCCATATTCCTGAAATACAACAGTCTTCTACGATGTATTCTGTCAAAAGCCTTAGCAAAATCCAAAAGTATCATGGTGTATCCATTGCCCTCGTCTAGTTTAATGGTATCATTATTATATAATGTGAGAAACTTGCTAAAACATGACCTTCCCTTAGTAAACCCATGCTGTTCATTTCAAAGTAGACGTTCTCTCTCTCTCAACCCATTTCTGGATGCAAGGCTTAATACAATTTTCCATACTTTTCACCACCACCACCACTGCTGAGCTACTGATTGGTCGATAGCTGGATACATTGGTCTTTTAACCAACTTGTGCAATGGGATTACCATACATTATTTCCTGCGGAATCTTCCTTCAAATTATATAGCCTGGTCAAATGAATAGCCAGTTCAGCTGAACACGCTTTTATTACACGTGCTGATATCCCATCAGTCCTTAAAACTGTTGCTCAACGTAATTCTTATTCAGTTTATGCAACAGCTCTAAAACCTTCTCTTCAGACACCTGAATTTCTTAATCCAGTGAAGAGGTAGCAGTGATCTCTGTGTTGCATATACCAGGTTGATAGTGTTTAGCAAAATGGGCACTCAGTTGAACGATCTCTTCTACGTCTGTCACCCTCACACCATCTGCATTCAGAAGAGTTATTCTTTCATACTCATTCTTACTTTTACTAGCTAGTTATCCATAGAATTCTTGTGAGTTGCTTCATCTTGCAGAGCCACTTTTCATACGCAGTCGTAGCTTTCCGTACGACAGTTGTGACTATTCTAACCTACTGCTTATAATTTTCATAATGGACATCATCCTTATAACGGTATTCCTTGCAAATCATCCGTTATTTACTAATCTCTTGCTTATTTAGTTATTTACACATTCATTTAAGTCCTACGTTATATATTCTTCGAACTTTGGACATATTAATCGAACACGGCTCTTTCCGAACAAACGGCTTCGTCTATACCGACTGAGCTAATGATACTCTCGTTCCCCTAGATCAGTCTTTCTCAAAGTGTGGTACGCGTACCCTCGGGGGTATGTGAAAAGTTTTGAAGTGGTACATGGAGATTTTGCCTATGCATAATTAACTAATGGAATCATTATTAAGAAAATAAAAATTATGTTAAACGTATATATTTCTCAATAAATTATATACTACTACTCAAATTGTGATAACTGCTTCATTTCAATAGTTTGCAAATTCGCGGGAGATCACTCATGAATCTTCGTTCAGCTTCGTATATGAAGTACATTGCGAGCTTGAAATAACACGAAGAACGCACGATAGCGACTGATAAAAAAAGAGAAAAAGTAATTATATGTATCATGATTAGATGTATCTATACAACCAACCGGCCAAGACCTCTGTAGACGTTAAAGTTACCATGGATGCGAAGTGCATATTAAAATTGTAATAGTACTGATATTACATTGACATATATGATGGATACGAAGTGTACGAGGAGTGTGTATTTTATCCAAATGGCCGGTGTTTGATCATATTACAAATTTATTGTTAGTTAAAATAACGATTAATATGTTTGTACTACTTTTACAGTAATACAATTGCTTGAATAATGTACGGAAGTTAATACCTATGATAATAATAATTATTATTATTACCTGAGACCTCCAGGGAGTCAAGGACTCATCGAGGAAGGCTTTAAATTGCCCAACCCAGCTATCATACCTTCCCTTAAATTCATTTACACAAGAAGCACTCACTACCCCTAAGGGCAAATTATTCCACTCAGTCACTGCTCTCTAGGAGAAAAACCTAACTCTTACCACTTTCTTGACTGAAAACAACCTTAACTTCAATGGATACCCCGTGTTTTCTCTCGCCGCCTTCCATATAACGAAACATTTCATCAGTTGAAATGCTATAACACCCATTCAAAAGTTTATAGACCTCTATCATATCACCCTCTTTCTCCTGTTAACCATAGTCTGTAAATCCACATACTCGCAATCTGTTCTCATAATTTAAATTCATAATTCGGATATAATCTTTGTAACTCTTCTTTGCACCCTTTCCACAGCTTCTTTATCCCCTTGGAATCCGGGAAACCAAATCTGTGCACAGTAATCCAAGTGTGCTCTTATCAAAGCCTTATAAAGAGGCAAAATTGCTTCCTTATACTTACTTATCAAGGTTCGCTTCAACATAGCAATTATCCTCTGAGTTGTATTTGCAACATTTGCTATGTGACCTTTGAACTTTAAATTCTTATCCACCAATACACCAAGGTCCTTGACTCTTCAGTTTCTTATAGCATAACCCCGCTAATATAATATGTCACTGGAACTCTAATCACGCCAAAGTTCTTAACCTTACGCTTACTAACATTAAACTGATAGCCAATTTCGTTTGTCCAGGCTTCCCGTATATTCAAATCATTTTGTAATATCAGTAGCATCCCTGATTGCCCTGCCTCTTTTCGCATCATCAGCAAATTACAAATTTGATGATAGACCCTGGTTGATGTCATTATGTATAGATTGAACAATAATACCCAAGGACTGATCCTTGAGGTACGCCACTGGTTACCTTAAATCTGGCAGATTCACACCCACTGTATACCACTTTTTGATATCTGTCTGTCACCTATCCCCTGATCTAAGTCAATACATTATGTTCCAATCCATATTCTCCAATTTACGCAACGGCCTTTCTTGTGGTATCCTATCAAATGCCTCAGAAAAATCCAACATTATCATAGTGTTTCCATTCCCTTTATCCAACTCGGCCGTAACATTGTTATAAAATATGAACAAATTGCTAAAACATGACCTTCCTTTAGTAAACCCATGCTTTTCCCTTCAGAGTATAGAATGCATGTCTTCCCATTTCTGTATGCGAGTTCTTACCAACTTCTCTAAAATCTTCACTACCACACAGAGATACTAATAGGTCGATAGTTAGCCACATCGGTTTTTGCACCATCCTTGTGCAATGGAACTATATTACATTCCTTCCATTCCTGCGGTACCATTTCCGAGCTGAGACTCAAGTTATACAAATGTGTGAAAGGCCTAGCAAATTCGGCTGAACAGTCCTTTAGCAGACGGCATGATATTTCATCTGTCCCTATTGACAAATTCTTATCCAGGATAGGCAACAGTTCCTTAACCTCATTTTCATGATTCTCTAACTCTTCATCCAACGTAGTAATAGTACTGTGCACCATGCTACATGCACCTGGTTTATATATCTTAGCAAAATGAACACTCATTAGCTGAATCTCCTTAGCTTCCGACACTTGTGTACCATCTGCATTCAATAGAGTTATTCTTTCTTTTGCTTGCGGCATAACAATAAATTCTTTTGATTGCCTTTAGCTTGCATGGCCAATTTCTTTTCCTACTCCGTTTTAGCTTTTCTCACAATACTCGTCGCTTTTCTGGCCTGAGCTTCACATATTTCATAACTCCTCTCTATTATTCTCACGATATTCTTTCCACATCATCTCTTCTTGTGGATCTCTTGCTTCATAAGACTGCACATCCATTTCACTCCCAACCTATTTATTCTTCGAACACTAGGTAAGAGAGAAATCTCATGATAAGAAAGAACAGCATGATCACAGTAACCAATTGGTGGTAAAATAGCCATATTGTTGACAGATATCCCTTCTGCCACTATGAGCAAATCCAACACTCTTTGAGCTCGAGTTCCTTCTTTCACATGCTGCTTGAGAAAGTTGTCTCGCAAGAATTGAATAAATTCCTGTTCTTTCTTATCATGAGATTTTCTCTTCTACCCAATCAATGTTTGGAAAATTAAAGTCATCCATAATAATCATTCGAATAGTACTCATAAGGCTAAATTGCGATGCATTTCTTCGTTCTCTACAACTGAGCCGCCACGTCTGTAGAAACACCCCACCATATATTTCATTTTGTTAACCTCCACTGCACACCAGATAGACTCAAACTCTTCGCTAAATGGGATATTGTTAATTAAAATAATAAATATATTTATTAATGTTAATAAATATAATTTTTTACCTTTCAAATTCTTGAGTATGGATCCTTAGTTAAAGACTGAATTTATAAATCGCACAAAAGAGAGCTGCTTGTATCTAATAAGCAACAAGAAAACATTGATATTGTATCTGGATCAAATGAAATTAATAACGGGGTGCAGTCTGATGTCTCTAAAAACCAACTAGGAAGAAGAACAAACTTCCTAAGTACGATATGAATTACTGGAAATGTGGATTTTTATGGACGGAAATGAAAAGGAACGTTTTCCATTATGCATCGTTTGTGGTGAAACTTTATAAAATGAAAGCATAAAACTATCTAATTACATTTAAATCGCCATTTTGAATCGAAACATAATAAATACAAAGACACATCTGAAGAATTTTTTTCAAAATAAGCTAAAAAATTTAAAAGAATCTCAAAAAATGATGTCGATCGGAGATGAAAATATGAAGGCTTTAGAAAGGAATAAGCTTCATATCG
Source organism: Typopeltis vanoorti (assembly GCF_054136105.1). NCBI lineage: Eukaryota > Metazoa > Arthropoda > Arachnida > Uropygi > Thelyphonidae > Typopeltis > Typopeltis vanoorti. The sequence goes on along the minus strand of NC_143553.1, from coordinate 78,388,725 downwards.
TGTGTGGCTATTAATAGCAAAAAGTCGATACAATTGGTGAAGCTTTGGTAAAGCATGTAGCAAAAATAATAGCAGAAATTATGATCGGTCTTTTGATTGGATTTGCCTTTCAGATAGCACTGTTCATCGAAAAATCACTGAAATGGCTGAAAATATAAAACAGACATTATTATCTGATATATGTAAGATTTGTTATCATGCGTTTCAGGTCAATGAATCCACCAACTTTACAAATTTTGCAAATCTTCTAGTGTCGTTAGGTACGGAAAAAAAATCAAAAACTTCATGAAGACCTGTATTTTGCCAACCGTTGTCAGAAAATACAACTGGAGAAGAAATATTCAATCATGTAAAAATACATGATTGGAAGATTTGTGTTGAAATAAGAACGGTCGGATCGAAATCCAAGAAAAAGAAATCCAAGAAATCCAAGAAGGTGTAAAAATTATAAATTATATTAAAAGTCGCCCTCTAAATGCCAGATCTTTCTCCCAACTTTGCGAAGAAATCGGAAGTAATCATACACAACTACTTTTCCATACCGACGTTCGTTCACTTTTTCGGGGAAAAGTCCTTACTCGTTTATTTGAACTTCGGAATGAACTATAAGTTTTCCATGATAAAAATTTTGAATTGAAAAAAAAAACACAAAAAAACATTTACATAATTAGAAATGGCTCACTCAGTTAGCATACCTGCTAGATATATTTATTGTACTCAATAATCTTAATTTGTCTTTACGATGCAAGGAAATTTCTATATTTCACGTCTAGTATAAAGTGAATGCCACAACGACAAAGATGAAGTTACGCAAAAGCGGGTTGGTAATAGAGAATTTAACATGTTTTCATGATGATAATGTATAAATTACCATCATGCAGCATTTACAAAACTTACAAATGAATCTATAAATGTATTTTCCTGAAATAGATATTAATACTGAGTGGATAAGATACCTTTCCAATATCAACAAACCTTTGCCCAAGTGTCTATCGCCAATATAAGAAGAACATCAACTTCTAGAACTAGCTTCTGATGGCGTCCGAAAGGAAATACAACAACGAGAATACGTTGTCATCATTTTGGCTACAAATACAGAATGAATTTCCTGAATTAACAGATAGCTCTAAGGTTCATTTTTCTAGTTCCAAGTTCATATCTGTGCGAAGTTTGATTTTCAGCCTTTGTATAATAGATATGAGGATGAAGAAGTGGAATCGCATCTGAGATTGAAATTAACAACTGTAGCGCCAAATGTTGCTGAAATGTTATCCTACCATAAACAATTGTACTCCTCTCATTGATGATACATTATATAATTAAGTAAAAATTTATAGCATCTTCATAAATTTTGTTCTCTTAAAATAAATCATTTTTGGTTTACACATACATCTAATTTCAAATAAAATAGACATTTACAATGAAATATACTCTTTTCATTTCTTCTTCTTATTTATTATTGTATTATTATTATTTTAATAAGGAGGTACTTGGTAATAATGAGAATTTAAGAAGGGGTACACGACATCTGTATTTTGAGAAACACTGATCTACAGCATTGTATAACGCCATTCTGATTACGGCGGTGTAATTTGAACCCGTCTTTCTTAAACTTTTTGAGACCCCGGAAATCTTATATATATATATATATATTATTCAAAAAAAACTTTAGTGACTGTTACCGAGAGATAAAAAGATGACGTGGTTTATTTTAAAAGATACTACTAGTTAACAAGTTTCGTTGAATATATCAACATCTTCAGGTATAACAATCGAAGAAATATATAAAGAATTACAGAGACTTAAAATTGTAATAACAGCACAAGTACAAAAAGAGAGTAGCGTGTTTGAAAACAAAATGCGAGCTTGAGTTCCAAACAAACAAAATATATATATATATATATATATATATATATATATATATATATATATATATATATATATATATATGAATATATATATATATATTTATTTATTTATTAAAAAATATTGAATGACTAGAAACCGAGAAAAATTAAAACAAAGTTTAATAGCACAACTAGTTTCAGCTTGTATCAGCCTTTTTCAGGTGCACATTACAAAAGAAATAACTAGCAAACATATAGGAAATAACTATAAACAACGCGGAAAGTTAGCATATATATATATATATATATATATATATATATATATATATATATATATATATATATATATATATATATATATATATATATATATATATATATATATATATTCAACGTAGAAACGTTGAAGTCTGCGCATTCAAAACTGTTCTCTCGTTGGCTTCATTGTTGGGCGTATGCATGCGTATAGCATCTCGCGAACGACAGTATTTGATTATAGCACAATAACAGTCTGAAAGGTTGTAACTCAGGTTGTTGTTGAGCTCAGAACTAAAATGAAAATTAAAAAAAAAAAATTGGAAATAGACTATGACAATGAACTGTTGCTTTCAAATATTTCGATCAAGAAAACAAATGGTGCATAATATTACAAATAAGAAAGTAATATAACTGCCCTGCTTCTTGATATAGTGCCACTGCGCTGGGAATTACGTTGTTTTTAAATTTATAGACATCTATATTGAAATTTGTTATTTTAGAATTACTTTAAAGAATTACTTTAAATTACTTAAAAATTTAAAGGAATAATCCAATCATGTTGCTCAGGAGCACATTCAACTTCCTTAGTGACGAAAAGAGAACCTTCCGTTTACTGATTTAAAAAAGTTAGAACTAAAACTAAGTAAAATTTAGCCCCAATTTTCAACATATTTTAAATTAGTAAAATAACGGAAACGAAGGGGTAAAAAAAAGAAAATGAAGGAGGAAATCGGTTTTTTTTTTCAAAATAGAATAAAAACAACTATATTTTTTATTAAATATTTTATTTCTCTTAATATCATTTTTTTAAAAAAATTCGATATTAATTTTTAATAAAAATATTAAGTTGATTGTCCTCAAATATTAAGTACATAATGCATTCTGATAATAGAAAGTCATCTAAATAATACACGTGATTCAAAATAATACTTGAAATAACAGTTTAGAGCTGTATGCCCAACTAGTATGGTTGTTTGAAATACTTAACCTCTTTATTTGTCATTAACAAATTAACAAACACTTTCATGTTTCTGTATCAGATAATTCGCTTAATGTCTCTTTAACGTCGTTGAAAATGATATATTTACTGTTTTAATATATATATATATATATATATATATATATATTAAAACATTTACTTTCATTTTGATAGAATGGTGACTGTAAGTTTTTTTACAAATTCGTGTTACTTCTGAATTTCTTTCTTTATTTTCCCACTAAAGTATATCGGTTTCCATCTGTTTTGTTCATCTCGCTCGTAAAATGAGCCATCTGGATCACTTCTGTATGTCAAAATGGAGTTAAATCTATCCACATTATATTTAAGTTTAAGGGCGGCAATGTCGGTTCTGTAATACATTGATTTTCGATAGTCAACCGCTGATCTGATCAGATCAGCCACGCGCCTCACTTCACGTTTATCCCTATAATCCTTAGTGAAACAGACGACAACTCCGCACGTGGGGTGAATTGACATTTCGCCGTCTATTGCTGTTGAACATACTCCACGCCACAATACGTTATCGTTTATAACTTTCACTATCTTCAACCAGCATCGGTCCAGTGCTGTCAGACCGTTAATGTCCTTTAACGTTTTATTCAAAAACAGCATCCAGTATCCTTCGGTAATGCCGTCTAAATACTCATCGTTGTATTCCACTTCATTTTTTCCTTTTTCATGTTCTTGCTTCTCCTGTTCCTCAGCTTCCTCCTTCTCTTGCTCCTTGTTTTCGTCTTCCTCCAACTTCTTCTGCTTTTCATCTCCTGGACGTCCTTTTTTATGAAGAAGCAGATAATCTTTACTATAGACACGGATGAAAGGCATAGTTGTAATTTTACTTGGAATAATTGATTCCTTTATTTCGGTTTTGCTTTCTGCCATTTCGAAAGAATGTCTGCAAAAATAAAAAAATATATATATATTTACAATAAACACTAATAAAATAGAAAAAATCATTCACCTACTCACTGTACATTTGTACTCTATGCCTATAACGTTTAATGAGTGGAAATAACACAAAAAAGAATACAGCAGATTAGTAATGTAAAAGACAAATATTTGTCCTTTTTGAAGAATATGTACGATTTTACAACACAGTTATCATCAAATTGTTCATATCAGTATATCAGTATACGAATAGCTTAATTACTTGGAAGAAATCAAGTGATTTAACGTAGTAGAATTATAGTGAAATCAAAATGACTTTGCCTTTCTACCTATTGTCCTACTTGGTTTCTGAATCAAATTCAGCTATGAATCAAAATTTTGAAATCGTATTTTTGCTAGGGAGGAACACTATTTCGGCTTTAAACTTTAGTGCCACACTTTTAAAATGGAAAAAGGTATATTCTAAGCAGAAGTCTGATGAATGAATCACTAATTCTTGGTTAAATCGAAGTGCAAACTTTACTGATAGAAGATAATTCATTACGTCCACATAGTCGAGCTCTTGTGGCATTTGCTCTGGTACCAAATGCACAAGAGCAATGGATCTCATAAACGGTCTGGGTTATTCATGGGATGAGTGGTGGAGGTTTCGGTAGATGTAAGAATCGAGAGAATTTATGCAATGGTAAAAAAAAAAAAAAAACTTTAATGTTGCCTGTGAAGCACCATTGCCACCTTGTAATATTCTGTATGTAATATTCTGTATGTAAGGTATCGTGACTGCATTCTTAAAATCTTGTTTACCTAAAGGAACAGTCGGAGGCGTAGTAAAAATTTTGTTGATCCTCTTGGGTTCATACCCATTGAGGGAGAGGGCACGCTTCAGGTAGCGAGCGCAGTTCTTCATTGCTCTTAATTGAAGTAGTGGACATCTTGTATGCTCTACCTCGTAATGTTTAAATCATGCCTATCTTGTGGCATTTTCTATATAGGGCAGACGGAAAGGTTAGATGAGATCCTCTGTCTAAACAGGTAAAATACGTCGAAATAAGAAGGCAGCAAAAGTCAGGTTTGGTATCTCATTCATCTAATACCTTTCATTAAGTAGTTCGTCAATAAACAGAAATGTCTTATATTGATCATAACCGTTTTACATGAAAGTTCATGGAAGCATCTGAAACGCTCAAGATCCCCACAGATTGTAAAAAATTCAAGGCTTATTCAACTCCAAGTTTGGTCTGTTACATAAGAAATCTAACTACCGCTCACCTAGAATACGACACGGCGCTACAGAACGTGACCCCCCAACAACTAGCTTTGTTCCAACACGTACATAGTAATTAATTTAACATTTTTTTTTATTCTAGTTACTGATTTGCATTTAGCAATTGTGAAGTTCTAATAGAATCTCATCCTATTCTACTCTATTCCTTCAGCCATATGGCCATGGAGATTGCTATATGCTACCATACTAGGGAGATGATTATGAGCAAGGTGGTTTCTTATTGTCCTCAGTAAAACTCGGACTTGTGATGAGTGGTAAAGCTGGTGAAAGTCTTGATCATTACGCAGAATGAATACTCGCTTATACTGTAAGTATACTTTTAGAACACATTCATACGCATTTCACTGATGTAACTCTAGTGATGTTATTTATTTCTGAAAAACTTGACACAAACTTGCTTTACAAGATTCTTGAAACTACAAAAACATTGTAATTTGCTTTCAAACACTAACGTTGTACTTATTCTTTCACTTCGGGCACATTTTAAAAAAAAAACATGGATACCACACACAGCGGAAACTTTGCTAATGAAGTCCTAAGCGTCGTCTGCTTCTGTCACGACTGCAGCGCCTCTTCGCCACCAGTACACGGTTTAAAGAGAATTCGCAAGTCTTTGTGACAAAAATCCTTACAACTCCCTTTGGGGGAAGCACATCCGTCACAGGAGTGTCGATGTTGCATCTAAAAAAAAAAAAAAAAAAAACTCAGGCGAGTAATTGACTCTAAAATACAAGAAATGAGGTGAGAGCTTTATGGTGCGATGCAGCTCCCACACACAAAAAAAAACTATATAATTATCATTAACTAAACATCAAGAAAATATATAATCATTATTAAGAAACAAGCCAATAAAATTAATTAATTATATCAGTTTTTAATCTGGAAAGGGCATCAGTGTTACCATAACGACTACCCTTTCTATATGTAACGGTCAGATTATAACGTTGTAGGGCTAAAGCCAATCGGGACAACTTGGCACCATGAGGGGCACTTTTAGTTAGATAGGTCAGAGGGTTATGATCTGAAATTACCTGTATTTCAGCACCAAATACTCATGTGTCAAACCTTTCAATGCCTCCAAGACGCAAAAAGCTTCCCTTTCAATGGTTGACCATTTCATTTGACAGGAATTTAGTTTCTTACTGAAGAAAGCAATGGCCAATTCTTTTCCTTGTTCGTTGTTTTGAGCTAAGCATTCGCCAATTGCTGTTGCCGATGCATCCGTATACAACTGGAACGGCTTGTCGAGATCGGGAGTATGCAAAGAAGGCATTTTTATAAGCTCTTCTTTGAGTTTCGTAAAAGCTTCATCAGCATCAGTAGTCCAAGGAATGTTGTTTGGGACACTTTTCTTAGTCAGATTTGTCAGTGGTAATACAATTTGAGAGAATCGTGGTATGTAGTCACGGTAGTAGCTAGCCAGTTCAAGTAGACTTCTTACTTCCTTCTTTGTCGCTGGTGTCGCTAAACCTTTTATAACCTCGACCTTCTCTGGGTCCCTGGGAATGTTGACCGGATCCAATCAAATGACCTAGGAACTTCACTTGATTTTTCCGGAATTCGCATTTTTCTAGGTTTACTGTTAAACCCACCTCTCTTAATGTTTTGAAGACTTCATCTATATGGGTGAGATGTTCAGACCATGTTTTAGAAAATATAGCCAAATCGTCGATATAAGATCGGCAGTATGCCTTATGAGGAGCTAGTGCTTTATCTAATGATTTCTGGAATGTGCTTCCAGCATTCTTCATTCCAAACGGTAAGACGTTCCATTGATAGTGACCAGAATGCGTCACGAATGCGGTGAAGGGCTTTGCTTCCTTTTCCATAGGGATTTGCCAATATCCCTTGGTGAGGTCAACTACAGTGATAAATCTTGCTTGTCCTACCTCAAATAATAAATCTCTAGCTATTTTCATTGGATAAGCATCTGGAATAGTAAAACTATTTAGCAATCTAAAGTCAATGCATAGTCTGACACTTCCATTTTTCTTAGCCACACAAACCACGGGATGAGTCCATTCACTGACACTTGGCTCAATGAGACCCATATCTAACAGTTCTTTGATTTGTCGATCTACTTCCTTTTGTAGAGTGATTGGCACCCTATAGGGTTTCAGTCTCTTAGGGGAACAGTTCTCTGTAACTTTGATGGAGTCTCCATCAACTTTGGCATGACCAGGTTTGGAACTAAAAACATCTGCATATTTCCGGAGGATGTCAAAAAGTTCTTGTTTTTGTTCTCCCGTCAAGAGAGCTTTCATATCCTCAAGGTGTTTCCTAATATCTTCATTTGATTTATTCATCTTGTCAGCGGGTGCATAGTGGAGTGTTCCGAAATCTTCATCTAGTTCGAAAACTAAACCGACATGATTAATTCTTTGAATATATGGTCGAAGCTTATTTATGTGGAGCTTCCTGATACATCCATCCTTCATCTCAAACTTCGAAGAATGTGGTCTAGTAAGTTGGACGACTGTAGCAGGTCCTATCCAAGTATTTAGAAGCTTATGAGAGGATGAAGGTAACAATACTAAAACCTTTTCACCAACAATGAAGGATTTTTCTTTGGAACGAAGATTATATCTGGAGGAGTATTGTTCTTGAGACCCTTTGGCATTCTCGGATGCAATTTCATGAGCTTTTCTTAGATTTTCAAGAAGCTCTTGTAAATCTTCAATCGAGCGAGAGGCAGTGGTTGGGATGCCTCGTCCACCAGTCCAAATTTCCTTTAACAAAGATAAGGGGCATGGAGGTAATCTTCCATATACCAACTGGAAAGGTGATAACCCAGTAGTGCTATGTGGTACTTCTCGGTATGAGAATAGAAGATAGGGAAGATGTAAATCCCAGTTTCTTCCATGTTCCTGTATATTCTTATTCATCATCTCTTTTAAAGTTCTGTTCCAACGTTCAACAGCGCCCATACTCTCAAGATGTCCTGGAGTAGAAAAACGTGGAGCTACGCCTGGCAGATCTTCAAAAGCTTGAGTGAGTTTAGATGTGAAATTCGTACCTTGGTCGGTACAGACCATTTTAGGAAATCCAGTCTGAGTAAAAATCCTCATTAGAACGTTACATGTGGTTTTAGGACTTATTTCCTTGACAGGAATGGCTTCGGCCCATCTAGTGCATGAATCAACAGCACATGTTATGAATCGATGTCCTCTTCCCGATGGAGGTTCTAACGGTCTGATACAATCCACGCTCCATACCTCAAACGGAGTTTCTGGTCTGACGATAGGTCGTATGGGGATTCTATCCCTATATGTAGCAGTCCTTCTCATTTGACATTCCTTGCAGCTTTCGCAATATTTTTTCGCATCTTGTTTAATGGTAGGCCAAAAGAATGAGTACTTGATTCGCTGATGGGTTTTCGTTTCGCCGAGGTGGCCAGCAAGAGGGATTTCATGTGCAATCTTTAAGACATTCTCTCGTTTCACACGCGGTAGCACTACTTGTCTAATATTCTCGCCACAAATATGTTCGATATGAAGCAGAACCCCATTGTCAAACGCATAGGAATTTTTCTGCCTTTTTGCCCATTCAAAACACCTTCGAAGCGTCTCATCATCCTTTTGAAGTTTGCCGAATTCGAATTTGTTTTTTCTGGTATACACTCATTTTCTGCACCTGGTGGGGATTCTATCGTATTTACTGCCAATGCTGTACTGGTTATTTTCGAAGGCACGCCTTCGTCTTCATCATCTTCTGACCGTTTATCACTTAAATCTTTTGATTTCAAAACTGGTGTCTCCCAATGATGACTACTCTCATGTAGCTCGATGCTTTCGACCAGCATTTCATAGGCAGAGGAGCTCAGTAGCAGATCGGTAACCAGTCTTCTTGAAACGGCACAGGTGACTGGAACATTACCATGTAAATTATCATCAATTTTCATTTCAAAAATCCTTAAGGGTGTTATTTCATTTTCTCCGAAAGTAGAAGATATTTCTATCTTACTTTCTCCATCATGGGGCGTATCTGCCACTAAATCTTCGCGCACTACCGATATTTCCGCTCCCGTATCTATTATTCCATTTAAAACCCTACTTCCATATTTGATTTTGATGACCTTCAAATCATCTACATTTCGATCAATGTCCACTGATTTGGATACTGGAATGGAAATTTTGGCAGTCAACACAACTGATTTATCGTCATCCCCAGTGGTAGACGTTTGAGCTATGTTACTGTGCTGTAGTAGGAGTACCTTTTGATTGACTATTTTTCATACAAAACTTGGCGATATGACCTTCCCTTCTACAAGTAAAACAAGTGGGTTTGTAGTGAGGCTTGTATGAATTATCATTTCGCCGCGGCTGGTTCCATCTCGGTGGACTTTGAGAGGGAGATAATAACTTATTCTTGAATGTTCGCTCAGCAGGTGGAGTATAAGGTCTAAACTTTTCAGTAACCTTGTCCTTCGGAATAGCTCCGATGGGCTTCCTTGATGTACTACGAACACTGTCGTATTCGTCCAATCTTTCAGCTAACTTGGTTGGAGAAACGAATTTGGCCCAGTCGTCTAAGAGATGTTCTCTCACTTCATGTGGTACTTTCTTCTTCAGTTGATCCGTAATAATTAGATCTTTTAACCTTTCAAAATCCTTGATATCAAGGCCACCAATCCACTCTTCGAAATAATTAGTTATTTCATAACAGAAATCCCTCCAAGATTTTTCAGCAACCTTTTGGTGCATCACAAACTTTTTTCTGAAACTTTCGGGATTCAGTCTAAATCTCTTTAGTAGAATTGTTTTTTAATATATTCATAATCTTCGCAATTTTCTTCTGACTCTCTACCAATTAATTGGACAATCTCAAATGGTAACAAAGTCAAGAGACATGATATCCAGTCTTTAACATCTATTTTGGTTCTCTTAGCTTGTCTTTCAAACAGGGATAGGTATATCACAATGTCATCCTCTTGTAATCTAAACCTAGGCATTAGCTTAATTAGCTCAAGACAATATGGTTTATTGTCACTGGATACTGGAGTTGAGGTTGGTTGAACATGCGCTTCAATTTCCAGTTTCTTCAACTCGAACTCCATTTGTTCTCTTTTCTGTTGGGCTCCCAATTCATCTTTCCGGCATTGGGCTTCTAGTTCTTCTTTCTTCGTCAGTTCTTCCTCGAGTCTCGTACTAATAATCGTCTCCAACATCCCTTTAACAAATTCTTCTTCATAAAATTTATTTCCCGTAATAATCATTTTAAGATCTATCACTTTCATTTCAACAGTTGGCTTCTCTCCCAATTCTTCAGCCAATTTACGTAAATCTTCCTTTCTACCTTTGGCTAAATAAGCGATGGTGCTAAACAATAACTCTCTTTACTGATTTAAAAAAAATCACCCATAAAAAAAGAATCAATCGGAATTTTTTTTTTCAAATGCCCCAAAAGAGATGTATATATTTGGCGATTATGGGATTCATAATTAAATTCAACATATCATTTGTAAACATAGATAAATCTTACAATATTATCAGATAAAAACTTCAACTACACAATTTACTACACTTTTAAATACACAAATATATATATATATATATATATGTGTGTGTGTGTGGATATATAAAAACAAAACTAAAACAAAAAAATAGTTCCGATTTTACACCGCTACTATATAATAACTGAAATCTCGAAACAGAACTATCAAAACAGTATGCAAAAATTAACTATGATAACACTGTCGTGTTCTTTCTCTGGCGAGAAATCACAAGTACTGACTGTTCCAGGATTCCAAGATGGAACTAACATGCAAAACAGGACAAATCGGTAACTGCAGAACAAAATAAATTTAAAATGAAAAAAACAATACACGACTATTCTGAATTATCTGGGACGAAAATATAGCTGGAACACTGGCATGTTTTTCATTTATCGAAACTGTTGTACTACTGTTCCAGGATGGAACAAAATTTGAATACTGATGTATTCTTTCTCTGGCGAGAAATCAAAACTACTACTGTTCCAGGATGGAACAAACTCCGAACACTATTTTTTTTTGTTTTGTATTAAAACAGATTTTCGCCCAAATAATTAAAATAGAACTCTAAAACATAGGAGCATGCATTTACATAACGAATTGCTCTCACCTTGTAGGTCCTATCGACTGCGCCAGTAAAACTCGGACTTGTGATGAGTGGTAAAGCTGGTGAAAGTCTTGATCATTACGCAGAATGAATGCTCGCTTATACGTATACTTTTAGAACACATTCATACGCATTTCACTGATGTAACTCTAGTGATGTTATTTATTTCTGAAAAACTTGACACAAACTTGCTTTACAAGATTCTTGAAACTTCAAAAACATTGTAATTTGCTTTCAAACACTAACGTTGTACTTATTCTTTCACTTCGGGCACATTTAAAAAAAAAATGGATACCACACACAGCGGAAACTTTGCTAATGAAGTCCTAAGCGTCGTCTGCTTCTGTCACGACTGCAGCGCCTCCTCGCCACCAGTACACGGTTTAAAGAGAATTCGCAAGTCTTTGTGACAAAAATCCTTACATCCTCCTTGACATAGTATATTTTATGGCTGTGTGTTCACGGGATTGGTTTGTCTCTTTTGAGGGATAAAAAACCCACGTTACCGGGAAAAAACCTTCGACCTTCGTATGAGACCGGCCAACTCACCTTTAGTTCGAAAGAGAGTAGATAAATGCTCCTCACGTCGTTAACGGGAATCGAACTGAGGTCTTTCCGACCAAATGGCTTCGTCTATACCGAAGCTACGGAGGGTCCATTCCAGGTAGAGGAAGTTAAAAAAAAAATATCGCATTTTAATTGCGATGCTATCAGTAAACATACATTTACTAAGCTACAGAGGCTCTAATCATCTAATACATGTAATTAATTGTTTCTAGTCTTTTATAATTTTGTATAACTTTGAATAACATTTGTATAACATACAGACAAATTAATCCTTCCGAAATCTCGCCAATTTTGGACAGTACATGGCCTTCATGTAGATGATGATGGTGGTGGTAGAGATTTGGTGTAGTTGGTAGATGGAGTGGTGCAGATGGAGAGTTAGGGAGTAGGAGTCCTCCCTCGATCACTCTCCGGACTCCTTGGAGGTGTTACAGAATAATAAAATAAAATTTGCTAGTATCCCTGATGATTTAAATGGGATCACGACTTAGGAAACTACAAATCTTGCAGGATTATATTTGTTTATTTTATTAAACTCGTTAAATCTGAAAACATGTGGCCTCAATACCAGAAGTTATCTACCGAACTGCTAAACAACATAAATTTACGTATTCGTCTTATTAATGCCTAAATGCCTAAACCTTAATACATCATGTTTCAAAGAATATATTGATTATAAGACAATTATAAAATATATAATATTTTACAATGCTTTCCTCGGTTGTTTATTACTGCATATCTGTTTGTGGAAATCACTTCAATTTTAGGTGTTGGCTTTCAAATTCACACTCGCAATGTCAATTGTTGTAATTAGAACAGTAACTGAGAGAAAATATCCTACAAAATTGCACAGACAAGAGTTTAAATGTATTAGCTTCTAAAACTACAAATATTACCTATGGATAATATTTATAATTCAGACAAATAAAATATACATGAAAGAAATTTGTGCTTCATTTGTCGTAGAAAAATGATATTCAAAGCAATCTTGTTTACAAATTGAAATTCAGGGTGGCATTATTATTTTTTAAACTTTCGCTTTAAAGTTAAGTTAACATTAACACGGAATAGCGTTTTGTATAACTGCTGTTCAGCAAAATATTATTCAGTTATTTTCGCAGCGAAGTAATATTCTGTATTCGATGAATTTTTATATAATGATATACTTACCGAGATTTTTAGTTAAAATTATTTAATTAAAACCGTAATACAATTTTATTTCCTCTTAAAAATCTACTTGATGGTTCATTTAAAGAAAATTTAATCGGAGTTATTTTTCAGCGTAGGCATACATCATGAAATTTATAAAACTGTTATTTTATTTTTCTTTATAAATTAATTTTATCCATACCGTACAGGTTTCCATCCGTTTTGCTCATCTCGGTCATAAAAGGAACCATCTGGTTCACTTCTGTATATCGGTATGTTTCTGAATCCATGCAGTACGAATTCACCTTTAAAGGTGGCAGCGTCGGTTTTATAATGTATAGATCTTAGGTAGTCAACCACTGACCAGAGACGATCAGCCAAACGTCGTGCGTGTTCGTGTAGTCATGAGTGAAACATAGGATAACTCCGTTTTTTGAATTGTGTTTCTTTGTTTCGTCGTTCATTGGAGTGGAACATGCAGCATACCACATCTCGTTATCGTTTACAAGTTTCGCTATTTTGAACCAGCATCGTTCAAGGGCTGTTAGACCGCTTTTATCCATTACCAATTTATTTAAAAAAATCATCCACTTTCCTGTGGTAACGTCTTCTAAATCTTCATCAGTGTATTCCACTTCTTTTTCGTCTTCTTCCACTTCTTGCTCCTCCTCCTGTTCTTTAACTTTATGCCAGAGTCTATAATCTTTACTATATACCCGGATAAAATTCTTATACGTAATTCTACTTGGGATCATTATATCATTTATAACAGTGTTGTATTCTGCAATGTGGGAAGAACAACTGCAAAAGATACATCAGCAGATTAGTTTTCTAAAACACAGTTTTATGTCTTTTGTAAAGAATGTCTAGCATTTTAAAAGAACGTTGTCATCAATAGCATTATACAAATTCAATCAAAATTAACTTAAAACCTCTTATTAAAAAAGTAAAACTTACTAATTTTACAAGAGAATTATTTATCATTATTTTCTCTCTTCCTCTGTAGTATTATTCGCTTTGGATTCATCCAAGAGAAACCATAGCCAGTCAAGAAAAAGTGTGTGTAACTTATAGTTTTAATGAGATGCCATATACATATTAAAAAATTGAAAGGAATAACATTTCACAACAGTTATGACATGATGAAGTAATACCAGCTTTTGCAAAATTCGAAACAATTGAGTTTCATAATTTGCATCATACAACAGCATAAAGCCCCACCTTCTACGATTATCGCGTAATTAATCTGCGTGCAATAGCAACGAGTAAAAGGTGAGGTGTGAGTGGATTATTCTATATAAGTATTAGCATAAATTTTGATTATTATCTTAAAAAGGTATTGATTAATCTCCAGATAAAATGAGGAATGGATAATATAAAGTAGAGACCTGGAAGTGAGGGATTCTTGAGATATCTAAGAAAACGGAGATGAACACTCCAATTGATTATCGCTATAAAATCGTAATCCTGTGTTAAATGTTAAAATATCAATGAAAAGTTCATGCTACTCTCTAGATCTAGCAAATAGCGCTAATTAGATCTATTGGAGAACAATAGTTTCAAAACGTATCAGTAGTAGGGGCCCCACTAGTGACCAGATCAAGATCAAGATAAGATAAGGAATCGTGACGTGATTGGTTGATGACGTCATTGTGTGCATAGCTTCATGGGTGTGGAATGTTTGGAATTTCCGTGTGGGCAACTGTGTCACTGGCTTCAGTTCTTGTGTTTTGGTTCGCGTATGGGATTATGGGTGATGGTAGAGATAAGGATTCGTGTCGTGATTGGTGGGACACTTTAAACAAGATCTAGATCAAGATAAGATAAGGAATCGTGACGTGAATGTTTGTTGTTATGAGATGTAGATAAGTGACGTCATTTGTTATTTGTAAATAAGTGACGTCATTTGTTAGTTGTAAATAAATGTCGTCATTTGTTATTTGTAAATAAGTGACATTGTTGTTTTGAATGGAAAGGATGATATTAGTGGATAAGAAATCGTATCGTGATTGGTGGACAGTTCTGACCAGATCAAGATCAAGATAAGATAAGGAATCGTGACGCGAATGTTTGTTGTTATTGAGTTTGGAATTTTGCTGGGCCCCCCTTTCTGCCAGAAATATCACGTGGTGTGATGGGTGATATTTAGAGATAAGATGGGGGGGTGGGGGGGGGGGGGGGTGGGGGGGGGGGGGGGTGGGGGGGGGGGGGGGTGGGGGGGGGGGGGGGTGGGGGGGGGGGGGGGTGGGGGGGGGGGGGGGTGGGGGGGGGGGGGGGTGGGGGGGGGGGGGGGTGGGGGGGGGGGGGGGTGGGGGGGGGGGGGGGTGGGGGGGGGGGGGGGTGGGGGGGGGGGGGGGTGGGGGGGGGGGGGGGTGGGGGGGGGGGGGGGTGGGGGGGGGGGGGGGTGGGGGGGGGGGGGGGTGGGGGGGGGGGGGGGTGGGGGGGGGGGGGGGTGGGGGGGGGGGGGGGTGGGGGGGGGGGGGGGTGGGGGGGGGGGGGGGTGGGGGGGGGGGGGGGTGGGGGGGGGGGGGGGTGGGGGGGGGGGGGGGTGGGGGGGGGGGGGGGTGGGGGGGGGGGGGGGTGGGGGGGGGGGGGGGTGGGGGGGGGGGGGGGTGGGGGGGGGGGGGGGTGGGGGGGGGGGGGGGTGGGGGGGGGGGGGATGTTGTGCATTTAACCACTGAACGGCTTTTAAGGAAAGAAACCAACGGCACAGAATATGTATGCTTATTTCGATGGCTGTGTATTGTAAATTCTTACATATTCTTCATATATATACATATACACATATATATATATATATGAAAGATGAAAAAATTATCATTGACTCGGTTAACATACATATCTTTTTTTTAAAAAGAATTGATTGACTTAAACCTTTATACTTAAACGAGATTTAAGTAAAAAGGTTTTAATCTTAAAAAAAAGTCTAGTTTCGGCTTGTAACAGCCTTCATCAAGTGACATTATAAAAGAAAGAAAAAAGAAGAAACACTAAAACACTAAAGCTTAAATAAACTTTGAACAACATAGAGAGTCCCTATACATAATTGACATTAAAACGTTGTGGTTGTATTTAAAGCTGTTCTTCCGTTTGTTGTATTGTTCGGAAAGTGCGTGCTAGTAGCATCTCGTGAACGCCAGTACACGATTACAGCTGAATGACAATCTGGGAGGTTGTAGCTCAAGTTATTATTTAGATGAACAGGATGGAAGATGATTTCCCTAGATTGCACGATTTTTCTCTCTAGTTCATCATTGCAACGGAAGATGTTAGTAGATTTTTCCCAGCAGACTGTGTGACTTTGGCTTTCATCATTAGGATTAGCCGAGAAAAGGATATGACTTGATAATGCAAATCTTTGTCTCTTGTAAGTAATGTTCCTCATATGTTCTTCCATACGCAATTCGACAGATTTGTCTGTCTGCCCAAAATAAGGAATGTCACAATCACACAATATTTTATATACACCAGGGTGTTTAAGATGATGATGACAAGGTTTCGAGTGGCTTAGTAAGAAATGGATTTTTGGAAGTGGAGTGAAGAATGTGCTGATATTGTATTTTCTTAGAACGTTTGCTAATTTATGTGAAACTGTACTAAGGAATAGATATATCGCCTTTGAATCTGTTTGTTTCTTCTGAGCGATGTGTAGGAGGATTAAGAAGGAATCTTTCCATGATTCTCTTGGAATATCCATTAACTTTGAAGAAGTTTTCAGATGGTTTATTTCTGTAAGAAGTTCATTTGGGTCATCCAGAAGAGAACGGTGTAGCTCTATGTCCCAAGGTAGAAATTATTCCAAGCTTATGAGGAGAGAAATGATGGAACTGACTATGCAGATATCTGTTGGTATGTGTGGGCTTTCTATATATCGATATTTTGAGTTTACCAGAAGAGCGAGTCAGTTTGACATCAAGAAAAGGTAGGGAATTATCTGTTTCATGCTTGGCAGTAAACTTAATACTTTGATGTCGGATATTGAGATGTTCGAGGGAATCATGTTCATGGCTCCAAATAATGAAAACATTATCTACATAGCGTCTCCAAACTTTAAGTGTTAAAATAAAGGAAGAGATAGCCTTGGTTTCAAAATCCTCTAAGTAAATATTTGCGAGTACAGGGGATAAAGGATTATTCATAGCCAGCCCATGATTTTGCTTGTACATAGTATCTTGAAATCTGAAGTAACCGGACTTGATGCAATGTGAAAGCAAGGCTAACATTTTTTTGGATTACTTTTCCTTGAGTAATGTTAGGACTTCATCTGTTGGGACATTAGTGAAAAAGAAGTTATGTCCAAGATACCCATGAGTACATCTTCATTAGCTGTTATATCCTTGATGTATGAAACAAATTCTCTAGTGTTCTTGATAAAGGATGGCGACTTGCCTGAAAAACATTTGAGGTATTTGGCAAGATATTTTGAAAGGTTGTACGTCCTACAATTGATACCTTCTACAATGGGGCGTCGTGGGGTGTTTTCTTTATGGATTTTAGCGGATTTTGAAACCAAGGCTATCTCTTTCTTTATTTTAACATTTAAAGTTTGGAGACGCTTTGTTTTACCTTGGGAACAATGTATATTAGGGTTACCAAGTAATTTAATAAACTTGGTTATTTTACTCCTAATCCCAAGTAAGCAAACAGCTAAGTTTGCGCCTGAAAGTAGTTCAAGTCTAAATGCGGGTTCAAAATGAGTAGCCCTGGTGTTGCATCACCTTTAGACTAATTTCAGGTGCAAACTTAACTGTTTGCTTACTTGGGATTAGGAGTAAAATAACCAAGTTTATAAAATTA
Organism: Typopeltis vanoorti; assembly: GCF_054136105.1. Classification (NCBI taxonomy): domain Eukaryota; kingdom Metazoa; phylum Arthropoda; class Arachnida; order Uropygi; family Thelyphonidae; genus Typopeltis; species Typopeltis vanoorti. The sequence continues at coordinate 78,370,836 of NC_143553.1, read as the reverse complement.
CTTGGTAATCCTAATATATATATATATATATATATATATATGTTCTGAAGGGCTCACAACACCTACTAACGGGATTACAGAGGCCAAGGCATTGGCTCACGGCTCGACCGCTTCTACCTATCACCGTCCCTTGTTTCCAGAGTTGAGACCGTAAGGCACGTCGATATCATTAGTACCATGTCGGTCCACAAATTAGTTGTGCTGATGTACCAACATCTAGAAACAGTAGAATATGGTGCGGGAACCTGATAGTTACCACCAGACTTCCCGTCCCTGTTCCCAGCCAAGCTGCATTAACTGTGCTTCATCTGGAGTACTGCTGCTTGGGACTGGGACACGTGGGCACAACTGAAAATCTCCATCAAAGAACATAAGATCGAATAGGGCCAAAAATGTGCCTTTTTTTCGGCTCCGAATCTCTACAGGGAGCGAAGTTGGCTCGTGGCCAGCCAACGCCAAGGCTTTCCGTGTCACAATGCCATCCGTGACATTAATCTCAAAATCGAAATGCCACAGAAACAGGTAGAAGAAAAGAACTCGAAGATTAGACTCCATCTTGAAGGCCGTATGGAGGTATTACACAGAACTCTATCAAGATAACAGTACCCCCCCCCCAGGATTATTCCTATTGAAAAATTAACCTCTTTTCTGAGCACATTCAGAGAGGGTTGGATCGAACAATAACAGCTGTCAAACTAATATCATCCTTCACACAATGCCGAACGAAGAAAGCGCCTGGTCCAGACGGATTAGGCACAGAACTCTATTGCGAGTCCTGGGATTTCATCCTTCCTATTCTCGTGACACTCTACAGCAACTTCCTTGACACCGGAAACGTGCCGCGGGAATTTTTGGAATGCCATATTGTCTTCTTCCCGAAAGCAAACAGAGACCCAGCTATCATTAAGCACAGGAGGCGAACACGGACTACAAGATCCTCTCCCGTGTTCTAAACGACAAACTGAAGGTAGGAATGAAGTATATATATCAAGGGCACACAAGCGTATGATGTTCCGGGCTGCTCGATGGAGTTCAACCTCATCCTCAACAGGAAATTGCTACGTATGGTTAGCATCAAGAAATACTCCAAGGCATTGTTGTTCATCGATCTGATCCGAGTATTCGACAGCTTCAGTCCTTCATTACTGTTCGACATCATGCAGAAAGTTGGGGTCAGCAGTGGTCTCCTTTCCATCAATATACGAGACTACAACAACAGCTCCACATGCCTCCTTATCACCAGACAGCTATCGGATCCCATTAACATCCAGAAAGGGGTCAAACACGGCTGTCCCCCCTCAGTCCGCTGCTCTTCGCACTAGTTCTTGAGCCACGCCTACCGGCAGTTAACTGCTCACGCACCATCAGAGGGATTCCACTACCGCTCACCACGGGTGACTCCAAAGTAATACCCTACGTGGACGACGTGGTGCACACCTTCAGGGACAAAGACTCCATACGTAACTTCTTCAACATCTTAGAATAGTTTAAGATGTCGGGGCTAACACCCAACGACGACAAAACCAAAATCAAAATGTATCGAGCCTAGGATCCAAACGACATCCCCCATAGATGTCGTCCCAGCAGAAGACCCGCACGCTATCTTGGGGATCCCATTTGCTGCGCAGCCCGTAATCGACGTTCCAAATCTGATAAACACAACAGTCGATAGCCTCAAGGACTGGACAAACAGATAGCTGTCACTCTCCGACAGGGCGACCTTCACATCAAGACCATCTTATGCCCTGCCTCCCAACATATCCTCGACATTAAGAATATCAGTCAGGATCAGGAAATCTGGCTCTACAGGAAACCATTGAAGTTCTTCTGGGGTAGTTTATCGGAGGAATTTGATACCAAGATCCTTCAACTTTCGAAGAAGCTGGGGCTGCTTCGGCCTTCCCCTCCTTAACATCAGATACCTGGGCTGGGTAATATCGCATTCCATCTTAACATGATACTGCAAACCAACCATCCTTGCAGCTATTCTGTGCGGTATTTCTTTGGATTCAACCTTCCCCTTTTTGGGATCACAAACCAGCTAGGTTCCTAAGTGGAGATTGTCCCAGAGGAATACAATAGACTGTGCTAGCTTATAGAACAACTACGATCGTCGGGTGTTAACACCGCTGATAACCGGTAGAGCCACACTGGCCACTATTTCTTCAACATCCTCCATACAGATGTTCCGGATCTATGGATCACAACAGCATCCTGTTCAGCCACCTCTCCAAACATCAAGGCTACCCGTCGAGAAAGAACCTGGCTTGGAGGATAGTCTACGGCCACCTTTCAGTTAACCTTAACATCTGGAGGTTGCATAACACCAGGAACCACTTCCACTTCTGACGGGGATTGGACACCGTAAAGCACGCCTTCTAGGAGTGTCCTCTATCCAACATCGTCTAGAGGAGGTTACGCGACCACGTCGCGTAACCTCCATCTGTATGGAGGATCACCTTGACACCGGTTACCTCTGTGGTCCCTTTGATCTTAAGAGACAGACATCTGGTTCGGGTAAATATTTATCATCTGACGCATTAAGCTAGCATGATGAGCATTATGAGCTGAGGCCTATTTTCTTCTTATTTTTCCCCACTCCCCACCTCCTTACCTGCCCCTCCCATCCCATCCCATCCCATTCCTTTTCCTCTCCTTTCCCTATCTACCCTCCAGCCAGCATCCCACCTTAAACCTCTTTGTCACTTCCTTATCCTTCTTTTTATTCCCTTCGGGGGCACTCTGATCCCTTTTATTTTTCTATAGGCCGATGATGTATCTTTACTTTCTCACCTGAAGCTGGTCTGGGTAGTGGCCCTTCCCTTATTGCATAGCATCATAAATGTCCGCAAGGATATGTGTTTTGCATTATGGAAAATACTAAGAAGGGATCGGAGCTTATTCCATCCTTACCACGAGTTGCCACAGACCTGAAAAGACTTCCATCGCAAACTTGTCTTATTTCCTTTTCTGTTTTCTTGGGAAAAAAAAGGATTAAAACCAAGTTTATACAATTACGTGGTAACTTTTACACACACACACACACACACACACACACACACACACACACACACACACACACACACACACACACACACACACACACACACACATTTAAATATATATAAATATATATTGTAAGTTTTTAATTTGGTTATACTGTAAATTAATGATGCCAAGAAATTATATTCTTGGTTTAATCCTTTATTCAAGTGCACAAAACATTGATTTGACTAGCGCTTCTTTCAAAAAATTCACCAATTGCAAAATGTCTTAAAAAATATTCAATACAATATCAAATGCTCATATATTCATTATGTCTCGGTGATAATTATTATTTATGTAGCTCTTCCTTTTTTATGATATTATTATTATTATTCTTATTCGTGACATCTCCAAGGAGTTCGAAGACTCATCGCGGGAGGACACCCATTATACAACTCTCCATCTCCACCACTACACTGAACCTCTACTACCAATCATCCACACCAGCGCCATCTACCGCCCACCACCACAACTAGTATATTTTTCTGTAAATTGCGTGTGTTCTGAAGGACCGATTTGTCTGTATGCAGGATGAAAAACCCGAGTTTCCGGGATCTGCTATCTCCATATGAGATCGACTAACTCACCTTCCATTGAAAAATTCCATATAAAGATTCCTCCCATCATGACGAGACTCGAACTTAGGCATTTTCCAATTTAAGAGCGCAACGTACCATCGTTCTTCCAATTGCGCTACGGAGATATGATAAACCTTCCACTCTCATATTGATGTTTTCAGCATTGTTCTTAATTAAGTACATTATGTAGATGGTGTTTTATTAGTCAGGACAGTTTTATGTGATTTGCATAACTGAAAGCTGTAAACCTATAGTACATCAATACCGTCGATATACTAAGGATTTCTTCTCCTTCGTACTTTTCTCTACCTTCACAATATTAGACCCAGTGGCGCACTCAGAGGGGAAGGAGGTGTAAGGGGCCCTTCCCCCAAAGAAAAAGGAAACGAACACTAGAAAATTTATCACTCAACAAATGTATAACCTTAAATCCATTTCTTAATCAATTAGTATTTGTAAATGTATAGCAAAATATGAAGAGGAAGCAGAAACAAACGAATCAGAACACTCATCTTTTTCTATTTAAATATCAGGAAAGAATAATGGAAAGAGTAGTTCAGAAAGCCAAGAAAGCCACCGTGAAGTTTACGAAAAAGCCGTTGTAATGATAAGCAGATGAAGCTACGCAGGCGCACATTTTACTTTCTCAATTCGTACAAAAAACGATGAAGGAGAAGAGCCAAAGATAAAAATAAAAGATGAACGAAATTTCATTTCATTATTTTTCTATTGGGAAGACCAGGTTTTATGTTTCGTGTTAGAAGTGAGTTGAATTGGCTGATCACATTCAGAGGCAACATGATTTTTCTTCTGGTTAGTGTGCTTTTCCCTGATCAAGTTTTCCCGTCAAATGCACGAAATATTTTTTTAAAATTTTAATTAGCATTTTAAAAAAATCTTAAGTTTTGAACTTTTAATATCTTAAAAATGTCCAGTAAGGCAATTTAGAACTCTGCTGAAACAAATTACAAAATAATGACTTTTATATTTTTAGGAGAAAATTTGAATTATTTTATTTATTTATTTAAATGCTTCCAATTTGAAGAGCGGTAAAAAAATAGCAGTTGATTTTTATTGTCTGATATCAAGTGATGAAAATCATTCTCATCACTAGTAATCAAACGTGAAATAAAAGTAATCATGACAGATGATTATTTGCTCATTTCTTGAAATATTTGGCATTCTGTTGAATACTGACCAAACGTTTTCCGATGAACACATTCAGTAACTGATTAATTTAAATAAATCGATTCAATGAAAATAACCAATCGCACTCCAACCACCATGTTATAAGTTTGATCGACACTGTAGCATTCTTCCTTAGGTGGTAAGTAGTATTTGTAGTCGATCTCTTGCAGGGAGAAAATACCTGACAGGACAGGACAGCATTTGTCGGAGGCATTGGGACACAGCTCTGTTGATGGTAAGCGGATGGTTTTCTTGCATAAAAATGCAGGAATGGCAATGTTTCTCACCGTTCTTACTGGATGGCTGAAATGGTCTGAAAATCTCCACGTAATAAATATAGAGTGATAAGTTTACAATTTTTTGGGGTGGAACAGAACACCTCACATCTATATCAAATATCTTGGAATAATTCAAAATATGGCGATGTCTGGATAAAAATAAGATGAAATGAAATGAAGGAATGTATTTAATAATCATATAATTATTTATTCATTATATACTGTTATTCATTATCTATATGGATCACATTATGAAGGAAAGTGGTATTAAACATGATATCAAAATTGGAGATGTTAATGTCAGCTCTTTGCTTTATGCGAATGATGTTATACTTCTAAATAAATCCGCTACAAGTCTGCAAGATTCTCTGACTAAATTGAACAGCTCTTGTAATAGATATGGTATGAAAGTCAGCAATAAAAAGACAAAGACAATGAAAATAGGCAGAATCATTGAAAATGTCAACTGTGTTATGAATGGAGAACCTGTGGAACAAGTAAAACATTTCAGATACTTAGGCACGATTTTTACTGAAGATGTTAAATTAAATATAGAAATAGACAACAGAATCAGCAAAGCTGGTATGGTGGGAAGTCAATTGAATAAATTCATATGGAATAAGAGAGAAATTATTCGGAACACTAAATTAGCTGTATACAAGACAGTGTTCAAACCAGTTTTAACTTATGGATCTGAGAGCTGGATCAGAAGTAAAACCCTTTACCAAAGACTAGAGACCGCAGATATGAGAGTCCTGAGAAATATTAGAGGTGTGAACAGATGGCATCAATGCAATATCATATTAAAAATGAGGATATTAGGAAAGAACTTGACATTGTCAGCAGCCAGGAATGTGTTAGCAGAGCTAATCTCAGGTGGTATGGTCACTTAAATAGAATGGGTGAGGAAAGATTAGCCAAACAAGTGTTTTCTGCCAGGTTGGCAGGAAAACGACCCAGAGGAAGACCAAGATATAGGTGGATTGATACGGTACAAAGTGCCTTAGACGATAGAAATATAAGATCTGATAATGTTGGCTTCTTGACAAGTAACAGACTCATTTGGAGGAAAATTGTAGATAGGAAGTTAGTAATGATGTAATTTTTTCATGTAGTACTGTCATATGCTGTACACCCCCTTGAGGATACATGGCAGGAATTTGATGATGATGATGATGATGATGATAATTATTTATAAAGTTTTGAATTTTATGAGGTAAACATTTGATTTTTGTAATAAATGTTTTTTCTTATAGAAACTTATAGATCACTGGTTAAAATGTTTAAAACAATCAAAGAAACACTTAGAAAATTCAAGAAAAATCCAAAATCAATTCAAAACATACTTGTAAATCAAAGATGGCAAATCATGGAAGTAATTTCAAATAAATATCTTTTTACAGTATTATATACTTCATTTTGAGGTTGTGGCCAAAATAAACTTAACATTTTTGAAAGAAAATTACTTGTAATCATATGACAAGAAGAAGTAGATTCTTCCCATTTCTAATAAAAAAAATTCTTAATATTAAGAGTTCATTGAAATGTATAGTTTAAAAAAAATGAAGCGTTAAAATCACCTACCATCAAAAATCTTTTGCCACAATTCCCCGGCAAAAATAACCAACTACCAAAAGAACTATGTTACAGTTCTGGAACAAACTTACAACATCCTGGTATAAACTTACATTTCATAACTTAGCTCAACAATAATGATATCTGAACTTACACCAAACAAAAAATCTTTAAAAGCTGGTGTTTGTCTTGAAGTTGTTAGATTTAGAAAATGTAATGCTTAAATCACATTATTGACTTCCCATACTGCTACTTAAGTTTATAATTTGTGTTTTATACGAAAGTTGTGATATTTTCTTTTTATGTGTAACACACAATCCCTTCACTTAATTGCTATAGGGCAGTACAACTTATAAATGTATTACTTTTATGAATAACAAAGAAACGAACTCTCAGATGCTATTTCACATTACATTTTTTTTTCCTATGTAATTTGCAAACAGATAGCTTTGACTGTATATTTTTTAACGTTATACCCTTTACCTTACTCATAAAACTACTTTACTCTTTACTAATAAATACATATTGAAGTAAGTTTAATAAGCTCTTTGTGTAACAATGTTCTTCTTAATAGGAGTAACCCATGGAAGTTTTTCAACAGTGTGATAAGTAAGCGTGTTAAGACTAGATTGTTTACTTAGGAAGTGTTGAATGACTGCATAGAATTACAAGAAATAGAAAAATCAAAAGGAATCATACAACACAAAATCAAGATTCATTGCAGAGAAAATGTTTATAAAAATTTACAAGAAAAACGTTATACTGTACCTTTGCGTTTCTGAATTTTTTAATGAAAATATCACAGGTCACATGTTGTAAGACAAAGATTTGTAAGAGTGGAAGTAGTACTACATTTCCTATTCAGATCAGTTAAATTAACATGCACAACTAACATGTACAAGTAACAACTTACATATGCAACATGAAATGTAGTCAAACTCATATTGTATGTCATGTTTTGCTACCGGCCATTGAATTAGAATCTTTTATTTTATACCGTGTTTCCGTATAGTCATCAGTCTGCCAACAATGATCCTCTTCAATTCTCTGCGCATATTTCGGTGAGATATGGGTGGGAAGAGCCTTCATTAAATGTTTTTGATGATTCTTTTTTTAGTGTGGATTTAAGTTAGAATTAGAAAAAGGATAATAACAGTATTCCCTTCAGTCAATTCCCTTCAGTCAATTGCTGCACACAGGAACTTCTATTTGGCCGCACAAGCTTTCTCAGACGACGGCAATCTAATTCCTGACAGAATCTCTTGGGATCACAGATCACAGTTACTCCTCTTAGACATATATAGTGGTTATTTTTCCACTGATTAAACACACAAAATAACTCATATTTTGAGAAACCAGTCAATACTGCTGTTTTCAAAATCGTGGCTCCAGCCAGTCGGGCAAACATTATTTTCCCGTTATCGAAAACTCTGAAAGATTTTTTGTTTTTCCCATTGTGATCAATACTATTGACGATTACTGACCAGCAACATCTATATAGCGACATGTGGTTGCCTAGAACACGTTTGTGACGCACGAGCATTTTGAATTTACGTACACGCCATAAAGGTTTCTAATTCAGTAGACGGTACATATAGGAAGAATTGCCCTTTCAGAAGTATTGATTACGCTTCCATGACACAAGATTACTTGGTGGTGACATGCCTTTCGGTTTAACACGTTAATGCCAACTTGAGATGAGATGAGGTCTGTTATTTTTCAACATTTATCGATACTTGCAAGCTAGGAGTTCTCAGCGAACTGTGATACAAATATTATAATTTGAAGATTTTTCGGTGACTGCATAAACTTGCCTACCATTCCACTTCACTTCAGTTTCTTACTTGCATCCTATTTATTTCTATTTAATCATGAGACAGTAGTGTTGATTTTGAAGTAAACTCATTTTACTTGTGAACATTGGATAAGACTAATCTGTATCGAATAGTTTTCAGTTCCTTCTCAAGTAAGTCTCCTACATTATTCCTGATTTTACTTTAAGGAAATCAAGGAGGTTATTTTCAACATGCAACATGAATTTTATTCTCCAGAGTGATCAACTTCCTCCCTACCTGCCTATTTGAGATGATTTTCTTGGATAATGAGATCTATGGAGAATCCAAACCTATAAAATCACTCGTGCGCACTAAACTTAAATTTATTATGTAAATATGTAAATATTTCGTTTTAAGTATCGTAAGAAATAATCAGTGCAAACAGTGAACAACAATAAGGAATTTGAATAAATAAGTAGTAGAACGAATGTATTAAATTGGAACCCCTCTGTGTACACTTTTGCTATGTCCCTTCTAAACTTTAACTTCCTGTCCACTAACACTCCCAAATCTCTAGCGCGTTCATGGGTTAAAACTGTTGGTCTGAAAATAATTTAAAATACATCTGTTAAAAATAAAATATAAGCGATTACAAATTTCTTGAATTCAGTTGAGGATAGCAATTTCCCACACTTTTGGAACTGTGAGGCAGGCATTACGATAGCGATTAGGTCGATGAAATAAGGCTTCAGCACTTTCTTTGTATAAACGTTCATTTTTATATAAGAATCTATGAAGTAGCTTTGTGTTTTCCCATCGGATGTTTGTCTAGTGTTTTCTATTCTATGTTGTGCCAAGTCAGATTTGTGAGGTGTTGTCAGCCAGATGTGGTCTTGATGTTCAGAGATACGTTTATTGACAGATCTTCCTGTTTGTCCCTAGTGAGACGAGTTTCACCAACGTTGTACTTGGTACAATGGTGAGAATCAGTGGCAAGAATCTGTATTGGAGAAGGCAGAAGGGTATATATTTGGTTGATGTGTATATAGGTAGCAATAAATTTATATTTTTTCATAATTTTTGCCACACGTTCAGAGATGCCTTTAATATATCGTATAGGAGTCCTGTAGCCTTCTCCTTGTATAAATTGCTATATATAGTAGAGTGATTAATTCTTTTTGGAATAAATCTTGTATTATAACCCTTCAGCAAGGCCGTTCCTTTGATAGTTTCCAGTTCTTGATTTACAGATTCTTCGGATGAACAAATCTTATGTACTCTTGATAATAGAATTTTATGATGCCATATTTTTGAGATGCATGGTGGGCTGATAGACTGTGGATATAACAACCTGTAAAAGTTGGTTTGTTATAGATAGAAGAGAAAAGGATCCATCTTGCTTGTGCTGAATATGTACCTGTAGTAAGGAAGCTTCTTTTGATGATTCTTTTTTTAGTGTGGATTTAAGTTAGAATTAGAAAAAGGATAATAACAGTATTCCAAATTTCTATGCGGTATCTATGGTGTCTTTGCTAGGCATTTACAGAGAAAGGATACCAGTTATCCAGGGATCCTACATGACACCATAGTAATGAAAAAAATCTGGGTAAAAGGGCAGGAAATGAACCTTGGTGAGGGAAGGATCCTAGTCACATTTTGTGATACTTGAGTAAGAGGAGTAAATCAAAGGATTCCTAACAATTTAAAGCGGTTTGCGGTAACCAAGAAAGCGTTAAATAATACAGCTAATATGTCCCAGCGACTTGATGATTACTTCACAAATACTTTCAACTGAGGATCCTGTCTTCCTATTTTCAGTCCGTTTGTTGGACACCGGATACGGTAGCCACCGCAGCCAAATGATCGTTTTTATAGAAAATTCAAATACAGATACAGATACTTTATTTATTTATTTTGTGTGTGTGTGTGTGTGTGTGTGTGTGTGTGTGTGTGTGTGTGTGTGTGTGTGTGTGTGTGTGTGTGTGTGTGTGTGTGTGTGTGTGTGTGTGTGTGTGTGTGTGTGTGTGTGTGTGTGTGTGTGTGTGTGTGTGTGTGTGTGTGTGTGTGTGTGTGTGTGTATTTTCCTGTCTAGGATATATTGAGGTATAATACTGTACATCAAAAATCATGAAGTTGATTTATACTATGACCAAATCCATAACATGATTGTTGAAATACCCAAGAAAGGCTTTCTAATAGTACAAGGGAATTAAATGTAAAAATTGGTAGAAACAGAAGAAGATATTTTCTCCTTTTTTAACCTTTTTAGATTAGGATAAACAAATAATCACTCGAATGCAACGTACATATCCGAAACCATTCGTAAATGGAAGGACAAAAAAATAGTACCGCGGATGGATCAAGTATTTTTATTACTTCTAGTTTAATTCATTGGTTTTTAAAACATATTTCATTTTTTACATATTTGGAGTCCTGGAGTGGCTTGAAAAATAAAAATGGAATTTTTTAAGCCACTTCAGGTCTCAAATAATTAAGGGGTTGTAGTCTTGCTCTAGGAGAGAAAAATCGTCTTCGACTTTAACCCTCTCATGCACGAATTTCTGAAATGGTGATTAAAAAACCAACAGTAGCCGTCCACCACAGTAGACATGTGCATTAGAGGGTTAAAAGACATTAACAAACACCTCTCCCCATGGTGGGATTTGAAATCTCACCTTCCAGAGAGAAGAGCACGTACGTTATCCAGTCGGTTAATCAGGACGCCGAAGAAGAAGATTGACAAGAAAGTGCTATCAGTTTTCTTCGTTGAGTGATCCCTTCATAACCATCACATGCTTTTTCCATAAAAAAGTTCACGAAAACGTGAATATCCTCAGATGGATGAACGCAGAACGTGGATGTATACGTCTATATCTAAATATTAAATCTTTCTACATTAAGCAAGAATTAAATTCTTTCCAGGTGCTGATATTGGAAGTGATTACGTTTTGATCATAGCAACATTGATGTTGAAATTGGGTCGAAGATCTGCAAGAAAGACAAGAAGATGAAACTGCTTTTAATAAATATTTCTTTCGAACCTTCCGAGATCCTGCTGATTCCTTTGATCGAAACGCTTCTAATCAAGAGAATTTATAGATAATCATTTATGAAAAAAATAGATTTTTGAAAAAAGCCTTATATTCGACAAATATATTACTCTATGATCAACGTAGAAGTTTCAATCCGATTTGCAAAATGGGGATAATTACTTTCCCATTTTCTTTTTACCTGATATTACTCCAAATGTTAATGTTACGATTTTTCGATCTCCAATTATATTTTTTTCTAGTGATCTTACATTCCATGTAGCAATTCTCAGAATTTCTTCGATCAATTTTGCTTTCCGTATTCCGTTCTTAGTCAATTTCCGTAGAGCCATCTGGTCTTTTCCACTTTGATTTCTCTGGGAAACTGGGTTTTAACGTTCTCTTATGGGATAAAAACCGAAAATAAATGCCTATCCTGTTCGCCAGCTATACGTAGCATTGATAACTTGGATGATACTCCTGGAAGTATGCACTTTCAGAATGCTTTGTCTACGTCACTTTCACCTCCTCACCACGGAGGTGAATATTAGAGGTAAAAGTAGTGCAGGTACATTTACATATCAAATATTTGGTTGCTGCTTCTACAATACATTATGGATAATTCTAGTGTATCAAGTATGTTGACAAAGGTATTTGGACACCTAGTTGTGATAAAAACAAATGTGTTTTAATTACATTTCTAGAACAGACTGTAACCTCCGTTGGCCTGAATGACAAAAACTACCCTCCCAGCATGTCTTCAACCAATTTTGGATATATCGCAGCAATAATAATCTTCCATTCCCTGCGCAAAGCCATTCCATTTTTGATGATGATAACGGCCGCTGCGGTCTGTAGAGAATCGAGTTATAATTTGTCTGAAAGATGTTCGATTAGATTGAGTTCTCAACTCTGATCCGGCTACTCCACCAATTCTACGTTCTTTAGTGGAAACTAGTCTCGGACACGCAGTGCAGTATAGCTTAGAGCATTGTCCTGCTGAAACATGTAATGATCACTGTCGGAGTACTCCCAGAGCGTCGGAAACATGAACGTGTCCAGGATGTATAGGTAGCCATCTGACATCATGGTTTTGGGCCACCAAACTTGTCAGTTCGGATGATGCAGTCCTGCGAGATCCGTTCAAAGGTAACCTCCAGATCCAAACACGATCGTCAGAGTGAAAAATTAGTAAGCGTAATTAGTCGCTCCTTTTCCAATCATCTACGGTCCAGTAACGGTGTGAAATACATTACCCCAAATGTCGTATGGCATTGAGGGGGATGATGTGTGACTTGTTCGCTGCAGCTCTGCTGTGGTAACCTAAGGCAGACTACTCTCTGCAGACAGTTCTAGTGCTCACAGATGTCCCTGCAACATTTTCCAGTCTGACTACAAGGCCCTCCGCTGATGACTTACGGGATTGTCGAGCATTCCGAGACAGAGCTCGTCGATCTCGATTAGTGAGTGTCGGTGTCCACCCACGGCGTTTTCCTGCTGTTGTAGCACGTTAACATTCCATTTACGAATGACATAAGCAACGGTGGATTTCGGAATACTGAGACAGGTAGCAATGTCACGGACAGAAAGACCAGTGATGTGACACCCAATTACTATACTACGTGATGTCTGTCAATTCATCTGAACGTGGCATGTTGACATCGAGTACAATGCAAAATATGCAGGCATTCAATCTTTTATTACGAGACTTACAAAGACACTCCCTGAATATTTACTTGTGGTAGGATTCGAAATTTGCATGGCACGTAAGGTGTCCACATGCATTTTTCTTACATTCATTTTTCTTTCAACATAGTGTAGAAAATAAGGAACAGTTAGTATTGAATAATATTGAATATGTTCTATTGGTTTGAAAGACCTTGTTTCGAAATCCCACAGCAGGAATATTCATATGGTCTTTTCAAACGAACGCAAGTTGACCGATCACGTTCAGAAATGATAGGGTTTATTCTCCTGGAAACTCACGTTTTTCATTCCATAATATAAGAAATCATTAGGAAAAACACACACAATTTACACATTTGATATACTGGCAAGACTGCTGGTGATGATGAAATTCGGCCCGAAATGCTAAAAGCCTTAAATCGAGACGGGGTTCTCTGGCTGACTCGAGTGTTTCAGGCTGCTGGATATCTGGGCGAGCACCAAAGCAATGGCAGACAGGCATAATAATACCAGTCTTCAAGAAGGGAGACCAGAGAGATTGCAGCAACTATCGTGACATCTCTCTGCTCAGCCCTCCTGGGAAAGTATATGCTAAGTGCTTGGAAAGAAGGTGCAGGAGCGTAGTTGAGTCATAGTTCCAGGAAGAACAATGTCACTTTCTTCCTGGTAGAAGCACAACCGACCAAATCTTCACTTTAAGGCAAGTCTGTGATAAATCTTGGGAATATGCCAAGAACGTCTACACATGTTTTGTGGACTTGGAGAAGGCATATGACCGGGGTCCTCGGGATAAGCTTTGGCAAGTAGTACAGGAGTATGGAGTGGATGGCCAACTATTAGCTGCCATCAAGTCCCTGTATGAATGCCCGGAGCTTTGTGTCAGGGTAAACAGCACAAAGTCTGAACCTTTCACAGTCTCTGTTGGCCTCTGGCAAGGGTATGTTCTGTCACCCCCTCCTTTTCATAATATTTATGGACTGGATTGATAGGCACAGCCGAGCCAGTGAGTGTGTCAGAATTGGAAGATGTGGCATTGGACGTCTGCTATTTGCAGATCACCTAGTTCTACTTAGCCCTTCCACAGATGACCGCCAGCGAACTCTGGATAGGTTTGTAGCTGTTTGTGCAGAAGCCACACTGATCTGTAGACTGAGCACAGATCAGTGTGGCCAAAACCGAAACATTTGTGATCTCAAGACAACCATTCCCAGTGCACTCTCCATGTGAGTGGAGCACCACTGAGGCAGGTAGAGAAGTTTAAATACCTTGGGTCTATATTCACGAGTGACGAAAAGTGGGACGAAGAGCTAGATTCTCGGATTGGCTCAGCAAGCGGAATATTGCGGGAGCTTGGCCGTTCGGAAGTATTGAAGGGGAGTTAAGCCAGAAGGCAAAGCTGGGTGTCTTCAATATAGTCTATGTCTCAATCCTCACCTATGGTCATGAGAGTTGCGTAATCACCGAAAGAATGCGGACACGAATCCAAGTGGCTGAAATGAGGTTCCTTCGAGGAGTTACGGAGCTGAGAAGATTCGACAAAGTCAGAATCTCTGCAATTCGGGAAACCCTCAATACTCAACCGTTGCTTCTCCGTGTTGAGAGATCACAGTTACGTTGGTACGGGCACCTGGTCAGAATGCCACAAAAGAAGTTCCTCCCAGCAGGCCCTCTTTGCCAAGCCAGAGGGAGGCCTCGTGGACGGCCAATGATTCACTGAATAGATTATATCCAAAACCTTGGGTGGACACGTCTGGGAGTCCCACCAGAAGACCTGAACTTGATGGCGGAGGATCGTGACCATTGGAAGTTCCTCTTGCTGCTGCCCCCACAACCCAGTTAGGAAAGGTTGGCCTTGAAGATGAATGAATCAATGATGAATGAATATACCAGTCTCAGAACCTTAGCTATTTTGACCATAATTCAAAACATCTTCTACAACAACAACAACAACAGCGATGAGTAGAGATTGATAAGTCAAACATATTTGACCGTAAGATGCCAGAATAAAGTAGTATCAAACGAAAATTTTATGGATAAATTTATAAACCATATGCTCAACTGCTATGCTGCAGTAATAATCAGAAATACTCAAGGAAAATAAATCCTGCAACGCGTTTTCACTTCCCCAGTGGAAGTCAGGATGTACTCGTTCAGTGCTAACTTTTTGCATATCCCAACAGTTGCTGCGTAGACAACAGTTCTACTCTGTTAGATGCGATGCAGTCTTCCTAATACAAGGTTCTCAGTTCATCGTTAGGTCTTTATTTTCTATAATAATGAATTAAATCTACAAATTTATAATAACAGTCCAGAATAAGAACTTCTTTTAAAAGTAATAGAGTACACGTTGATGACTTTCTTAAAGGAAACAGTGAGTCATTGATAGGTCCTCCGAATTCTTCGATTTTGGTATAAATATAAAAAAATTATCCTACCCAAATAAACTACAAGTATGAAAACAGGTTGATGGAAGGAAGCGTAATGAGTTTGTATATTTTTCCCACCTGGAATATTCATGCAATATTTACTTGCCACTCTTTCTCTCCAAAGTTTTCTCTTTGAATTCGATTCAAATTTTTGCATCTGGATCTCTTCTTTATCTGAGATATATGTTTGTTTCAAAAAATTCGGTCGGTTCTTCCAAGGATTTAAATTGGTTCTGACATAGAAGTCAAAAGGTCCTTTCGACTCTACATGTTGTCATTGAACGGCAACATAATTTCAGTGTGCAGTTTTCAGTTTACAGAGAGAAAGGTAAGTGCGTTGATGCTGCATCTCATCATCATACATCTCAAAATCAAAGCCTTCTGATAGAGCAACTTTTATCTCAAATGACCTGCGACAAAAGTAGTTCTACCAAAAGGATTTTTCTATTTTTGACCATTATTTCAGCTTATTTCTTTCATTATTTCATTATTTTTTACTAATATTTTGACCCTTATTCTAATATTTTGACTATTATTCAAATCCTTCTTTAGAGGAAGTTGCTCTTCCCGTATGGAGCATGAAAATAATTTATAATTTTATCTAATAATTACTGCAAATATTTATTTAAAACATCGCTTACACTTTGATCCTTATTTACTGTACACAGGAACCTCTATTATGAGTTGTAGATAAGTAAATGGTTTGCCTGTGGCGTTATGGGTGATGGATAGTGATAAGATAGAGTTTGGAATGTTTGGAATTTCACTGGGGGCCCCTCATCTCTCAGGGACATCAGGTGACGTGTTTGGTTCACGTGGAGAATTGTGGGTATTATTTGCAGATAAGGAATTGTGACGTTATGTGTTTGGAAATTTCTGGGGAAATTTCTGGGCAAACCAAAACAATATCACGTGTTGATTTGGTTTGCCTATGGAACTGTGGGCGATGTTTTTGAAAAAAGATATCTTGGAATTTTCCCAGGGTGACACACATCTGTTATTGTCGTCATGTTTTGTCTTTGGTTGTCTATAGATTGTAGTACTAATTTTTCAATACAGGATATTTGGGGTATTTCTTTCCTGTTAATAGACTATGGAAATTCTTAGAGTATAATAGAGTCTAGTGACGGCAGCATTGAGGATTTTTGAATAATTTAATTATAAGTTGGTGTCCCTCAATCACACACTTTTTTCTAATATGCATAACTCATCCGAATATTTTCATTTGTCTATATTTAAGATCTTAAACTTCGTTATTACTTTTCTAATTAACGTTATCTTTTTTTACAAAATGTTTGGCTATTAGTATTTTTTACTTTACAGCCAAGAGAAAAACTAAACTGCATTTAAAAATTAAATTAAAATAAACGGACAGTTTAATGGATTACAAAACCTTTTGTATGTATTCTAGAAATTCTAATGATAATTTAAATTACTTACAATCTTTCCAGAATGGCGCTTCTAAATGCGAATATTCCAAAAAAGATATTCCAAAAGAGTTGTATTTTATATCAACAGCACAACACAAACACTCACAGATGAGTTGAAACAAGAATATTTCTGTAAATAACCCGACAATATAGTTGACTACATGATTTAGATTTCCACCCGTTTGGTTCTGTTCGTTAATTCCTTCCCATGGTTTTCATGCTATGTTTTTCCTAAGCTATCATCTGTCCCCAATGACATCATACTGTTTATCATACTAGCGATTTCCTGTTTTCGGAATTCTGATATATTTATTAAGACTTGTAATTTTTTTTCTCTCTATTTTACTAAAAATCAGTTAACTACATTTTTTCTACCCAGAATAACTGAGCAATAAATAAATAAATAAATAACACACAGTTATTTATATTTATTTATATCTCGCAGTGATTATTTTTCATCAGTCTTTCTTGAAGATTAGTCATTAATTTCCAGTCTTAATTTTCGGTCCTATTTCACTTCCCACAGTGACTAAGTGATTTTAGCATTCACGTGAGTTTTACAGTAGAGGCAACAATTTTCCATTAACTAAACATGTCTTTTCCTGACTGAGATCCGACAGAGTACCTAGGTCAGAAATCGTGTGTTTAGGTTGGAATTCTTCGTTCCCGTGGATAATTGTTACTGTAGTAATTAATGCTTACATTTTTTAAACCAATACATATAATACTAATCAGAATAACTGAGCAAAAAAAAAAAATAAATAAATAACTGATTGTCCTTCTCTGACTATTAATTTTACCTTTGATTCCTTGTGCACTTAATCTAGTTCTGTAACTGAAATTTATTTTATTTATTTATTTTTATTTAGCATTAGCAAGTTAAGTAACGGATATTGAGACAAACAAGGTTTTGAACTGTCCGTTAGCATTTTCTTTTAGAAAGTTTTTTGTTGCCAGCACAACAAATAAATAGTTATTTCTTATTATTTCAAATAAATATTATCTCAGTAGCATTCTGTACTTTGTAATTAGTTTAATTTCCATGTTACCAATTTCCAATCATTTAAAACTTTAGACTATATAATATGTTTACATGAGCATACATTGTATACTCCCTTTTGATGTTTTGCATGGTGTGTTCTTATGATGACACCATCATTCTATTAGAGATTATCAGTTCAGGGTTTGAGTATGTGAACGAAATATTTAGAAATAACTGAAACAAGGTCAATAGGTAGCATTAGTCAATTTTCTAATCACCAATTGCTAACAGTCACACTTTAATTCCAAACGATGATCAAATATACTAGTCTGTTGGAGACATCTACAGATATTGTTACTATTTAATTAATTTGTACTTTATTCATTTCCAAGGACACAATTATATTATTAGCTATCACATCTGTCTTTTTTTTCTACACCAAACTTTTTTTCCTACACCAAACTTTTTTTAAGAGTTCAGGAAATGTGATGGATTAAACTATCTACATTCTCTCTGTAAAATAACCAAATTCTAACAGTCTGTTTGTTTCTAGTCTGGTGGAACTATCTACAGATATAGTAACAAATTGTCACTGTTCAGCTGAAATCTTCTCCATTAAAATTCTAGCTATTAATTTAATACCTTTAATTTAATTCCTTATGTTTCCCAGTTGACACAGTTTCTTGAAATATTTGAGGGTTTGCATGAACAAATAAGACTTTTAATTCACTGAGTGGATTTTCAAAAAAAAAAAAAGAAAAATGTCTCTGGTTAGTTTGTGGCATGAAATTTCACAACATAAATGGTCTTACTTAAATTTGTATAACACATCAACTTTTAGTGCTTATTTTGCACAAAAAACCTTGTAATTACGATGAAATGCGGGAGCATAAGTTTAACATAACTTATTTACTGTCGCCACCTATTATGTTCTTCATTATATTCTGTTCTTCTGTTATGTACTGCAGCTATTATGGTCTACAGCAGGGTGGATGAGATTCACACAGAAACCTATGCCCAAAATGCCGTCCGATATATGTTGTTCAGTCATAAAAATTATAAATATAAAATCAAATGCTAATTTAAAAAAATATATTCCTTCTTCTATTTTCGCGTTATCCTCATTACAGCTAGGTTATTTAGCTTCTATAAAACTTAAACAAAGCCATGCTTGTGATATGGAATTGTTCTCCAGACCGTTTTGCCTCTTTTGCCGTTGAATAACAAGCGGTTCCAGTAGCAGAAACCCTGCCACCGCCATTTGATACTAACTCACCATATAGTGAAAAGCTGTGAGAAAGATTCTTAGAGAGAATTAGAACCTAGGCTTTCGAATTAAAGTGCATCATCCAGAAAAGCTATGAATGTTTCTTCTACATATCACTAGGTGGTAGATGACTATTTTCCGGTGAATTAACACCACTCAGCCTACTAACAGTCTGAAATGGTATGTCATGTTTGGTCCTTTCCTCTCTTCAACCACGCAGTAAGTGATATCCCTGATGGTAAAGCCTGACTTACTTAGACACCCAAAATCTCCTCCATCTCAATGGTACATCAGAAAAGACGGTGGTGGTCCACCGTCCGATAGGTGGCAGCAGGGCAAGGATCTATCAGTAACGAGTCAGGAAGGTTCCCGATCAACTGCTGCATAATTCTGCTGTTACATACTTTGTCAAGTCGTGTCTCCTGAAAAGGCCAGGAGATTCTTTTGTTCTATTCTTCATCTAACCTTAAACGAAAAATACAAAAACGCCAAACATTGATAGTGAAACTGTGGCTGAAAGAAATCTTGCTTAAAAACCAATCCGATTTTTTTTATTCATATGGAGTTTCCTTTCTTACCCCTATCCTTTAGGACTGGTTGAGCCCCTTCATGTTTATTAAGTATTTATAATCGTAAGTCTACGTGTGTGTTCACGCGGCCGGTTTGCCTGTTTTAAAGGATGAAAAACCCGCGTTTTCGGGTGAAACACACTCTACCTTCGTGTGAGACAGTTATTTCACCTTTAGTCGAAAGAAACCAGATAAAGGTTTCTCAAGTCATTGACGGGAATCAAACCTATGTCTATCTGAACAAAGGGTTTCGTCTAGACCGACTGAGCTATATATCTCAATTCTTGCAGAATCATCACAGTAAAAAGTCAATTTCCAAACACCATTTGATATCAGTGGCATAAACCCAAACATAAATGAAGTTCAAAACTCACGTTTCACAACAATTACCCTTATTCTCGGTAATAGAAAAATCAACAGGCAGGATCAGATCTCTCTGCATGGACTGATATTTACCTTCGGCCTCCCTTGTCATGAAGACATCCTATCAACAGATTTCTCAGCATCTAAAATACTAAGCTATCTGTTTCTTACGTGCAAGATGCTATTTTACACTCATCCAGCTACAAATTCTATTTAAATCCCAGAAACTCCACCTATGCGTAGAATACTGTTTACATGTTTGGGGTGGTACACTTAAAACCTCCCTAAAAATTCTGGATTCACCCCAAAGAGGTGCATTTCGGTTCAGAGATGTGAACCTACCTTACAGGCCTATTTCTGTCCCTATCTCACAGAGTGTTTCAGCACTGTGCCCATTCTTCAGGTACTTCTATAGCTGCAGCAATGAACTGGTAAAAATCATACTTTCACTGCCTGTTAGGTCTGTTATAACAAGCGCAGAACCTTCCCATTCCTTTTCAGTGAGATTGCAGTGGAACAGCTTTACTTCATCATGAGGCATTCGCAAACAATTTCAACCTGTTGCACTTGACTAATAATGTCAATCAACTTTTTCAATCATCGCCTACACTCAGTAACAGAGACTGGTGTGTTGAAGCGTTCTTCGACACCTTGTGTATGGGATTAATATAATATAATGTAATATATTCCAAAATATTAGATGAATTTTGAATGATTCCCAAAGTATTTCATGTATGAAATTTTTGGAAAGGTTAATTTTCTTCTATTGCTTTAAGAAACGATTATCCCAAATTCGGATTCCCGGATTAAAGTTTAATGTTGCCATTAATATTTTTTGGATTAAAATCTTTTGCGAAAAACACAAGTCACTTATACAACAGTCGTGTTTTTTAGTTTGTTCGGATTCTGAAGTTCAATGAGTTTTTTGAAAAAGAGCATCTAATTAAAGCATATGTTCGCTTCATGTTAGCTCCAGGAAATAAATTTTCTGGAGCTAATATGCTAATATAAATTCATTTTTTATAGCGTTTATTTCCTTGAAACTTTAGAGTAGATGTCCAATGGAAGTGGAATTAGCCATTTTCAAGCTAGGGTGGAGGAGTTCCCTCTAGGAAACATGAATTCTTCATCCCATACAACACCAAATGTGCTGAACACTTAACAGACTCTTCTTGCAGCATAAATAGCTTCAGCCGTAATTGCAAACACTGATCAAAAATGAAAAATGTTTGTTCAGTCAGATGAGGTTTGTTTCAATGATTTTATGGTTTCATTTACCAATGACCTCCAGTTCATTCAGAAGACGAATATTCATCTTTTGGAAGTAACACATTACTTTGCAGTGATAGCAAAGACTCTGATGTAAGACGAAAAGCGAAAGACGAAAAGAGTGAGAACGCACTCGTCTTCTGGCACATGATCAATTTTGAAATAGATAATCCAAATCTGAATTACCGATCTGAATTCAGTACTTTGAAATACAAAATCACATGAGCTAATCACCATCACAAAAATAGGTTTAAAGTAGAAGCGTTAACTAGTGTATTTATCCGAAGACAGATTTCTGAATAAAATCTTCTCTTTTTATTTCCTACTTTTTTTCTCTTATTGTTGGGAAAGGTCTTCTCCCCAACCTGTTGTGAAAATATTTTCGATTCTATTTCTGGAGCTTTACTCCACAAATGTTTGTGCTTTCTATATTTTAAACGAGAGTTCAGTTGGTATGGATTCTGAGACATAAAATTTTCTAAAGGCTTTACTTGAAATTAGTAGAAAGTGCACACAGTTCCATCAGTGAATTCCCGCCACGGCAGCCGATTTTGAAATTTTAATAGATCTATTTCAAAACTATCGCTATATCACTTCTATTGTGATAGCAAATCCCCGAAATTGCAAAACCTGCAACAGGGAATCATGTAGCCAAATGTTCTATTTTCTATTTATGACATTGGCAGCACAGGTTATAAAAATAAAAATAAAAAACAGAAAATTAATAAAAGTAAATGTTTTTTAAATTTAAAATTAAAAATTTGAAAAAATAAAAAACAGAAATAGAAATAGAAAATTAAGTAAAATAAAGTGAACATAAAAATAGAAATATTGTTTCATACAGGCTATAAAAATACCAAAAGGCTCTAAAGTATTATCTATCCCAATGGCTTTAACAGGCCTTTAAGGCCCACAACTTTCCAAGCATGCTTGGATTTCGTAACCGAAATACGAGGATAGAATGGTCACTGCTATGCCTCAAGGCATTCTTGGCTGTATCCCTGTCTCTTCACGGGGCCGGTTGCCTGCTTGCGGAATGAAAAACACCAGATAAAACTGGCTGAAAAAACCCTACTAAAGTATTATAGGTTGTTATTGTCATCGTCAAATTCCTGAAAACGTTTACATCATTGCTGACTTCCTATCGACAATGTTTCTTCAAATTAATCTGATATCTGTTAAGACTCCAATATTGTCTTGTATTTCCTCTCTTGTCATGTACTTTTTATTGTATTATTTCACCTAGATTGTTTCTTGAAAATCTTGAAAAAAAACAGTTAATTGAAAGACAATTCATCGAAAAAACAATTCATCGAAAATTTTAATTAAAATTTCATTAAATAAATCCAGCCAAAGCGGAATTACCAATATCATTCGAAACATAACATTTTCGAAACTTTTATCGAAAATGTTATAATAAATGTGATCCATTTAGACAAAAACTGAACCAAGCAGAGAGCTTCTTCTACCGACAAATTCTACTAATTCCACTAAACCAGAGAATTATTGTAATACATAATTTGGACACGTTATTTCTTTGTTGCTCAGAATATAGCTGAACTGAAAACTGGAACGGTTCATCATTTTCTTGTAAAAGGTTCAAATAGCGAATCTGATTCAGATTCGCAATTTGAAACTTTTATTCATCTCATAATAATTCTATTTGAATTAATAAGGGATGAAAAAATTCATCCCATAATAATTGCTGTATTGCAGTCGCATATTACAGCTAATAACAAATAATAATAATAATGGAGCCTGCGTTGGCTGGGCTTTTCCTCCCGGAAATAGGCAAGTCCGTCCCATGAACAGATATGAAACAGTTATCCGACAAGAAATACAATAAGAAACCATATTGTTCTATAATTATTCCTTATTAAATTAGCATTGCTTCCTCACTCTGCACCGTTCATTATTTGTTCAAAGTGGATCAATTTCATCATAACGTTTTCGAAAAGTAAAAATTTTCGATGAATTCTTTTTCAATGAATTGCCTTTTCGATGAACTTTCTTTAGATTAATTGCCTTTTCGATTACCTGTCTTTAGATTAATTGTCTTTTCGATGAACTCCCCTGATACTGGGCTGCTGACCTAATGTCCGATTCCCCCCTTCTAGTGGAGCACACTTTTCATTATCTGCTTGGACACTGAACGAACGAGGTGGAGCTACCAATTTGGAATATTGCCGACCAAATTGAATTCTGATTGGCGGAAACCGCAATGTAAAATAATGGTACAACATCGTTGGTTGTTTCCTCAGTACTTCTTTGAATCACAATATTGCATTTCCACTGGTCCAAAGGAATTAGTGTTTGATTGATGCGAAGAAATTATTCTAAAAAGAAACGTTTTAGAATAATAAGCTTTGAAACTGTCTTTTTATTTGTCTTCTGCGCATCACTCTATGCATATTTCAGATAACCATGTGAAATGATATCTCCGACCATTTGGTGTGGTTTTATGATTTTCCCGTGATAATCATTGTTATAAGTCATCCTGCATTTTTATACGTATCCTAAATAATTATTTCACTTCAAAATTTCCTATTCTCGTTAGATGAAGATGATGATGGGATTTCTATTTTACCGGCACCTCAACATTGCTATCTTCCTAACGAAATCCGGAATAATGTCAGAAACCGGAAGTTTTACCCTTTCATATGATGTAGAAATGCTTGTTGATGATGCCCTGTTCTGTTAATTACAGATTTGGTTGAATGGATGAATTCAAAGCGAATAAAATGATTAAGAATATCATGTCTATCTTTAAACTTCTGTTGTCGAGTTTAACCACATCATACTTTTTAAGAATAATGTTAATTCGCACCGAATCTGAAAGACTATTTTGATTGCCCTTATGGCAAATTCTTACACATTAGTAAAGATCTAATATTTAACTATAAGAAACTAATCAGATAATATTAATTTTGCAGGAATTCCTTGGAAATGGCAGAAACGAAACTGAAAGAAATGACGCAATGCTTCCAAATGAAGTTACAACTGCAGATTTCATCCACAAATATAGTAAAGATTATCAACTGAAGCATCATGACGAAGTTGATGAAGACGTTGAGGAGAAAGAAGATCAGAAAGGAGGAGAAGAAAAAGAAGCTAAATGTAAGGATGTTAATAAAGAAGAACATAATTCAGATATGGGAGGAAAGTGGATGACTTTTTGGATAAAATGGAAGAGGATATGGACGGTCTGACTGCTCTTGACCGAGGGTGGTTGCAGATAAGGAAATGTGTAGAGGATAACCTCATCTCGCAAGCAAAATGTTCAACAAAATTAAAAAAGAGACTGCAACAGAACTCAAAAACGGAGTAATCATATGTTATACTAAGACTACAGAGACAAATCTGACGTCAGAAGAGTGGCTAATATTATGAGGTCAAAGGTTGATTTTCTAAGAAGCATGTTTTACAAAACCAACAGTGCGACCCATCAAGCAGAATATAAGATTTATAAAAGATATCATGTTTCCATATACATAAGTGATCCAAATGGCTCCTCTTTAGAGCGAGATAGCATAATGGATGGAAACTGGAAACGATGTGACTAACATAAATAAAAATGGTGGAATAATACGAGTTATATGAAAAGGTGTTTTTGTTTCAAATATAAAGTAATTCATTTAAAATACTTGCTTTATTAATCACTCGTAATGTATACAGAGAATCGACAGAAATGTGTTTAATTTTTCTTAAACTAAACCACTGAATAATACTTTTAACACGTTCATTGCCAAGCTGAAAATCGGAATTTCGTGTGGTGGCCAAATTTTTTATATTTTTTTATTTAGTTTTTATTGTGCTCAAAATAAGTTAAATATATTATTTATATGCTTTTATTATTATGTACATAGGATTTATGTACTCTAAATATCTATTACGCGATATCGCGTGATATGTAATTCGGTCAAATAAGTTATATATTTTACAAATAAAAAACATTTAAATATAATAATTATAACTTTAATTATCAGTCTTTTATAATCACATAGAATTTTTAAAAATAACGTACAAATAGAAAAAAATATAAAAATAGAGAGCTCGCATCACGTGATATCGCGTGATTGGCAATGAACGTTTTTCAGCGGATATTAAATAATTAATTTGAATAACTTTTAACTAAGCGTATTTGGATATAACCATCTTTTCAAAAATATTAAACTTCATTACATAAATATTCACCAACTATAAAAATTCACCAAATAAAAAACACAAATATGTGGTTTTTTAAAAAATATGATTCGTTCTGCTTTTTTTCTATAATTATTTGTATTTTTAGAAGAGTGTGTGAATATGAATAAGGACGACACGCACATTTTGATTTCAAATGGATGGATTCGAATCCTCATAGGCCATGAACATACAGATGAAGGAAGAAATGATTCTTGGCTAGACGGTGAAATTTTAACTTCGAACTTCAGTCATCTTCGACATCCTAATATAACTGAATAAATAAATATTCATTATATAAAATATTGGTGGTTAACATTTGTTTTTCAAAATATTGTGGTTCATTAGTATTTGTGTGACATCGTTTTTTTTCGTATGATGAACTGCATATTGATGTACTGAGCATTCTTCTTAATTAAATGTATTATGTAGTGGTTTTATTTGCCTCATTACTTTTAACTGAATTCTACCCACTAAACGTTGTAAACATAACTGTGAGGATTTTTTTCTTTTTCCTTTCACGGTATTAGATATACTATTGTCTTCAAACCTCACTTTTACTTTGTCAGACTCTTATTCTTTATATTGTCAGGTGCTTTCGTAGACTGTGGAGATAATTCGGTTTTCACTAGTACTTCAAAGAGTGCTACTTTTTTTCTAGATGAAATGTTTCTTCATAATCTATGGATAGAATATCAGTGTTTAGACTGGATTATCTTTAGTTTTCAATTATTTGTTTTAAAATGAAGTCCGATTCAACACATAAAATCTCTTTCTAAACTGAGTTTTTTCTTCCACTAAATGTTTTATATATATTCGTTTATTTTCTTTTTTCCATATTGCTGTATATATTTTGTAACCAGAATCTAATAGCTTATTCATTAACAATTTAATCATTTTAAATTTACCGTCCCCAGTCTGAGAATAGATGAATCCACGTTTATTCTATATCTTTTTTAATCTTCTTTTAAATTTTATTTAATTAATATAATGTTATGGATTCTTCGTGATACTTATCATATTATGAGTGCTAAATTTATCTTTCCATAAATTTCTTTAATAATTATTTCTTTCCTTTTCTTCTTATGATACCTATATTACTTTGTTCTTTACTTTCATTGTTCGGGTAATTGAAACTTTTATATGGCGACTATTTTTCTATTTTTCTCAGTTTCTACTTCTTTTGCGTAATTATTCCAGTTTTTTCTAAAACAAATTCTAATTTATCTTTTATCCGTGACATTTTTCTTTTATAATTCAGTTTATTTTCAACTGTATCAGAAGATCATTATTTTCTGCAAATTTAATTTTTCTCTTGTACGAGTTTTTCTATGTGTTTTTTCCAAATTCTCTTGTTGTGTGCCATTTTATCCTGACACCAAACAAATGAACCTTCACAAACTCGTGTTTCTCTTGAAGTTGTTACATCAGCAAATTTAATTCACAATCGACTGAATAAATTCAATTGACTTCTCATACTGTTAGTTAAGTTTCCAATTTCTGTTTTATACGAGAGTTGTGAGATATTCCTTCTATGCATAACACCCCGTCCCTTCACGTAATTGCTGTGGGACAGTACAACTTATAAATGCATTTTACGTTTATTAATTATACCGAAACGGTCTCTCAGATTTATTGCACACTACAGTACACCTTGGTTTTTTATGAAATTGCAAACTAGTATCTTTGACTTGAATTTTTTAACGACATACTCATTACTAATAAGTAGATTTTCATGTACATCCTCTATCCAAAAAGAAACCGAACTTTTCGAAAATAGAAGAAACTAGTCGGGCCACCAGTTGTATCTTTTTGTTGTCGAAAGCGGCAACCTTAATTAGTATTTTTTTTCAACTCTTTATGACATTTGTTTCATTAGAAGCCGAGTTATAGTGACAAGAGTGATAGTGTGTTTTGACGAACGGTCGGAAAGTGAATTTCAACCGGAGAGCTGCGATTGACTTTTTCTGTTATACTTGGTAAAAGTTTTTCCGAAGCGCATATGCTTCAAAAAGCATACGGCGATGAATGCTTATCCCATACTGAAGTTTACGAGTGATCTAAGCTATTTCAAAGTGATCGTGAGACGCTTCAGGACGACGACGAAAAGTACAAAAACTGGACTGAGCGAAGTTAACATCGAAACACTGAGTGATTTCATCAAAGAAAACCCGAAATCGTTCGTGAGACTAATTGAAGATGAAATGGAGATTCCAAAATCAACTGTGCACAACATTTTGACCTAGAGTTTGGGCATTCGTAAATTGAATTCGCGATTTGTTCCCCGCAAGTTGACCGATGACCAAAAAATGTATCAAATTGAACACTGCAAGGACCTCATTAAAATCGTATGGAATCAAACTTCCTTGAAACGATCGTTACTGGTGACGAAACGTGGAGTTTTGAGTATGAGTCCGAAATAAAGCTCCAGAGTGCTGGGTGGAGACCACCAGAAGAGGGGCAACCGAAAAAAAAAGTCGCTTGGAGAAGTCAAAAGTAAAGATAATGCTGATTTCTTTCTACGATTCCAAGGGCATTATCCACAAAGAATTCGTTCTACCTGGCTAAACTGTCAATGGTGAGTTTTATCTCGACGTTTTGAAGCGATTGATAGCGAGAATTTTTAGCGTACAGTATGAATATCGTGACGACCGAACGTCAGAGCACAATCTGTCACTCTTGGCACTATAACTCGGATTCTAATGAAGTAAATGTCATAAACAGTTGAAAGAATACTAATGAAGGATGCCGCTTTCGACAACAAAAAAGGTACAGCAGGTGGCGCCATTAATTTCATCTATTTTAGAAAAGTTAGGTTTCTTTTTTTGGACAGAGGGTGTATGTTCAATAACTTCTTTGTCTTACTGTGTTCATCTTAATGGGTGTCACCCATGGAAGTTGTTCAAGAGTGTAGTGGATAAGGGTGTGAGGAGTAGATATTTTTACTTAGGGAATGTGGAGTGACTGGAATGGATTGCCAGAGATAGTGAGTGCACTGACAATGAATGAATTTAAGGATGGGCATTGTGTGAATAATGGATACTGTGTGGATTGCTCAATTAGTTGAACACCATCACGAAGATGCCATTAATAATAAAGTTTTGTTTACGTTTGGTAACGGAAATTCTGTCTTGTTGAAAGTAAGTAAACACCAATAATTGAGATAGTTGTATAAAACAAGTAAATAAAATCAAATGTGGAGATATTTAATGGTTGTGTTTGCTGTTTTATGCAGCTTTCATTCCTTTCGCCGATGCACAAAAGTGAGACTGGGAATTCTCCTCTCAATGAATATTTGGCTGCCTACAGTTTCCCATATTAACAGTTGAAACTAACAGTTGCTTCTGGGTAAAGAATAACTGGCATTAAGAGAAAGCAGCTTAATATTATAAAGATATCCTGTGGATTAGTGCGAGAAATAATAGGCGATAACTAACCACAAGAAAACCATTCCTTCCAAAATCTGAAAGATTCAAATAGGATGACGATTCTATTTGAATGGCATTCAAATGATTTCATGTTTCAAATAAATCTACAAAGTATATCATAAAGTATTCCGCGCAATATTATTCGGAAAAGTTACCTTACACAATTCAGAAGACTATCAACCATTAATTCTCTATCATTTCAGACCGAGAAATTATCTTAAAATTCACCACTTGAAATAGCTAATTCTAAAATACCACATTTTAATAATTCATTAGCTCGTTTTATTTTAGTAGAATTTTTTATTAATTAGCTATTTTTATTTTATCAATATAATCAATATACACTACCGAAGGTAGTGTATGTTCTACATGCTGTCACGCTCGAGACTTCTATTTGTTATTCGAAAATCATTTGATCTGCTCGATTGAGACATTTCAGGCAATAACAACTGGCTTTCTGAGTGCAGTTAACGAAATATAAAAAATTACCATTCGAAAATTAAACTAAATATAATTATAGTAACACACAATATCAAGATTCATTGCAGTGTAAATGCTTATAAAAAAGGGGAAAAAGTTTAGATTGCATACTTACCTGACAGTAAATACACATATCGGCCACTGAATTGGATACTTTTATTTAATACCGTGTTTCCATAATAAGCATTCGACTGCCAATACCGATCCTCTTCAGTTCCCTGCTCACACTTCGGTGAGATATGGGGGGCTATAGCAGATTTCGTTAGATGCTTCGGTCAATTGCTGCACGCTGGAAGTTCTATTTGTCCGTACAAACCTCCTTAGATGATGGTGATCTCGTTCCTGACAGACTATATTAAGACCACAGTTATTACGCTTCTCAGACAAGAAATGTGGGTTATTTTTTCCACGAATTAAACTCCCCTGATATCTCACCGTTTGAGAAACCAGTCAGCTCTACTGTTTTTCAAATCGTGGTTATACATTCAGACGGCACCCACGAAAAGCCCTTTATCGAACTGCAAAAGATCCTTCGTGTTTCCCATTGTGATGATTACTGTTGAGGAATTCCGACCAACAACATTCTTAAATACATGGAAGTTGTCTAGAACGCGTGGTAACGCACGAATATTTTGCATTTACGTACATTACATAAAAGTTTATAATTCCGTAGCCGGTACGTGTAGATAAAACTGCCCTTTCATGAATATTGATTACGTTTCCATGACTCCGGGTTAATTGTTTGTGACATGACAAAGAGTTAAACACGCTAACGACAATATGAGATGAGATAAGATCTGTTATTTTTCTCCATCCACCGATACCCCGCAAGTTACCTACGAGTTATCAGCTAACTGTCATATAAATATTAGATTTTGAACTGACTACATAAATTGTTCCTGCCTGCGTCATCACGTTAGTTTATTACTTGAATCCTGTCTCTTTTAATTTAATTGTGAGGCAGTGGGCTGTTGATTTTGAAGTGAACTCATTTTACTTGTGAACATTAGATGAGACTAACCTGTATATAATCGTTTTCAGTTCCTTGTCAGGTAAGTCGACCAGAATATTCCTAATTGTACTTTAAGGAAATCATGGAGGTTATATTAAACATGTATTATAAGCAATTCTATTGTAAAATATTAGAAAAAAAGATGAAAAAAAACCCTGCTTCTTCTGTAAAGGATATTCTTTGTATTCTTTATGAATAAATAATGAAAACATCGTATGTTTTCCTTAATTCTCACAAATAGTTCTTTTCTATTCTATTACGTCAAAGGATCGGTTTTACATAACCATTAAAGATACATCACTAGTGAATAAGGATTTTGGAAGTGGTGATAACTACAGAAGGAAATGAGTCTTGAGGAGGGTGGGAGGGATGGATTCTGGTCCCATCTTCTTGTACTTGATTATGAGTTAATCAACGAATTTCTTATTATTTAAAGAACTTTGTTGTTGCCAGAAAGCCTTAAATAATATCTCTCATGGACTTTAAGGTTTTCTGTTCTATTTGATTGAATCAAGTTCTTTATCATTTCGTCATACACTAATCTAAGATCTAACAAACACGTAACCTCCTTAGATTATGTTCTGAAATAGTCTTGGAAATCATGGAGTTAGACACAGAAGTCTGTGTATTTCCTAAGCTTAAATAAAATGATTGTGAGTTGCAGTTTAACATGCAATGATGATTTAAATAAATTCTCCTATCCTACCGAGGAGTAATGCAGTTACGATTAAACAGCCACAAATATTTCAATATTATTCGTTTTACCTTATAATTTCCTCCTCCTCCTGGTTTTGTGTATTTCTATCAACGTGGACATATTTTCAAAACTTGCCTTCATATTTATTGAATGTAAGAGAGGTATGATTTTTTTGGTATTATACAAAAAATCCTTGTTTGAAACTTATTTTGAAATGTCTACAAAGAAGGAAAATCTTACGGCTCATGAATTTCACTCTCTTGTCTGAAAAGCTCATCTTCGTCAAAACAATAACAAATGTTCTTAAATTTTGTTGAGTTTTCCAGTCTGCAGTCTGGTGCAGATAATGAAAGGGTTTTCACTTACCAGAAACTCGGATTTTTACATTGCAAAAAATAACTGGATATATAGATTTAGCTGCTTTTGTCATAACTCGAAACAACCACTGCTTTTCTGTTCACTCAAATGACAATTGTTTTATTACTTCATAAATACTTTTAACTGTTTATCCTGTCTTCCCATTTACTTCCTAAGAAGAATACTAAACAATCATCAATACCATACTCTTGGGTTCATAGTGGACCAGTTGCTCGAAGATCTAAATAGTCAGGCGACATTCGTCTTATGGCAGATTATCAGTTTGTTTGTTTTTTTAAATATTGCTTTAAATATTGCTTTATTTTTACATAGTCAGGACACCCTCCTATAGAGACTAAACATGGAACTTTTCAAAGCCAATTCAGGCGGTGGTCTCTTATCGGGCGAAGAAATTCGTCTGCTACCTAAAGCAAATCATAAACATCCATGCCCACGCTGGATTCAAATCCGCAGGGTGTTGGATGGAGAATAACTACGTCAACCACCTGTCCAAACGTTTGTTTTCCTAGAAAATCCAAATAGAGATAATGAAATAGAAGTCACTAGCTGTTACATGATGGATTTATGCTTTCCGACTAAATGCAGCTCTAAGATTAATCACTGCTTAGAGTTTTGCCTGAATCAGTTGAGCCAGTTAATTTTTGACCAATTGGTTACTCTTATTTTGTCTTTTGTCTGCTAACTCCGGATGAAAGACGAAAATTCCAAAAAATCTGAAACGAAAATCATCCATATGAAATCAGCTAAATCATTTCCAGTTCAAAAGCCATGAAAAAGTTTCTTCGTTCCTAGACCGGATTCAAATCTAAGCTTTTTTCCCCCGAAAGCTCTGTTTTCCCTTTTCATAACGTAGGCAAACTGGACAAACTTATTTCGTCTAATTCAAAACAGCAACGCCGGTAATAAGAACCACCATGTTTGACAGTAACACACAAGGAAAAAACCCTGTAATATTTATAAACAATTTAGAGTCAAAGTTCTCATCAATAATTACCAGCAAACTAAGATTGTTTTATTAATCAATACTGATATCCTCCTTGACTCGATAAAGATTTCTGAGCATGCGTTCATGTCTAGCTGTAAAAGACCTAGGTTTATTGGAGATCACCTTATTGAACACCTTTACTAACGGAAAAAATGTTTTCACTTTAATTGTATCAAATATCTGCTTGACGTTTGCTGAAAACAGTAATTGGTTGGATATACTTAACACTTTAGTGAGTGCACTAGTCTAGTGGATGAAGGTGTAAACAAAGGCATCTAAAGCATGTACTATGGTATTAAATATCTTGTAGTGATCGATAAAAATGATGATAACTGATTTATTATATTTTTTAATAGTTTGACTGTTCTTAAAATTACATGTTGTAGAAATTCGTTGCCTAAATCTTTTTTTGTTGTTGTCCATGTGGCTAGTGTGCCCCTAGTTATCTTGAGAATATGTTTAAAGAACTCTTAGTTATGTAAATTAAGACTGACTACTATTAGGTTGCTTATATCTGATTTATGATTTTTCTTTTGCAATAGAATTGTCTTTGATTGTAGCATTGGTCCGGAAAAGTTACTACTCTTTAAGTCTATTATCAGTTACGAGGTTCTCCGTGTTTTTGACATGCTTATGATGTCCTATTTCATTGTTTTTGGTGTCAACTCTCCGGAGTCTGTCATCCATCATCCATTATAAATGTATCCACACTTCGGGAAAAGTGGAAACGAATATCTTCTAAATTTTTTCCTTGAAAGATATTTCAGGTAATCATTTGTTCTCTCAGTTTTATGAATGACTGCAGCATATTTTCTTTCTCTGCCCACAAATTGTGTCCCTTTGTTATTCCGCGAAAATTGTTGAACCATTATAAGAAGATTGATTTTTGATTTCATTTGGAGATTCCGTCTACTCTCTCTCTCACGGAGAAAGCGTTGGGAAAGCATTGAGGTGAGGAGGAACTATACCTTTTTAATTACTCCTTGTTCAGCATAATCTCCCGATAGATAATTGTTCAGGTCATTTAGAGAATTTTCACTAAGATTTTGTAGCAATCCATGAGGAGAAAAGATACACGTAATTTGCATAAATTTAATTTATCGTTAGTATTACAAATGTAAAACAAAGATTAAATACCTCCCATGCTTTTCCCTGTACAATTGTATGCATTTCAGCGAGTAACAAAATCAGATTCGAATATGGTTACAAATAGTGTGTATAATGGTTGAATCAGCTAAAGTGGTTACGAATAGGATATTTTGTATTAATCGTGTGTGCTCTTTTCACCGGTTGTTTATTTATTCTTTGTAATGTAAAACCCGACTTTCCGAGAAAATCCTTCCATATATGTATCCGACGACTAACTCACCCTCAGATGAAGCGACTTAAAATTCTACTCCCAGAGGTATACGAACGCAGGTATTTGTTAACCGAGGGACAAATGTCGGAAAGTGTTAGCGCTTGCACTACGGATGGGCATATATATATATATATATATATATATATATATATATATATATATATATATATATATATATATATATATATATATATATATATATATATATATATATATATATATATATATATATATATATATATATATAAAGGACGATTGCTATCTTATACCGCACATTTTATATTTTCTTGCATTTGATATAATTTTAATTTAGTATTAATTTCATGTTGAATGCATGTTGTTGTTGAATTCATGTTATTTCAATTTTCATGTTACGCAAAGTTTATGTAAAGTCTAATGTAAGTTTTTTTTTTTTAAAAAAACAAACATTAATTACAACATTGCTAAGCGGAATGATGAAGAGAGAGAGATAGACTAAACCGTGACTTTACAAGTTTGCTCGTAATTCGAGTTATTCTACAAAATAGCAGGTAGTGAATGAAAGTGAAAAAAAAATCTTCCGTACATAAATAAAATAACATAGTTATTCAAAATACAGGCAGCTCTCTGTTTACGCCTCACTTCTGTTCCTAAAAAAACGGGCGTAAACCGAATCAGCCTAAAACAAACTCAATTTTAATGGAGGTACAAAGTTATGATACGCACAGTTAAAAAATATGCACATGAAGTATGTGTAACATTATTATATTTAAAGCTTTGATAATACATATATATATTTGTTAAAATAAAATTATTAATAACGAAAACAAAACGAAATTATATATAAAAATATGAAACTTAGAAAAGATATTACATATTTCTATGTTGAAGTTCCTGGTTTCGGATCATCTGCATTTTTTATAAAAAAAAGTATCCAGTGTTACCTGCCTAGATTTTATTTTTTCTTCTTTAAGAAGGTCAGTGTAAGGTAGAATAGATGCGATTACACCCCTTTTTTACGTTCGCACTCCGTTCCCAATCGTTGTCCATTTCGCAGAGCTCATCAGTCAATGTTTCCATGCTTGCAAGGATACGCTGTAAATCGGCAGTTTTTATATCTCTCAGAGGACTTTCTTCGTTTGATTTCTCTTCCTTTGGATGTTAATTTAATTGTTTGGCTAATTCTTTTAAGTCTTCATTGGAAAGTGGTTTATCATGGATCTCTAAGACTTTTGTCACATCTTCAGTTGTAATATCATTAAATCCCACGGTAGGACAAAAATAATTTGTATACCAATCTTTAAAATTTCTTGTGTAACCCAAGAGTTCTTGTTCCATTTCCAATAGACTGGCAGCATGGCTTTTAGACCCCTGAAAGCGCGTGGTGTCTGTGAATGGTACACCAACATTGGTTCAAGCTTCAAAGTTCCGAAGACATTTGCACCCAACAAAAGTGTAAGTCTATCTTTTGCAGCTTTAAAACCTGGAGCGGAACGTTATTCACAGGAAATGAAGGTGCGTGATGGCAACTTTTTCCAGTAGAGCCTAGTCTCATCATCATTAAAAATGATATCATGAGGATAACTTCCTTGTTCTACACAGTCTTGAAATTCTTTAGGAAAAGCAGCCGCTGCCGCAACATCTGCACTTGCAGCCTCACCACATTTGACACTATGGCACTTACTTCGAGACTTAAATCTCATGAACCAACCTTTGCTTCCTAAAAATGATTCTTCGCCTGCATCTGTCTTTTTAAGATCCTCAAAAATTGTTTTTACTGTCTCAGTTATAACAGCCTACGTTAGAAGAATGTTTTTCTGATTCAAGTCATCCACCCATAAAGTTAATAATTTTTCCATTTTTTCATGAAGTTTACCCCTGCTATAACTTACATGTTTTGCATTTACACCTTAGTACTGCCGTAGATTGTTGCGAAGACTGTTTTATTCTATCTGCATTTTTCATAATTGTAGTAACAGTCGATGGAGGTAAGTTCATACTTCGACAGACATTGGTACGTGTCTGCCCAGGTTCCATTCTTCAAATCACCTCCATCTTCTTTTCAAGTGTGTTGATTTCCGCGCCTTCTTAACACCAAGTTCTGCTAACTTTTCAGCACGTCTTTTATCAGACATAATATGTAATTACCTACTTTGTCAATTTAAATACGTATGTACGTAAAAAAAAAAAAATAATAATAAATAGAACAATTAGGTAAATTCAACCGTAAAACTAGGTTTAATACATATACTGTACGTCGTAGTAGCTCGGTAAACACTCAAACACTAGAGTGCTTGCTAACGTCGTTTCTCAGTCAGATCACACTACAGTAAGAAAGGACGCGCAGGCATTCAGCGTTATTGTGAATCGGCGTAAATTCAACCGTCGTAAACAGAGGGCTGCCTGTATTTGTATTTGTGTTAAGCTGCCCGCTTGGTTGGCCGAGTGGTTAGCATATTCGTTCTCTAACCAACGTCGCTGATTCGAATCCGGCCATTAGCATGGATGTTTGCGATTGTCTTTAGGTGGGAAGTGAATTTCATCGCCTGGTGTGAATGGGCTACCCTGTTCATTGGAGGACTGATTTATTTGAAACAGTTCCCTGTTTGGTCTTAGAGCAGGGTCTCGGACTATGTAAAAAATAGATAAAAATGTGCAAACCAAATATATAAAATTGATAAAAATGGTAAAAATATAATGTTTAGCCCACCCATGGTAAAAATGTACTATCGGTTTCTAATAACCATTCGTGGGTGGGAACCACACGTTTCAATACTGCTAATTTACATTACCACTACTGAACATTGACAGTAACATTCAGGTATAAGAATACGATAATCCTAAGAGAAGTATTGTTCGTTGTTTGCTAAGTAATTTTAAACGAAATGAAACCACTTGGGAAGAAAGGAAAAAAAAGATTATTACCTTGTTCAAGATCCTTATAGGTCTACAAAATGAACTTATTGGGTTCTCTTTGAGGTACAGGTCACGCCTCGAATCACTAAAACGAAGGAATTAATGTTTCATTGATCGGAATCACACTTAGCATATTTCTTTGCGTATTTTGAAATTGCATCACGCATGTTTTAGGAACGTACTCCCCTCCCTTAGGACGACACGTTTTGAAACTATTATTCACTAACAGATATATTTAGCGCTACTTCTTATATCTAGAGAGTAGCAACAACTTTTCAATGATATTTTAACATTTAACACGCGATTACAATTTTATAGCGATAATTGAAGTAGTGACTTTTCTTTTCTTAGATACCGCAATAATCCTTCACTTCCAGGTACCTACTTTGAATCATCCATTCCACATTTTATCTGGAGATTATAAAATACCTTTGAAAGATAGTTATCCACATTTATGCTAATATCTATAAAGAATAATCAGCCTCACCTTTTATTCGCTGCAATTGAACGCAGATTAATTTCGCGTTAATCGTAGCAGCTGAGATTTTATATTGTTATATGAGCAATTGTTCCTATTGGTCAGTATTTCTCAACCTGTGGTCCGAGACGATGGGATAGGTGGTCCGCAAGCAGACTTAAATTAAGTAAATAAATATATATTTCTTAAAACCACGCTACCGGCCAGGACGTATATATACGTCCAAGTTACCATGGATGCGAAGTGCATATTAAAATTGTAATACCATTGATATTACATTGAAATACTGTATATTATGGATACAAAACGTGTGAGGATGCGTATTTGATCCATAATGGCCAGTAAGGTGGTTGTGTCCAAAGAAACAAAAAATAAATAAAATAGAATAAGTAAAAGTTATTGAAATAAAATGGATACTTAAAAAAAAAAAAACATCGACTATAATTATGACAATTTTCTGTTTTGTAGAACTCTGTCATCCCGAACAACTGAATAGGAAATATTTCACATTCGAAATAATTACATAATACACAAAGGGATCCAGTGGAAAAAAATTATGGGCTTCTGTTCGGTTGGCGCTCAGCCATTACAGGCAGGCATAGTGGGGTTATTTATAAGATCAAGGAAGTAGCTGCGGTTATGCATTGGGTACATTGTTTCATACATAGGGAAACGTTAGCCTTCAAAGGAATGTCACCAGAATTTAAAAGTGTACTACACAACGCTGTAAAGCTAGTCAATTTTTATTTAGGCTCGACTGTTAAATAACAGGTTATTTTCAGTACTCTGCGATGAAATGGGCAGTGAATATATACAATTTTTGCTTCATTCTGAAATTCGCTGGCCTTCCAAGGGCGAGAAAGGATTTTCATCGCTTCTTCAAATAAAAACAAAATACAGAAATCCTCTTAGTACGTGTGCCGAAAAGTTGACCAATATTGAGCCAGACATCCAGCAACTCTGCAGAGGCCCGAGAAACTCAACTATCTCATTAAAAGTACTCGTAAGTAGTAACATTATTATATCATATTATTTATTTATTTAATAAAAATTAAAAATTCGTTCAATGATGATACACTTTGAATTGCTTACCTTAAATTACATAAAATTACATAATTAGTGGTCCGTAGAAGTTTTTTAGGCAGTTTACTGGTCCTTGAGTTTAGAAAGATTGATAAACGCTGCTCTAGATGAGGCAAACTCAGTTGTTGATGGAATGTTGCACCACGTGATAACTGTTATCAGATGTTATTCGTTTCAATTTTTAATATTTTGCTTCCCATTAAAACGAAAATTTACAAACTGGTTTTAATGTGTTTTTTCTAGACTGCCTTTGCTTTCCTTTGGGTGAATCCAAAGCGAATAATATTAGAGAAAACAGAGAAAATAATTATAAATCTTTCTCTTGTAAAATTAATAACTTTATCTTTTCTAATAATTACGTTCATTTTGATTGAATTTGTATAACTATTTTGATGACAATTTTGTTTTAAACTACTAAATATTTTTTACATAGGAGAAACAATTGTCTTTTAGGAAATTAATTTGCTGATATTCCTTTTGCAGTTATTCTTTCCACATGGCAGAAAACAACACCGGAATAAGTGATTTAATGATCCCGAGTAGAATTGCAACTGAGACTTTTATACAGGTATATAGTAAAGATTATATGCTCTGGCATAAAGCTAAAAATCAACAGGAAGATAGGGAACAGGTGGTGGAGCAAGAAGGGAAAAGAAAAGAAAAAGAAGTCGAATGTGTCCACCAGGATTTAGAGGACATTACCGAAGGAAAGTGGATGCTTTTTTTGAATAAAACGATAAAGGATAAAGACGATCTAACAGCCCTCGACCGATGCTGGTTCAAAATAGTGAAACTTGTAAGCGTTAACGTCATGTGGTATGCAAAATGTTCTACTGCAATAAACAACGAAACTCTAACCAATCCCACAAACGGAGTTATCCTATGTTTCACTCGGGACTACACGAACACAGATGACGTGCGGCGTTTGTCTGATCTCCTCTGGTTAGTGGTTCCTTACCGAAATTCCATGTATTACACAACCACAGTTGCCATCCCTAAACTTCCATTCAGCGTGTATGATTTCAGGAACATATCGACATACAAGAGTGATCTAGATGGTTCCTTTTATGAGCGAGATGAACAAAACAAATGGAAACTTTTAAGGTACTGATTAAAATTAAAATAAATAAAAACGTTATAGAATAATATGTTATATGCAAGATAGAAAGCAACATTCGTTGTGTTTTAAACTGAAATAAAAAAACTGGTTTTAGAGAAAAAAATAACAGTTTTATAAATTTCATAATGTATGCCCAAGCCCAAACCTAATTCCGATTAAATTTTCTTTAAAATGAATCACTAAAGAAGATTTTTAAGAGAAAACAAAATGATGTCATGGATTTAATTTGAAAAATTCATGAAATACAAAATATTACTTTGCTGTTAAAATAGCCGAATAGTATTTTGCTGAACCGCAGTTCATCAAAACACTATTCCGCTATTGTTAACATAACGTGAAAGTGAGAGCTAAAAATAAATAAATAAATAAATAACAGCTTCAATTTCAAATTATAAACAAGATTACTTTGAATATTATTTTCGACATCAAATTTATCATACATCACTGTGTTTTAAATTTTACTTCCGTAAATAAAACATATTATCCAGAAGGGAAATATTTGTTGTTTTAGAAGCTAATATATTTAAACTCTTATCTTTGTTATTTTATGCAAGTTTTCTCTCAGTTACTATTCCAGTTAGGACCAATTTATTTTGTCTTATAGTTAACATATTATTTTAAATATGGTGTATAGTACGCCCACAGATTCGAAACCCTTCGAAACTTCTGCGCATGTCAACAGGAGGAGAATCCATTCCGATAATAGGGTAATCAGTCTGTATTGTGGGATGAGTTGTTTATTATTACACGTAGGAAAATTCTCTTTTATGATAATTGTAGGTAACTATGTTGCTTGTATAACAGTTTAAAAATTGTACCTATGAAGCACACGATTTCGCGTGTTGGCGTTCAATTCGTACGTACTTTCTTTCTCCCCTTCAGCATGAATCGATTATTCTTGGCAAGACACCAAGCAGAGATCTACAAACTGTGGGCGAACGATATTAGGTTTTAGGCTTTAATCTACTTTACGTTGATTTTCTCTGGTTAAGCCATTTGTATACATCTGCCGGTATTGAGACAATATGTTTATGTTTCTAAATGATTAACCAGTTTAATAAAATAAACAAATATAAACCTATAAAACTACAAACCTATAAACAACTACTTACACATATAAGATGTTATCAGACCTTCACAATTAGTACACACAAATAAGTAACCAGAATAAAAACGTTAAATGAATCTCTGTGTGCTTGTTGGTAGAATGCTACTTGCTGTTCACGTTCTGTAGCATCACGCGTACTGTATTCGTGGCAGTGAAATTGTTAACGAAAACAGACTAAACCTGATGTTGGTACATTGTGTGGAAATCCTTAGCATTTCACATGCTTCCTAGAACTTTCTTGTGAAACATCTATGGTCAATATGAAGCGTTTTTGTTTATTGCCAAACTACTCGATAACCTGTAGTAGTTTACAGTTGCATGGGATGCCGTCCTGATTTGTGCTGTCTTCTTTTTTTTTTTTGATGTTTTTACGCGTTCAAATAGTAGTTTCTAAAATGATTTGAAATTGTTTGAATTATGGTTGTATCATCTAACGTTATGAATATAATATTTTACATTAATCGTGTGTTTTGTTTAATGTAAAATTCGACTTTCCGAGAAAGTCCTTCCATATCCGTATGCAACAGACTAATTTGCATTCAGGTGAATGAACTTATAAATCCTACTCCTAGTCGGTTTTCAACGCAGATATTTCTTAAGCGAAGGACAAATAGCGGAGTGTGCTATCGACCGCACTACGGATTTGTATATGTATGTAGGATGACTGTTATCTAACGAGAGATATCTTATGTTTCGTTTTCTTGTTACTATTTTAATTTAGTTTTTTTTTATTATTATTTTTATTATGATCTTGAATGGGTTTCTTGATGTGGAGCATAATCCCCCTCTAATGAGGCAAAATGTTTATAGCACGCTGAATTCATGTTGCATGTTGAATGCATGTTCATGTTGAATTCACGTTATTTCAAATTTTCGTGTTACAAAACAGTTAAGTAAAATGTAATGTAATTTTTTAAATCAAGTAAATACAACTGTGCTAAAAGAGATGAATTAAACCATAATATCAGGTTTTCCTCTAAATTCGAGTTATTATACAAAACAACAGGTAGTGAACGAAATTGAAAAAAAAAAAAAAATTCTGTACATAAAAGAACATAATTATTCAAACCAAATGTATTTGTGTTAACTTGCGGGGCTGGTTGGTCAAGTGGTAAGCGTATCCCCTATCCAACCAACAGATCGCCGATACGAATCCCGCCGTGGACATGGATGTTTGTGATTGTCTTTATATGGTAGGTGAATATTATCGCCTGGTGTGAAACTGCTATCCCTGCTAAGGGATAGCAGTTTCACACCAGGTCTTAGAGCAGGGTGTTCACACTGTGTAAAAAATGGATAAAAATTTGAAAACTAAAGATATAAAATTGATAAAAATGGCAAATATATATATTTAGCTCAAACAAGTTACAAAATTAACTATTGGTTACTAGTAAATATTTCTGGGTGGAAACCACACGTTTCAGCACCGCGAGCTTAAATTACCATTACTAACCATTGAGAGTAACATTATTGTTTAAGATAAGTGTTGAAGATAAGTGATTCTTGAGGAAAATTTAGTCAACCAACCCCTTTAATTCGATCAACAACTTTGAACGAAATAAACCCATTTGGGAAATTGGGGGGTGGGGGATTACTTCCTTGTTGAAGATCCTTATAGGTCTACAAAGTGAACTTACTGAGTTCTGTTTGAAGTACATGTTACAATTCGAATCACTAAGACGAAGGAATTAATGTTTCGTTGATCGGAATTCCACTTAGCATATTTCTTTGCATACTGTGAAAGTGCATCACGCATGTTTTAGGCAAAATAACCCCTCCCAGAGCAATACGTTTTGAAACTATTGTTATTCAACTGATCTAATTAGCGCTACTAGCTAGGTCTAGAGAGTAGCATGAACTTTTCATTGATGTTTTAACATTTAACACAGGATTACGATTTTATAGCGATAATCAATTGGAGTGGTCACCTTCGTTTTCTTATATATCTTAAGAATCCTTCCCTTCCAGGTTTCTACTTTATATTATGCATTCCTTATTTTATCTGGAGATTACACAATACCTTTGTAAGATAATAATCAAAATTTATGCTAATACTTATATAGAATAATCCACTCACGCCTCATCTTTTACTCGTTGCCATTGCACTCAGATTAATTACGCGATAATAGTAGCAGGTGAGGCTTTATACTGTTGTATGATGCAAATGAATGCAGATTGTGCAAACTCAGTTGTTTCAAATTATGCAAAATCTGGAGTTCTTCATCATGTAATAATTGTTGTGAAATGTTATTCGTTTCAGTTTTTTAATCTATGGCATCTCATTAAAACGAAAAGTTATACATTAGTTTTAATGTGTTTTTTCTTGACTGCCTTTGCTTTCTCTTGGATGAATCCAAAGCAAATATACTACAGAGGTATAGAGAAAATAATGATAATTAATTCTCTTGTGAAATTAGTAAGTTTTACTTTTTTAATAAGAGGTTTTAATTTAAGTTACTTTTGATTGAATTTATATAATGCTTTTGATGACAACGTTATTTTAAAATGCTACACATTCTTTACAAAACACAAACAACTGTCTTTTAGAAAATTAATCTGCTGATGTTTCTTTTGCAGTTGTTCTTCCCACATTACAGAAAACAAGAGGGTTAGAAATGATATAATGATCCCAAGCCGAATTACAACTAAGACTTTTATCACGGTACATAGTAAAGATTACAGGCTCTGGCATAAAGTTAAAGGTCGACAGGAACACAAGGAACAGGAGGAGGAGCAAGAAGAGGAAGAAGAGGGAAAAGAAGTGAAATACACTGATGAGGATTTGGAGGACGTTACCTCAGGAAAGTGGATGATTTTTTTAAATAAATTGGAAATAGATAAAAACGGTCTAACAGCCCTTGACCGATGCTGGTTCAAAATAGTGAAACTTGTAAAAGATAACGATATGTGGA
This sequence comes from Typopeltis vanoorti, assembly GCF_054136105.1. Lineage (NCBI taxonomy): Eukaryota > Metazoa > Arthropoda > Arachnida > Uropygi > Thelyphonidae > Typopeltis > Typopeltis vanoorti. The sequence goes on along the minus strand of NC_143553.1, from coordinate 78,327,258 downwards.
ATGCTGCATGTTCCACTGCAATGAACGACGAAACTTCAGTCGATCCCACAATCGGATTATCCTATGTTTTACTCAGGACTACACGAACACGCATGACGTACGACGTTTGGCTGATCTTCTCTGGTCAGTGGTTGACTACCGAAGATCTATGTATTATAAAACCGACATTGCCACCTGCAAACGGGAATTTGCAGTGTATGGATACAAAGGCATATCGATATACAGAAGTGATCCAGATGGTTCCTTTCATGAGCGAGATGAGCAAAACAGATGGAAACCTGTACGGTATGGATAAAATAAATTTATAAAGAAAAATAAAATAACAGTTTTATAAATTTCATAATGTATGTCTACGCTGTAAAATAACTCCGATTAAATTTTCTTTAAATGAACCCTCAAGTAGATTTTTAAGAGGGAATAAAATTATGTTACGGATTTAAATTAAACAATTTTAACTAAGAATGTCGGTCAGTATATCATTAAGTAAAAATTAATCGAATACAGAATATAACTTAGCTGCGAAAATAACTGAATAGCATTTTGCTGAACAGCAGTCAAACAAAACACTATTCCTTGTTATTGTTAACTTAACGTTAAAGCGATGGTTTAAAAAAATAATGACACCCTTAATTTCAATTTGTAAACAGGATTGCTTTGAATATCATTTTTCTACGTCAAATTAAGCACAAATTTCTTTCATATATATTTTATTTGCCTGGATTACAAATATTACCCGTATGGATAATATTTGTAGTTTTAGAAGCTAATAAATTTAAACGCTTGTCTGTGCAATTTTACACAAGATTTTCTCTCACTGTTCCAATTACAACAATTGACATTGTGAGTGAATTTGTAAGCCAACACCTAAAAGTGCACTGATTTTCACAAACGGATATGCACTAATAAACAACCGAGGAAAGCGTTGTAAAATATTATATATTTTATTATGACGTAAATGATGGATGTAATTTGTCTTGTAATCAATATATTATTTGAAACATGATGTATTAAGGTTTAGGCATTAATTTACTTAAGATGAATCCGTAAATTTCTCTGGTTTAGCAGTTAGATAACTTCTGGTATTGAGACCACATGTTTTCAGATTATTAACGAGTTTAATAAAATAAACAAATATAATCCTACAAGGTTTGCAGTTTCGTAAGTCATCATCAGGGATACCAGCAAATGTTATTTTATTATTCCGTAACACCTCCAAAGAGTCCGAAGATTCATCGAGGGAGGACACCTACTCCCTAACTCTCCATCTGCACCACTCCATCTACCAACTACACCGAACCTCTACCACCACCATCATCATCTGCATTAAGGCCATGTACTGTCCACAATTTGTGTGATTTCTAAAGGGTTAATTTGTTTGTGTGTTATACAAATATTATTCAAATTAATACAAAAATATAAAAGACTAGAAACAATTAATTGCATGTATTAGATGTTTAATTTAGTGTTTTTAATGTTTAATTTAAATGATTAATTGCATGCATTAGATTATTAGAGCCTCTGTAGCTCAGTAAATGTATGTTTACTGATAGCATCGCACTTACAATGCGATATTTATTTTTAACTTCCCCTACCTTCAATGGAGCCTTCGTAGCTGAGTCGGTATAGACGATTTGGTAGGAAAGACCTGAGTTCGATTCCCGTTAATGACGTGAGGAACACAATTTTTTGAACTAAAGGTGAGTTGGCCGGTGTCATATGGAGGTGGAAGGGTTTTTTCCTGCTAACTCTGGTTTTTCATCCCTCAAAACATGCAAACCTGTCCCGTGAACACATATGGCTACAGCCATAAAATATATTATGGCAAGGAGGACAATAAGAAACCACCTTGCTCATAATCATATCTCTAGTAATGTAGCATATAGCAATCCCCACTAGCCATAAGGCTGAGGGAATAGAGTAGAATAGGATGAGATTCTATCAGTACTTCACAATTGCTGATACATACAAATCAGTAACTAGAATAAAAAATGCTAAATTAATTACTATGTATGTTATTTAAATATAAAGAGCCAATAGGCTTCATTTCGGCGATATAAACATTATTCAAATTAAAGGGATATTAAATCCCACATTGTTTTAAAACCGAATAAGAAACTCAAAGATTGGAATCAGAGTTTCATGCCGAATATAGTAAACTATAAAGTATCTGCGAATTACTAGCGTGAGCTAATGCAAGTGACTCTAGTACGCAGTACAATCTCGGACAACTCGTTGCTTGGTGGAAGGTCACTACCCAAACCGGTTTCAGCCTTTTTTGAGGCTTCATCAGTGAGTAGCTAGAATGGGAGTTAATGTCTTTCATCATCGGCCTTTGGAGTATAAAGATTGCTGAGGGTCAGCAGGTAGTAATAGGGGCGGTTAAAGAAAGGTAGATTAGGATAGTAGTAGGTAAAAAGAGGCCTCCGTCAAACCGTTTAGCTGTATAACCCAGAGGTTGTGGCTAAAAGGTCTGTAAAACATCATCTCCTTACACCTGTTCTAAAATAAACTTTTCTTATATGCGCTCGTAAAATACTTTTAAATTAACAATTTAACTGACCAGGTGTCTATGGAGGTCACCTCCTAACACCTGTTTTAATATAAAACTTGAGCCGGATTTTTTTTTTTTTTTTTTTTCCGAAAAAAAAAAAAAAGAACACTTAACACTACGGGAGTCAAAAAGTAAAATTACTGCGGGAATGAAAGCATTTCTGCGTGAATTAGAGCCTGAAAGTTATGAGCGGTTTTTTTTTTTTTTTTTTAAGAAGCAGTAAAAGAACTGGCCAACCTTACACCACGGGAAAAGCAAGATTTGGGGGAAGAATCTGGCCCGAGAGATGCCGCTCACAAGGAGCAGCACCGCCTCGCTGTAAGCCTTCGCAGCCCGGGTTTTCAGATCTGCCCCCTCCTATATGAACTGTAAGAACTCGTGAAGAGAAAAAAACTCGTAAGAGAAAGAAAAAAAAAACAGATATTACTTTTTAAAGGAAAATACACGGTATGATTAAGCCCTGTCTCAGGACACAGAGGATAGGAGGTTTGCACCATTTATTTACAAACCTCCCATCCCCTAGTATATGTCTTTCTTGTGCGAAAAACCTAGGTAGGTAGAAATAGATCCCGCTGAGTATTCTGGCTTGTATAGTGTTTTCGTCGCTGATTTGGGACTTTTTCCCGCACTTTCCAGATGTGATACTTGATTACATTGATGAGAAAAATTGTAAATTTCTGAATTTTCTTGACTGGTGGGGAAAATTGCAGGTACAAGACCTCCTCTAGTGTAAGCGGCTGGATTCCCAGTAATGCGCGGGGGGGGGGGGGGGGGCACAAGTAAAAGAAATGTCCCACCGTTTCAATGCTCTGGCAGACGTCGCAGAAGGGGTCGCACGGTCTTGAATTGTATCGGGACATAACCAGTTTCACCGGTAGCTGACCATAAGCTATTCGCCATGCCAGATCCCGGTGAAATGGCTGTCCCCAGCTATTTTTGAAATAGCGTTTCCATGTTAGTTTCTATATTTGGCGTATCACATCAGAAAAGTCGAAAGAACTCCCAATATCTTGCTTGTCGCTTTAATTTTAGAATTTCCATCCCTTCGGTTTTAAATTTTTTAAGCTGTTGGCATAGTGGATAATACCATTCTGGCACAACCTCTGCGCTGGGATCAGCATGTCCCGTGGTCCCGAAGTAGGGGAGAAAATGCCCTAGAAAGTATTTAATTAGGGATCCTGAAATATGGTTAGATTTTAAGGCCTTCCCTATGGTTTTGAGAGTGTTTGCATAGAATAGGCAGTTTAATTTCGGAAGTGAGAAATCCCCTTGATTGGTTTTGAGTTTTAGATATTCTTTTTTAACCTCATGCTTTCTTCCGTTCCAAAAAAAATCTATTAGTATTTTGTAAAGTTGATCTTCTTGGCTTTTTTTTAAATATCAGTTATATTTATTGTATGCATTAGCATGGGGATTATTACTGTTTTTATGATTACTGTTCTTCCGTAGAAGGAGAAATAATTGGGTTTAAAAGGTTTTATTTTATTTTCGCACTCTTCCCGCAATTTCTTAACAGGCAGTATCGGGCTCGCCGTGAATGGGACGCCTAGTACTGCTAGGAGCTGAGTTTGCGGGACTAAACCACAAGGAAAGTTATTTCTATGGAAATTTCCAAAAATTTTAATTTTGGTCTTTGAAGTATTAACGCAAAGACCACTGGCCATGCTGAATTTTTGCAAAATGCCAAAATAAATGTAGATGGACTCAGAGTCGCTGAGCGTCGCCACTACATCGTCGGCATATGCTACAATTTTGCTCTGTCTGGAGACTAGAGGTAACGGTATTCCTCTAACTGCAAGGGCGTTATCTATCTATTCTTCTTATGAGGGGTTCTAACGCCAGTGAGAAGAGGAGAGGGCTTAGTGGGCAGCCCTGTCTTACCCCTTTTTAATAGAAACTAGTTCCGAGAGGAACCCGTTGATAGCTATTTGGGTAGAGGCCTTTGCGTAGATGTTTTTGATTGTTTGCCTAAGCCTCGAGCCCACACCTATTTCCTGAAGGATGTCGTGCAAGTACGTGGGTCTGACGCTGTCGAATGCCATTTCCAGATCCGTAGAGAGAAGTGCCAAAGGGTAATATTTAATTTTTGGCCAGACGGATTAGATCTCTTAAGAAAAATAGATTTAATTCCATCGATCTACTCGGTATTCCGTAAACCTAGGTGCTTGTTATGATTTTTTCTATACCGCATTTGATGCGGCTGCAGATAATTTTTGCAAATATTTTGTAATCCGAATTAGTTAGGGAGATCGGTCGCCAGCTATCTGCCAAGGTGCGATCTCGATCTTTCTTTGGGATAAAATTGTGTAGCTTTTAACGAATTCCTCGGGGATATTTCCCGAAGTGAGGAATTCGTTAAATATTTTTACTAAAACTGGTAGTGCGTAGTCCCAGATAGATCGGTAGAATTCTATCCCTAACCCATCTAACCCTGGGGTTTTTCTTGCCTTCATTGTTTTGCAAGCCTTTTTTATTTCCTCAGCAGTTATCGGCCTTTCATGCAGAGCGGTAAGATGCTCGGGAAGACGTGTGATGTCCCACTCATCGAAAACATCTGCGCTCTGCTGATCAGATAAAGCGCCAAGGTACTGCTGATGGAAAATGCGAAGTATTTCAGGGGTTGATTTTATCAGTTTGCCATTCTCTTGGATTTTGTAAACTGTTCGCTCGTCATTTGCCGCCACCCGTTGTTGATTGTAGAAAGCGGCGGAAGGTGTTTCTAAAGATCTGAGATAGAGTATCGCTCGAAAATCGAGGTCCTCGACTCTACTCTGCCGCTCTTGCTGTAGCTCGATTTCTACCTGTCGGATAACATCGCTACAGGGAATTCCTCTCCGCTCGCTGGTGCAGTAGCCTCCGAGCTCCCTATAGAGATCCCTCAGACGTTGTCTCTGTTGGTGTGCCCTTTCACGTCCACACCGCTGAAAGAAGTCCCTTGCCTGCAACTTGAACTGTAGCCAGGTTTCCCAGTCCCAGTTGGTGTCTCTCCATTCGTTACAGAGGTTCTGTAGCTTATCGCTGAAAGGATTAGGGAAATTGGGAGGGAGCCTCCAAGGACCTCTAGCTGTTTCTATCATTTCTGGTATCCTTATTTTTAATAGGACCATTTTGTGGTCTGTTAGCAGACCTCTCACAGCGACATGACGTACCCCAAGAACATGTGGTTTTAAAAACTGGGATATATGAAACCTGTCGAGCCTTGTTGATATCTGACTACAGCACCACGTTCCGACTTTTAGTGGATTCTTCCGTCTCCAGATATCAACAAGGTCGAAGTTTTCGCAGCAACGTTTGAGTGCTGCAAACCTGCCAGTTCCGTTATTAGCGTTTCCGCCTATTTTGTCATATCGTGCATCTTCTATACAGTTCCAGTCGACCGCCACGATAAGGTGTTGCGCAACTAGAAAATAGTTTTCCAGTGCGGCAAAGAAACCGTTTCGTTGATGGGGCCTATTCGGGGCGTAGACAGCCACAAACCGGGTGTTACGGCCACCGTACTTCCAGTCCACAGACAATAGACATCCTATAGCTTCTTTCTGGACATTGAAGAACCCCCCGCGATTGGGGGAAAAATTAGTATCCCCACCCCTCGCGAGTGAGCTTCCCCGAAGCAACTGGTGACCGGGTAGCTTCTCGAAAAGTTCTCTACGTCCCAGTGTTTGTCAAAGTGGGTTTCTTGTAAGAATAAAATGTTGATATTATGCATTAGCATCAGTCTCCAGACAGCGCTTGGCGCCTGAGGATTGCGCAGACCGCTTATGTTTATTGTTGCAATTTTTAAACTTTGGTTCATTTTAAAGTTTGGTGTGTGTGGGGGGGGGTGTTACTTCTTTTACGAACTTTCTGAATTCTGGGGTAGGGGGGGGGAGTTGTATTTCTATCCTCCATGTTGCCATCCTAGAATTTCATATCAACGTCAGAATCGTCTTTACCGGAGATCTGAGATTCCAGTTCCCCTGGTTCCTCCATTGTTGTTAAATTTTCGTCTGCTGGTGTTAGGGTTTCACTATTATTTTCTGCTCGATTTGGACTGCTGGCTTTTATTTTTTTTTCTTCCTTTTTTCTTCCGTGTCTGAGTCTATCGTGCGTTTTGCGGCACTGTTTGCGTTCATTTTTTCTTCTCTTGTTTCTGTTTTACTAGTAGGGGTTTCTACCTTTGCGGAACGCTTCTTCTTTTCTGTTTTTTCTTGGTGTGGTTTGTTTAAACACTTTGGGATCTGCTGTCAACATCGTGTCAGGTGGTGGCTGTACGGATGGAGCTGCTTCTTGCTCTGCCATCGCAGGGTTTTCTGTAGGTATTGCGGAGACAGGGGTTATATTACGTTTTTAACATACTTCCTACTATAGTAGCGTGGTATATTTGTCCTTGGCATTGAACTCCTAAATAGAGTTTTGCTCTCGTTGCTTCATCTTTAACAACGACTTGGAACCTTCCTCCCCCGTATGTGGTAAATCCGAATATATTATTAATCCCTACAGTATCTATTAAAGTTTTCGCGAACGCCCGCTTTTCGATGTTCGAGTTTACCTCAAAACCGAGGGTTTTCACTCTAGGTAAGAAGGAAGTCATATTAGAAAAATTAAGAATACCCTTGTTATAATTTCCCGAAAAAAAGGAAGGAACCAGTGGGCCTTCCGGGGAAGAGTAAAACGCCAAGCGTTCCCCGTCTGTAGAAATCTCCTACAGACAGGCACCCGGCAAGATCAAAAAATACCGGAGAAAAACAAGGAAAATAACAAGATGATACCTGCTAGTCTTAACAAGTTAACTAGCAGGTATCATGCAGCAGGGCTCGCACAGGATCCTCAGGCTCTCGATCTTAGGAAAAAAACAGCAGCTGGACTTGACGGTAGGTGGACATCAGCTAGACCAAATTAATACTATAAAACTATAAACTATAAAGTATAAATATTAAAGCAATGTGGGATTTAATATCCCCTTAATTTGAATAATGTTTATATCGCCGAAATGAAGCCTATTGACTCTTTATATTTAATTAACTTAATGGTTGCACCTGTTTGACAACTCGTATAGCAGAGTATATAAGTTCTTTTCGCTATACCCTTTGGTATCTTTGGTCTAGCTACTCACTGATGAAACCTCAAAAAAAGGCTGAAATCGGTCTGGGTAGTGACTTCCCACCATAATGTAATAACAGCATACATTTCCTAGGAAATGTGTTTTTACATTATGGAAAATACCTAAGAATAGCGATCTGAACTTCGCTATTCTTCGCTATTCGCCGATACTTTATAGTTTACTATATTCGGCATGAAACTTTCTGATTCCAATCTTTGAGTTTCTTATTCGGTTTTAAAACAATGTGGGATTTAATATCCCCTTAATTTGAATAATTACTATGAACGTGTTGGAACAAAGCACATTCTGAAGCTTAGCCGTGTCGTATTCTAGGTGAGCGGTAGTTAGATTTCTTATGTAAGACCAAACTTGGAGTTGAATAAGCCTTGATTTTTGATATATTCTGTGGGGATCCTGAGCGTTTCAGATGCTCCCCTGAACTTTCATGTAAAACGGTTATGATCAATATAAGACATTTCTGTTTATTGCCGAACTACTTAATGAAAGGTGTTAGATGAATGAGATACCAAACCTGACTTTTGCTGCCTTCTTATTTCGACGTATTTTACCTGTTTAGACAGAGGATCTCACCTAACCTTTCCGTCTGCCCTGTATAGAAAATGCCACAAGATAGGCATGATTTAAACATTACGAGGTAGAGCATACAAGATGTCCACTACTTCAATTAAGAGCAATGAAGAACTGCGCTCGCTACCTGAAGCGTGCCCTCTCCCTCAATGGGTATGAACCCAAGAGGATCAACAAAATTTTTACTACGCCGCCGACTATTTCCTTAGGTAAACAAGATTTTAAGAATGCAGTCACGCTACCTTACATAGAGAATATTACAAAGTGGAAATGTTGCTTCACCGGTACAACATTAAAATTTATTTATTTATTTATTTATTTATTTTTATCATTGCATAAATTCTCCCGATTCTTACATCCTCAAAACTTCCACATCATCCCATGAATAAGACAGACGTTTATGAGACCCATTGCTCTTGTGGCTTTTGGTACCAGTGCAAATGTCACAAGAGCTCAATGACATCAACCTAATGAATTATCTTCTGTCAATAAAGTTTGCACTTCGATTTAACCAAGAATTAGTGTTTTATTCATCGGAATTCTGCTTAGAATATATCTTTTTCCATTTTAAAAGTGTGGCACGCAAGTTTAATGCCGAAATAGGTTTCCTCCCTTGAGAAATACGATTTCAAAATTTTGGTTCATAGCCGAGTTTGGTTCATAAACCAAGTAGAACAATAGGTAGATAGGCAAAGTCATTGTGATTTCACTATAATTCTATTACATTAAATCACTTTATTTCTTCCAAGGAATTAAGTTATTCGTATACTGATATACTTATATGATCAATGTGATAATAACTATATTGTAAACTCTTACATATTCTTCACAAAGGATAAATATTTGTCTTTTATATTACTAATCTGCTGTATTCCTTTTTTGTGTGATTTCCACTCACAAAACGTTATAGGCATAGAGTACAAATATAAAGTGAGTAGGTTAATGATTTTTTCTATTTTATTAGTGTTTATTATATATATATTTTTTATTTATTTATTTATTTTTATTTTTTTTGCAGATATTCTTTCCAAACGGCAGAAAGCAACACCGAAATAAATGAATCAATTCTTCCAAGTAAAATAACAATTAAGCCTTTCATCTTCGTCTATAGTAAAGACTATCTGCTTCATCATAAAAAAGGACTTCAAGAAGATGAAACGAAGGAGGAGGAAGAGGAAAACAAGGACAAAGAGAATGAGGAAGACGAAAACAAGGACAAAGAGAAGGAGGAAGATGAAAACAAGGACAAAGAGAAGGAGGAAGCCGAGGGACAGGAGAAGCAAGAACATGAAAAAGAAAAAAAAGAAGGGGAATACAACGATGAGTATTTAGATGGCATTACCGAGGGATACTGGATGCTGTTTTTGAATAAAACGTTGAAGGATATAGACGGTCTGACAGCACTGGACCGATGCTGGTTGAAGATAGTGAAACTTGTAAAGGATAACGAAATGTGGCGTGGAGTATGTTCAACAGCAATAGACGGCGAAATGCCAATTCACCCCACATGCGGAGTTGTCTTCTGTTTCACTAAGGATTATAGGGATAAACGTGACGTAGGGGCTGTGGCTAATCTGATTCGGTCAGCGGTTGACTATCGAAAATCAATGTATTACAGAACCGACATTGCCGCCCTTAAACTTAAATACAGTGTGGATAGATTTAACTCCATTTTGACATACAGAAGTGATCCAGATTGCTCATTTTACGAGCGAGATGAACAAAACAGATGGAAATCGGTATACGCTAGTGGGAAAATAAATAAAGAAACTGAGGAATAACATGAATTGGGAAAAAAGTTACACTCATTATTCTACTAAAATGAAAGTAAATGTTTTAATATATATATATATGTATATCATTTTCAACGACGTTAAAGTGACGATAAGCGAATTATCTGATACAGAAACATGAAAGTGTTTGTGATGATGACAAATAATGAGGTTAAGTATGTCAAACAACAATACTAGTTCTGTACATACAGTTCTAAACTGTTATTTCAAGCATTATTTTGAATCACGTGTATAATTTAGATCACTTTCTATTATCAGAATGCATTATGTACTTAATTTTTGAGGACAATCAATTGAATTTTATTAATATTTTCATAAGAAATTCATATCGAATGATTTTGAAAAAAAAAATGATATTAAGAGAAATAAAACATTTAATAAAAATATAATTATTTTTATTTCATTTTGAAGAATTAAAACCGATTTCATCCTTCATTTTCTTTTTTCTTCCCCTTCCCCCTTCGTTTCCGTTATTTTACTAATTTTATATGTTGAAAATTGGGGCTAAATTTTACTCTGTTTTAGTTCTAACTCTTTTTAAAATCAGTAAACAGAAGTTCGCTTTTTCGTCATTGAGGAAGCGGAATGTACTCCTGAGCAACATGATTGGAAGAAATACTGCAGACAACTGCTTCCATTACATGTTCCTACTTATCTAATGTTACTGTGTGCTCTTCGCTTGATTTTTCTGTGTGGCATTGTAAAACAAAACTGAGTTTCTGGAAATAGATGGAAGCCCTCAATGATCACTATGTGAACGTCCCTACACTGGTGATTTTACTATTCCTTTAAATTTTTAAATAAAATTAAAGTAATTCTTTAAAGTAATTCTAAAATAACAAATTGCAATATAGTTTTCTATAACTTTAAAAATAACATGTAATTCCCAGCGCAGTGGCACTATATCAAGAAGCAGGGCAGTTATATTACTTTCTTATTTGTAATATTATGCACCATTTGTTTTCTTGATCGAAATATTTGAAGGCAACAGTTCATTGTCTTAATCTGTTTCCAATTTTCTTTTTTTTTTAAATTTTCATTTTAGTTCTGAGTTCAACAACAACTTGAGTTACAACCTTTCAGACTGTCGTTGTGATACGATTAAATACTGGCGTTCGCGAGATGCTATACGCATGCATACGCCCAACTATGAAGCTAACGAGAGAACAGTTTTGAATGCCCAGACTTCAACGTTTCTACGTTGAATAAATAAATAAATAAATATATATATATATATATATATATATATATTAGATGTGTGTGTAAACAAAAATTATGATTTATTTTAAGAGAACAAAATTTATGAAGATACTATAAATTTTTACCTAATTATATAATGTATCATCAATGAGAGGAGTGAAATTGCTTATGGTAGGATAATATTTCAGCAAAATTTGGCGCTATAGTTGTTAATTTCAATCTCAGATGCGATTCGACATCTATAATGCGATCCCACTTCTTCGTCTTAATATCTATTATACACAGGTTGAAAATCCAAGTTCGCACAGATATGAACTTGGAACAGGAAAAATGAACCTTAGAGCTATCTGTTAATTCAGGAAATTTATTCTGTATTTCTAGCCAAAATGATGATAACGTGTTCTCGTTGTATTTCGTTTCAGACGCCATCAGAAGCTCGTTCTAAAAGTTGTTATTTTTCTTCTATTGGCGACAGACGCTTTGGCATAGATTTGTTGATATTGAAAAGGCATCTTATCCACTCAATATTAATATCCAATTCAGGAAAATACATTTCTATTTTCATTTGTAAGTTTCGTAAATGCTGCATGATGGTAATTTATACAACATCAAGGATTTGTTCATTTGAACTTGCGAGCAATTCCTGAAGAGATGGAAACATCTTGAATTCTCTATTACCAACCCACTTTTGCCATAACTTCATCTTTGTCATTGCGGCGTTCACTTTATATTAGACATGAAATATAGAAATTTCCTTGCATCGTAAAGACAAATTAAGATTATTGAGTAAAATAAATATATCTTGCAGGTATGCTCACTGAGTGAGCCATTTCTAATTATGTAAATGTTTTTTTGTGTTTTTTTTCAATTCAAAAGTTTCATCAAGAAAAACTTGTAGTTCATTCCGAAGTTTAAATAAACGGGTAAGGACTTTTCCACGAGAAAGTGAACGAACATCGGTACGGAAAAGTAGTTGTGTATGATTACTTCCCATTTCTTCGCAAAGTTAAGAAAAGTATCTGGCATTTAGAGGGCGACTTTTAATATAATTTATAATTTTTACAGCATCTTGGATTTCTTGGATTTCTTTTTCTTGGGTTTCGATCTTATTTCAACACAAATCTTCCAACGAAGCTTGTTTTGATGCATAAATGTATTTTTACTGTTGAATATTTCTTCTCCTGTTGTATTTTCTGACAACGGTTGGCAAAATAGAAGATCGTCATGAAGTTTTTAATTTTTTTTTTTTTCGTACCTAACGAACACTAGAAGATTTGCAAAATTTGTAATGTCGGTGGATTCGGCGACCTGCAACGCATGACAACAAATCTTACGTATATCGGATTATAATGTCTGTTTTATATTTTCAGCCATTTCAGTGATTCTTCGATGAACAGTGCTATCTGAAAGGCAAATCCAATCGAAAGACCTCTTTGCATTACCTCCGCTCATAATTTCTGCTATTATTTTTGCTGCATGCTTGACCAACGTTTCACCAATTGTATCCACTTTTTGGTATTAATAGCGACACACGATATGAAGCTTCTAAAGCCTTCATATTTTCACCTCCTGACAAGATTGACATCATTTTTTTGAGATTCTTTTAAAATTTTTAGTTTATTTTGAAACAAATTCTTCAGATGCGTTCTTCTTCTTCCTAGTTGGTTTTTTATAGATATCAGACTACACCCACCTTATTAATTTCATTTGATCCAGATACAATATCAATGTTTTCTTGCTGCTTATTAGATACAAGCAGATCTCTTTTGTGCGTTTTATAAATTCAGTCTTTAACCAAGGATCCATACTTTAGAATTTGAAAGCTAAAAAAATTATATTTATTTACATTAATAAATTTATTTAACATTAATAAATTTATTTATTATATTTATTAACAATATCCCATGTAACGACAAGTTTGAGTCTATCTGGTGTGAAGTGGAGGTTAACAAAACGAAATATATGGTGGAGTGTTGCTACAGACCTGGCTCAGTTGTAGGGAACGGAGAAATGCATCGCCAATTAAGCCTTATGGATCCCAAGCGAATGATTATTATCGATGATTTGAATTTTCCAAACATTGATTGGGTAGAAGAGAAATCTCATGATAAGAAAGAACAGGAATTTATTGAATTCTTGCGAGACAACTTTCTCAAGCAGCATGTGAAAGAAGGAACTCGAGGTCAAAGAGTGTTGGATTTGCTCATAGTGTCAAAAGGGATCTCTGTCAGGAATATGTCTATTTTACCACCAATTCGTGACAGTGATCATGCTGTTCTTTCTTGGGAAGTTCTACTTGTGTTGAATCTCCAAATAAAACAGACTACACGATAAACTACAAAGCTGGAAATTATGATCAACTTAGGAGAATACTATCTTTGTTCCCATGGTATCAGTTACTGAATGGAGAAAATGTCAGCAATTCATGGGAATATTTGAAAGAGTTCTTGAACGAGGGGGGGTATCTCAGTGAAACCCCTAGTGTTCAAAGAATAAATAGGTTGGGAGTGAAATGGATGTGCAGTCTTATTAAGCAAGAGATCGACAAGAAAATCATGTGTCAAGAATATCGTGAGAATAAGAGAGAGGAGTTAGGAAACATATCAGGCGCATATGTGAGTATTGTGAGAAAAGCTAAAACGGAGTAGGAAAAGAAATTGGCCATGCAAGCTAAAGGCAATCCAAAAGAATTTTATCATTATGCCGCAGGCAAAAGAAATAATAACTTTATTGAATGCAGATGGTACACGAGTGTCGGAAGCTAAGGAGATTCCGTTAATGAGTGCTATTTTGCAAAGATATATCAACCAGGTGCATGTAGCATGGTACACAGTACTATTACTACGTTGGATAAAGAGTTAGAGATTCATGAAAATGAGGTCGAGGACTGTTGCCTAACCTGGATAAGAATTTGTCGATAGGGACAGATGAAATATCAGCGCGTTTGCTAAAGGAATGTTCAGCCGAATTTGCTAGGCCTTTCACACATTTGTATAACTTGAGTCTCAGCTCAGGAATGATACCACAGGAACGGAAGGAATGTAATATAGTTCCATTGCACAAGGGTGGTGCAAAAACTAATGTGTCTAACTACCGACCTATTAGTATCTCTGTGTGGTAGTGAAGATTTTAGAGAAGTTGGTAAGAACTCGCATACAGAAATGGGAAGACATGCATTCTATACTCTGAAGGGAAAAGCATGGGTTTACTAAAGGAAGGTCATGTGTTAGCAATTTGCTCATATTTTATAACACAGTTACGTCCGAGTTGGATAAAGGGAATGGATACACTATGATAATGTTGGGTTTTTCTGAGGCATTTGATAGGGTACCACAAGAAAGGCCGTTGTGTAAATTGGAGAATATGGGATTGGAACATAATGTATTGAGTTAGATCAGGGGATGGTTGACAGACAGATATCAAAAAGTGGTATACAGTGGGTATGAATCTGCCTGATTTTAGGTAACAAGTGGTGTACCTCAAGGTTCAGTCCTTGAGTATTATTGTTCAATCTATACATTAATGACATCAAGCAGGGTCTGTCATCAGATTTGCAATTGTTTGCTGATGATGCTAAGATAGGCAGGGCAATTAGAAATGCCACTGATATTCAACAATTACAAAATGATTTAAATAGACTGGAACTATGGACAAACTAAAATGGCTATCAGTTTAATGTTAGTAAGTGTAAAGTTAAGCACTTTGACGTGATTAGAATTCCAGCGCCATATTATATTAGCGGGGGTTATGATATAAGAAACTGAAGAGTCAAGGACCTTGGTGTATTGATGGATAAGAATTTAAAGTTCAAATTTTGCAAATACAACTCAGAGGATAATTGCTATCTTAATGCAAACCTTAACATGTAAGGATAAGGAAGTCATTTTACCTCTTTATAAGGCATTGATAAGAACAAATTTGGATTACTGTGCGCACATTTGATCTCCCGGGTTCCAGCGGGATAACGAAGGTGTGGAAAAGGTGCAAAGAAGAGTTACAAATATCTACGTTTAAAATATATATAATTTTAAAGATTATATCAGGATTATGGGATTTAAATTATGAGAACAGATTGCGAGTATGTGGATTTACAGACAGAAAAGTTAACAGGAGAAAGAGGCTGATATGATAGAGGTCTATAAACTTTGAACGGGTGTTATAGCATTTCAGCTGATGAAATGTTTCCTTATGTGGAAGGCGGGGAGGAAAACACAGGGGAATCCATTGAAGTTAAGGTTGTTCTCAGTCAAGAAAGAGGGTAAGAGCTAGGTTTTTTTACCAGAGAGACATTTACTCTAGATGCATACACTATCCAGGGGGTAGTGAATGCATCTAGTGTAAATGAAATTAAGGGAAGCTGAGTTAAGTAGTTTAAAGCCTCCCTCGATGAGTCCTCAGATAATAATAATAATAATAATTATTATTATTATAGGTATCAACTTTCGTACATGATTCAAGCAATTATATCACTGTAAAAGTAGTTTCAAACTTATTAATCGTTATTTTAACTAACAATAAATTCGTAATATGATCAAATAATGAAGCACACCCGCCATTTGGATAAAATACACACTCCTCATGCACTTCGTATCTATCATATATTTCAATGTAATATCAATATATCAATAGTATTACAATTTTAATATGCACTTCGCTTCCATGGAAACCTTAACGTCTATAGAAGTCTTGGCAGGTTGGGTGGATAGTTACATCTACAGTACTAATGCTACATATAATTACTTTTTTTTTATCAGTCGCTATCGCGTTACGTACGTTCTTCGCGTTATTTTAAGCTCGCAATGTACTTCATATACGAAGCTGAACAAAGATTCAAGAATGATCTCCCGCGAATTTGCAAACTATTCAAATGAAGCATTTATCGTAATTTGAGTAGGAGTATATAAATTCTTTTAGGAGTATATAAATTCTTTTAAGAGTATATAATTTATTGAGAAATATATACGTTTAAAATAATTCTTATTTTATTAATAATGATCCCATGAGTTAATGATGCACAGCCGATAATTTCCATGTACCGAAGACCTTTCACATACCCCCGAGGGTACGCGTACCACACTTTGAGAAAGACTGATCTAGAGAAACGAGAGACTCATTAGCTCAGTCGGTATAGACGAAGCCTTTTGTTCGGAAAGAGCCGTGTTCGATTAATATGTCCCAGAATTCGAATAACAAATAACGTGGGACTCAAATGGATATGTAATCTAATCTAAATAAGCAAGAGATTAGTAAAAAACGGATGATTAGCAAGGAACACCATTATAAGGATGATGTCCATTATGAAAATTATAAGCAGTGGGTTAGAATAGTCACAACTGTTGTACGGAAAGCTACGACTGCGTGTGAAAAGAAACTGGCTCTGCAAGATAAAGCAACTCACAAGAATTCTATGGATAACCAGCTAGTAAAAGTAAGAATGAGTATGAAAGAATAACTCTTCTGAATACAGATGGTGTGAGGGTGACAGACGTAGAAGAGATCGTTCAACTGAGTCCCCATTTTGCTAAAAACTATCAACCTGGTATATGCAACAGAGAGTTCACTGCTAATGCTTCATTGGATTAAGACACTCAGGTGTCTGAAGAGAAGGTCTTAGAACTGTTGCACAAAGTGAATAAGAAATCAGTTGAGCAACAGTTTTAGGGACTGATGGGATAACAGCACGTTTGCTAAAAGTGCGTTCAGCTGAATTGGCTATTCCTTTGACCATGCTACATAATTTGAAGGAAGATTCCGCAGGAATGGAAATAATGTATGGTAATCCCATTGCTCAAGGTGGTTCAAAGACCAGTGTATCCAGCTATCGACCAATCAGTAGCTCAGCAGTGGTGGTGGCGGTGAAAAGTATGGAAAATTTTGTTAAGCCTTGCATCCAGGAATGGTTTCAGAGAGAGAGAATGCCTATTTTGCAACGAACAGCATGGGTTTACTAAGGGAAGGTCATGTTTTAGCCAGTTGCTCACATTATATAATAATGATACCATTAAACTAGACGAGGAGAATGGATACACCATGAAACGTTTGAATTTTGCTAAGGCAGAATACAGCAGAATACTTTGACAGAATACAGCATGGTAAACTGTTGCATTTGGAGAATATGTGTTTGGATTACATTAGCGTGGATAAGAGGATGGCTGACTAACAGATATCAAAGAGTAGTATAGGGGGGTGTGAGTCTGCAAGATTTAAGGTAACCAGTGGTGCACCGCAAGGATCAGTCCTTGTCCACTGTTATTCAATCTGCATATATATTAATGGTATTGGGAAGGATTTCATAGGCGTCATACAGTTATTTGCTGATGATGCAAAGATAGGTAGGATAATCAGTAATGCTGCTGATATGCAGTACTTTTACATTTGCAGATTGATTTGAATAGGCTGGAATTGTGGGCATGGGAAAATGGATGTCAGTTCAATGTCAGTAAATGTAAAGTCATTCACTTCGGCGTGATGAGATATCCAATGTTGTATTGCATTGGTGGCATTATACTTGAAGAAACTGATGAGGCTAGGCATCTTGAAATTTTAGTATACAGGAAGCTGATGTTTAAGAATCAGGTAGCAACATTGTAAGTACAATGATGAAACGAACGTTAACATATAAAGATAAGGATGTCATTTTCCCACTTTACAAGACCTTGATAAGACCTCACTTGGATTATTGTGCGCAGGTCTGTTTCCCTGGTTTTCGTTATGATTCTGATACAGCAGAGAGAATGCAAAGGAGAATGTTAAAAATGATATCAGAATTGTGTAAAACTGATTATGAAGACAGAAAGAGAATCTGTAGGAACTACCAATAGGAGAAAGAGGGATGATATGATTGAGACTTATAATCTTCTGAGAGGGTTTTACAGGATTTCAGTTGATGGAAGTTTTAATTTTATGGAGTGTAAGAGAAGGACAAGAGGGCATTCTTGGAAGATGAAAATGAATGACGCTGAGATAGGGGTGATGGCCAGATTTTTCTCCCATACAGTTATGCATGATTGGAATGGATTGCAATTGGATGTTGTGAGTGTGTATACATATATATATATATATATATATATATATATATATATATATATATATATATATATATATATATATATATATATATATATATATATATATATATAACTTTTCTTAAGACTGAGGAAGCAAATCAAGCTTTGATGAATATTATATATATACATACAGGGTGTTCGGGATAAATTTGACAGTTTCGTAAGAAAAAAGAAAATCTTCTTTGTATCTATTAAATTTAATGAATTGACAAAAAACATTACAGGCAGAGTTAATTACAATACTATCAACAAGATTTACTCAAAATAACCACCATTACCATCGATCACAGCTTCAATTCTGCTTCGGAACCTCGAACAAGCTGATGCTACAGTCTCCCTGGGAAGGGCCGCAAAAACTGTTTTAATTTTATCCATTAACTGGGCTTTTGTATTACTGGAAGTGCGATTGGTGTCTTTTTCAACTGCGCCCCATACAAAATAATCCATGGGGTTAAGGTCTGGGGAGTTTGGAGGCCAAACATTTGGACTGGTGAAGTCGTAGAAATTTTCAGACAACCATTTTTGACTTTTCCCAGAGGTGTGGCAAGGGGCTGAATCCTGCTGCCATACATACGGCCTACCATTGCCTACCCTTGTTATCCAGATCTTGACTACAGTTAGCAACTCCACGAACAAAGCCCGAATTCCAATGCCAGGGTTCTTCAACACCTGTTCCTGCAGATTTGCGAGGAATTCTGCTGTACGAACGCAATCAGATCGTCTGCTAGGGATCTTTCTTCTTGCTACATCCTCGTAGTCACCATTGCAAGTCTCTAGTTCATGCCTGATTGTTTTTACTGTATTCAGGGAGCATTGGGCAGCAGTCGTAATATCCTTATTTTGATGGCGGGCACGAATCATCATGATACAAGTTATTCTCTTCCATGATTCAGGTGGGTTCCAGCTATCCATCCTTTTCTGACATCTTGTATGTGAATGAAGAAGGGTCCAAACTTTTAAATGAAGAGAAGTGTGTGTTAATACATGTAACTTACGGAAAAATATAATTAATTATAAAAATGTCAAATTTATCCCGAACACCCTATATATATATATATATATAGAGAGAGAGAGAGAGAGAGAGAGAAAAGCACTCGAAGCACTCTAGAAGCACTCGAGTTAGATGGATCAAAGATTGGGCAGCTGCAAAAGGCCGCTTTGTTCGGCACAGCATTCATTTTCAGAAAGTGTTTCCACAACTCATAGGCCCTTGGGTAGGGCCCGAATTAGTGGAATACAACCAGCCTTTTCTTAAGATTGAGGAAGAAAATCAAGCTTTGATGAATATTATATATATATATATATATATATATATATATATATGTACAATATATATACAATAATATATGCAATAATAATATTTTTATTGATCTTTCAAATGTTCATTATGCACATATATGCATTAATCATCTTGAGTAACATTCAGTGTATTATTTTAAAAGATTCAGCACTAAGTGCTACATATAGAGATTTCAACAGTATTGGTGATAACATAGTTTTTTGCTAATTTTTTAAAATAATCACAGTAATAATTTACAATTATATAGTTCAGTTTTACACAATTTAAATTATATTACATGTTGTAGTTTACTTTTTTTTTTAAAGTTTGAGAAAGTAATTATACACGATATTTACACATATGAAACTAAAATGTTATATTTCCTAATTCTCACTATCGTATAATGTAAACTCATTATTTACATAATTTTTTTAGTAATTATTATTAACAAGAAAACATTATTATTACATTATGTTTTCTTGTTACATAGTAATATTATATTAATGAATTATCACATAATAATAATAATAATTACTATAATAATTTTCTTTGTTCCTTTTCTTTGGGAGAATTTCTGATTTCTTCCTCGAAGCTTTGCTGAGTTTATCTGAGGAAGATAATAGATGGCGGTGGTTTTATGGTTATGTTTCTATACTGGTGGCAATCCGGGTATTGATTTTATTGTTTCATGGTATGTGTTTGGAAGACTTCAACTGTTATTTTACAGTTTAACTTTTTTTTTATTTTGCAAGTAGGTTTCGATCCGGACATTGTGTGTTTGTTTGTGTCCTTGTAGTGATGCTTTTTGAGTGGGATTTGTCATAGGTTATGTGTGTGTGTGTGTGAGAGAGAGAGAGAGAGAGAGAGAGAGTAACAGGAATTTCTCTCATTTTCCTTCTCGCTATAATATTTATATAGCGCCTGTTTCAGCTCTCTGTATATTCCTAGGTTTCTGTCGTTGAACGGCAGTTTGTTTATCATGTCAGGTACGTAGAAGTTTCAGGTGGCTTTGCAATAGTGATTGTACTTATATGTTATATAGTGTGTTGACTATGGGCTTGTTATCTGATATGTTGTTCTAGTTACTCTATAGGTTGGACTGTAGTAATGTTTTAACATGACTGTGTAGTGGCATGTGTTTCACCTTAAATATTTTGTGTTGTGTCCATGTTGCATGCCACTACACAGTCATGTTAAAACATTACCACAGTTCAACCTATAGAGTAACTAGAACAACATATCAGATAACAAGCCCATAGTCAACACATTATATAACATATAAGTACAATCACTATTGCAAAGCCACCTGAAACTTCTACGTACCTGACATGATAAACAAACTGCCGTTCAACGACAGAAACCTAGGAATATACAGAGAGCTGAAACAGGCGCTATATAAATATTATAGCGAGAATGAAAATGAGAGAAATTCCTGTTACTCTCTCTCTCTCTCTCTCAATGTGAAAATATTTTAAGATGCACAATCACATCATATGCGTTCTGCGCAGATGACAGACTTAACAGGTTTCAATGGTTGCAAGATAAAATGGTAAAACTCATACTCTGGGAACAACCCACACCTATGTTAAGTCTGTAATCTGCGCAGAACGCATATGATGTGATTGTGCATCTTAAAATATTTTCACATAATGCTTTATAGATTAGTATTTTTATGTGTGTTGGGGCAATGTCTTTTAATCAGTATAGTTTGCTTGCTATTATCCTAAGCTTGGCGTGTAGGTAGTTTATATGGCTATTCCAACTTTGATCAGCATCGAAGTGAAGTCTGAGATAGCGTGTTGTTTTCACCTGTGTGATGATTGTGGTTTTAGATTCAGCTCTTTGTGTGATGGTTGTGGTTTTAGATTCAGCTCTTTGTGTGTTGGAGGATGATTGTCTGATAGTGATATATTTAGTTTCTATGGGCAGGGTTTGGGGGTTATTGAATATCATTAGCTTTGTATTTACAGGATTTATATATATGCCGTTTACGGTTAACCAGTTCGTGATTTGATTGATGTCGTGTTGCATATTTGTGTAAGCGATATTTGCATTGTGGTGAATGGATACTATGGCCATATCGTCTGCTTACTGGAAGATTTTACTATTTAGGGAAGATGTTGTGTGTATATATGTTAAATAGAAGGGGAGATAGGACAGCTCCTTGTGGTACCCTTTGTTGGAGACCGGATACTGTATCCACCCAGCCAAATGTTTGTTTTCATAGAAAATCGAAATACAGATATTTATTTATTTGTGTGTGTGTGTGTGTGTGTGTGTGTGTGTGTGTGTGTGTGTGTGTGTGTGTGTGTGTGTGTGTGTGTGTGTGTGTGTGTGTGTGTGTGTGTGTGTGTGTTCTTGTCTAGGAAATTAAGGTATAATACATCAAAAATCATGAAGTTGACTATGACCAAATCAATAACTTAATTGATGAAATACCCAAGAAAGGCTTTCTAATAGTGCAAGAAGGGAATTAAATGTAAAAATTGGGAGAAACAGAAAGAAGATATTTTCTCCTGTTTTAACCTTTTTAGATTAGGAGAAACAAATAATCACTCGAATGCAACATACATACCCGAAACCACTCGTAAATGGAAGGACAAAAAAATAGCACCGCGGATGGATCAAGTATTTTTTATTACTTGTAGTTTAATTCATTGGTTTTTAAAACAAATTTCATTTTTTCCATAATTGGAGTCCTTGAAGTGGCTTGAAAAATAAAAATGGAATTTTTTCATGCCCCCTTCAGGTCTTAAATAATTAAGCGTTGTAGTCTTGCTCTAGGAGAGCAAAATCATCTACAACTTTAAAAGACATTAATAAACACCTCTTCCCCATGATGGATTCAAAATCTTACCTTTCGGGATAAGAGTACGTGCGTTAACCAGTCGGTAAATCAGGCCACAAAAGAAGATTAAGAAGAAAGTTCTATCAGTTTTCTTCATTAAGTGATCCCATCATAACTACACATGCTTTTTCCATAAAAAAAGTTCACGAAAACGTGAATATCCTCAGACAGATGAACGCAGAACGTGGTTGTATATATTTATATTTAAATATTAAATCTTTATATATTAAGCAAGAATTAAATTCTTTCCAGGTGCTGATATTGGAAGTGACTCTATTTTGATTATAACAACATTGATGTTGAAATTGGGTCGGATGTCTACAAGAAAACCAAGAAGATGAATTGCTTTTAATAAATATTGCTTCCGAACTTTCCCAGAATCTACTGATTCCTTCGATCCTAACGCTTCTAATCAAGAGAATTCATAGATAATCATTGAAGTATCTGAAATATTCTAGGAATACATTGCTGCATCAAAAAAACCTTATATACGACAAATATTATTATCTATCAACGTAGAAGCTTGAATCCGATTTGCAAAATGTGGTTAATTATTTCCCATTTTCTTTTTTCCTGATATTACCCAAATGTTAATGTTACGAATTTACGTTCTCCAATTATTATTATTTTCTTGTGATCTTACGTTCCAGGTAGCAATTCTCAGTATTTCTTCCATGAATTTTGCTTTCGGTATTCCGTTAATAGTCAATTTCCGATAGAGCCATCTGGTCTTTTTACACTTTGATTTCTCTGAGAAACTGGGTTTTAGCGTTCTCTTATGAGATAAAATCCGTAATATCAATGCTATACTAGCATTGATATCTTGGATGCCACGCCTGGAGGTATACACTTTCAGAATGCTTTGTCTACATCACTTTCACCTTCGCTCCACGAAGGTGAATATTAGAGGTAAAATTAGTGGAGGAACATTTAGATATCAAATATCTGGTTCCTGCTTCTACAATACATTATACGTAACTCTAATATATCAGGTATGTTGACAAAAGCATTTAGACACCTAGTTGTGATAAAAACAAATGCGCTTTAATTAAATTTCTAGTACCGACTGGGACCATCTTTGGCCTGAATGAAAGCAACCACCGTCCAGGGCATGTCTTCAGCTAATTTCGGATATATCGAAACCAAAATATTCTTCCATTCCCAGCGCAAAGCCATTCCGTTTTTGATGCTGTTGACGGCCGTTGAGGTCTGGAGAGAATAGAGTTCTAATTTTTCTGAAAGATGTTCGATAAGGTTCAGGTCTCGACTCTGAGTCGGCTAGTCCAACATTTCGACGTTATTTAGTGGAAACTAGCTTCAAAATTGTAAGATGATTTCCAGATTAACAAGGAACGCTGTGCATTTATTACTTTACATAAAATCCTAGAAAAATAAATATTAAATAGACATGCTTCTTCAGCGCCAAGCGGTACTTAAATACTAGTATAGTTCGCCCACAGTTTGTAAGTCCCTAGTTGGCAGATTACCCAGAATAGTCGATTCATGCTGAAGGGGAGAAAGAAATGAAGGACGTACGAATTGGTCGCCAACACGCGAAATCACGTGCTTTATAGGTAAAATTTTCCAACTGTTATACAAGCAACATAGTTAACTACAATAATCATAAAAGAGAAGTTAATTTTCCGACCTGTAATAATAAACAACTCATCCCACAATACGGAATGATTACCCTATTATCGGAATGGATTCTCCTTTTTCTGACATGCGCAGAAGTGTCGAGGGATTTCTAATCGGTGAGCGAACTATACTAACGTCACAAGTAGATCGTACTTCGTTCGAGTGCGCTGTCTAGTACCTTCCAGATACATCTCGAAGGTTCTCGATACTTCGTTATTTTCATATAAATACAAGATGATCGCATCCACAGTCAGTCGTGAACAGTGTGATATTTGTGTATAAGCGCACACAGGTTCGTCGTGTCAGCCATAGTCTATTGTGGATTTATATTGCCAGACTTTTTTCATTAGTGTAAGACATATTCAGTGGATAATAACCGTTACACGGCCATTTTGGATCATTTTTTTGGGTTCACCCTTCCATCACTATGGCATCTACGAGTAAAAAAGCGTAAATCAAGTGATTCTTGTCGGTTTTTTAATGAAAAGTGGAACAATGTGTATTTTTTTTGTGCCGATCGACGATAATCCAGTATGTTTAATTTGTCGTGAATCAGTGTCAGTATCAAAAGAATACAATATAAAACGACACTGTGAGACAAGCATGCCTTAGAATTTCGATCACCTTCAAGGGCAGCTTCGTGTGGACAAAGTGAACCGGATCCAAATTGATTTAAAATGCCAGCAGGGTACGTTTAAAAGGCAGAGGGAAGAGAGCGAAGCGTGCGTCAAAGTAAGTTATGTAATAGCCGAAACAATTGCTACAAATTCAAAAGCCTCTTGGACGACGAGGTTGTTACAGAGTGTCTCGTCGCTGCTGGAGATATTCTGTGCCCAAATAATAAGGAAATGTTTAAAAAACTGAGTTTTTTAAAGGAACTTTAAAAAACAGTCGTCCGAATTTACGTCATATTCGCTTGCTTTAGATGAGAGCAGAGATGTGAAGGATACAGCACAACTGGCTGTCTTTGTCCGGGGCATTGATCAATAATTCAATTTGACAGAAGAACTGCTAGCGCTCGTATCTCTGAAGGGAACGACGAAAGGCACTGATTTTCTTGAAGCCGCCAAGAAAACGCTTCAGAATTTCGACCTCAGCTTAACCAACCTCGAGGGAGTTGTAACTGATGGTGCTCCTGCTATGGTGGGAAAGAACGAAGGGTTTATTGCGCTGCTACGCAAAGCACCGGAACTAGAAGGAAACGATTTCACCCATTACCACTGTTTAATCCACCAGGAGAATTTGTGCTCGAAAACTATTGGATTTGAGAATGTGATGAAAGTTATTGTGACTGTCGTCAACATTATTAGTGCAATAAGATTGAATCATCGTCAATTCCAAGAGTTTTTGACCCAGAGTGCGAAGCGAATCACGGCGATGTGGTTTATTATGGTGATGTGCGTTGGTTGAGCAGAGGGATGGTTCTTAAAAGAATCTTTCGATGGTGGAATTTAACGATCTGAAGTGGATTACAGACTTTGCTTTTGTGACCGACATCTCGATGCATATGAATGACCTAAATACGCGGTTACAATCCAAAGATCAACTGGTGCACACTCTGTTTGATCACATCAAAGCTTTTGTGGCCGAGCTCAAACTTTGAGAGGAACAAATCGCAAAAAAAAAGGACTTAACTCATTTTCAGCTTCTCGCTGAGTCCAACCGTTCGTCTTTTGAAGAATACGCTACAAAACTAGCAGTGTTGCGAAGTGAGTTCGAAGAGAGAGATTTAGTGATTTTCGTAACCAACAGTCTTTAGATTTACTTTCAATGCCATTGTCAATGCTTCGGAAATGCCAGACTCTGTGCAAATGGAGATGCTTGAACTCCAAAACAACTCTTCTTTGAGAGAAAAATTATTCAATGTGCCCTTGCTTACATTTTACAAAGACTACATTTCAGAGGACGCATTCCCTAATCTTCACCAACATGCTTTGAAGATGGGCGCTTTATTATGAAGAACATACTTATGTGAGCAGTTCTTCTCGAGATTCTTCTCATGTGAAGTCCAAGACAAGAACTCAGAATATGAACCAAGATCTCGAGAATACTCTGCGCATAGCGACTTCCAACATTGATGCCAATATCGACAAGCTGATCAAAGAAAAACATTGCCAAGTTCCCCATTGACATTGTAAAAAATGAATTTTTCTTCATTATTTTTTTTTTAAGTATTGATCGCATTTACTTATCATGAACTCGACTCCTACCTATGCTCATAAAGCTGTATGTGTTTATTTTTATAAGATTTTATGTAAAGTATTAAATGCACAGCGTTCCTTGTGAATCTGGAAAGCATCTTACAATTCTAAATACCGCAGTATAGCTTAGTGGCCCGCGGGCTTCACTGAAATTTTTAATGCGGCCCGCACTGTCTGAAAGGTTGACGACCCCTGCCATAGAGCATTATCCTGCTGAAACATGTAAGGATCACTGTCGGAGTATTCCCAGAGCGTTCGAAACATGAACTTGTCCAGGATGTCCAGGTAGCCATCAGACGTCATGGTTTTGGGCCACCAAACTTGACAGTTGGGATGATGCAGTCCTGCGAGATCCGTTTAAAGGTAATCTCCAGATCCAAGCACGATCATCAGAGTGAAAAATTTGTAAGCGTAATTCGTCGCTCCACAGGACCCTTCTCCAATAATCTACGGCCCAATAATGGTGTGAAGTACACTAGCCCATATGTTGTATGGCGTTGAGGGGGATGATGTGTGCTGCAGCTCTGTATGTCCGCGGACAGTTTTAGTGCTGGCAGATGTCCCTGAAACATTTTCCAGTCTGACTACAAGGTCCTCCGCTGATAACTTATGGGATTGTCGAACATTCCGAGACAGAGCTAGTCGATCTCGATCAGTGAGTGTCGGTGGCAACCCAGGGCGTTTTCCTAGTGTTGTAGCGCCATCAACTTTCCATTTACGAATGACATAAGCAACGGTGGCTTTCGGAATACTGAGACGGGTAGCAATGTCACGGAAAGAAAGACCAGTGACATGACACCCAACTACTATACTACGTGAAGTCTGTCAGTTCAGCTGAACGTGGCATGTTGACATCGAGTACGGTGCAAAATATGCAGCGCATTCCATCTTTTATTACCAGACTTACAAAGACATTCCCTGAATATTTTCGGTGTGGTAGGATTCGAAATTTTCATTGCACGTAAGGTGTCCATATACATTTGTCAACATAGTGTAGACAATAAGGAGCAGTCAGTATTGAATATTTGCTGTTGGTTGGAAAGAACATGTTTCTAAATCCCACAATAAGTATATTTATATGGTCTTTTCAAACGAACGCGAGTTGACCGATAACGTACAGAAATGATAGGATTTATTCTCCTAGAAACTCACGTTTTTCATTCCATAATATAAGAAACCATTAGGAAAAACGCACATAATTTACACAGATAATATACTAGTCTCAGAGCCGTAGCTATTTTGACCATAATTCAAAACTTCTTCTACAACAACAGCGAAGAGTAGGGATTGATAAGACAAACATGTTTGACAGTAAGATGCCAGAATAAAGTAGTATCGAACGAACACTTTTATGGATAAATTTACAAACCAAATTCTCAACAGCTACGCTACAGTAATAATCAGAAATACTCAAAGAAAATAAATCCTGCAACGTCTTTTCACTTCCCAAGTAGAAGTCAGGATGTACTCGTGCAGTGCTAACGTTTTGCATATTCTTACATTCGCTGCGTAGACTACAGTTCCACTCTGTTAGATGAGATGCAGTCTTCCTAATACAAGGTTCTCAGTTCATCCTTAGGTCTTTGTTTTCTATAATAATGAATTAAATCTACAATTTTATAAGAACAGACCATAATAAGAACTTCTTTTAAACGTAATTGGGTGCACTTTGATTGCTTTCTTAAAGGAAACAGTCAGTCGTTGATAGGTCCTCCGAATTGTTCGATTTTGGTATAAATGCAGAAAAATTATCCTACCCAAATGAACGATGTAAACAGGTTGATGGAAGGAAGTGTAATGAGTTCGCATATTTTTCCCATCTTAGCTAACTACTGGAATATTCATGGAATATTCATGCAATATTTACTTGCCACTCTCTCCCCAAAAGCCTTTTCTCTGAATTCGATATGTCAACGACATTTTTGCATCTCGATCTCTTCTTTATCTGATATCTATGTTTTCTTCACAAAATTGGGTCAGTCCTTTCAAGGATTTAAATTGGTTCTGACATAGAAGTCAAAAGGTCCTTTCGACTCTACACATTGTCATCGAACGGCAACATAATTTCAGTGTGCAGTTTTCAGTTTACAGAGAGAAAAGTAAGTGAATTGATGCTGCATCTCATCATCATACATCTCAAAATCAAAGCCTTCTGGTAGAGCTACTTTTATTTCAAATGGCTGCAATAAAAGTAGTTTTAACAAAAGGCTTTTTCTATTTTTGACCATTATTTCAGATTAATATTTTTTACTAATATTTTGACCCTTATTGTAATATTTTGACTATTATTCCAATCCTTCTTCAGAGTAATTTGCTCTTCCCGTATGAAGTATGAAAATAATTTATAATTTTATCTAATAATTACTGCAAGTATTTATTTAAAACATCGCTTACATTTTGACCCTAATTCTAATTCTTCTTCAGAGGAAGCTGTGTGTTAAGTAGAATATAATATATAATTTTATCTACTAATTACTGCGAGTATTTATTTAAAACTACGCTTACATTTCGGAAGGACACATTTACTACTTGGAAGAAATGGAGTCAACTTGTTTTTGGTCTTTTAAAGCTAATGCACTATGCTACATTCGTACTGTGGACTGGCGAAGGATTTTTCCGCATTTTTATTGATTTTATGTATTGTTTTTGTATATTTACTTATATTTACATAGTCCGAAATGTTAGCTTTAGACACCAAACAAGGAACGTTTTCACCCATTTCAAGCATTATTCTGCCTTTATTTTCTAATTAATGAAACGAATCTGAAAGTAAATAAATTGATAGAGAAAATCATAATGACGTCATTAAAATTCTATTTTATTTTAAGTTATACCGTTTTGTTGTTTCTAAGAATAAAATTAATTTGCCATCAATTTGTATTATTTCGATGCGAACTAGATTGTAAAACTATTCTTCTTCAATAACACACATTTATCTTTTAGAAAACTAATCTGCTAATATTAATTTTGCAGGCTTTCATTCGAAATGGCAGCAAAGAATATTAGAATAAATGACTCAATGATTCCAAGTAGAATTACAACTGAGGACTTTATCCAGTGTATATTGAAGATTATCAGATTCAGAATAAAGTCGAAGTTCATGAAAAGAAGAGAAATTATTTCAGAAAGAGGAAGCAGAAGCAAAAGGAATTGAATATAATTATGCGAACTTAGAAGAAAATACCGGAGGACAGTGGATCCTTTCTTTAAATAAAACAGTTAAAAATAAGGACGGTCTGACTTCTCTTGAAAACTGCTGGTCAGAGATTGTGAAATTGGTTAACCGATAACGTCATATGGCAGGCCGAGTGTTCAACAGCATTAAACCAAAGAGCTTCGTTGTACAGAAGTGAAATAGATGCGTACTTTTTTGAACGAGATGAGCAGAACAGATGGAAACCTTGTAAGGTGATAGCAAATAGATAAAGAAATTGTGGAATAGTAAGAGACGTAAGCAAAATAGTAATCTTTATCATACTACAGAAATGAAAATAACTTTTTTCAATTTTAAATGATTTCATTCAAAATAGCAGATATTTGTAAAATTTCGTAATGCAGGCATATACTCAAAAAGAATTCGGTTACTTGGCTTTTAAGTGAAATATTGACAACGACTGTTAAGCGAAAAGAAAATTATGCTCTGGAATTAAATTCAAGAATTAAACAGGACGTATCTCAACGGGCTTTATTTTATAATATTCACGAATACAAAATAAAACTTGTTATTAATTTTTCGTAGTACCGTTTGTTATGTTCAACCTAATTACGGGCAGAATAATAACTCTCATACTTTATTTGGAATGCGTAAATTCAAATCTTTACTGCAATTCATTAACACATAAAAGTGAGAGGAAATCACTTCTATCCTAGATAGAATAGTTTTTTTTTTTTTACTGAGATAATGTAAAACAATGTCAACCTCTCGTATACTTTCCTTCACGACTATCATTTCAATTAAAATGAACATCAAGTTAAATCTAACTTTGTCTAAGAATGTCCAAGTACACTAAGCGAAAACTACAGCTAAACAATTATAACATTATGATAAGAATTTGCACATTGTATTAATATTTTAAGCAAATTAAAAACATGAAGAGTAAAGCTTAATTTCTCACGTTTAAAATAATTTTTAAATTTTTGTGTGTGTGCTAACTTTCTACGTGATTTCACTTTTATCTGCAAAATATGACTTAAATATCCAAGTCTAAATATTTCAGCAATTCCTCTTTACTTCG
Source organism: Typopeltis vanoorti (assembly GCF_054136105.1). NCBI lineage: Eukaryota > Metazoa > Arthropoda > Arachnida > Uropygi > Thelyphonidae > Typopeltis > Typopeltis vanoorti. The sequence continues at coordinate 78,296,778 of NC_143553.1, read as the reverse complement.
TATTCAATCATTTAGTTTCAGCTTTGTAAGAGTGCATCTACTTCGTGATATTTATTCGTAAGTTGTTGAGATTACAACTGAAGCTTTATTTGTGGACATTGAATAAGACCTTGCATGGAATCATCAAATAGTTTATCGGAACGAGATATTTTGTTAGGTTTCTTGTTTGGATAATCGATGGTGTTTATTTATTCATAAATTTTACTTCAGGAAGATTAAGGAGAGTTTTTTATTTTATTTTTATTCATACGGCATTTATATTTGTTATATTAAAAAATAATAAAAAAAACTCCGAAACTGTTTATTCATTATGAATACTTCTTATACTCTGTAACATTACGGCCGAGCATATACTATTCTACTTCATTATACTGTGTCATTAAACCGGATTTTGTGTCACTTTTAAAGATAATGCCACCAGCGAAAGAACACTTTTAGTGCTGCATTGATGCAAGCACACTGTGTGCGTGCATCAATATCTACTGTCTTGAAGAGGAAACAAATTTCATCATTCATGTGTGAACACGTTTCTCTTCTGCAGGATTTTTTTTTATCTTTCACCTCTAGCTAAACTACTTATTATAAGACGGAATGTTTTGAATGGCGATCGGTTTGAACTTCGTCCGCTTCCATTCTATAAAATTATTTTCCAGCCAAATAGCTTTATGTAAATGACATTCTTTTAAATGTCTGGGAATAATGTTATATGTGGTCTACAGCAGGGTGGATAAGATTCACACAGAAACGTATGCCAAAATATACCGTTCGATAAATGTTTTTCAACCATAAAAATTGTACATATAAAAATCAAATGCCAATTAATATATATATTTATATTCCTTCTTCTGTTTTCGCGTTAGCCTCATTTAAGCTAAGTCATTTGGATTCTATAAAACTTAAATTACTGCTTGTGATATGGAATTGTCCTCCAGGCCAGTTTGCTTCTTTTGCTGGTTGAAAAACCGGAGTTTACAGAAGGAGAAACCCTGCCACCGCCGTTTGCTAGTAGATAACTCACCATTTAGTGAAAAAGCTGTGATAAAGATTCTTTGCTTCTTACAGAGAATTCGAACCAGGCTTCCGAACTAAAGTGCATCATCCAACAACGCTACTGATGATTTTTCGTCATATCACTAGGTGGTAGATGACTGTTTTTCCGGTGAATTACCACCACTCAACTTATTGGAAATCTGAAGTAGTGAATGTCATGTTTGGTCCTTTCCTCTCTTCAGCCATGCAGTAAGCGATATCCCTGGTAGTCATGCCTGACTTACTTAGTCACTCAATCTCAAGGGTACATCAGAAAAGACTGTAGTACGCCGTCCGCTAGGTGGCAGGCGGGCAAGAATCTATCAGTAACGAATCAGGAAGGTTTCCGATCAACAGGTGCATAATTTTGCTGCTACATACTCTGTCAAGTCGTGTCTCCTGAAGAAGACAGGCGATTCTGTTCTCTTCTTCATCTAACCATAAACGAACAATAAAAAACGCCAAACATTGATAGTACAACTGTGGCTAAATAAAATCTTGCTTAAAAACCAATCCCATTTTTTTTTATTCGTATGGAGTTTCCTCCCTCCCTTTTTCTCCCCCATCCCTTAGGACCGGTTGAGCCCCATCATGGGGGTTAAGTATTTATGATTGTAAGTTCATGTGTGTTCACGGGGCCGGTTTGCCTGTTTTAAAGGATGAAAAACCCTCTACAACCGTATCAGACCGGTTAACTCATCTTTAGTCGAAAGAAACCAGATAAAGATTTCTCACGTCATGGACGGTGATCAAACTCAGGTCTTTCCGACCAAATGACTACGCAATCTCTCTTCCGTTCAAGATGCTATTTTAGACCCACCGCAGCAATTAACTTCATTTAAATCCCAGAAACTCCACTTATGCGTAGAATACTGTTTACATGTTTGGGATGGTGCACTTAAAATCTCCATAAAAATCCTCGATGCTCTCAAAAGGGGAGCATTTCGGCATATAGATGTCATTCCTACCTTACAGGCCTATTTCTGTCCTTATCTCACAGAGGCAGTATTTCATCACTGTGTCTGTTCTGTTCTTCAGGTGGTTTTCCCATAGCTGCTCCACTGAACTGGTAACCGTCATCCCTTCACTGTCGGTTAGATCTGTTAAAACAAGCGCAGTACCTTCCCATTCCTTTTCAGTGAGATTGCAGTGAAACAGCTTTTATTAATCATGAAGCATTCGCGAACAATTACAACCCAGTGCACTTGAAAAATAATGTTAGTAAACTTTCTCAATCCTCTCGCCTACACTTAGCAGTAGAGACTGATTTGTTGTAGCGTTCTTCGACACCTTGTGTATTGGATTAATATAATATAATATATTCCAAAATATTAGATATTTTGAATGATTTCCAAAATATTTCATGTATAGAATTTTTTGGAAATCTTTCAGGTCAATTTTATTCTATCTTTAAGAAACGATTTTCGCAAATTCTGGATTCCGGATGAAACTGCAAAGTTGCCAGTAATGTTTATTTAGATTAAAATATTTTGTGAGGAACAAGTCACTTACACAACAGTCGTGTTTTTTCGGTTCGTTCGGATTGTGAAGTTCATTTCGTTTTCTGAAAAGAGCATCTACTTAAAGCAATAACAAATCCCATTCATTTCTCAAAATATGAAGTTAGAATTTTTTCCATCTCTCTCTCTCTTTCTTTCTCTCTCTCTCTCTCTCTCGCTCTCTGTGTGTATGTGTGTGTGTGTGTGTGTGTGTGTGTGTGTGTGTGTGTGTGTGTGTGTGTGTGTGTGTGTGTGTGTGTGTGTGTGTGAACAGAAATTTATTTCCTGTAGCTAACATGCTAATATAAATTCAATTATTTTGATAGCGATTATTTCCTTGAACCTTTATAATACATTTGCAATGGAGGTTGAATTAGCCATTTTCATGCGAGGGTGGAAGTAGTTCCCTCTAGGAAACTTGAATTCTTCATCGCACACAACAGGAAATGTGCTGAACACTTAACAGACACAAATACAATCTCCTTGCAGCATAAGTAGCTTCACCCGTTATTCAATTACTGATATCAAAAATGAAATGTTTTTGTTCAGCCAGATGTGGTTTGTTTTACTGATTTTATGGTTTCATTTGACAATGTTCTCCACTTCATTCAGAAGAAGAATATACGTCTTTTGTCAATACCGCATTACCTTGCAATGATAGCAAACACAGTAGTGAAAGACGCAAAGAGTGACCACGTACTCGTCTTCTGGCAGATGATCAATTTTGAAATGGATAATTCCTAAATCTGAATTACAGATCTTAATTCAGTACTTTGAAGTGCATAATGAAATAAGCTAAATACAATCAGAAAAAGACACTTTAAGTTGCAGCTTTAACTAGCGTATCTATCCAAAGGAAGAATACTGAACAAAATCTCTCTTTTTATTTCCATGTTTTTTCTTGTTGGAGAAAGTCTTCTCCCCAAGTTGTTGTGAAAATATTTGTGGATTTATTTCTGCAGATTTACTTCACAAATTTAAGTAAACAATAATAATAATAATAATAATAATACAAGTTGTAAAAATACCACAGGGCTCTGAAGTATCATTGGTTGTCATTGTCATCATCAAATTCTTGAAAACGTTTACATCATAGCTAAATTCCTATCGACAACTTTTCTCCAAATTAATCTGTTATCTGTTAATACTCAAAATTATCAGATCTTATATTTCCTCTCTTATCATCTACTTTTTATTGTATTCTTTCACCTAGATATTGGACTTCATTTGGATCTTCTTCCTAACATTCTGATTGAGATGTTTAAGGATTACAACAGGAAACTGGGATGAGAATTCCACGTAGCCTTTTAAGCAATGCGGAGAACCGACCATTCCTTAAAAGGCTGCTGACCTAATGTCTGATCCTCACCTTCTAGTGGAGTACCCTGTTTAGTATCTACCTGAATACTGAACGAACGAGGATGAGCTGGTACCTTTGGAATTTTGATTTTAATTTTATTAATAATTTTAAGAATAAAATTACTTCGCACAGAATCTGCATGATTATTTTGATCGCCTCTGTTGTAAAGTCTTACACAATCATAAAGATCTAAGATTTCTCTTCAAGAAACTAATCTGCTGATAATAATTTTGCAGGAATTCCTTGGAAACAGCAGAAACGAAACCGAAGGAAATGACGCAATGCTTCCAAGTAAAGTTACAACAGCAGCTTTCATCCACAAACATAGTAAAGATTATCAGCTGAAGCATCATGACGAAGTTGATGAAGACCATGAGGAGAAGAAGGAAGATCAGAAAGAGGAGTAGAAGGAAGATCAGAAAGAGGAGTAGAAAAAGAAGCTAAATATAATGATGTTAATCAAGAAGAAAATAATTCGGATATGGAAGGAAAGTGGTTTTTTTTTTTGGATAACATGGAAGACGATATGAACGGTTTGATTGCTCTTGACCGAGGCTGGTTGTAAGTAAGGAAATGTGTAGAAGATAACCTCATCTGGCATGCAAAGTGTTCAACAAAATTAAACAAAGAGACTGCAACAGTGCTCACAAACGGAGTAATCATATGCTACACTAAGGACTACAGGGACAAATCTGACGTCAGAAGAGTGGCTAATATTATCAGGTCAAAGGTTGATTTTCCAAGAAGCATGTTTTACAAAACCAACAGTTCGACCAGTCAAGGAGAATATAATATATATAAAAGACACCATGTTTCAGTATACAGAAGTGATCCAAATGGCTCCTTTTTGAGCGAAATGAACAGAATGAATGGAAACTGGAAATGATGTGACTAACATAAATAGAAATTGTGGAATAATAACAGTTACATGCAACAGCGTTCCTCTTTCAACTAAAAAGTAGTTCATTTTAAATACTTGCTTTATTAATCATTCGTAATATATACACAGAATCGAGAGAAATGTGGTTAATTTTTGTTTAAGTAAATCACTGAATAATATTTCTAAGCTAAAACAAAATAACTAATTTGAATAATTTCTCAACCAAATATTTGGATATAAACATCTTTTCATAACAAGTAAACTTCCTTACCTAAAGTTCGCTAAATACAAAACACAAATATGTGGTTGTTTAATAAAATACGATTCGTTCGTTTTTTTCATAATTATGTTTACTTTTAGATATGAATTTGAATAAGGTCGACACGCACTTTTTGATTTCAAATGGATGAATTCGAATTCCCAAAGTTCATGAACATACAGATGAAGGAAAAAACGATTCTTTGCTGGACGGTGAAATTTTTACCTCGAATATTATGTGGGTCATCTTGTACATACTAATATAAATGAACAAATAAATATTCATTACACAACGAATACTTGTGGTCAACATTTGTTTCATCATTACACAAAATCTCTTTCTAAATTGATTTTGTTCTTCTACTAAATGTTTTATGTACAGTATAGTGGTTTATTTTCCTTTTTTTTCCATATTGCTGTGTATATTTTGTAACGAATCTAATAGCTTATTCCTTAATAATTTGATCATATTTAAATTACTGTCCCTCCATCAGTCTGAAAATAGACAATATAATGGTTTTCTTCAAGCATCAGTGTTGTTCCTGTTCTCTTATGTAATTCCTAGCTAGAACATTTAAATGAATCCACATTTCTTCCATTATTTCCTTTTTTTAACTTCTTTCAAATTTCATTTAATTCCTGTAAAGTTATGGATTCTTCTTGTTACTTATTATGTGAGGAGTGCTAAATTTATCTTTCCATAAATTCCCGTAATAATTATTTCTTTCCTTTTTGTCTTCTAATGATATCTATATTACTCTGTTCTTTACTTTCATTGTTCGGGCACTTCAAAATTTTATATGGCGACAATTGTTCTATTTTTCTCAGTTTCTACTTCTTTTGCTTAGTGATCTCAGTTTTCTCTATAATAAATTCTAATTTATCTTTTAGCTATGACATTTTTTCTTTTAGAATTCAGTTTATTTTCAACTGTATCAGAAGATCACTATTTTCTGCAAGTTTCATTTTTCTCTTGTATGCGTTTTTCTATGTGTTTGTTCCAAATTCTGATGTTCCTTTTCCATTGCCATTTTCCTTCTCTAGAATGTCGTTGGCTACTTTCTTTTATTATTTGGCATTAAGAATTGCACAAAGTTTTATTCTAGAAGCTTACATCCCTTGAACACACATTCATCAACTAAGATGAAAACTGCAATAGAGCATTGAATTTCCTATGCACTCTATCCACATTGCCGCCCTTAAACATGAATGCAGTGTGGATGTTGATAGTCCCATATTAACACACAAAAGTGACCCAGACGGGCCATTTTATAAGCGACATAAACAAAACGAATGGAAACCGGTATGAGTTATGCGTTAGTGGGAAAATAAAGAAAGAAATTGAAGCATAACAACAAGAATCGAATGCTGTAACTATTCTACTAAAAGCAAAGTAAAGTAAAGTAATTGTTTTTAATATATATCTATATGTAATATTTTGAAACAATTTTTAACTCATTTCTTAACGACTTGTAAAATTTTATTGGAAAAGTAAAAGAATTATTCTCTTTGATTAAAATGATTCGATTCGAATCACTATTGCAGATCTTGAACATACAGATGAAAAAAAAGCTGTTTTCTTCTAGACAGTGAGTAGAATAAATTTTACATTTATTCTAATAAATGAAAATTTTATTCTAATAATTCAAATTCTAATATTGAAATTAATCTAGTACAGGGCGTTCGGGAGTCCTCTATCAGACATTATTCGAGCCATCTGTTACACCAAAACATGAAAATGTTTGATATGATAACAAATAATGACATTAAGTATGTTAATCAACAATACCAGTTGGGCACCTCCAGTTCTGAACTGTTATTATTTTAATATAATTAACGGCTATTTTAGCCTGTTTTTGTTTAAGAGTGTCCCTTATATTTAATACATTGACTGACATAACTCAAAAGGGGTATATATATATTTTTTAGGGCATTACGGGCGAGTGTAGAAGGCAATTATGGCAGAATAAAAAATGTGGAAAAATTATGTACATACCTTGATTTTGGTTTAAAGATGCCTTCTAAATCCAAGCTCTTGTTGAAAAGGGGGGGGGGGAAAGAGAGGGAAAGAACATGGGGATGTATTTGAGACACGGGAAATAAGTTTGGGAACCCGGGTTACTATTAATAATATATATATAAATATATATATATATTATTTTGTTGTGGGGAGAGGGGGGGAGGAAAGAAGGGGAAGGGTATCCTTATGTGGAAACTGGGGCAAGGGTTTACGGGGTGTGGACCGTTTCGGTCATCGTCTGACCATCGTCGGAACTTTGTGGGAATGACTATAGGGCTATGTCAAGGCTGCAAGATGTATCTGCCAAATTTGGGCATTTGTCGTCGCTAAATGGCCGGAGGCGTGGCTTAATTTGTAAGTTTTGGAACGTCCAACATTCGGAGATTAGGTAGGGGCGGTGGACGTTGATAGAATTACCATCGCATTTTATGGCAATAGTTTCGGATATTCTAAGCATCGTTTCGTTTTCTTGTTTGTCAATGATTATGGCTTTGTCAATTTGGGGAATGTGTTTTAGTTCAAGGGCGTGAGCTGCAATTTCAGTCTTCCCTGTATTCTGTGGTTTGTTTTTCTTTTTGATGTTGCGATGTTTTTTCGTGTTCAGATATTCTGGAATGGGAATATTGCAATCCCTGAAGTGCTCTTGTAGTCTAGTCCATAACGACCTAATTGTACAGCCCGTGTAGGTGACGTCACAGTCTTCTTGACAAGGAAATTTGTAGACTACGTTGTGGTGTTCGAATAATTCTTTATGAGTGAGAGATTTAGTAGTTTTAGGAGAATTCCTAATTTATGGTTTATGGTGAATACTAGCTTATAGTCCGTGTTTTTGAAAATGTATTTGTAAGCCTTGTATGTGTTTTGGATGTATGGCAATTTGATGACCATACGTGTCGGGAAGTCTGCTTTTGTTGTGTTATTGTTAAGACGGCATTTTGCCGTAAAGTTCGCGTAATTTATTAGATGCGTGGGGTAGTTACGATTTTTGAAAACCTGTGTTAAATACTTGAGTTCAGTGTTTAGAAAATTGCTGTTGGTGGAGAATTTGTAAGCATTGATAAATTGTGACAGGATGACTGATTTTTTAACGGAATATAGGTGGTATGAATTGAAATGGAGGTAGTTTCCGACATGTGTGGACTTGTGAAATATCTTCGTGGCAATTCTGTTATGGCTTCTGATTAATGTAAGATTTAAGAAATTGATGGATTTGTTCTGTTCTGTTTCCGTGGTGAATTGTAGTCTGTTGCTAAAATCGTTGAGGGATGTTTGTAAGGCAGAGATGTGTGAGGGTTTGCCAATGCATAGAATATCGTCAACGTATCTGCCATAGAAGTGATGCCGGGGGGGGGGGGGTGGAGTAGAAGTGATTCAATGTGCGCCAGGAATAACTCCGCTAATTGTCCACTGATGTTTTGGCCCATTGGGAGACCGAAAATTTGAACATATAAGGAGTTGTTGAATTTAAAGAAGTTGGCGGATATTGTGAGTTTAATCAAACTAATGATGTCATTTGGTGTTAATTTTGTGCTTGTGTATAGGGTGGGGTCCTCGGAGAGTAGTGTTTTGGGAACATCCACGTTGGTGTATAATGAAGTTGCATCTAGTGAGGAGAGGATGTCATCCTGGGATGGAGTAGTGTTGCTTAATTTCCAGAATAGGTCATCTGTATTTTTGATCATACAGATAGACGTTGTTAGTAGTGGTTTGATGAGTTTGGCAACAAATTTGGATAAAGGAGCTGTGGTGGTGTTCTTGTAGGACCCATAGTCCCCTACAAGAACACCACCACAGCTCCTTAAGCCACGTCTCCGGCCATTTAGCGACAACAAATGCCCAAATTTGGCAGATACATCTTGCAGCCTTGACATAGCCCTACAGTCATTCCCACAAAGTTCCGACGATGGTCAGACGATGACCGAAACGGTCCACACCCCGTAAACCCTTGCCCCAGTTTCCACATAAGGGTACCCTTCCCCTTCTTCCCCCCCCCCTCTCCCCACAACAAAATAATATATATATATATATATATTTATATATATATTATTAATAGTAACCCGGGTTCCCAAACTTATTTCCCGTGTCTCAAATACATCCCCATGTTCTTTCCCTCTCTTTCCCCCCCCCCTTTTCAACAAGAGCTTGGATTTAGAAGGCATCTTTAAACCAAAATCAAGGTATGTACATAATTTTTCCACATTTTTTATTCTGCCATAATTGCCTTCTACACTCGCCCGTAATGCCCTAAAATATATATATACCCCTTTTGAGTTATGTTAGTCAATGTATTAAATATAAGGGACACTGCTAAACAAAAACAGGCTAAAATAGCCGTTAATTATATTAATAGTGTTTTAGAGGAGTAGCATGGGTATTTCCCAGAAATTATACTTAGTTATTATTTTAAATTGAGTTAAGCATTATTTTGAATCACATCTATTATTTAGATGACTTTCAATTATCTGAATGCATTAATTTTTCTTAATTCAACATCAATTGAATATTATTCATGTTTTTTTCAAAAAATTCGAATGAAATGTTTAATTAAAATAATATTAAAAAAATAAAATATTTGATAAAATTAAGTTGTTTTTATTGCACTTTGAAGAATAACAACGATTTCTTCCTTTATTTATTTTTTCTTTTATTCCTTTATTTCCATATTGTACTTATTTTTTACCCTGTACTTTGTAAGCCGTTAGTTGTATTTCATAAGTTGGGGCTAAATTTTGCGCAGATTTAGTTCTAACTTTAAATCAGTAAACGGAAGGTTCTGTTTACAAACGCAAACAGAATGGATGAAAACAGTGAATGAAAAGTGACGAGAATGACTGCAGACAACTGCTTCCATTCCGTGTTTCTAATCTATCTGATGTTGTTGCGTGTACTCCACTTGATTTTTCTGGGTTGCATTGTAAACAAATCTGAGTACTTGTAATAGATGGAAACCCACAATGATCACTATGTGTACCTCCATACACAACTATTTTTAATATTCCTTTACATTTTTAAATAATTCTAAAATAATAAATTGAAATATAGTTTTCTATAACTTTAAAAATAAACATGCAATTCCCAATTCGGTGGTCCTATATCAAGAAGCAAGGAAGTTGTGTTACTTTATTATTTTTAATATCATGCACAATTTGTTTTCTTGGTTAAATATTTGAAGGCAAAGGTTCATTGTCATAATCTCCTTCCAATACTTTTTGTGAATATTTTCAAGTCAATTCAGCAAAAATATATAGCTTTATATAGTTTTCCGCGGTCTCAAAAAGTTTAAGAAACACTATTTTGAAGTACTGCTGAAATCAGTATGGTGTTAAATAATGATGTAAGAGAGCGGATGTTGTTCTGCTGTATTTGCACATAAATACAGCAGAACAACAGTATTTGCTGAAGTATTTGCTTTAGATTTCTCAGTGAATTGGCGGTTGGGGAGTGGAGAAGATAAAACTTAGTAGGAGAATAGCCGTGCTTTCTTTATCTTCAATAAACATAACTTAATATAAATAATAAGAAAACTTATAAATTATTAAGAAAAGCGATAACTGTAAAATACGTATATAGCAGTCATCATTCCGCATATCATTTTTATTCAATTAAAAGAAGCTTTGTTACTTTCTAGTTCATTAGAACCTGAATTAGGTTACTGGAGTATTTTTACATGACTGAAAACAAAATATACCGCGTCCAGTATTTTGGGTTTTATAATGCAGGGTAAATTTCAGGAATTTATGAATTTGTTTCAGGAACTCATTTCATGGGGCATCTCATTCACAATAAACCTATTCAGTCTTTATACTCTTACATGATGTTGTAATGTTTATTTCATTTGCTTTCTCTTTTTTAATATATTTATTCTCATGTTTATTTTTCCTATTAGTTACAAGAAGCAAATAAAGTCATAGAAAATTCATAATCATGTTCCCTAAAATTCTATTGCAAGTTTAACCATTTTGTCGTTTCTAAAAGTGAAGCCAATTTGCACTGAATTTCTGCGATTCTTTTCTTGCCAAATATTTCCCTTTTAGAAAACTATTTCCTGATATCAATTTTTCAGACATTCCATCAAAATGGCAGAAAATAACGCCAAAATAAGGGATTCAATGATTCCTCTTAAAATTTCAAATGAGGACTTTATCCGCGTATATAGTGAAGAGCGTCAGATATAGCATAAGGACGAAATTCATGAAGAACACAAGAAGAAAAAGGGGGTTTTGGCAAAGGAAGAAGGAATAAAAATGAGGTTGAATAAAACGATGAGAATTTAAATTAAAATACCGGAGAAAAGTGCCTCCTTTCTTTAAAAAAAAAACAATAAAGGATAAAAATGGTCTGATTGCTCTTGACCTCTTTTGGTCGAAGATTATGAAACTGGTAGATGATAACGTCATGATGCATTCCAAATATTCAACCGCAATAATAAAAGGAGCTTCAAGAAATTCCGCAAGTGGAGTTTTCCAATCTTGCACTCAAGACTATAGGGATACACGGATCGTAAAAGAGATTGCTGATAATATTTTGAGTAGATCAGAGTTTGATAATCGAAGATGTACTACCGAAGAGACACTTGAAAAATAATGTAAAGCGGATGATTCGAGTCACACGTCAATGTACACAGTTTAAAATATTGTGGAATATCTACCGTAAACATTATAGTAAGAGTTGTGGGAAAAACTGAAATCACGATCAGTTATCATTTAACAGAAATGAAAGTAACCTAGGTTTCAAATTAAAAATGATTTATTTGAACTAACTTCTGGATTAATAATTCATAATTCTTAAAGGAAATGTGATGATTTTCTTTTTTCTATTTTGAGCTGAACCATTGAATAGACGTTTAAGCAAAAACAAAATTACACTGCAGAATGAAGTTGAATTATTTCTGATCCAGACCTATTTAAATGAGTGTTACAATATAGAATTCACCAAGTACGAAATATATTTTGTATTTGTAGTTTTATAAAATACGATTTGATTATGTTCGACGTAAATTAGCATAACGCACTCGCCTTTATTTGAAATGTATGGTTTACTACCCAACTGTCGATTTAGTACAAATCACTGCAGTATAAATTTGCACCGCATCTGATATTTTAAAAATAGTTTTACTAATATTTGTAGTTAGTGAAATTAACCTCAACATTGTATATTAATATGTAAGCTAACACCGAAAAATTTGAGAAACTTTGCTCTGTTAAACAAGTCCATATATTAATATATTTTAGTATATGTGTACTTAAAATAAAAATATATATCTTTGCGTTCTTTGCAATAATTTTAATAGATAAACCTTAGAAACGCCAGGAACTGTACAAGCTTGTGCACAGCTCACTTTTACAAACATCCATGCCCACGGCCAGACTCAAACCTACAACCCCTTCGTAGAAGAACGAGTACATTATCCACTAAGCCAATCATACCGCCCCTTAAAATATTAATGTATACGTTAAACAATTAAAATGTATTGAACTGTTAATTTTGATTTCTTGTTTTCAAATTAACAGTTGTATACATCCAACGAACGCAAAACTTTAATTTTCATATAAATAACTGCTGTGTATTACAGTGTTAAAACTAGAGAAGTAACGTTTTGGACAGACAGGATTGAAGGCAACAAATTCCGGAGGCCACGGCTCCATTTGGACTGTAGAGCCATAAGAATAAGAAATATATATATATCGTGAGTTCTGCGATAAGCGCCCGTTGCGTAATGGCGTTGCCTTTAACTTAAAATACCTGGGTTCGAACCAGTCTCGTATTCGAACCAAGTATTTGAATTATGTCGAGTCATCTTCTAACGTAATAACAACACTCAAATGTTCAGATATAACTTCTGGTAAAACTTCCCTCCTTGCTTAAGATCTTTGCTTTTTTTCTTTTAATGTTCATTTAGTTTATCGATTTAAAAATGTTATAACAGTAAAGTTAGTAAAATATATTTTTAAACTAAAACTTAATTTCTTTGAATCAGAAAGTAGCTACCTCTTCATTAGGATTTATAAAGGTAACTGATTATTTCTCACATTTCTTGATATTACAAGTGAATAACATACGTACTATTTCGCATGAAAATCAGGAAGAATTAAGCACGTTTCGTACAAATACGTTTTTAGTTTAAATTTTTAAATCGATAAACTAAATGATCATTATATGTAATACATTTACAAATTTCCCTTCCTATAGCAATTAAGTGAAGGGCATGAGTGTTATACACAGAAGGAAAACGGCACACTGCTAGAAAACACAAAATCTAATCCTAACTTTACTTATGTAGTATGAGCTGTCGATTTTGTGATTTAAGCATTCAATTTGCTAGGGATAACAACTTGAAGGGAACCACCAGCTTATATGTATTATCTTGTATCGTGGAAGTTCAGATTTTGTAAATAATTATATAATCATTAAATACTTTCCTTCTTTTCTTTTGTTTTATTTTATTCCAAGATCCATATTTTGAATTATTCCGAGATATTGGATATATATGTGGCACATGTTATGTTCAACTCACAAAAAGTTAAACTTATCGTAGTATTACTTAAATATAAAGAGCCAATAGGCTTCATTTCGGCGATGTAAAACATTTTTGAAATTTAGGGGATATTAAATCCCTCGTTGTTTCAAAACCGAATAAGAAACTCCAACATCGGAATCAAAGAGTTTCATGCCGAATATAATAAACTATAAAAGTATCGGCGACTACTAGCTTAAGCTTTCCGATTGATTTTTGATTCTGATCTTTGAGGTTCTTATTCGGTTTTGAAACAATGAGGGATTTAATATCCCCTTAATTTAAATTATCGTAGTATGTTTAGTACGTGGAGTTTATTAGGTAATGTCAGCCATAAGAAAAATTGTTCACTGCCTGCGTACAGGAACAAGCAAATCATCTGACATCAAAAGACGTGTCACAGTGCATGCTACAAAAACTACCCACTACATAAAGAACTGTGATCCAGTGGGGAAATAACTTTCAACATTCTTGTTGAATAACCGGTGAGTATTTTCATTGAAACGATTTACTTAAAATAATCAATTACTGAATCAGGTCAAAATATAAACGTAATTATTTTGTAATCTGTTTTCTGCAAAAGATTTTTAAATTGTCTTATGAGACATTTTTAGATGTTAACAGCTCAAAACTTTAAGACATTTTTTGAAAACAATATACTGCTAATTAAAATAAAGTCGAATTCTTCCTAGTTTCCCTGGAAATATTTGAAAGCAAATTGGAAGAAATAACCTACACCTGCTGAACTTCATCCACTTAACATTGCAAACGCTTTTTCGTACATCTCACGATGACTCTCTGCACGAGCCATTATTTTTGCCTAATACTTAAATTAGAATACGACGAGTGTTATGATTCCTTGTTTCATCTTCAACTTTTACTTTGGGTTATGTATTTGTTGCATGTTAGATCATGCTCAAACTCACCCAGTTCTCCTGTCTAAATAATAAATAAGCGATCTCTGAGATGTCATTTCACGCTATATATTTATCTAGTGATCTAACACACGTTGTGCTTTTTTCATTTTATGCAAATTCCAGACTGGATATCTTTGACTTGGAAATTTTTAACGTTTTGCTCTTTACTAATAAACAGAGTTCATAATCCAAATTATTTTCAAGTCATTTAGATAGTTCTTTGTCTTACAATGTTCACCTTAAAAGGAGTTATAAAAGAAATAAGGGTGTGAGGAAGATGTTTTTTTTAAATTAGGGACTGCTGAGTGACTGGAATGGATTGCCAGAGATGTGAGTGCTCTGACAGTGAATGAACTTAAGGAAAAGTATGATAGGTATTGTGTGATAATGGTTATTGTGGAAATTCTTCGATAAGTCTTACGATTTAACGAAAATTCACGTAACAGTAAGAATAATTTATATTGTTTGGAACCGATATTATGTCTTGCTGAAAGTACTAAAACATAAATCACTTACGATATAAGTAAAAAAAAGTCATAAAAATTAGACTTGGATAAAATATTGTGTTTGTCTGTTTAATGCAGCTTTCATTCGTTTTCCCGATGCACAAATGTGAGACTGGAAATTCTCCTGTCAATGACTATTTGGTTGCATACAATGTCGCATACTAACAGTTGCTTCTGGGTAAAGTATAACTAGTATGAATAGAAAACAGTTCGACATTACAAAAAGTATCCTGTTGAATAAAACGAGAAAAAATAGGCGATCATTAATCACAACCAAACCTTTACAGCCAGTCTCTCAAACATTAAAATATGATTCAGCACCTACAAAATCCATCATGAAACGTGATGCATAAAGCTATTTCAGAAAGGTAACGTAGTGAATACACATTTCAGAGCAATATAATTACCATTAATTCTCTTATATTTCAGCTGAGAAATTTTGGAAATGAATGACAAACGGCTGAACTTGCCCTTTATCACACAATTGCACCACTTCAAATACGTCATCCTAAAATATCATATTTTAATAATTTATTTATGTATAATTGCAGAAATTACACAAGACTTTCGTCGAATTAGTTATTAATTAATCTAGTTTTATCAATATAAATAATATGCGAAACATACCGAAGAAGGTGCATGTTTCACATGCCGTCACAATAACAGACTTTTATTTGTTATTTGAACATTATTTGATCGGCTTGATTAAGATATTTCAGGCAATAATAACTGCTTTTCTGAATGCAGTTACCTAAATATAAAAGATGATCATTCTAAAATCAATAAATGGTACCACAAAATATGAAGATTCATTGCAGGCTTATAAAAAAAAGAAAACAAATATAGCTCAGTGGATGTGGCGTTTGCATACCACGGCGCTTGGCCGCACGAAGGAAGACTTGGTTTCGAGTCTAGTCGGCGACTAGAGGAAATTTTTCTAAGCCTTTTTTCTACGGGTTTCCGAGTTAGTCGATCTCTGGCACGGGAAAGCGGGTTTTTCCTCCAGGAAACTCGGGTTTTTCGTCCTGTAAACTCAAGAAAATCGACCGTAGAACCCACATTATTTCAGACATTAAATATATTGTGTTAGGGTTAGGGACCACGAGATGGCGGCACATTTGAGCCGTCTCTCTTCACTGTGTACTGCTGAATTAGTGATAGCCTTGGGCCATCTATCTTGATTGGTACCAGTGGAGATTGAACTGCCCACTCAGTCTCCAAAAGTTAGATAGGGCTAAATGGCCTCGCCTACTCCCGTATACGGGAATAAAAAGGCGTTAGCTGATGATAATGATATTATACTGTACCTGTGCGCTTCTAATGCGGTATTTTTGAATGAAATTTTCACAGTTCAATGCAGTGATGCAGAGAACTGTAAGAATGATACTACCCTTCTTATTCTGATCGGATGAATCGTTGTAACTAACGTATAGCCGAAATGCATTCAAACTCATATTGTATGTCATGTGTTACTGGAACCAAAAATGTCATCCTTTTATGTATAGCAAATGCGACTGCTAATAACGATCCTTTTCAATACCCTGTGCATAGTTCGGTGAGATAGGGACGGAACAGCCATCATTAAATGCTTCAGTCAATTACTGCACACAGACAGTTCTGTTTGTCGGTACAGGCCTTCTCAGACGACAGCGATGTCTTTCCTGACAGCCTGTATTAGGACCACGTTTACGCCTCTTAGACAAGAAATGTGGGTTATTTTTCCACTGATTAAACCCCAGGATATCTCACCTGAGAAACCAGTCAGCTCTGTTGTTTTCAAAATCGTTGTTACAGCCAGACGGGTACCCTTAATAAGACGTTTATTGAACTCCGAAAGATCTTTTGTTTTTCCCAATGTTGATCACAAACGTTGATCACAACGTTTTTCCCAATGTTGACGATTACTAATCAGCAGCATTTTTAAATGGCTAACTAAAACACGTGGTGAACGTGACGAAGTATTTTGTATATACCTTGCGTAAGTGACATTTACGTATATCTCCACAAAGGTTTCTAATTCAGTAGACGCATGTGTAGAATAAAACTGCCCTTTCATAAGTATTGATAACGTTTCTATGAAACCAGTTACATGGTAGTGACATGCCACGTTAAAGACAATGTGAGATGAGATAAGACCTGTTAGGTATTTTTCTACATTTACTGATATTCCTCAAGTTACTTAGGAGTTATCAACGAACTATGATATCAATTGTAGACTTTGAAGTGACTAAACAAATCGTTCCTGCCTACGCCATCACTTAATTTTAGTTTCGGAATTGCATCATGTTCCATTCTATTTATTCGTGCGGCAGTAAATTGTTGATTTTCAAGTAAACTCTTTTTATTTGTGAACATTGGATTAGGTTAATCTATATCGAATAGTTTTCAGTTCCTTGTCAGGTAAATCACCCACATCATTCTGATGTTTAATTTAAGAAATTAAATTAACAATTATATTGTTATATTAAAAAGAGAGGGGAAACTGCTTACTCTAGTATGTTTTCTTTAATTATTACAGATAAATATTTTTTCTATTCTATTACTTTTAAGTCGATTTGTTTATCAGATCAGTATTTTCGTAACCATTAAAAATGCTTCATAATTAGGTTTTTTTACTTTGTGATAACTATTTTAGTTAATAGTATTTTAAAAATAAAATAGTAGTGTTCGTGACAACAAAAACTGCAGTGCTTGTCAAAAGTATTCTGACCTCTTTAGAAGAGTGGTTATTATATCTGCTCTAAACAGTAGGTTCGAATCCCACTATGCGCATGTTTTCGAGTGACTTTTAACAGAAATGAATTTTATACTCCGAAGCGATCCGCTACGGACTTGCTTGCCTACTATAGAGGATTTTCTTGTATAATGAGACCTGTGGAGTATCCATAATTATAGAATCATAGGTTTACGAAAATTAAATGTATTATGCAGATATTTTGTTTTACGTATCGTAAGAAATCATCAGTACAAACAGTCAACAACAATAAGGAGTTTGAATAAACAAACATCATCGTTAAATTGTAATCTACATTTCTGAAGCTAGATTTGTGAGGTTTGATAAGCCGAATGTGGGCTTGATGTTCGGAGATATTCACAGTGCTTATAATGAAAAAGTTGCACGAACGATTCTTGATATATCGCAGGTAGCTTCAACGGTGAGAGTTTGTCTTTCATAGAAGTAGCAAGTTATGAATTCGGATTTAAATCTGAAATTGGATCCATCTTGTCTAGGAAGGCAATACCTTCTGATGATTTTTTCTAGTGTGAATTTAAGTTCATAGTAGAAAAAAAAATCATATCAGTATTCCATTTTCTATGTTGTCTTTGCTACGCATTTACAGAAAAAGAAGAATATCACATGCAAAGTAAAAGTTGAAGGTGAAGTAACGAAGAAGAAATAATAAAACTGTTCTTTTTCAATTTAAATATCATGAAAGAATAATGAAGACTATCGAGCAGCCATCGTCAGGTTTACGAAAAAGCCGTTGCAATGTTAAGTATATGAAGTTCAGCAAATGTGCATTATGACTTCCAATTTGTTTTAAAATATTTCCAGTGAAACGCGGACGATTTGTTTGCATGTTAATTAGCAATTTATTTTTTCAAAACCTAAAGTTTGGTGCCGTTAATATTCAAAAATGTATAATAAGACAATATAGAAATATTTTGCAGAATCATATTACAAAATAATTACTTTCAAATTATTAGAGAAAAATGGCCGAATTATTTTATTTATTTATTTTTATAAATGTTTCCTATTCATAGAGCAGTCAATTAATAGCAAGTGATTTTTATTGTCTGATGCGACATGATAAAAATTATTCCCATTTTCAGAGGCGAGAAATGAAATAAAATAATCTTAACAGATGATTATTTGCTGATCTTTTGAAATGTTTGATTTTCTGTTGGAAACTGACGAAAGGTTTCCTGCTGAACAGATTCGGTAACTGATTAATTTAAATAAATCGATTCAATGAAAATAATCAACCACTCTCTAACCATCACTTTGTAGGTTTGAACGCCACTTTAGCATACTTTCTTAAGTAGTAGGTAGTTTGTGTAGTCGATCTCTTGGAGGGAGAATACTTTCTACATGTATCTCTCATCCTGAGATTTTTATTTATTTAGTAAGGTTAAAACACCTTATGGTAACTTGTTTTATTTACTACATATAATACTTTAAATGTATTAAAGGCCCTTTGCCTTTAATAAAAAGCATCGTACATCTCCTCCAGGAGATGTACGATGTACGATATATATATATATATATATATATATATATATATATATATATATATATATATATATATATATATATATATATATATGTATATATATATATATATATATGTATATATATATATATATATATATATATATGTATATATATATATATATATATGTATATATATATACATATATATATATATATATATATACATATATATACATACATATATGTATATATGTATATACATATATATGTATATATATATATATATATATATACATATATATATATATATATGTATATATATATATATATATATATATATATATATATATATGTTTGATATGATAACAAATAATGACATTAAGTATGTTAATCAACAAGACCAGTTGGACACCTCCAGTTCTGAACTGTTATTATTTTAAATTGAGTTAAGCATTATTTTGAATCCCATCTATTATTTATATGACTTTCAATTATCTGAATGCATTATGTATTAATTTTTCTTAATTCAACATCAATTGAATATTATTCATGTTTTTTTTTAAAAATTCGAATGAAATGTTTAATTAAAATAATGTTAAAAAAATAAAATATTTGATAAAATTAAGTTGTTTTTATTGCACTTTGAAGAATAACATCGATTTCTTCTTTTATTTATTTTTTCTTTTTTTCCTTTATTTCCATATTGTACTTATTTTTTACCCTGTAATTTGTAAGCTGTTAGTTGTATTTTATAAGTTGGGGATAAATTTAGTAAGTTGGGGCGCAGATTTAGTTCTAACTTTAAATCAGTAAACGGAAGGTTCTGTTTACAAACGCAAACAGAATGGATGAAAACAGTGAATGAAAAGTGACGAGAATGACTGCAGACAACTGCTTCCATTCCGTGTTTCTAATCTATCTGATGTTGTTGCGTGTACTCCCCTTGATTTTTCTGGGTTGCATTGTAAAACAAATCTGAGTACTTGTAATAGATGGAAACCCACAATGATCACTATGTGTACCTCCATACACAACTATTTTTAATATTCCTTTACATTTTTAAATAATTCTAAAATAATAAATTGAAATATAGTTTTCTATAACTTTAAAAATAAACATGCAATTCCCAATTCGGTGGTCCTATATCAAGAAGCAAGGAAGTTGTGTTACTTTATTATTTTTAATATCATGCACAATTTGTTTTCTTGGTTAAATATTTGAAGGCAAAGGTTCATTGTCATAATCTCCTTCCAATACTTTTTGTGAATATTTTCAAGTCAATTCAGCAAAAATATATAGCTTTATATAGTTTTCCGCGGTCTCAAAAAGTTTAAGAAACACTATTTTGAAGTACTGCTGAAATCAGTATGGTGTTAAATAATGATGTAAGAGAGCGGATGTTGTTCTGCTGTATTTGCACATAAATACAGCAGAACAACAGTATTTGCTGAAGTATTTGCTTTAGATTTCTCAGTGAATTGGCGGTTGGGGAGTGGAGAAGATAAAACTTAGTAGGAGAATAGCCGTGCTTTCTTTATCTTCAATAAACATAACTTAATATAAATAATAAGAAAACTTATAAATTATTAAGAAAAGCGATAACTGTAAAATACGTATATAGCAGTCATCATTCCGCATATCATTTTTATTCAATTAAAAGAAGCTTTGTTACTTTCTAGTTCATTAGAACCTGAATTAGGTTACTGGAGTATTTTTACATGACTGAAAACAAAATATACCGCGTCCAGTATTTTGGGTTTTATAATGCAGGGTAAATTTCAGGAATTTATGAATTTGTTTCAGGAACTCATTTCATGGGGCATCTCATTCACAATAAACCTATTCAGTCTTTATACTCTTACATGATGTTGTAATGTTTATTTCATTTGCTTTCTCTTTTTTAATATATTTATTCTCATGATTATTTTTCCTATTAGTTACAAGAAGCAAATAAAGTCATAGAAAATTCATAATCATGTTTACTAAAATTCTATTGCAAGTTTAACCATTTTGTCGTTTCTAAAAGTGAAGTCAATTTGCACTGAATTTCTGCGATACTTTTCTTGCCAAATATTTCCCTTTTATAAAACTAATTCCTGATATCAATTTTTCAGACATTCCATCAAAATGGCAGAAAATAACGCCAAAATAAGGGATTCAATGATTCCTCTTAAAATTTCAAATGAGGACTTTATCCGCGTATATAGTGAAGAGTGTCAGATTTAGCATAAGGACGAAATTCATGAAGAACACAAGAAGAAAAAGGGGGTTTTGGCAAAGGAAGAAGGAATAAAAATGAAGTTGAATAAAACGATGAGAATTTAAATTAAAATACCGGAGAAAAGTGCCTCCTTTCTTTAAAAAAAAACAATAAAGGATAAAAATGGTCTGACTGCTCTTGACCTCTTGTGGTCGAAGATTGTGAAACTGGTAGATGATAACGTCATGATGCATTCCAAATATTCAAACGCAATAATAAAAGGAGCTTCAAGAAATTCCGCAAGTGGAGTTTTCCAATCTTGCTCTCAAGACTATAAGGATACACGGATCGTAAAAGAGATTGCTGATAATATTTTGAGTAGATCAGAGTTTGATAATCGAAGATGTACTACCAAAGAAACACTTGAAAAATAATGTAAAGCGGATGATTCGAGTCACACGTCAATGTACACAGTTTAAAATATTGTGGAATATCTACCGTAAACATTATAGTAAGAGTTGTGGGAAAAACTGAAATCACGATCAGTTATCATTTAACAGAAATGAAAGTAACCTAGGTTTCAAATTAAAAATGATTTATTTGAACTAACTTCTGGATTAATAATTCATAATTCTTAAAGGAAATGTGATGATTTTCTTTTTTCTATTTTGAGCTGAACCATTGAATAGACGTTTAAGCAAAAACAAAATTACACTGCAGAATGAAGTTGAATTATTTCTGATCCAGACCTATTTAAATGAGTGTTACAATATAGAATTCACCAAGTACGAAATATATTTTGTATTTGTAGTTTTATAAAATACGATTTGGTTATGTTCGACGTAAATTAGCATAATGCACTCGCCTTTATTTGAAATGTATGGTTTACTACCCTACTGTCGATTTAGTACAAATCACTGCAGTATAAATTTTCACCGCATCTGATATTTTAAAAATAGTTTTACTAATATTTGTAGTTAGTGAAATTAACCTCAACATTGTATATTAATATGTAAGCTAACACCGAAAAATTTGAGAAACTTTGCTCTGTTAAACAAGTCCATATATTAATATATTTTAGTATATGTGTACTTAAAATAAAAATATATATCTTTGCGTTCTTTGCAATAATTTTAATAGATAAACCTTAGAAACGCCAGGAACTGTACAAGCTTATGCAGAGCTCATTTTTACAAACATCCATGCCCACGGCCAGACTCAAACCTACAACCCGTTCGTAGAAGATCGAGTACATTATCCACTAAGCCAATCATAGCGCCCCTTAAAATATTAATGTATACGTTAAACAATTAAAATGTATTGAACTGTTAATTTTGATTTCTTGTTTTCAAATTAACAGTTGTATACATCCAACGAACGCAAAACTTTAATTTTCATATAAATAACTGCTGTGTATTGCAGTGTTAAAACTAGAGAAGTAACGTTTTGGACAGACAGGATTGAAGGCAACAAATTCCGGAGGCCACGGCTCCATTTGGACTGTAGAGCCATAAGAATAAGAAATATATATATATATATATCGTGAGTTCTGCGATAAGCGCCCGTTGCGTAATGGCGTTGCCTTTAACTTAAAATACCTGGGTTCGAACCAGTCTCGTATTCGAACCAAGTATTTGAATTATGTCGAGTCATCTTCTAACGTAATAACAACACTCAAATGTTCAGATATAACTTCTGGTAAAACTTCCCTCCTTGCTTAAGATCTTTGCTTTTTTTCTTTTAATGTTCATTTAGTTTATCGATTTAAAAATGTTATAACAGTAAAGTTAGTAAAATATATTTTTAAACTAAAACTTAATTTCTTTGAATCAGAAAGTAGCTACCTCTTCATTAGGATTTATAAAGGTAACTGATTATTTCTCACATTTCTTGATATTACAAGTGAATAACATACGTACTATTTCGCATGAAAATCAGGAAGAATTAAGCACGTTTCGTACAAATACGTTTTTAGTTTACATTTTTAAATCGATAAACTAAAAGATCATTAAATGTAATACATTTACAAATTTCCCTTCCTATAGCAATTAAGTGAAGGGCATGAGTGTTATACACAGAAGGAAAACGGCACACTGGTAGAAAACACAAAATCTAATTCTAACTTTACTTATGTAGTATGAGCTGTCGATTTTGTGATTTAAGCATTCAATTTGCTAGGGATAACAACTTGAAGGGAACCACCAGCTTATATGTATTATCTTGTTTCGTGGAAGCAGATTTTGTAAATAATTATATAATCATTAAATACTTTCCTTCTTTTCTTTTGTCTTATTTTATTCCAAGATCCATATTTTGAATTATTCCGAGATATTGGATATATATGTGGCACATGTTATGTTCAACTCACAAAAAGTTGTAAACTTATCGTAGTATTACTTAAATATAAAGAGCCAATAGGCTTCATTTCGGCGATGTAAAACATTTTTGAAATTTAGGGGATATTAAATCCCTCGTTGTTTCAAAACCGAATAAGAAACTCAAACATCGGAATCAAAGAGTTTCATGCCGAATATAATAAACTATAAAAGTATCGGCGACTACTAGCTTAAGCTTTCGATTGATTTTTGATTCTGATCTTTGAGTTTCTTATTCGGTTTTGAAACAATGAGGGATTTAATATCCCCTTAATTTAAATTATCGTAGTATGTTTAGTACGTGGAGTTTATTAGGTAATGTCAGCCATAAGAAAAATTGTTCACTCCTGCGTACAGGAACAAGCAAATCATCTGACATCAAGAGACGTGTCACAGTGCATGCTACAAAAACTACCCACTATCTAAAGAACTGTGATCCAGTGGGGAAATAACTTTCAACATTCTTGTTGAATAACCGGTGAGTATTTTCATTGAAACCATTTACTTAAAATAATCAATTATTGAATCAGGTCAAAATATAAACGTAATTATTTTGTAATCTGTTTCTGCAAAAGATTTTTGAATTGTCTTATGAGACATTTTTAGATGTTAACAGCTCAAAACTTTAAGACATTTTTTGAAAACAATATACTGCTAATTAAAATAAAGTCGAATCTTCCTAGTTTCCCTGGAAATATTTGAAAGCAAATTGGAAGAAATAACCTACACCTGCTGAACTTCATCCACTTAACATTGCAAAGGCTTTTTCGTAAATTAGAATACGACTAGTGCTATGATTCCTTGTTTCATCTTCAACTTTTACTTTGGGTTATGTATTTGTTGCATGTTAGATCATGCTCAAACTCACCCAGTTCTCCCGTCTAAATAATAAATAAGCGATCTCTGAGATGTCATTTCACGCTATATATTTATCTAGTGATCTAACACACATTGTGCTTTTTTCATTTTATGCAAATTCCAGACTGGATATCTTTGACTTGGAAATTTTTAACGTTATGCTCTTTACTAATAAACAGAGTTCATAATCCAAATTATTTTCAAGTCATTTAGATAGTTCTTTGTCTTACAATGTTCACCTTAAAAGGAGTTACAAAAGAAGTAAGGGTGTGAGGAAGAAATTTTTTAAATTAGGGACTGCTGAGTGACTGGAATGGATTGCCAGAGATGTGAGTGCTCTGACAGTGAATGAACTTAAGGAAAAGTATGATAGGTATTGTGTGATAATGGTTATTGTGGAAATTCTTCGATAAGTCTTACGATTTAACGAAAATTCACGTAACAGTAAGAATAATTTATATTGTTTGAAACCGATCTTATGTCTTACTGAAAGTACTAAAACATAAATCACTTACGATATAAGCAAAAAAAAAGTCATAAAAATTAGACTTGGATAAAATATTGTGTTTGTCTGTTTAATGCAGCTTTCATTCGTTTTCCCGATGCACAAATGTGAGACTGGAAATTCTCCTGTCAATGACTATTTGGTTGCATACAATGTCGCATACTAACAGTTGCTTCTGGATAAAGTATAACTAGTATGAATAGAAAACAGTTCGACATTACAAAAAGTATCCTGTTGAATAAAACGAGAAAAAATAGGCGATCATTAATCACAACCAAACCTTTACAGCCAGAATCTCAAACATTAAAATATGATTCAGCACCTACAAAATCCATCATGAAACGTAATGCATAAAGCTATTTCAGAAAGGTAACGTAGTGAATACACATTTCAGAGCAATATAATTACCATTAATTCTCTTATATTTCAGCTGAGAAATTTTGGAAATGAATGACAAACGGCTGAACTTGCCCTTTTTCGCACAATTGCACCACTTCAAATACGTCATCCTAAAATACCATATTTTAATAATTTATTTATGTATAATTGCAGAAATTACACACGACTTTCGTCGAATTAGTTATTAATTAATCTAGTTTTATCAATATAAATAATATGCGAAACATACCGAAGAAGGTGCATGTTTCACATGCTGTCACAATAACAGACTTCTATTTGTTATTTGAACATTATTTGATCGGCGTGATTAAGATATTTCAGGCAATAATAACTGCTTTTCTGAATGCAGTTACCTAAATATAAAAAATGATCATTCTGAAATCAATAAATGGTACCACAAAATATGAAGATTCATTGCAGGCTTATAAAAAAAGAAAACAAATATTGTACTGTGTTGCTCAGTGGATGTGGCGTATGCACACCACGGCGCTTGGCCGCACGAAGGAAGACCTGGTTTCGAGTCTAGTCGGCGACTAGAGGAAATTTTTCCAAGCCTTTTTTCTACGGATTCCCGAGTTAGTCGATCTCTGGCACGGGCAAGCAGGTTTTTCCTCCCGGAAACTCGGGTTTTTCGTCCTGTAAACTCAAGAAAATCGACCGTAGAACCCACATTATTTCAGACATTAAATATATTGTGTTAGGGTTAGGGACCACGAGATGGCGGCACATTTGAGCCGTCTCTCTTCACTGTGAACTGCTTAATTAGTGATAGCCTTGGGCCATCTATCTCTGATTGGTACCAGTGGAGATTGAACTGCCCACTCAGTCTCCAAAAGTTAGATAGGGCTAAATGGCCTCGCCTACTCCCGTATACGGGAATAAAAAGGCGTTAGCTGAAGATAATGATATTATACTGTACCTGTGCGCTTCTAATGCGGTATTTTTGAATGAAATTTTTAAAGTTCAATGCAGTGATGCAGAGAACTGTAAGAATGAAAGAATGGTACTACCCTTCTTATTCTGATCGGATGAATCGTTGTAACTAACGTATAGCCGAAATGCATTCAAACTCATATTGTAAGTCATGTGTTTCTGGAACCAAAAATGTCATCCTTTTATGTATAGCAAATGCGACTGCTAATAACGATCCTTTTCAATACCCTGTGCATAGTTCGGTGAGATAGGGACGGAACAGCCTTCATTAAATGCTTCAGTCAATTACTGCACACAGACAGTTCTGTTTGTCGGTACAGGCCTTCTCAGACGACTGCGATGTCTTTCCTGACAGTCTGTATTAGGAACACGTTTACGCCTCTTAGACAAGAAATGTGGGTTATTTTTCCACTCATTAAACCCCCAGGATATCTCACCTGAGAAACCAGTCAGCTCTGTTGTTTTCAAAATCGTTGTTACAGCCAGACGGGTACCCTTAATAAGACGTTTATTGAACTCCGAAAGATCTTTTGTTTTTCCCAATGTGATCAACACTGTTGACGATTACTAATCAGCAGCATTTTTAAATGGCTAATTAAAACACGTGGTGAACGTGACGAAGTATTTTGTATATACCTTGCGTAAGTGACATTTACGTATATCTCCACAAAGGTTTCTAATTCAGTAGACGCATGTGTAGAATAAAACTGCCCTTTCATAAGTATTGATAACGTTTCTATGAAACCAGTTACATGGTAGTGACATGCCACGTTAAAGGCAATGTGAGATGAGATAAGACCTGTTAGGTATTTTTCTACATTTACTGATATTCCTCAAGTTACTTAATAGTTATCAACTAACTATGATATCAATTGTAGACTTTGAAGTGACTAAACAAATCGTTCCTGCTTACGCCATCACTTAATTTTAGTTTCGGAATTGCATCATGTTCCTTTCTATTTAATCGTGCGGCAGTAAATTGTTGATTTTCAAGTAAACTCTTTTTATTTGTGAACATTGGATTAAGTTAATCTGTATCGAATAATTTTCAGTTCCTTGTCAGGTAAGTCACCCACATCATTCCTGATGTTTAATTTAAGAAATTAAATTAACAATTATATTGTTATATTAAAAAGAGAGGGGAAACTGCTTACTCTAGTATGTTTTCTTTAATTATTATAGATAAATATTTTTTCGATTCTATTACTTTTAAGTCGATTTGTTTATCAGATCAGTATTTTCGTAACTATTAAAGATGCTTCACTAGAATTAGGTTTTTTACGTTGTGATAACTATTTTAGTTAATAGTATTTAAAAAATAAAATAGTAACGTTCGTGACAACAAAAACTGCACTGCTTGGCAAAAGTATTCTGACCTCTTTAGAAGAGTGGTTATTATATCTGCTCTAAGCAGTAGGTTCGAATCCCACTATGCACATGTTTTCGAGAGACTTTTAATAGAAATGAATTTTATACTCCGAAGCGATCCGCTAAGGACTTGCTCACCTACCATAGAGGAGTTTCTTGTATAATGAGACCTGTAGAGTATCCATAATTATAGAATCACAGGTTTACGAAAATTAAATGTATTATGCAGATATTTTGTTGTACGTATCGTAAGAAATCATCAGTACAAACAGTCAACAGCAATAAGGAGTTTGAATAAACAAACAGCATCGTAATCTACATTTCTGAAGCTAGATTTGTGAGGTTTGACAAGCCGAATGTGGGCTTGATGTTCGGAGATATTCACAGTTCTTCCTGTTGTTCATAATAAGACAAGTTGCACCAACGATTGATATATCGCAGGTAGCTTCAGCAGTAAGAGTTTGTCTTTCATAGAAGTAGTAGGTTATGTATTCGGATTTAAATTTGAAATTGGATCCATCTTGTCTAGTAAAGAAATATCTTTTGATGATTTTTTTTCTAGCGCGAATTTAAGTTCATAGTAGAAAAAAGAATCATATCACTATTCCATTTTCTATGGTATCTTTGCTACGCATTTATAGAAAAAGAAGAATATCACATGTCCCGGTAAAACTAGAGGAAGTGAACCCTCGTGAAGGAGGGATCCTGATCCCGTCTTGTAGTACTGGATTATGAGTTAAGCAATACCTTCTGATTCGCTAATCCTAACAACAAAGATCTTCAAATTTGAAGATCTTTGTTGTTGCTAGAAAGCCTTAAACAATATCTCTCAGCGACTTTCAGATTTTTTGTTCTATTGGGTTGAGTCGAATTCTTCATTATTTAATTCTCAGCTAATCTAACCCTTGCAATAATGTGGCTACCTTAAGTTTATGTTCTGAAAAAGTCTTAGAAATCAAAAAGTTAGATATATAGGTGTAAATATGTCCTAAACTTGAACAAAATTATTGCAGTTAATGAGTTGCAATTTAAACGTGAAATGATCATATACATAAATAAATCCTCCTTGCATAATTCAGTTACGATTAAATAGCGACAGATATTTCAATGGTGTTCGTTGTACTTCATTATTCCCTCCTCCGTCATCTTTCTATTTCTATCAACGTGGACATATTTTAAAAAGATTCTTCCATATTTACTGAAGGTACGAGTGCTATGGAAGATTTTGATTTTTTTTACATTATCCAACAACCCTTCTCTGAAAAGTTATTTTGCAATGTTTACAAAGGAGAAAAAGTGTTTCCGGTCATGATCTGAACTCACTTCTCTGAAAAGCTCATCTTCTTCGAAAAATAGCAAATGTTATTGTTTGTCTCAAATTTTGAAGTTAGAATTTATAAACGTTATTCTGTTGAAGGTGAGTTATCCAGTCTGCAGTCTGGTGCAGAGATGAAAGGGTTTTCCCCTCCCAGACCCTAGGATTTTTTCATCCCACAAAATAAACAAACCGAGCAGAAGCATATATTCAAATTTGCAGACACAATATACTGGCCATATAGATTTGGCTACTTTTGCTATAACTCGAAACAACAACCAGCCAGTATGACGCTTGTTTGATTACTTTATAAATAGTTTCAAGTGTTGATCCTGTCTTCCTATTTACTTCCTTAGAAGAATGCTAAGCATTCGTCACTACCGTAATCTTGGGTTCATAGTGGTGCAAGTGCTGGAAGATCTGAATAGAAAGGGAACATTGTTCTTTTGGCAGATTATCAGTTGTATTTTAGTGTTGCTTCCATCCACGAAAGGTTATTTGCAAACAAATCTATAGTACATTTTGTACCGTGGTTAGGCTAAGGATTTTTTATATTTTTATCAATTGTATATAAATTGTATTTTTATTTATTTTTACATAGTCCATTCACCCTGCTCTAGTGACCCAAAATGAAACTTCTTCAAGCCACTTCAGGCCTCCATTAAGAGATGCTGTGGTCTCACACCCGGCGATGAAATTCATCTCCCACCTAAAGCCAATTACAAACATCCATGCCCACGGCGGGATTCGAATCCGCAGCCTGTTGGTTGGAAAACGAGTATGTAAATCACCAAACGTTTGTTTTTATCGAAAAATTGAAATACAGATAGTTAAATAGAAGTCACTAGCTGTTATTACCTGATGGTTATGGTGTTTTTATTCCTTCCGACTCCATGCGCCACTAAGAGCAATTGATTCTTCAGATATTCTTCAGAAACGAAAACTGAATTAGAGTAAATTAGCAAAGCATTAAAGGTTTCCCGCAAAAAAGTTTCCATGAGTATTATTAAAATAATGCGACCATATTTTTTATATTCCATATATTTTTCAATAATTTTATGTATTTTTAACTATAGAGTGTTGTAGAAATGCGTTTCATAAATGATTTGTGCTCATATCACTAGTTCGTGTAGTTAGCCTGAGAATCTGTTTTGAACAACTCATATGGAAAATAAGATTGAATGGTCGGAATTTCTTTATATCTCATGCATGCTTTTTGTTTGGTAAGAGTATTGTCTTTGATTTTAACATTAGTCTGGATGAATTCTTTGATAAGAACATTCTTGTTGTTGTATTTACTAACAAAGACCTCATCTAAGAAGATAAAAATATTGAAATTCCAATTATAGATTTATGATAGGAACATAGAAAATTAAGTGATTATTCCAAAGTGGCTACCGATACTTATTTCAACTGAAACCTGATCGCACGAGTGGTTTGTCATGGTTAAATTGAGAGAAGATTGCCTTGATCTGGAGAAGTAAAACAGATGAAGGGAATCACTTTGTTTACCAGGCACTCGTGATAGAGGACAAGAGAGAAGTAGTTTTCTAATCTGAAAGAATATCAATACTGGATCCTAGCTTTTAAACGTGTGAACAGGGTGCAGTAATAAAATTAATCATTGTAGTTGACTTTCACTATGACCAAATATATAACTTGATTTGGAATGTTTTTTTTTCGGGGGGGGGGGATAAAATACAAGAGGATATAAATGGTCCGACTGCTCTTGACCGATTCCGGTTGCAGGTAAGGAAATGTGTGGAGGATAATCTGATCTGGCATGCACAGTGTTCAACAAAATTAAACAATCAGACTGCAACAGAGCTCACAAACGGAGTAATTATATGCTATACCCAGGACTACAGGGACAAATCTGTCGTCAGAAGAGTGGCTGCTATTATCAAGTCAAAGGTTGATTATCCAAACAGTATATATTACAAAACAAACAGTGCGACTCGTCTAGTAGAATATAATATATATAAAAATCGCGATTTTTCAATGTACAGAAGTAATCCAGACGGCTTGTTTTTTGAGCGAGATGAGCGGAAAATGGAAACAAGTGTGTGACTAACCTAAATAGAAATTGTGGAATAATAAGAGATGTGCAAAGAGGAAAAAGGTGTTGCTGATTGTAACTTGTTTCAAATAAAAAGTATTTTATTAAAAATAATTGTTTTAATAAGCATTCGAAATGCATACATTACGATCGAGAGAAATGTGGTTAATTTTTCTTTAAATAAATCACTGAATACGGACTTTAAGCGAAAACAAAATAATTAATTTGAATAATTTCTCAACTAAACGTATTCTGATATAACCATTATCAATTCTTACGTAATAACAAGCCACACATGAAGTTCACCAAACACAGAACAGATTTTAAATCAAAAGGTGTGTTTCAAGAATGAAATACACCTTTTGATTTAAAATGCATGGATTCGAATCCCTGAAGTTCGTGAACATACGGATGAACGAAAAATGATTCATTTCTCAACGGCAACATTTTAACTTCGAACTTTAGGTGACTTGGCTTTATGTGAGCCATCTCCACCATAATAAAATCAATTAATAAATAAATATTCATGACAATAACGGATACAATATTGCGATTCGTTATTATTTATATAACATCGTCTTTTATCATATGATTTATTGATGTTTCGGGTATTCTTCTTACTTCAATGTATTATGTAGTGGTTTTAGATGACTGAATATTATCCACTGAATTCCCACAAATCGTAAAGTAACTATCAGGATTTTTCTCTTTCTTTTCGAATTATTAGACATTAATTATTAATTAATTATTAGACAATAAATTATTATTACTAGTCTGCTCCAACCTCATACGTACTCTTTCAGAAGTAGCAATATTTATTTTTCCTTTTGCTTTA
Organism: Typopeltis vanoorti; assembly: GCF_054136105.1. NCBI lineage: Eukaryota > Metazoa > Arthropoda > Arachnida > Uropygi > Thelyphonidae > Typopeltis > Typopeltis vanoorti. The sequence goes on along the minus strand of NC_143553.1, from coordinate 78,264,732 downwards.
TGATTTAGCATTATTTTTGGTAGTCAATTCGTGACATTCTACCCCCATTTCGAATTCCATGTTTCTATTATTATACATCGTTAGTAAGTTGTTTCTTGTTGCAATTGTATTCCTCTATTTCAGTCCATTCGGTATATTCCGTACTGGTTATACTGCAATGGAATTATCTTCGTATGGACTGTGGAGCTTTTATGGACTGTGGAGTTGATTCTGTTTCCATTAGGATTTCAAAAAGGTGGTACATTTTTTTTTCTAGATGAAAGATTTCTTCATAATCTACGAATAGAGTATCAGTGTTTAGATTGAATTATCTTTATTTTAAAATTATTTGTTTTAAAATGAAAAACTGAATCAATACACAAGATCTCTTTCTAAATTCATTTTGTTCTTCTACTAAATGTGTTATATAAAGTTGTTTATTTTCTTTTTTCTGCGTATATTTTGTAATAATAATCTAATAGCTTATTCTAAATCAATTTGAACATTTTGATTTATCCACCTTTCTGAAAATAAGAAATATAATGATTTTCTTCAAGTATTTCAGTTGTTCCTGCTTGTAAAATATTACTTAATAGATTTAATATTGTCTGATGTAATTCCTAGCTAGCATATTTAAATGATCCACATTTATTCCATTATTTCCTGTTTTTTTTTTTCATCTTCTTTAAAATTTGATTTAATTCCTGTAATTTTATGGATTCTAAGTGAACAAATACAACCATCTTCACAACCATCTACAATTCCCAGGAGTGGAATTGTAGATGGTTGTGAAGATGATACAAAATCACGTGTGACTGCGGGAAGCGATACTATGACCAAACTGAAAAATCCATCCTCCTACGTCTGGAAGAACACCAGGGAGACATTGCCTACAAAAGAACTAGAGTAAGTGCCCTGTCAAGCCATGTACTGTTTTCAGTAAACACAAATGATGAAGGCCGTCAACATGAGATAAACTGGACAACAACCTCAAACTTTCATATATGCCGTGACAAGGTGGAGCGACGCATAGTCGAGTCTAAGGAAATTGTTATGGACCCTCATCACATAAATAATAACCTCAGCTATATTCTACCGCACTCTTTCAGCTCTGCTATCCGATATTGGCACACGCGTGAAATCAGACGCACGCAGCTACTTAACAATAGAACTTCAACACGAACTGTAGCTACAGTTGAAAGCTAACTGATTTTAATAGTCGTTTTATAGTGATACGATGTTTCTTATAGTGTTTACTTGCTTTCTATGTTTCCACGCCTGAAGAAGTCGGACAATCCGATGAAACATGTTGCGTTTTGAATAAATTTAATAGTTAGTCTAGTCTCGGTTATAGTCAGTATATATAAATATGAATATATATTTATATATATATATATATTTTTTTTTGTTGTTGTTGTTGTTGTTGTTGTTGTTGTTGTTCATAATTTCATTTTTCGGTTTCTTCAGGATTTTATATGGCGATGATTGTGATTTATTTAACTCAGTTTCTAATCCTTTTGTCTACTTTATCATAGTTTTCTCTGCGAATGGTTTTAATTATTTTTATAAATTATTTCTATAGGCATAAAAATTCGTATAAAAGGAATTTGCCCTTTTTAAATTAAAGAATAGGGCAAAATTAATTAGCTTGATACATTATTCTTTTGATTTGTTTCCATTATTTCTCAAACAGTATTATGGTGAAATATTCTAGCATTGTCATCGAATAAAAGTATGCGATCATTGTTAATTACTTATTGTAATTGTTTTTAAAATTCCACAGATTCCTTCTTCTTCTTTATTTTCTCTTGGAACATAAACACTTAATACTGCCATGTTGTTTTTTTAACTGTAATTAAAATGTAATTCTCTCTGCCTTATGAAATGCATGTTTAATGGTAGCATCGCACGTAAACTGCAATATAACTTGTTTTTTCTTCCTCTACCTGTAATGAAATAAAAAATTAGTAGAGTTGATGAAATAATAAATAAATATATGATAATTCTGTTCTTCTGAATAACACCATGTGTATTTAAAATAACGCTATATGTCTTCACCTTCTTTGCAATATCTTTAAAATTAATGATGGCATAGTCTTTTAGCTAACGCACAATGTTACTTTTCATATGAATAACTGCTGTATTATATAAAAGTTAATATACGTATATGTCGGCGTATACCTAAATTTTAAGCTATTTTTGGTTTCAACTTATGCGGTTAAGACGACCTCCAATTTCTTGTTTCTTGTATTAATGCAACGTTCAGTATTGTTGTTATATTCGTTATTTTTATATCTGTGCATATCCGTTATTTTTTTTTCATAGCATAGATTTAGTATTTACGCGAATTACCCTAATTAAAAGTGATTAGCCCCAATTTTAAATATTAATTTTGCAATTGTTTTAAAATTTTATGATTATTAAAATTGTTATCATTTAAAATCATGGAACCAGCAACAAAACAAAGAAAGTATGAAGATCGATTTAAAATAAGGGTAATTGAAATGGCAAAGCAAACTAATGACTGTGCTGCTGCAAGAAAGTTTGACATAACCGAGAAGATGGTAAGAGAATGGAGGAAGAAAGAAGATATTTTTAAAAAAATGCCGAAGAAAAAATGTGCAATGAGAACGGGGATCACCTGATGACTGCAACTGGAAAATCACGTTGCAGAATGGGAATTCGAACAAAAACTTGTTATAAGAAATATGATTCTAGCATATACACTAAAATGGTCAAGATTGAATCCGGATGAAAGTATAGAATTTCAAGCTACTTCAGGATGGTGTAATCGTTTTATGAACATACAAACTCTGGTAATACGACAAAAAACGATAATTGCTCGAAAACTACCACAAATTTACCAGTTTCCATAAATTTATTATTCAGTTGAGACAAGAACATATATTTCTATTGTCAAATAATGGAAATATGGATGAAATTCCTATGAGCTTTGATATGATAAGCAATAAAACAGTGAAGTCTAAAGGTAGTAAGAGTGTGCTAGTTCGAAGTACAGGTTATGAAAAAACAAGGTTAACGGTTGTGTTGTCATGTTTGGCTGATGGAACCAACCAAGTTAAAACCAATGATCATCTTCAAACGTAAAACTAAACCCAAGATAAAATTTCCTTCAGGTGTTTTTGTACATTTTCACGAAAAAGGATGGATGGGCGAAAATGGTGTGAAATTATGAATAAATAATGTGTGGAGCACTCGACCAGGCGGTATAATGAAGAAACGCAGTTTATTAGTATCAGATATGTTTCGTAGTCATTTAACTGAGAATACTAAAAGTCTTCTAGAAAAAAATAACACAACAATTGCTGTTATACCAAGTGGTTTAACTTCTATATTGCTACCACTAGACGTCTCCTTGATCAAACCATTTAAAAATCACATGCGAGAAGAGTGGAATAATTGGATGTTGACTGGTGAAAAATCATTTACAAACGGTGGATCTATGCGCGCTGCATCACTTGATACGTTGTGTAATTTTGTGATCAAAGCATGGAATAAAGTAAAAGTAGAGACGGTAATAAAATCATTTAAAAAGTGTGGTATCTCTAAGCTTATGGCTGGTATGGAAGATGATCTGTTGTGGGACACTGATGACGATGAAAACGAACTGGGATCCATATGATGTCATTTAAACAACGAATTTGAAAAACTATTTTAACAGATAATGAAGAAAATTAACATGAATATTGAGATTAATAATTATTATTTGTTTTTTAAGAATTAGATCTATTGTAATATTTTAAATAAATTTATGTAACAAAAAATTAATCTGATTTGTTTATAAACACTGCCTATTTTCTTATATAACGATGTATTGTAACTACCTAAATATTCATCCAAGAAATTAAGCTTGCCTTTTTATACTAGCCGTATAAGACGACCCACGATTTCGAGGGTTTTATGTAGTATTTGGTTCGAACCCGTCTAGGATAAGAAGAATCAATAATGACATTCCACCTAAAGATGAATTAAATAACCATTCTCATATGGAGATGATAATGTTTTTTTGAGGACATACATAAATTCAACATACTAAATTAGAATGATATATATACTGTATATATATATATATGTTAAAGATACCAAGCTATTTTAAACCTGGTTTTACTCCATTTCCCAAGTAAACAAACAGACAAACAAGTAAGTCAAGTTTGCGCCTGCAAGTAGTGCAAGTGTGTGACCCCACACGTAGTGCAAGTCAAGGCAACTCGTAGTAAAGGTGGCCAAGCGCTGATCACTATTCTTAATATTTACCCTTAATGCAAAGCACATGTCCTGGAGGAGATGTACGATGCTATGTATTAAAGGCAAGGGGCCACTACTCCGACCGGTTTCGATCTTTATTCAGGTCTCATCAGTGGGAGCCAGGCTAGAAATACCAAGATTTTAGTAATACCGAGCTTATAAGTATTTTACCAGAACAAGTTACCATAAGGTGTTTTAACCTTATTAAATAAATAAAAATCTCAGGATGAGAGACAGATGTAGAAAGTATTCTCCCTCCAACAGATCGACTACAGAAACTACTACTACTTAAGAAAGTATGCTAAAGTGGCGTACAAACCTACAAAGTGATGGTTGGAGAGTGGATGATTATTTTCATTGAATCGATTTATTTAAATTAATCAGTTACTGAATGTGTTCAGCGGGAAACCTTTCGTCAGTTTCCAACAGAAAATCAAACATTTCAAGAGATCAGCAAACAAACATCTGTTAAAATTATGTTCTTTCACGTTTCACCATTGATGATGAGGATGATTTTTATCACGTCGTATCAGACAATAAAAATCACTTGACTGCTCTATGAATAGGAAACGTTTATAAAAATAAATAAATAAAATAATTCGGTCATTTTTTTCTAATAATTTGAAAGTAATTATTTTGTAATATGATTCTGTAAAAGATTTCTATATTGTCTTATTATACATTTTTGAATATTAACGGTTCAAAACTTTAGGTTTTGAAAAAATAAATTGCTAATTAATATGCAAACAAATCTTCCGCGTTTCACTGGAAATATTTGAAAAAAAATTGGAAGTCATAATGTACGTTTGCTGAACTTCATACACTTAACATTGCAACGGCTTTTTCGTAAACCTGACGATGGCTGCTCGATAGTCTTCATTATTCTTTCATGATATTTAAATAGAAAAAGAACAGTTTTATGATTTCTTGTTAGTTACTTCACCTTCAACTTTTACTTTGCATTTACAAATGCGGATTGTTTAACATATGGCTTCGAGATTATGCATTTTGTTTTGTGTTAAACTCTACTCAAATTCAGTCAACTAAAACAGTAAAGATAGTACGACATACTGTTTAAAATAAAACTTAATTTATTTGAACCAGAAAATAGTTTCTACTTGATTACGATTTATCAAAGTAACTGATTATTTCTCACATTTTTACTGATTAACTGATTATTTCTCACATTAACCACAATTGGTACAAATAAGTTTTTAATTTAAATTGTCAAATGGATACATTAAGTGAACATTGAAATAAATAAGCAGACAACTTAAGTAAGAATGAAATTTTTATAGACGTGGAATCTGAATATTTCAGTTACTGAATGTGTTCAGTAACTGAAATATTGCAATAGAAGATGACGACATTATTCAAATACTCAGGTCTTGCCAACTATTGCTTTACAGAAAACATGTAGAAAATGATTGCATTTGTATAGGTTGGAAAATATAAGTCCCGAAAATCTCTTTGTTTTTGTGACTGAGTTCACATCGAATTCTTTGCTTTAATATAAATCTTCTTGCACTAATATCATTACTATTTCGGTGTCAGCGCAAGTTTTCTGCTTTATTTAGTATTAGGCCCTCAGGAATCTGATTTGATTAGTCCCTTAGAAGGTTAGCCTTCAAAAGGCAATGTGACCAAGGTGGTAGAGTCTAAGTACAATGACAGATCTATTTAATAAATCGAAGGCAAAATAAGATAGGCTATGAGTGAAGTGTGTTATGTCTCCCCAAAAATGTGCGCATCTTCCTTGGTTATTTTTCTGTTTTTCCGTATTGAATGCATGTGGATGTTGAATTCATGGTATTTCAATTTTCGTGTTATGAAACAGTTATATAAAGTCTAATGTACTTTTCCTTTAAAAAAAAAACATAAATAGAACATTGCTAAACGGGATGAGACTAAACCGTAAATTTACAAGTTTTGCTCGTAATTCGAGTTATCGTACAAAACATCAGGTAGTGAATGAAAGTAAAAAATAATAAAAAAAAAACTTCTGTACATAAATAAAATAACATAATTATTCGAAATATTTGTATTTGTGTTAAGTTGCCCGCTTGGTTGGCCGAGTGGTTAGTGTATTCTTTCTCGAACGAACGTCGTGGATTCGAATCCCGCCATGAGCATGGATATTTGCGATTGTCTTTAGATGGGAGGTGAATTTCATCGCCTGGTGTAAATGGGCTACCCCGTTCATTGGGGGACTGAATTGGCTTGAAACAGTTCCATGTTTGGTCCAAGAGCAGGTGTCTCCAGATTATGTAAAAAATAGATAAAAATGTGCATATAAAATATATAAAATTGATAAAAATGGTAAATAAATAATGTTTAGCCTACCCATGGTAAAATTGTACTATAGGTTTTTAATAATCATTCGTGGGTGGGAACCACACGTTTCAGTACTGCTAATGTACCTTATCACTATTGAACATTCAGGTTCAATAGTGGTAATGTAAGTAACATTCAGGTATAAGAATAAAATAATCCTACGAGAAGTGTTGTTCGTTGTTTGATAAGTAACTTTAAACGAAATGAAACCACTTGGGAAGAAAGAAAAAAAAAATATTACTTTCTTGTTCGAGATCCTTATAGGTCTACAAAGTGAACTTATTGAGTTCTGTTTGAGGTACAGGTCACGCTCCGAATCACGAAGACGAAGGAATTAATGTTTCATTGATCGGAATCACACTTAGCATATTTCCTTGCGTATTTTGAAAGTGCATCACTCATGTTTTAGGAACGTACCCCCCCCCCCTCCCTTAGGACGACACGTTTTTTGAAACTATTATTCACTAACAGATATACTTAGCGCTACTTCTTATATCTAGAGAGTAGCACCAACTTTTCATTGATACTTTAACACAGGTTTACCATTTTATGGCGATAATCAATTGAAGTAGTGACTTTCCTTTTCTTAGATACCGCAATAATCCTTCACTTCCAGGTATCTAGTTTACATTATCCATTCTTTATTTTATCTGGAGATTACAAACTATCTTTGTAAAATAGTAATCCACATTTGTGCTAATATCTATAAAGAATAACCCACTCACGTCTCACCGTTTACTCGCTGCCATTGTATGAAGATAACTTTCGCGATAATCGCAGCAGCTGAGATTTTATATTGTTACTGGGGGAGGGGGGGGGCTCCTCCCCCCGCCTGACGCCTACGCAGCCAATTCCCCCGAGTTCCGGACTGGCAGGCCGGTTCTCCTTGAATTCTGATGACTCGAATTTTGAAGACTCGACACTCATGGTAGCCCCTGAGTTTCAAAATGTTTCAAATAACTTGAGAAAAAACGTGACACAAAAACGAAAGGATTTTCGTTTTTGTGTCACGTTTTTTTTGTGTTACAAAAAAAGACATCATTTTATATTATAGAGTAGATGTGATGCAATTGTTCCTATTGGTCAGTGTTTCTCAACCTGTGATCCGCAACGATGGGTCCGCAGGTGGTGCGCAGGCAGACTTAAATTAAATAAATAAATATATATATATATATATATATTTAAGCACCCAAACAAAACAAATTAAAATTGAATAAGTAAAAAGTATTGAAATAAAATGGATACTTAAAAAAAGAAACCAACGACGATATTTATGACGGTATTCTGTTTTGTAGAACTTTGTCATCCCAAACAACTGAAGAAGAAATATTTCACATTCTGAATAATTACATAATACACAAAGGAATCCAGTGAAAAAAATGTATGGGCTTCTCTTGGGATGGAAAACTCGGCCATTACAGGCAGGTATAGTGGGATTATTTCTGAGGTCAATGAAGTAGCTCCGGCTATGCATTGGGTACATTGTTTCATACATAAGGAAGCGTTAGCCTCCAAAGGAATGTCACCAGAATTTAAAAATGTACTACACAACGTTGTGAAGCTAGTTAATTTTATTAAGGCTCAACCGTTAAATAACGGATTATTTTCAGTACTCTGCGATGAAATAGGCAGCGAATTTATACAACTTTTGCTTCTTTCTGAAATTCGCTGGCCTTCCAGGGGTGAGAAAGGATTTTCATTGTTCCTTCAAATAAAAACAAAATACAGAAATCCTCTTAGTATGTGTGTCGATCTTCGACGGAAGTTGATCAATATTGAGCCAGACATCCAGAAACTCTCCAGGGGTCGAGAAACTCAACCGGCTCATTAAAAGTACTCGTAAGAAGTAACATAATAATATTATATTATTTATTTGTTTAATAAAAATTAAAACTTTGTTCAATGATGATACACTTTGAATTGCTTACCTCAAATTACATTACATAGTGATTCGTAGATTTTTTTTTAGGTATTTTACGGGTCTTTGGGCTTAGAAAGGGTGAGAAACGTTGCTCTACATGATGCAAAATCAGTTGTTGACAGAATGTTGCAAAAACTCTTCTTACTTCACTATGTGATGACTGTTATGAGATGTTATTCGTTTCAATTTTTTAATATATCGATTCCTATTAAAACGAAATTTACTCATTAGTTTCAGTGTGATTTTTCTAGACTGCCTTTGGTTTCCATTGGATGAATCCAAAGAGAATAATACTACAGAGAAATAGAGAAAATAGTTATATATCATTCTCATCATCATCATCATCATCAAATTCCTGTCATTTACTACAAGGGGTGTACAGGATATGATAGTACTACATGAAAAAATTATATCATTACTAACTTTCTATCTACAATTTTTCTCCAAATCAGTCTGTTACTTGTCAAGACTCCAACATTATCAGATCTTATATTTCTATCGTCTAAGGCACTTTGTACCTTATCAATCCACCTATATCTTGGTCTTCCTCTGGGTCATTTTGCTGCCAACCTGGCAGACAACACTTGTTTTGCTAATCTTTCCTCGCCCATTCTGTTTAGGTGACCATACCACCTGAGATTAGCTCTGCTAACGCATTCCTGGATGCTGACAATATCAAGTTTTTTCCTAATATCCTCGTTTTTAATATGATATTGCCATTGATGCCATCTGTTCACGCCTATAATCTTTCTCAGGACTCTCATATCTGCGGTCTCTAGTCTTTGGTCAAGTGTTTTACTTCTGACCCAGCTCTCAGATCCATAAGTTAAAACTGGTTTGAACACTTGTCTTGTATACAGCTAATTTAGTGTTCCGAATAATTTCTCTCTTATTCCATATGAATTTATTCAATTGACTTCCCACCATACCAGCTTTGTTGATTCTGTTGTCTATTTCTATATTTAATTTACCATCTTCACTAAAAATCGTGCCTAAGTAGCTGAAATGTTTTACTTGCTCCACAGGTTCTCCATTCACAACACAGTTGACATTTTCAATGATTCTGCCTATTTTCATTGTCTTTGTCTTTTTATTGCTGACCTTCATACCATATCTATTACAAGAGCTGTTCAATTTAGTCAGAGAATCTTGTATTCTTGTAGCGGATTTATTTAGAAGTATAACATCATCCGCATAAAGCAAAGAGCTGACATTAACATCTCCAATTTTGATATCATGTTTAATACCACTTTCCTTCATAATGTGATCCATAGAGATAATGAATAACAGAGGGGATAACGTACATCCTTGTCTCACACCAGATTTAACATTAAACCATCTTCCTGTACTTCCTTCAATTCTAACTGCTGACTTACAACTCAAATAAAGACTAAGTATTGCTTGATATAATGTCCCATTGACACCATATAACTGCAGCGTATTGAATAGCTTCTCTCTCTTGGCACCTTATCATATGCCTTTTCCAAATCGACAAAACTTAAATACAGATCTTTGTTATATTCCCATGCTTTCTCGACTATTTGTCGTAAAGTGAAGATCTGATCCTCACCGCCTCTGTTTCGCCTGAATCCGGCTTGTACTTCACCAAGCTTTTCTTCCACAATTCTTCTCAACCGTTTCTCAAGTATACTTGCATAGATCTTGCCAGGAACACTCAGTAGGGAAATACCTCTGTAATTCTCACATTTAGTTTTATTTCCCTTTTTATATATGGGTACTATGATAGCTCTACTCCAATCATCGGGAATTCCTCCCTCTGTCCAGGCTTTCTGAACTATGCAGTGCAGCCACTGTAAGACTCTTATACCACCATACTTCAGCATTTCTGGTCGAATATCATCTACTCCTGATGCCTTTCCACATTTCAAGCCTTTGATGGCTTTTTCTACTTCAAGTATGGATATGTATTCCTGACTGCATGCCTGGTCAGTGTTTTTTACCACTATGCTGTCATCACTGCTTGTTTCATTTAGAAGTTTTTGAAAGTAATTAATCCATACTTCAAGGATATCTTTTTCTCCAGTTTTCATGTCACCTTTATCATCTCTAACTCCTTTTACAGCACTCTTTCCTCCATTCCTAAGCTTCTTCAACAACCTCCAGAATATTTTGCCACCTTCTTGATATTTATTTTCTATATTCTTGCCAAAGTCCTCCCATGACTTTTGTTCAGCTAGTTTTACACAGTGTTTAGCATTCTTGCATTTGTCTCTATATTGTCTAAGAGCACAAGATGACTTATTTGACAGGAACTTTTGATATGCTTTCTTCTTTTCCTTCACTTCCTCTTTAACTTCCTGTGTCCACTAGGGAGTTATGATTTTTTTATTCTTGCAGACAACCTCACCACATGCCTCTCTGGCAGAATCAATCAATGTTTTCTTCAGAGTTTGCCACTGAATCTCCAAGGTTTGATTCCTGTTCTCAAACTCTTTAATTTTTTCTTCAATAATGTTTGTGTATTTTAGTCTACAGTTCACATCTGAGAGCTGCTCAATTTTTATTCGCTTTAAAACTTTCTTACATGTTATTGTTTTCAATATGAAATTCAATTTTATCCTGCTCAAGACTAAATAGTGATCACTTCCAATTTCAAATCCTCTTTACACTCTGGTGTCCTGCACCAGGGAGAAAACATCACTATCAACAATAACATAATCATTGAGACTTTTCTTATTCCTAGCCTCTTCTCTCCATGTGAATTTGTGCACATTTTTATGTTGGAACATGGTGTTAGTAATAACCAGTCCATGTCCTGAGAAGAAATCCAACAGATATTTGCCATTATTATTAGCTTTGCTCTTTTCTCCAAATTTTCCCAAAATACTTTTGTATGTGTCACAATCGTTTCCTACTCTGCTATTTAGATCCCCAACAAGGACCAACTTTTCCTTTTTCATTGTGTCAGTTGATTTTTCTAAAGCTTCAAAAACTTCCTCCACTTCTACCTTAGTAGAACCTTCTGTGGGACTATAGGCACAAATAAGTCTCATTGTCCAGTTCCCCATTCTCATATTTGCCCACATCACTCTACTTGAGACTGCCTGCCATTCAAGAAGATTAGCGTCGTATTTTGTGTTGAATACAATGGCTACTCCTTCTTTTCCTTGATTGTCATTGCCTGAATATAACATTTTGTATTTATTGCTCAGAAATATCTCACCAGTTTTTGTCTTTTTTGTTTCACCCCTATTATGTCGATCTGGCACTTATCTAATTCCTCAGCTAGCTCCATTTCAGGCTTCTTACGTTGATAGTACCGATCTTTAACTCTGGTGATGTTGAGTTGGGGTTTGTTTTCAGATTTGTTCCAGTAGCTGACTTATCGCTGTTCGCCCTGGTTCCCTGGCAAAAACAACGGGGGGGGCTTGTTTAACTGGGTGACGCCCCAGCCGGCATGAAATTTTGTCATGTTGTACCATCATTTTTTTATTTTGGTTTAACCAATAAGAATACAATTTGTGGGCTAAATCCCAAATTGCCAGCCCATCCTCGTTCGTTCAGTATCCAAGTAGATACCCAACAGGGTGCACCACGAGAAGGTGAGAATTGGACATTCTCCTGTTAAATCATTAGATAAATCATGCTCTTGTAAAATTAATAACTTTATCTTTTCTAATAATTACATTAATTTTGATTGAATTTGTACAATGATTTTCATGACAACCTTATTTTAAAATGTTACAGACTCTTTGCAAAGGACAAACAAATCTCTTTTAGAAAATTAATTTGCTGATATTCTTTTTGCAGATATTCTTTCCACATGGCAAAAAACAATATTGGAATAAATGATTTAATGATTCCAAGTAGAATTTCAACTCAGACTTTTATAAAGGCATATAGCAAAGATTATATGCTCTCGCATAAAGCTGAAGATCAACAGGAAGATAGTGAGCAGGTGGTGGAGCAAGAAGAGAAAAGAAAAGAAAAAGAAGTCGAATACAGAGATAAGGATTTACAGGATATTACTGAAGGAAAGTGGATGCTTTTTTTGAATAAAACGATAAAGGATATAAACGGCCTAACAGACCTTGATCGATGCTGGTTCAAAATAGTGAAACTCGTAAACGTGAACGCTATGTGGTATGCAAAATGTTCCACCGCAATAAACAACGAATCTCTAACCAATCCTACAAGCGGAGTTATCCTATGTTTCACTCGTGACTACACGAACACAGATGACGTGCGGCGTTTGTCTGATCTTCTCTGGTTAGTGGTTCCTTACGCAAATTCCATGTATTACACAACCACAGTTGCCATCCCTAAACTTCCATTCAGCGTGTATGATTTTAACGACATATCGACTTACAAAAGTGATCCAGATGGTTCCTTTTATGAGCGAGATGAGGAAAACAGATGGAGGAAACTTGTAAGGTACTGATAAAATAAATAAAAAACTTATAGAATAACATGTGCAAAATAGAAAGCAAAATTCGTTTTCTTTTAAACTGAAATAAAAACAAAACTGATTTTAAAGGAAAATATAACAGTTTTATAAATTTAATAATGTATGCCTACACCCAAAACTAATTCCGATTAAATTTTCTTTAGATGAACCACTAAAGAAGATTTTTAAGAGAAAGCAAAATTATTTTATGGATTTCAATTGAACAGTTCATGAAATACAAAATATTACTTTGCTGTTAAAATAGCCGAATAGCATTGTGCTGAACCGCAGTTCACAAATCACTATTCTGTTATTGTTGACATAATGTGAAAGTGAGAGGTAAAAAAAAAAAAAGGAGAAAAAAAAAAAGAATAACACCTTCCATTTCAATTTATAAACAAGATTACTTTGAATATTATTTTCGAAACTCTAACCATAAAATTTAGCATACATTACTGTCTTATAAATTTTAGTTCTGTAAATTACACCAATTATCCAAAAGGGAAATATTTGTAGTTTTAGAAGCTAATAAATTGAAACTCTTATCTTTGTTATTTTATTCGAGAGTTTCTGTCAGTTACTGTTCCAGTTAAGACCAATTGACATTGTGAGTGAATTGTAAGCCAGCCCTTAAAATTGTACTGATTTCCACAATCAGATATGCAGTGATAAACGATGGTAAAATAATAATATACTTTATAATGACGTACATGACGAATTTATTTTGTCTTATAGTTAATATATTATTTTAAATATGGTGTATTAGGTTTTAGGCGTTAATCTACTTTAAGATGAATGCGTAGATTTAATGACAGTTAACACTGTCATTGCCAAGATGAAAATTGGAATTTTGTATGGTGGCCATTTTTTTTTATTTAGTTAACGACGTTCGCGCGATAACGCGTGAACGTCGTTAACTAAATAGTTGTGTGGGAAAAGTTGGCCACCACACGAAATTCCAATTTTCAGCTTGGCAATGAACGATATCGCGCGATCACGCGATGCGAGCCCACACCAAACGGTTGATCACGCGTTATCGCGCGAACGTCGTTAACTAAATAAAAAAAAATGGCCACCATACAAAATTCCAATTTTCATCTTGGCAATGACAGTGTTAACTGTCATTAAATCTACGCATTCATCTTAAAGTAGATTAACGCCTAAAACCTAATACACCATATTTAAAATAATATATTAACTATAAGACAAAATAAATTCGTCATGTACGTCATTATAAAGTATATTATTATTTTACCATCGTTTATCACTGCATATCTGATTGTGGAAATCAGTACAATTTTAATTTATCGTTAACAATCTAATTGCCACGGATACAGTACCCATGACGCTGCAGAACATGACAGCAGCAAGTAGCATTCTACCAACAAGCACACACACACACACACAGAGAGATTCATTTAACGTTTTTATTCTGGTTACTTATTTGTGTGTACTATGTTAACTAAATTGTGTTAACTAAATAGTGTGGGGCTCGCATCGTGCGATTATGTAAAATGCAATGTATTTTTTTAAAGCATTTAAATACAACTGTGCTAAAAGAGATGACTTAAACCGTAATATCAACAGTTTTCGCTCTAAATTCGAGTTATTGTACAAAACAAGAGGTAGTGAAGGAAATCGCGTGTTTGGCAATGAACATGTTAAGATATTTTGTAGACAACTGCCGGTATTGAGACCATATGTTTCTAAATGATTAACTAGTTTAATAAAATAAACAAATACAAGGGAAGCTCTGCCCCCCCCCCCTCCCGTAGCGCCTACGGCGCCCAACCCCCCGCTATTCCGGGCTTGTTCGACAATGAGTTTGATTGTTGTAATCCTGAAGCAATAACAATAGGCAATAACAAATTGTTGTCTCAGGAAGGCAAACATATTGTTGGACGTTTCAAAACAATGAAGAGATAAAAAACGTGACATAAAAACGTTTCAAATTTCTGCTTATCTTTATATATATATATATATATATAGAACAGATAAACCTATAAAACTAAAAACCTATAAACAACTACTTACACGTATTAGATGTTATCAGACCTTCACAAATAGTACACACAAATAAGTAACCAGAATAAAAACGTTAAATGAATCTCTGTGTGTGTGTGTGTGTGTGTGTGTGCTTGTTGGTAGAATGCTACTTGCTGCTGTCATGTTCTGCAGCGTCATGGGTACTGTATCCGTGGCAATTAGATTGTTAACGATAACAGACTAAACCTGATGTTGGTACATTGTGTGGAAATCCTTAACATTTCACATGCTTCCTAGAACTTGTGAAACAATTATGGTCAATATGAGGCGTTTTTGTTTATTACCAAACTACCCAATAACCTCTAGTGGTTTAGCAGTTGTATGGGATGCCGTCATGATTTGTGCTGTCTTGTTTTCTTTTTGTTCTTTTTTTTTTTATGTTTTTTAGGTCTTCAAACAGTAGCTTCTAAAATGATTTGAAATAGTTTGAATTATGATTGTACCATCTAACATTATGAGTATAATATTTTACATTAATCGTGTGTTTTATATAATGTAAAATTCGACTTTCCGAGAAAGTCCTTCCATATCCGCATGCGACAGACTAATTTGCATTCAGGTGAATGAACTTATAAATTCTACTCCAAGTCGGTTTACCAACGCAGATATTTCTTAAGCCAAGGACAAATGGCGGAATGTGCTAGCGACCGCACTACGGATTGTCATATATATATATATATATATATATAGGGCGACTGTTATCTAACTAGAGATATCTTATGTTTCGTTTTCTTGTTTTTGATACTATTTTAATTTAGTTTTTTTTATACTTATTATGATCTTGAATGGCTTTCTTGATGTGGAGCATAATCCCCCTCTGATGAGGCAAAACGTTTATAGCACGCTGATGTTGAATTCATGTTATTTCAAATTTTCGTGTTGCGAAAAAACAGTTATGTAAAATGCAATGTATTTTTAAAGCATTTAAATGCAACTGTGCTAAAAGAGATGACTTAAACCGTAATATCAACAGTTTTCCCTCTAAATTCGAGTTATTGTACAAAACAAGAGGTAGTGAAGGAAAGGGGAAAAAAAACCTTCTGTACATGAAAGAAAATAATTATCAAACCAAATGTATTTGTGTTAACTTGCCGGGCTGGTTGGTCAAATGGTTAGCGTATCCCCTATCCAACTAACAGATCGCCGACTCGAATCCCGCCGTGCACATGGATGTTTGTGATTGTCTTTACGTGGTAGGCGAATTTCACGCCTGGTGAGAAACTACTACACCCCCCTCATTGGTGGATTGGAATGACTTGAAAAAGTTCCATGTTTTAGAGCAGGCTGTTCATATCGGGTGAAAAATGGATAAAAAATTGAAAACTAAATATATAAAATTGATAAAAATGGCAAAACAAAAAAATTTTTAGCTCACCCAAGGCACAAAATAAACTATTAGTTACTAAAAATATTCCAGGGTGGAAACCACACGTTTCAGCACTGCGGACTTATATTACCATTACTAACCATACCATTGAAAGTAACAATCATGTGTAAGATAAGTGTTGAAGATAAGTGATTGTTGATAAAACTATATTCAACCAACCCCTTTAAATCGATTAACAACACTTTAAACGAAAAAAAACCATGCGGAAGGAAAAAAAAAAGATTATTACCTTTTTCAAGATCCTTATGGGGTCTACAAAATGAACTTACTGAGTTCTGTTTGAAGTACAGGTTCCAGTTCGAATCACTAAGACGAAGAAACTAATGTTTCATTGATTGGAATTACACTTAACATAATATGAAAGTGCGTCACGCGCATGTTTTAGGCAAAATATCCCTCACCCGTAGAACGATACGTTTTAAAACTATTGTTCTCCAACAGATCTAATTAGCGCTACTTGATAGATCGACAGAGCAGCATGAACGTTTCATTGATATTTTAACATTTAACACAGGATTAGGATTTTATAGCGATAATCAATTGGAGTGGTGACCTCCGTTTTCTTAAATATCTCAAGAATTCTTCACTTCCAGGTTTCTACTTTATATTATGCATTCCTTATTTTATCTGGAGATTACACAATACCTTTGTAAGATAATAATCAAAATTTATGCTAATACTTATATAGAATAATCCACTCACGCCTCATCTTTCACTCGTTGCCGTTGCACGCAGATGAATTACGAGATAATCTTAGCAGGTGAGGCTTTATGCTGTTGCATGATGCAATTTCATGCAGATTGTGCAAACTC
Organism: Typopeltis vanoorti; assembly: GCF_054136105.1. Taxonomy (NCBI): domain Eukaryota; kingdom Metazoa; phylum Arthropoda; class Arachnida; order Uropygi; family Thelyphonidae; genus Typopeltis; species Typopeltis vanoorti. The sequence continues at coordinate 78,247,579 of NC_143553.1, read as the reverse complement.
AATTGTTTCGAATTATGCAAAAGCTGGTCATACATCCCCATCTGATAACTGTTGTGAGATGTAATTTGTTTTAAATTTTTTAATCTATGACGTCTCATTAAAACAAAAATTTACACATAAGTTATAATGGGTTTTTCTTGCAGTCAAGAAAAACCTTTGGATGAATCCAAAGCGAATAATACTACAGAGTAACAGAGAAAATAATGATAAATAATTCTCTTATAAAATTAGTAACTTTGCTTTTTTAATAATTAGGTTTAATTTTAAGTTAATTTTGATTGAACTTGTATAATCGTTATGATGAGAACGTTATTTTAAAATGCTAGACATTCTCTACAAAAGACAAACAACTGTCTTTTAGAAAATTAATCTGCTGATGTTTCTTTTGTAGTTGTTCTTCCCACATTGCAGAAAACAACAGCGTTATAAATGATATAATCATCCCAAGTAGAATTACAACAAAGACTTTCATCATGGTATATAGTAAAGATTATAGGCTCTGGCATAAAGTTGAAGATCAACAGGAACACAAGGAACACGAGGAGGAGCACGAAGAGAAAGAAGAAGACGAAGAAGAAGTGAAATATACTGATGAAGATTTAGAAGACATTACCACAGGAAAGTGGATGATTTTTTTAAATAATACGGTAAAGGATAAAAAGGGTCTAACAGCCGTCGATCGATGCTGGTTCAAAATAGTGAAACTTGTAAACGATATGTGGTATGCAGCATGTTCCACTGCAATAAACGACGAAACTTCATTCGATCCCACACTCGGAGTTATCCTATGTTTTACTCAGGACTACACGAACATGCATGACGTACGGCGTGTGGCTGATCTTATCTGGTCAGATCTTGAGATCAGATCTTTTATAATACATTCATCTTCGGTTAACTACCGAAGAGCTATGTATTATAAAACCGACGCCGCCTCCTGGAAACGTGAATTTAGTGTGTATGGATACAAACGCATATCGATATACAGAAGTGATCCAGATGGTTCCTTTTATGAGCGAGATGAGCAGAACATATGGAAACCTGTACGGTATGGATAAAATTAATTTATAAAGAAATATAAATGACAGTTTTATAAATTTCATGTTGTATGCCTACGCTAAAAAATAAATAACTCCGATTAAATTTTCTTTAAATGAACCCTCAAGTAGATTTTTAAGAGGAAATAAAATTATGTTACGGATTTAAATTAAACAATTTTAACTAAGAATCTCGGTCAGTATATCATTATGTAAAAATTCATCGAATACAGAATATAACTTCGCTGCGAAAATAACTGAATAGTATTTTGCTGAACAGCAGTTAAACAAAACACTATTCCGTGCTGTTGTTAACTTAACGTTAAAGCGAAAGTTTAAAAAAAATTATGACACGCTTAATTTCAATTTGTAAACAGGATAGCTTTGAATATCATTTTTCTACGACAAATTAAGCACTAATTTCTTTCATGCATATTTATTTGCCTGAATTACAAATATTGTCCATACGGGTAATATTTGTAGTTTTAGAAGCTAATAAATTTAAGCTATTGTTTGGGCAAGTTTACACGAGATTTTCTCTCAGTTACTGTTTTAATTACAACAATTGATATTGTGAGTGTGAATTTGCAAACCAACACCTAAAAGTGAAGTGATTTTCACAAAGGGTTATGCACTATTAAACAACCGAGGAAAGCATTGTAAAATATTATATATTTTATCATGACGTAAATGATGAATGTATGTCTTATAATCAATATATTATATGACACATGATGTATTAAGATGTAGACAATAATCTAGTTAAGATTAATACGTAAATTTTTGTGGTTTAGCAGTTCGGTAGATAAGTTCTGGTATTGAGACCACTTGTCTTTAAATAATTAATTAGTTTCATAAAATAAACAAATAAACCTTATAAGGTTTGTAGTTTCGTAAATCGTCACACTTAATCATCAGGGATACTAGCAAATGTTTTTACTATTCCGTAACACCCCCCAAGGAGTCCGAAGATTCATCGAGGGAGGATACATACTCACTAACTCTCCATCTCCACCACTCCATCCACCAACTACACTGAACCTCTGTCATCATCATCATCATCATCATCTACATTAAGGCCATGTACTCTCCACAATTTGCGTGGTTTCTGAAGGATTAATTTGTCTGTATGTTATACAAATGTTATGCAAAATTATACAAAAATAAAAAAAGACTAGAAACAATTAATTACATGTATTAGATGTTTAATTTATTGTTTTTTAATGTTTATTTAAATGATTAATTACACGTATTACATGATTACAGCCTCTGTATAAACGAAGCCATTTGGTCGGAAAGACCTGGGTTCGATGGTTATCTACTCTCTTTCGAATAAAGGTGAGTTGGCCGGTGTCATATGGAGATCGAAGGTTTTTTTTCCTGGTAACTCTGGTTTTTCATCCCTCAAAACATGCAAACCTGTTCTGTGAACACGTATGGCAACAGCCATAAAATATACTATCGCAAGGAGGGCAATAAGAAACCACCTTGCTCATAATCATCTCCCTAGTATGGTAGCATATAGCAATCTCCATGGCCATATGGCTGAGGGAATTGAGTAGAATAGGATGAGATTCTATCAGAACTTCACAATTGCTGATAGGTACAAATCAGTAACTAGAATTACAAAATGCTAAATTGATTACTATATACATGTGGGAACACAGTTAGTTGTTGCTGTCACGTTCTGTAGCTTAACCGTGTCGTATTCTAGGTGAGCGGTAGTAAGATTTTTTATGTAACAGGCCAAACTTAGAGTTGAATACGCCTTGATTTATGTTGTATTCTGTGGGTATCCTGAGCGTTTGAGATGCTTATTTGAACTTTCATGTAAAAATGTTATGATCAATATAAGACATTTCTGTTTATTAATGAAAGGTGTTAGATGAATGAGATACCAAACATGACTTTTGCTGCCTTCTTATTTCCACGTCTTTTACGTGTTGGGCCATAGGATTTCACCTAACCTTTCTGTCTGCCCTATATAGAAAATGACAGAAGATAGGCATGATTAAAACATTACGAGATGTCTACTACTTCAATTATGAGGAATGAAGAACTGCGCTCGCTACCGGAAGCGTGCCATCTCCCTCAATGGGTATGAACCCAAGGGGATCAACAAAATTTTTACTACGCCTCCGACTATTCCCTTAGGTAAACAAGATTTTAAGAATGTAGTCACGCTACCTTACATACAGAATACTACAAACTGGCAATGTTGCTTCATCCGGTACAACATTAAAGTTTTTTTTTTTTTTTTTTTTTTTTTTTTTACCATTGAATTAAACGTTAATGAGATCCATTGCTCTTGGTACCAGTGCACGTCACAAGAGCTCTATGACTTGGACGTTATGAATTATCTTCTGTCAGTAAAGTTTGCACTTTGATTTCACCAAGAATTAGTGTTTCATTCATCAGAATTCTGCTTAGAATATACATTTTTCCATTTTAAAAGTGGCACTCAAGTTTAAAGCCGAAATAGTTTTCCCCCTTGAAAAATACGATTTCAAAATTTTGGTTCATAGCCGAGTTTGGTTACAAACGAAGTTGAACAATAGATAGAGAGGCAAAGTCATTGTGATTTCACTATAATTATACTACCTTAAATCACTTTATGTTTTCCAAGTAGTTAAACTATACGTATACTGATCTGTTGATATGAACAATTTGATGATAACTGTATTATAGAATCTTACATATTCTTCAAAAAGGGCAAATATTTGTCTTTTACATTACTAATCTCCTGTACCCCTTTGTTATGTGATTTCCACTCACGAAACGTTATAGACATAGAGTACAAATGTACAGTGAGTAGGTTAATGATTTTTTCTATTTTATTGGTTTTTATTATATTTTATATTTTTTATTTTTGCAGACATTCTCTCCAAATGGCAGAAAGCAACACCAAAATAAATGAATCAATTCTTCCAAGTAAAATTACAACTGAGCCTTTCATTCGTGTCTATAGTAAAGATTACCTGCTTCATCATAAAACAGAAGGACGTCGAGAATATGAAAAGAAGGAGGATAAAGAGGAAAATAAGGAGAAAGAGAAGGAGGCAGAGGAGAAAGCTGAGGAACAGGAGAAGCAAGAACAGGAACAAGAAAAAAAAGAAGTGGAAATCAAAGATAAGGTTCTAGAGGACATTATCGATGGAAACTGGATGCTGTTTTTGAATAAAACGTTAAAGGATATTAACGGTCTGACGGCACTGGACCGATGCTGGTTGAAGATAGCGAAACTTGTAGACGATAACGTAATGTGGCGTGGGGTTTGTTCGACAGCAATAGATGGCAAATTTCTAATTTACCCTACATGCGGAGTTGTCGCCTGTTTCACTAGGGATTATAGGGATAAATGCGAAGCGAGGCGCGTGGCTGATCTGATCAGGTCAGTGGTTGAGTATCGAAAATCAATGTATTACAGAACCCACTTCTACTCCATTTTGACCTACAGAAGTGATCCAGATGGCTCATTTTACGAGCAAGATGAACAGAATAGATGGAAACTGGTATAAGCTAGTGGGAAAATAAATAAAGAAATTGAGTAGTAACACGAAATTGGGAAAAAAGTTACAGTCACCATTCTACTAAAATGAAAGTAAATATAATTAATATATATATATATATATATATATATATATATATATATATATATATATATATATATATATATATATATATATATATATATATATATATATATATATATATATATATATATATATATATATATATATAGAGAGAGAGAGAGAGAGAGAGAGAGAGAGAGAGAGAGAGAGAGAATATTTTGAAACAAATTTAACAAGCTCTTAACATCGTGCGAAATTCTAATGGTAAAGACAAAAGAAATATACTCTTTGATTTGAGATGCATGGATTCGAATCCTTGATTCAGATCGTGCTCATAAAGATGAAGGAAAAAGTGATTTTGTTCTGGATTGCAATACGAATAGATTTACCATTTTCGGCGACGTTAAAGTGACGTTAAGAGAATTATCTGATACAAAAACATGAAAGTGTTTGTTATGATGACAAATAATGAGGTTAAGTATGTCAACCAACAATAATGCTTGGGTACATACAGTTCTGAACTGTTATTTCAAGCATTATTTTGAATCACATGTATAATTTAGATGACTTTCTCTTATCAGAATACATCATGTACTTAATTTTAGAGGACAATCAATTGAATGTTATTAATATTTTTATACAAAATTCATATCGAATGTTTTTAAAAAAAAATGATGTTAAGAGAAATTAAACATTTAATAAAAATACAGTTGTTTTTTATTCCATTTAGAAGAATAAAACCGATTTCTTCCTTCATTTTCTTTTTTCTTTTTTTTTCCCTTCGTTTCCGTTTTGTTTACTAATTTTATGTCGATAATTGGAGCTAAACTTTACTCAGTTTTAGTTCTAACTCTTTTTAAAATCAGTAAACGGAAGGTTCGCTTTTCGTCATTGAGGAAGCGGAATGTACTCCTGAGCAACATGATTGGAAGAAATACTGCAGACAACTGCTTCCATTTCATGTTCCTACTTATCTAATGTTATTGTGTGTTCTTAGCTTTATTTTTCTTTGTTGCATTGTAAAATGCAACAAAGTTAATTTTACTATTCTATAATAATTCTAAATTAATAAATTACAATATAGTTTTCTATAACTTTAATAATAAACATGCATTTCCCAGCGCAGTGGCTCTATATCAAGAAGCAGAAGAAACCGCTATAACAGAATGGCGTTATTCAAAGCTGTAGGTGTGGTTCTCAAAATTCAGATATCATGTGCCCCTTCTTAAATTCTCATTATTACCAAAATAATAATAATAAGAAGAAGAAGAAGAAGAAGAAGAAGAAATAAGAAATTAAAAAATTACGTTTCATTGAAAATGTCTATTTTATTTGAAATTAGATGTATATGTACACAAAAATTATGATTTATTTTTAAGAGAACAAAATTTATAAAGATACTGTAAATATTTACTTAATTATATAATGTATCATCAATGAGAGGAGTGAAATTGCTTATGATGCGATAAAATTTCAGGAGCAAAAGTTTTCTCTATAATTGTTAATTTCAATCTCAGATGAGATTTGACACTATAATGCGGTTCTCTTCTTCGTCTTAATATCTACAGAGGCGGAAAATCCAACTTCGCACAGATATGAACTTGGAACTGGAAAAATGAACCTTAGAGCTATCTGTTAATTCAGGAAATTCATTCTGTATTCGTAGCCAAAATGATGATAACATATTTCTTTGTATTTCCTTTCGGACGCCATCAACAGCTAGTTCAAAAAGTTCTTCTTCTGTTGGTGACAGACGCTTTGGCATAGATTTGTTTATATTGGAAAGGTATTTTATCCATTCGGTATTAATGTCCAATTCAGAGAAAAACATTTCTAGATTCATTTGTAAGCTTTATAAATGCTGAATGATTTTACACACGTCATCAATTTGTTCATTTGAACTTGTAAGCAATTCCTGAATAGATGGAAACATGTTAAAAATGTTTGCCAGTTATGCTAACTGAATGAAAAACTTGCAGTTCATTCCGAAGTTTAAATAAACGAGTAAGGACTTTTCCAAGAGAAAGATAACGAACATCGGTATGGAAAAGAATTTGTGTATGATTACTTCCCATTTCTTCGCAAAGTTGAGAGAAACATCTGGCATTCAGAGGACAACTTTTAATATAATTTATGGTTTTTATAGCTTCATCCAAAACTTTTCTAAGATCTGTAGACATAATATGCAATAGTGTGTCGACTTTGCATCTGGTGCAACAGTTTGAATCCTTGAAACAAGCCCTTTTTCTTGGATTTCGATCCGACCGTTCTTATTTCAGCACAACCTTTCCAATCAAACTTTTTTTGATGCATAAAAGTATTTATATTTTTGAATATTTCTTCTTCTGTTCTTTGTTCTGACAACAGTTGGCAAAATAGAAGATCGTCATGATTTTTTTTGATTATTTTCGTACCTAACGAACACTAGAAGATTTGCAAAATGTGTAGTGTCTTTGTATTCATCGACCTGCAACGCATAATAACGAATCTTACGTATATCGGATAATAATATCTGTTTTATATTTTCAACCATTTCAGTGATTCTTCGATGAAATCAAAACACTTTTTTGCATTATCTCCGATCATAATTTCTGCTATTATTTTTGCTGCATGTTTGACCAAAGTTTCACCAATTGTTTCTACTTTTTGCTATTAATAGCGACATACGATATAAAGCTTCTAAAGCCTTCATATTTTCACTTCCTGACACGATCAACATCATTTTTTGATATCCTTTTAAATTTTTTAGTTTATATTGAAAAAAAATCTGCAGGTGTGTCCTTATATTCATTATGTTTTGATTCAAAATGGCGATTTAAATTAGATGGTTTCATGCTTTCATATTTTAAAGTTTCACCACAAATGACACATAATGAAATAGGTTCTTCTTCATTTCCCTTTCGTGAAAATCCACATTTCAGGTAATTCATATCGTACTTACGAAGTTTATTCATCTTCTTCCCAGTTGGTTCTTTGGAGATGTCACCCTTATCAATTTCATTTGATCCCGATTCAATATCAACGTTTTCTTGTTGCTGATAGCTACTTGTATCTGCTATATTGCTCTCTTTTGTGAGTTTTATAATCCAGTCTTTAACTAATGATCTATACTTAAGAATTTGAAAGCTAAAAAAATTATATTTGCTATAGGTATTAACTTCCGTACATTATTCAAGCAATTATATCACTGTAAAAGTAGTACAAACCTATTAATCGTTATTTTAACTAACAAAAAATTTGTAATATGATCAAATAATGAAGCACATTGATTAATATCTACTTAACTGTCTTAATTACATCTACTAATGATTATATAATTACTTTTTTTATCAGTCATTATCGTACGTTCTTCGTGTTGTTGCGCGGTCGCAATGTACTTCATATAAGAAGCTGAACGAAGATTCACGAGTGATCGCCCGCGAATTTGTAAACTATTCAAATGAAGCAGTTATCACAATTAGAGTAGGAGAATTCATACATAATGTATAACTTATTGAAAAAATATATACGTTTAAAATAATTCTTATTTTCTTAATAATGATTCCATGCATTAATGATGCATAGCCGAAAATTTCCATGTAATGATGCATAGCCGAAAATTTCCAGGTCTTCACATACCATGTGGGGATATGTGAAAACCTTTTACATACCCTCCATGGTACGCATACCACACTTTGAGAAAGACTGATCTAGGGAAAGGAGAGACTCATTAGCTCAGTCGGTATAGACGAAGCCTTTTGTTCGGGAAGAGCTGTGTTCGATTTATGTGTCTCAGAGTTCGAAGAATATATAACGTAGAACTCAAATGAATGTGTAATCGAATCTAAATAAGCAAGAGATTAGTAAAAAAACGGATAATGTCCAAAGAATACCGTTATAAGGATGATGTCCGTTATGAAAATTATAAGCAGTGGGTTAGAATAGTCATAACTGTTTTACGAAAGTTACGACTGTATATGAAAAGAAACTGGCTCTGCAAGCTAAAGCAGCCCACAAGAATTCTATCGATAACCAGCTAGTAAAAGTAAGAATGAGTATGAAAGCATAACTCTTCTGAATGCAGATGGTGTGAGGGTGACAGATAGAAAAGTTCGTTCAACTGAGTCCCCATTTTGCTAAAAACTGTCAACCTGGTATATATGCAACGCAGAGTTCACTGCTCCCGCTTCACTAGATTAGGAAACTCAAGCGTCTGAGGAGAAGGTGTTAGCGGTGTTGCACAAACTGAATATGAATTCAGGTTTAGGGACTGATGGGATATCAGCACGTGTACTAAAAGAGTGTTCAGCTGAACTGGCTATTCCTTTGACCAGATAATTTGAGGGAAGATTCTGCAGGAATGGAAAGAATGCATGGTAATCCAATTGCACAAATGGTTCAAAGACCAGTGTACCCAGTTATCGACCATTCAGTAGCTCAGCAGCAGTGGTGATGGTGGTGAAAAGTTTGGAAAATTTTGTTAAGTCCTTGCATCCAGAAATGAGTTGAGAGAGAATGTCTACTTTGCAGCGAACAGCATGAGTTTAGGGAAGGTGATGTTTTAGCAAGTTTCTCACATTATATAATAAAGATACCATTAAACAAGACAAGAGAAGGAGGATACACCATGGTCCTTTTCGATTTTGCTAAGGCTTTTGACAGAATACAGCATGGTAGACTGTTGTACATATAAGAGGATAGCTGACTAACAGAAATCAAAAATTGGTATTACGGGGGTGTGAGTCTGCAAGATTTAAGGTAACCAGTTTTGCACTACAAGGATCAGTCCTTGTCCACTCTTATTCAATCTATATATATATTAACCCTCCAACTGGCCAGGATATATATATATTAACCCTCCAACTGGTCAGGATATATATATACGTACAGCTAAATCTGAATACGATTCAGTACACCTGTTGAAAGAAAATGGATAAGAAGTGCAATTTGGCTGCTCTGTTCTTTAGAAGGTGCGATAATCCTTCACGCTGTAGAGAACACTTAACCAGATTATCTTCCGCAGCTAAGTTCTCTATAACAAGCAATGCAGTTCCTTGTTTTATGCTGGGAAACTGAACTGTTATTAGAGAGACTAAAAATATGGAAATAATTTTTATTTTCTCATTTTATCTTACAGTTTTAAATTACAAGAAAAAATAGAAATCCTTGCATACTTTCTTCACTTAAAATTGCATTACCCTGGAGAACCACTGTTTAATGTTTTTTGCTAATTTTGTCTAATCGCTTACTCGACAGAACATTTTCTTTGCTTTCGAAGAAATTGATTCACGATAATTATTTGAAATATTATAAAAAAAAAAAAACGTCTGCGACGTTCTAGATTATGTTATCTTTGTTCAAAATCATATTTCGCAGAATAATTCACAGATTTCCTGAAGTAAATCTGTGAATTATTTTTCGACGATTTTGCTTTATAGAGAATAATATGCAATTCTTTAATCATATCATTATTTTTTTTTTCAATCGTAATGTACTGTTCTTTGCACTTTCAGCTTGTTGGTTTCCTGTATAATTGATCTTTACAAAATGAAATAAACGGTTATTATTTAAATTGATTTGTACATATTTTCTGCTATTTTATATATTTTTCTCCAATTTTAAAGTAAGCGATAATTTTGCTATATTGCGTATATATACGCAATATTTGCTTAAGCGAATATTGCGTATATTTTGCATATATTCTGACACAAAATATGTATATGTGCATGCATCAAATGTGAAATTTCATATTTTCATAATACAATTGAACTTTATTTCAAAATTAATTTATTTGTAAAATTATCAAAGTTCGACTTTGATAATTTTACACCTCCCCCCCTCCCGCTGCAACACTACCGCACACCCGAAAACTATGTTTCCATATGAAACGTAGGTACAGTTTTTATTGAATTCATTATTTTTCCAAAGTAATTCCTCCACATAACGTTTAATTTTTCGACACAGAAACTAGGTTTTGATTATTATAAATTAGCAAATTATAAATCAGAAAATATACACATTATTTACCAATTATTATAAATCAGGAGGTTATGTGACATTGGGTAATAGGGGAAATTAATATTTAAAAACACTGTCATCCTACAAATGCAATATCAGAATGTTTCGAATATCTGCTAATCAATCAGAAAGATGGAAAAACAAAACAAGGAATTTCTGCTTATAAAATATTCAGTTACTGCAGGAGCACTTTGCTGGGCTGCCTGCTGGGCATGTCCTTTTGATATGGTTCTCAGTGGGGAGGGTCAGAAATCTCCATTAGCTTACAGCTTATTACTGGGCAGAAAGGAATATTAGAACACACACACACACACACACACACACACACACACACACACACACACACACCGTTTTTCTCCCACAGGAGAAAAGAAATAAGGCAATAATATTGCTCAAGCTATCGAACTTTATTGTAGCGGAAATTTTTATTATCAAACTTTGATGTTTTTAATTTTAAAAAATTATTCGTGCTACTTTGAAAATTTCTAATGTGTGGCACACATGGCTATGAAAATTTATTGGAATATAATTAATGTATTATATATATATATATGTTACTGTTATGAAACATAAGTACAATTTTTATTTAATTCGTTATTTCTCCATAGTAATTGTTCCACATGAAGTTTAATTTTTCGACACAGAAATATATATATATATATATATATATATATATATATATATATATATATATATATATATATATATATATATATATATATATATATATATATAATTTTTATGTTTAAATATAAATATATATATTTAATTTTTTTAATTAAAAATCAGCCAAGTTTAATAATAAAAATTTCTGCTACAATAAAGTTCGACAGATTGAACAATATTATTGCATTTTCTTTTCTCCTGTGGGAGAAAACCGGAAAATGTCACCCGTATAATTATAGCAGATTTTTCTATTGGCAAAAATGGTAAGAAAATAATAATTTGCACTTTCATTTCAAAACACAAAGAAAGAACATTGTAAATCCACCCAATGAAAAAGAAAATATTACATATTTTTCTTCTGTTATTATCTGGTTTTTCCTTGTAGTAGAAAGAAGAAATTACTGCACATATTTCTTTTGTCAATGCAAAAATCTGTAAATTGATTACGCTATAGCTGATAGAGAATTGATGCCAGAAAAAATATTTATGTAAGAGTTCTAACATCAGCAGATATAACGACATTTTCTTCTAATTTAGATACGCGACATTATTTGTGAAGTTATACTTTTGTTATTATTTTATACTAAACTGAATGAGCATGTTCTCGAAGTGATTTACGTTCGTAACAATTGCCTGCAGACTGAATAGGTCTATAACCCCGCCCCAACCCAAAAAAATAAGACTTTAGCTTTTCCTCCAGCTAAGAGGATTATTGGCGAGCATTACTAATACATATTTCAGAAATTGAAAATAGCAGCAGTAGAAGTAGTAATATTTAGAATTAAAAAAATAAAAAAAGAAATCAAAAATAACACAACTGAACTTTATTTTGTGTGGTATGCATAAACAGTTTGACATATTGAAAATATAGTAATTTTAAATCTTAGAATAATTTCAGCAGACTGCTGAACAGCTAATTTCAGATGCAAAGAAAGAGTACAGAATTAGAAGCTTCGAATATACAACAATATTATTGCTTTATTTCTTTGGTCAAAACAGTAAAGTGAAATAAGAGATTTTGAATACTATCTGAAAACTTTCAAACCAGTAGAAATTCAAAGTAGTTATGTAACTGTGTTCCAGGAGAGGAGGGGGGCGGGGGAGAGTTGCAGTAAAAAATCTTAAAAATGAGCATAAATTTTGAATCATTCCATACAGGATATCCTTCCTATTATATTTTCAACATATCTATAGTGGTTAAACACTGGATATTATAGTAATGTGCATCCTACAAAAAAACAAAAAACATCTCTTGCAATTTTAAGCAAAAGTTGAAGATGAAGAGTCTCTGATAAAATACCATTGGATATAAATTTTTGATACTAAAAAAGACACAATTAGAAACCGAGTAATGCAGTTTATAATAATTTTTTTTGTTCATAAAAAAAATCGTTTCTAAAATTGAAATGTGACGATCCATATAAAGGTATTTTGCAAAGAAAAAGCAAAATATCATATTTATTTCACTAAATGTTATTCAAAAATATAAATATTTGACAAAATATTTCAAATGCTAAACAAATATTTGAAAATTTGAGAAAAAAATTTCAGTAAAGTGAAAAAAAATTACTATCTCTAAAATATGTTCATTGCAAAGGTTGATCTGTGTTAATTTCACGATTGATTATTTACTTTGGCAGATGTGAAACTCGTTTTTATTTTTGGAAAGAAACACAATAAATAAATTGTGCAGCAAAAAAAACACGATCAAATATCCTAGTACAGTAAAGGAAATTCCGAGTAACATAGTACATAAAGAGAAGTGACACAAAAGTCTCTCCACCACACTTAATCAGCTAATGTTCAAAATTCGCCGTTAAGATATTAACGACGGCTGAGAGTAAATACTTGTTAAAAGGTAGAATGTGGATGAAGTTTTGATCCATGAAAAATACTGCGGAAGTCTGGCCATTCCATCCACATTGGCCGGTAGAAGGGTTAATGATACTGGGAAGGATTTAACAGGCGACATACAGCATTTGTTGATGATGCAAAGATAGGTAGAGTAATCGGGAATGCTGCTGATATGCAGTACTTTTAAATTTGTATTCTTCATTTGCAGAATGATTACAATAAGCTGGAATTGTGGGCAAGGGAAAATGGGTTTCAGTTCAATGTCAGTAAAGGTAAAGTCATTCATTTCAGAGCGATCATATATCAGTAGTATGGGAGCTACTATGAACCACATCAATGGTTAATTGGTAGCATATGGAATTGTGGATGATGGTCAGACATAAGATAGAGTATAGAATCCTGGGAATTTCCTTGGTGAATTCATCCATCAATGACGTCACGTTGTGTCTTTTGGTTTGCATATGGAATTGTTGGTAATTGTTCAAGTATGGAATTCTGGTTACTGATAAAATCAGTGACATTATTGTGTGATTAGTCAAGTGATGTCATGAGTATGGAATGCTTGGAATTTCGCTGGAGGACGCTTCTGTCTGTGAATTCACGTTGTGTCTTTTGGTTCGCATACAGCATTCTGGGTAATAGTTAGTGTACGGAAATTGTGGCTGATGGTTAGAGATAAGATAGAGTATAGACCCCTTGAAATTTCCCTGTTGACACATCCGTCGATGACGTCACGTTGTGTCTTTGGTTCAAGTGTGGAATTGTGGGTAATGGTCAGGGCATAGAATTCTGTGATGTGTAGGTATTTGCAGTGATATCAGATGAGTTTTTTGTTCACTTATGGCATTATGGGTCATGATTAGAGATTGGAATTCTGGGAGGATATTCGATCAAGTGTTGGGCTCATTGGCTCGAGTGTGGAACTATAGGAAAATATTTGTGACATTTTCTAAAATAATTAACTACTGGATGTCAGTGGTGTCCCCTTCACTCCATCCCCTCAAACACACAATTTTATTTCTCATATACTTAACTCATCCGAATATTTTGATTTCTCTAAAATTTTAAGATCTTAAAGTTCATTACTTTTTTCTAATTAAATGTTAACTTTATTACAAATTCTTAGCAGAATAACTGAGCAATAAATAAATAAATAAATTGTGTGTGCATTCACCGTGACTTCAAAAAATATATGTGCTCTTACTTAAATTTGCAGCTGAAACACACACACACATTTTTTTCTTTCATGTTCATATATTCTGAAATAAATTAATAAAATAAAATAAAATTAATCACAAACACACACACACACACACATAATTTTTTTTCCTTTCATATTTTTCTTGTCAATAGGTTGTAGTTAGACATTTTCTAAAATAATTAACTACTGGATATCAGTGGTGGCCAAATCAAACACACGCAGACACATTTTGTTTCCTTTTATGTTCACATTTTCTAAAATAATTAATTACTGGAATGTCAGTTTTACTGCTTCTATGTCATGTTTAAGATCTTAAAAACTTCATTACTTTTCTAATTTATAAATGCTAACTTTATTACAAAACTTAGCAGAATAAATATTCTCAAATATGGAAAACACATCAAGGACAACTTACTTTGTTCATTTAAGTTTACAAATACACATTTATTTGATTGAAATATTATTTGCAAGTATATTCGCAATGAAAAATCCAAACATGTAATTATTATTATTATTACATAACAACTCCAGAGAGTCCAAAGACTCATCGAGAGAGGGTACATACCTTACCTTCATCATCTACACCGACGCCATCTACCACCGACCACCACCGCCACTAGTATTTTCACAAACAAACAAACATCCATGCCCATGGCGGAATTCGAACCCTTAGCCTTTTGGCAGGAGAGGGGATACGCTAACCACTCTGCCAACCATGCTGGCCGAGTGGTTAACTTGAAATATTTCAAGCTAACCACATATTTCAATTACCTAGAAATATTTCACAAGATTTGTGTCTTTTGTTATTTTCCTGAAGGAAGAAAAGTTTCAAAACGATTTAGGTTCCCTCATTTTTTTAAATTTGCAGGATACACAAAACAGTACAGCACAACACACACACACACACACACACACACACACACACACACACACACACACACACACACACACACACACACACACACACACACACACACACACACACACACACACACACACACACACACACACACACAGATGATCTGCGGCCGGAAATAATAAATTGCAGTAAATAAACTGAAAATGTATTTCATTCTTGTTTCCTTAATAGGTGTCTGTCCATTTCCTTAACATTGCAACATTCACACTGTGGCCCATGGCGATGTTTTCCCACGGTTCTGGATGTTCTCTACTTAGTGACATCATCTGGGCAGAGTTTATTCCTTTGTGTGTCCGTAAGAATTAAGATCTTAAAAAGTGCATTACTTTTTTATAATTAAATGTTAACTTTATTACAAATTCTAACCACAATAAGTTAGCAAAAAAAATGGCACGTCTGTGAATTCACTATGACTGCAAAAACTATACGCTTTTTTTTTTTCTTTAGAAATGCTATATTTCTCTTTTGCATTAGTAAGTATTGACTATAAGGAATTGAGACAAATAAAGTTTGGAAGTAATATAAACTAAAGTCACCACTATCATCTTCTGTTAATTTCACACTGTAGTGTGAGAGATGGCATTATGACTTGATAATTTGCACTCGTAATTTTTTTTTTCGCATTTATAACTAAACAGAAATTAAGACTTTAAACTTAACAGGTGTTTGAAAGTAAAGTGACCATATTTCTTGAAAACAATATAGGATATCAATGTCTACCATAAAAAAATTGTAAAGAGAAATCAAATGTTTACCTTCAAATAAACATTTGAAGTCTCCATTTTAATTGTACCTAAAGTCGAGATATGGAATTAACAAATTCTGAGGATGCATCAACATCAGCCACTGAAGCTCAAAATCCTAATTTCATTCTATTCATGGAAACTGCTCCGTAGCTTTGATCCTGCTTTCCACACATTTCTTAATAAGAGATACATTTCTCATAAAAATTCAAAATATTATTTTCAAAATCTACTTTTTATGTCTCCTTTGTTGACATACAGAAACTTCTTTTGCTTACAAAACTGTGGGGATGAACTTGTTGTCCCTTCTGGCTATTAATTTTACCTTTGATTCCTTTTGCTTCAAAGCTACTTCTGTACCTGAATTTTTAATTTTTTTTTTCAAAATGTCGTATTTATCTAGCATTAGTAAGTTTTAACTAAAGGAAATGAGACAAACAAGGGTTTGGACTCTGCTATAGCGTTTTCTTTATTAGAAACTTCTTTTGCCAACACAAATAAATAGTTATTTATTATTATTTCACTGATTATTAGCTCTGTAGTATAATTTGTTAATTTCTATGTTACAAAGTTCCAAAAATTTAAAACTTTAGACTATAGTGTTACGTTTATGTGAGTGTCAAAGTCAACGGTGTCTAATCATGGCTCATATCCTCCCTTTTGATGTTTACACGCAGTCCTTCGATGCTAATGATACCAACATTCTAATTGAGATACTGTGTGGATAAAGTGTTTACTGTAGGGTTAGAAAGGTCCCTTTATCCTATTCTGTTAATTTCACACTGTCGTGCAAACATATGGGCACAAGCACTGGGTCCTATGAATTTGTAAATAATTTCCCAATTAATAAATAAACAGAAATCTTTGTTTCCAATAATATTTCCCCAATTTTTCCCCTTTCATTCATTGCATTAATTTCACAGTAGTGATAACACATGGCAGTACGATTTGGTGATTTTAGTGTGTGTGATATTTTATATCTACATCTGATAAGAACAGACAAGGATGACAGTGACATCCCATCCCTTCTCCTTTAACCTAACCCCTATTTGGTTTTTAGTGCCAGAATTGTATTAAGGAATAACCTTATGAATTGATATATCAACTTCTAACCAGAATAACTGAGTAAAAATTTAAATCATTTTTTGCATGCAAAATTAAGCAGAAATGTATATTTCCAATAATCTTTTTACATATATAACTCAAATAATATCAATAGGTAGCATTAGACATTTTTCTCAGATAATTAACTACAGGATATCAGTTTTCTCCACTTTTTTTTCTGTTCCTGGCATTAATACACAGTAGTGTTTTTTTTACATTTAATTTTTACATTTTTTTTAAATTGTGTGTGAATTCACTGTGACTTCAAACAATATATGTGGTCACAGTGAATTCATACACATTTTTTTCTCAGTTATTCTGCTAATAATTAATAAAATTATTAATAAAAAAATAATAATAAAATGTAATAAAATTAACATTTAATTAGAAAAACTAATGTTCTTTAATATCTTAAAATTTTAAACACATCAAAATATTCGGATGAGTTATGTATATGAGAAAAAAAAGTGCATTTGAGGGGGGTGGGGTGAGAGGGTCACCAGTGATATCCAGTAGTTAATTATTTGAGAAAATGTCTACTGCAACCTATTGACAAATATTTTCCCATAGTTTCACACTCGAGCCAATGATCCCAACACTTGACCAATTATCCTTCCAGAAATCCAATCTTGAATCATTACCCATAATGCCACATGCAAGCAAAAAACTCATCTCACTCACTTAAAAATAACGACTCATTCCAAAATTCCATGCTCTAACCATCACCCGCAATTCCATATGCTAACAATTACCGAGAATGCCATATGCAAACCAAAATACACAATGTGACATCACAGACAGATGTGTCCCCAGTGAAGTTCTAAGCATTCCATACTCATGACGTCACTTATCTAATCAAACAATAATGTCACTGACCTTATTAGTACCCAGAATTCCATACTTGAACAATTGCCCACAATTCCATAAGTGAACCAAAAGACACAACGTTACGTCACAGACAGATGTGTTTCCCAGGGAAATTCCAAGCATTCCATACTCATTACGTCCCGAATTGTTATCTTATTCGAATTGTTTCTTGATCTTGATCTGGTTCATAGTGCCACCCATACTACTGATATCCAATGTTATATTATATTGGTGGGATTAGGCTAGAAGAAACTGATGAGATCAGGGATCTTGAAGTGTTAATAGATAGGAAGTTGAAGTTTAGGGGCCATGTGGCAAAGATTGCAAATATAACTCAAAAGATAACCGCAATGCTGAAACGATTCACATGTAAAGTTAAGGATGTTATTTTGCCTCTTTACAAGGCCTTGATAAGATTTCACTTTGACTATTGTGCGCAGGTCTGGTCTCCTGGTTTCCGTTGTGATTCTGATATATTGGAGAGAGCACAAAGGAGGATGTTAAAATGATATTAGTATTGTGGAATACTGATTCTGAAGACAGATTGAGAATTTGTAGAATGGAGACACTAGCAAACAAGAGAAAGAGGGGTGATATGATTGAGAATTAAAAACTTCTGAAAGGGTCATACAGGATTTCAACTGATAGAATTTTTAAATTTTTGGAGGGTGGGGAAAGGACGAGAGGGCACCATTGGAAGCTGAGTATGAAGGCCGCCAAGAAGGCTGTGAGGGATACCGTTTTCTCTCAGAGGGTGGTGCATGATTCGAATGGATTACCATTGAATATTGTGAGTGCAAGCAGTGTGAATGAATTCAAGAATAAGTATCATAACTGGTATGTGTAGTATGTGGCCTCCCTCGATGAGTCTCGGACTCCCTGTAAGTCTCTCTTAATAATAATAATAATAATAATAATAATAATAATAATAATAATAATAATAATAATATCCAGAAAGCTAATGAAAAGAATGGTACAGAAACCACCTTGAGGTTAACAAAAAAGCCATTACATTCATAAGCAGGTGAAGCTATGCAGGCGCACATTTTACTCTCTTACTTCATAGAAAAAAAGGAAGGAGAAGAAGAAGCCAAAGAGAAAAATAAAAGATGAACGGCATTTTATTTTATTATTTTTCTATCGGGAAGACCAGGTTTCATGTTTCGTGTTAGATGTGAGTTGAATTGGCTGATGACATTCAGAGGCAATATGGTTTTCCTACCTGGATATTGGGGATTTTCCTGATAGACAAATTACCCAACTTTCAATTATTAATCAATTTTTCCCTTGAAATGCAGAAAATGTTTCTTTTTTTTTATTTTAATTAGCATTTGAAAAAAATCTTAGGTTTTGAGCTGTAAATATTTAAAAATGTCCAGTAAGCAATTTAGAAATTTTTTGCAGAAACAGATTACAAAATAATGATTTTTATATTTTTAGGAGAAAATGACTCAGTTATTTTATTAATTCATATAAATATTTTGAATTTAAAAAAGGAGCCAAAAAATAGCAGTTGATTTGTATTGTCTGATACCAGATGATTAAAATCATTCTCATCATTGGTAATGAAAAGTGAAATGAACATATTGAGAGATAATTATTTGCTGATTTCTTGAAATATTTGGTATTCTGTTGAATACTGACCAAAAGTTTTCCGATGAACACATTCAGTAACTGATTAATTTAAACAAATCGATTGAATGAAAATAACCAATCGCTCTCCAACCACTATGTTGTAAGTTTGATCGACACTGTAGCATTCTTCCTTAAGTAGTAAGTAGTATTTGTAGTCGATCTTCTGGAGGGTGAAGACACCTGACAGGACAGGACAGGACAGCATATGTCGGTTGCATTGGGACAGAGGTCTGTTGCTGGTAGGCAGATGGTTTTCTTGCATACAAATGCAGGAATGACAATGTTTTTCACTTCTTAGTGGATGGCTGAAATGGCCTGCAAAACTCCACGTAATAAATATAGAATGATAAGTTTACAATTTTTTGGGGTGGAACAGAACGCCTCACATCTATATCCAATATCTTGGAATAATTCAAAATATGGATATCGGTATAAAAATAAGATGAAATGAAATGAAGGAATGTATTTAATAATTATATAATTATTTACAAAATTTTCAATTTCATGAGGTAAAAATTTGATTTTTGTAATAAATGCTTTTTCTGATAAAAGCTGATCGCTGGTTAAAATGTTTAAAACAATCTAAGAAACATTTAGAAAATTCAAGAAAAATCCGAAAACAATTCAGGACATACTTGTAAATCAAAGATGGAAAATCATGGAAGTAATTTCAAATAAACATCTTTTAACAGTACTACATACCTCATTTTGAGGAGTTGATCAAAATAAATTTAGCATTTTCGAAAGAAGATTACGTCTAATCATATGACAAGAAGAAGTAGATTCTCCCCATTTGTAATAAAAAATTCTTAATTTTAGTAGCTCATTGAAATGATTATTTAAAAAAAAAAATTGAAGCGTTAAAATCATCTACCATCAAAAGACTCGTCCCAGAATGCCCCGACAAAAAAAAAACTACCTACAGAAATATGTTACAGTAATGGAACAAATCTACAACATGGTGGTATAAACTTACATTTCATAACTTGGCCCAACACTAAATATATCTGAACTTACACCAACAAAAAATCTTTACAAGCTGGTGTTTTTAATGCAAGCTTTAAATTTCAAAAATTTAATGCTTGCATCACATTATCGACTTCTCTTACTGCTATTTCAGTTTACAATTTATGTTTTATACGAGATTTGAGGTATTATTTAATTAAGGGGATAATGAATCCCATTTTTTTTATTTCACATTTTCATAGCCGAATAAGAAACTCGAAGATCGGAATCTGAGAGTTTCATGCCGAAGAACGTTCGGCGAGTCCAATCCAGTTCCAAATAGAGTCCAAACACTTAGATTCCGATCTTCGAGTTTCTTATTCGGCTTTGAAAATGTAAAATAAAAAAATAGGATTCATTATCCCCTTAATTAAATAATTTACGTCGCCGAAAAATAGCCTGTTGGCTCTTTACATTCTAGAAGTTTGAGATATTTTCTTTTCATGTGTATCACCCCTTCCCCTTCACTTAATTGCTGTAGGACAGTACAACTTGTAAATGTATCACTTTTATAAATAACAAAGAAACGAACTCCCAGATGCTATTTCACATTACAACTTTTTTTTTTCATATGCAATTTGCAAACAGATAGCTTTGACTGGATATTTTTTAACGTTGTACCCTTTACTAATACCTCACTCATAGAGCTACTTTACTCTTTACTAATAAATACATAATGAAGTAACTTTAATAACTTCTTTGTGTAACAATGTTCTTCTTAATAGGAGTAACCCATGGAAGTTTTTCAACAGTGTGATAGGTAAGCGTGTTAAGACTAGATTGTTTATTTAGGAAGTGTTGAATGACTGCATCGAATTACAAGAGATAGAAAAATCAAAAGGAATGCTACATCAGGATCATTGTAGAATTCATTGCAGAGAAAATGTTTATAAAAAATGAAAAAGAAAAACGTTATACTGTACCTTTGCGTTTCGTAAATGTTTTAATGAAAAATTAACAGTTCAGATATTGTAAGACAAAGAATTGTAAGAGTGGAAGTAGTACTACCCTTCCTATTCAGATCAGTTCAATTAACATGTACAACTAACATGTACGAAATGAAAGGTATTCAAACTGATATTGTATATCATGTGTTGCTACCGACCAACCATTGAATTACAATCTTTTATTTTATACCGTGTTTCCGTATAGTCATGAGTCTGCCAATAATGATCGTCTTCAGTTCTCTGCGCATATTTCAGTGAGATATGGGTGGAAAGAGCTTCATTAAATGCTTCGGTCAATTCCTGCACAGAGGAACTTCTATTTAGCCGTACAAGTTTACACAGACAACGGCGAACTAGTTCCTAACAGACTCACGTAGGATCACAGTTACGCCCCTTAGACATATATGGTGGTTATTTGTCCACTGATTACACACCCGGAATAACTCATATTTTGAGAAACCAGTCAGTAGTACTGTTTCACAATTGGCTCCAGCCAGTCGGGCACCCATAATAAGCCTTTTATCGAATTCTGAAAGATCTTTTGTTTTCCCATTGTGATCAATACTATTGACGATTACTGACCAGCAACATTCATAACTACATGTGGTTGCCTAGAACACGTAGTGACGCACGAGCATTTTAAATTTACGTACACGTCATAAAGGTTTCTAATTCAGTAGCCGGTACATATAGGAAATATTGCTCTTTCATAAATATCGTATACGTTTCCATGACACAAGATTACTTGGTGGTGACATGCCTTTCAGTTTAACACGTTAGTGCCAACTTGAGATGAGATGAGGTCTGTTTTTATTTTGCAACATTTGCCGATTGCTGCAAGCTAGAAGTTCTCAGCGAACTGTGATACAAATACTAGAATTTGAAGAATTTTCGGTGACTGCCTAAACCGTTCTTGCCTACCTTTCCACTTCACTTCAGTTGCTTACTTTAATCTTATTTCTTTCTATTTAATCGTGAACCAGTTTACTGTTGATTTTGAAGTAAATTCATTTTATTTGTGAACATTGGATAAGACTAATCTGTATCGAATAGTTTTCAGTTCCTTGCCAGGTAAGTCGTCCACATTATTCCTGTTCTTACTTTAAGAATATCAAGGAGGTCATTTTAATATATATGTCATGCTTACTATATGTCATTACAGTATGCATTTTTATTTTATTATATCAGAAAAAAAAGAGAAAACTGATTATTCCCTCGTAAAGGAGACTCTTCTTGTGCTTCGTAATCAGTATGTTTTATTTAATTATTACAAATACATCTTTTTCTGTTATATTACATCGACATCGATTTGTTAATTACATCGGATTTTACGTAAGCAATAAAGATACATCACGAGTGAATAAAGATTTTGTAAGAAATGATAGCTATTTTAGAATATAGTATTTTAAAATAAAATAGTATGTTGTTAGAATTATCCTGACTTCTTTTGATGAGTGGTTAATGTGTTTTCCCCAACAAGTACGTTCGAATCCCTCTGTGTGCATAGTTTGTGGCGATTGCCTTTTTAATAGAAATAAATTTTGTTGTCCGGAGCGATCAACTTCCTCCCTGACTGCCTATTTGAGATGATTTTCTTGTATAATGAGATCTGTGGAGTTTCCTTAACTATAGAATAACAAGTGCGTACTAAAATGTATTATGCAATTTCGTTTTCATTATCGTAAGAAATCATCAGTGCGAATAGTGAACAACAATAAGTGATTTTAATAAACAAACAGTAGGACGCATGCATGCCTTAAATTGGAACCTCTCTGTGTCCACTTTTGCTATATCCCTTCTAAACTTTAACTTCATATCCACTAAAGCTTCGAAATCTCTAGCGCATTCACGGGTTAAATCTGTTGGGCTGAAAATAATTTAAAATTGATCTGTTAAAAATAAAATATAAGAGATTACAATTTTCTTGAATTCAGTTGAGGATAGCAATTTTCCACACTTTGGAACTGTGAGGCAGTCATTACGATTGCTATTAGGTCGATGAAGTAAGGCTTCAGCACGTTCTTTGTTTAAACGTTCATGTTTATATAGGGTGTCTCAAAATTCACGCAAGAAATAAATTTGATAGAAAACACAGGTTTTTAATTAAAAATTGTAATTTCTTATTGATTCATAAAGTATACAGTATAGGGTTATGCATGGAATAGCATATCGGGTAAATGGCCTCCACGGCTTTGCTGGCACATACGCATTCTTTTGTCGAAGTTTTCCATGACCGTTTTGCATAAATGTGGCTGAATTTCGTTGATACAGCGCTCAATTTCCTCCTTCAAGGCGTGGGTGGTCGTGGGCTTGTTGGCATAAACCTTAGACTTCAAAAAACTCCAAAGAAAAAAGTCAAACGGCGTTAAGTCACATGATCTGGGCGGCCAATTCTGATCACCAAAACGGGAAATTACACGACCAGGAAATGACTCATGCAGCAATTGAATTGTTTCTTGGGTTGTATTGCATGTGGCACCGTCTTGTTGAAACCACATGTCGTCCACATCCATATCTTGCAATTTAGGCACAAAAAACTGGATTATCATGTCGCGATAACGAACACCATTAAATTAACTGTTATTGCCTTACCAGCCGCATTTTCGAAGAAGAATGGACCGATGATGCCTCCAGCCCAAAATCCGCACCAAACAGTGACACGTTGTGGATGAATTTGTTTCTCAACAATCACTCCTGGATTTTCTGAACCCCAAATACGACAATTTTGTCGATTAACGAAGCCATCAAGACGAAAATGAGCCTCATCGCTGAAGATGATTTTTTCAAAAAATAAGCATCCACTTGTTGTTGTTCCATAATCCATTCAACGAATTCTCTTTGCTGAGTGTGGTCAGTAGGCTTCAGTTCTTGGGTCAATTGAACTTTGTAAGCATAGAGATGCAAATCTTTCGTGAGAATACGCTGTACAGAGCTTCTCGAAATGCCCAATTCAAGACCAGGGTGCCGAATTGATGTTCCTGGACTCTCAGCAACACTCTCACGAACTGCTTCGATGTTTTCTGTTGAACGACTTGCTGAAGGACGGCCCGAGTGTATAAGATCACTAATTGATCCAGTTTCCTTGAATTTTTTAATTAATCTTTTCACAGTTGATGAAGTTAAATCACTATTCCGAACATAATTTGTATGAAAATTGCGAACTGTAGCTGCCAAACCTTCATTATTTTTAAAATATTGCTCAACAATGAAAATGCGTTGTTCTTTCGTGTAGCGGTCCATTTTTAATACCCCTGAACTGTCAGGTATCACGCTGTCTTTTTTTTCTCGTTGGGAACACTTTACCGCACAAATGGCGCTAAATTTAAATCTTGCGTGAATTTTGGGACACCCTGTATATGAATCTATGAAGTAGCTTTGTGTTTTCCCATCGAATTTTTTTCTAGTGTTTTCTATTCTATGTTATGCCAAGTTAGATTGTGAGGTGTTGTCAGCTAGATGTGGTCTCGATGTTCAGAGATACGTTTATTGACAGATCTTCTTGTTGAGACGCAACTCGTCTCTAAAGCGAGACGAGTTGCGCCAACATTGTACTTTGTACAATGGTGAGAATCAGTAACGAGAAACTGTGTATTGAAGAATGTAGCAGGTTATGAATTTGGTTGATGTATGTAGGTAGCGATAGTGGTATGGTGGGCACTTCTGACAAGATCAAGATCAAGATAAGATAAGGAATCGTGACGTGAATGTTTGTTCAGATGATGACGTCTTTTTGTGTGTGTGTGTGTGTGTGTGTGTGTGTGTGTGTGTGTGTGTGTGTGTGTGTGTGTGTGTGTGTGTGTGTGTGTGTGTGTGACATCATGAATTTGGAATGTTTGGAATTTTCCCAGGGTGACACACATCCTCCATTGTCGTTAAGTTTTGTCTTTGGTTGTGTATAGATGGCTGTACTAATTTTCCAATACATTTTGGGATATTTCTTTCCTGTTAAAAGACTTTGGAATTCTTAGAGTAGAGTCGAGATGGTGGCAGCGTTTAGACCTTTCTGAATAATTTAATTATATGCTGGTGTCCTTCAAACACACACTTTTTTTTTCATAACGCATCCATATTTTATTCTATATTCATATTCTAATTCTAATTCATATTCTAATTCTAATACATATTTGTTTCAGAACTTATCCGAATATTTTGATTTGTCTACAATTTAAGATCTTAAAGTTCAATAAATAAATATATAAATAAATTGTGTATGAATTCACTGTGAATTCAAAAGTGATCTTTCTTAAATATGCATAACACATCAACGACACCATTTGTTCATTTAAGTTTACACATTTTATTTCACAGATATTATTTACAAAATGATATGCAAAAATAGGAATTTACAGACATCACTGCTGCCTGTGGTATTTTACTTGTAACATTTCTCTGATGAGAGATGAGTGATTGGCTGATTTTGGTACTGCTTCCCATACGGGAATTCCAAGTTCCAAATACACTAATATTAGCAATACTGCTATAAAAGCAAACAACTACCGCTTTTGCGATGGTTCTTGACTTTCACCTGCAAAGAAAAAATTCTTATTGTTGGTGATGGAAAAGTTAACAGATTACTATAATCCTAATACAGTAGTTAGTTTTAGAAGTATCAAAGCTTTACAAAAACATATAAATTTGCCACATGAAACCGTGAAAAGTTGGTTAGCAACACAGCCTACTTATGTGAGACATAAACCCAATAGAAGAAAGTTTAAACGCAATCAAATCAAAGTCCCGACACTTTTACACACTTTTCAATGTGATTTGGCAGATATGTCATCCCGTGCAAAAGAGAATGGGGGCATGTGTTTCCTCCTTGTATGCATTGATTGTTTTTCCCGATTTGCGTGGGTCCGAACACTGAAGAAGAAATAAGCAGACGCTGTTGTTAATGATTTCGAGTCTATTTTTTAAAGAAGTGCCACGTTACATAAACACAGATCAAGGAAATTAGTTTTGCAAAAAGAAAGTTCATGTATTGTTTAAGAACCATAATATTCATTTCTAAGCGACCACGAGCGAAATGAAAGCACCCATTGCAGAAAGATTTATCAGAACATTGAAAATAAAGATCTAAAATGGATGACGTATACTAAAAGTAAAAGTTATGCGAAAGTTTTGCCGACCCTTGTACATACTTATAACCTCACACCACACCACACTACCGGCATGGCTCCTTCGGAAGTTAACCTTCACAACGAAGATCGTGTTTCGAAATATTTGTACCGAACCCAACAGGAGACTACCAAACCAAACTTTCACGTAGGCTATCGCTTAAAAGTTAGAAACGGGTTTTGGGGTAACTGGACACGAGAATTGTTCACTCTTGCTCAGGTTATTAATAGAAACCTTGTAGTATATAGAGTTCGCGGTCGGGATGGAGATATAGCGGAGGGAACATTCTATGAATCTCAACTGCAAAAGGCTGATATGCCCAATGAACTTCCTGAAGACGTGTATCTAATCGGACAAGTACTTAAACACTGCAAACAGAAAGGAAAGCTTCAGTATTTTGTTAAGTGGCTCGGTTATCCCTCATCGTATAATTCATGGGTTCGTAGCGAAGATGTTTTACTTAACCTTTCCTAGTAACACCAGTATGAAAATGTTTCCCGCTAACACGCAAACGAAATTTCAAGTGGAATTACCACACGAGATCAGACTTAAAGGTAAATGGGAAGTTGCTCTTGCCGAAATTCATCTTAGGGGAGAATTTAATAACATCGATTCCGGTTACGATGAGTTTCATATGATACGTGGAGTTGGTGGAGGAGTCAACACTATCGACGACAACAACATTAGAGGAAATAATGTTTCCGAAAAGCCTAAAGAAGGATTTTAGAAAGTGTACAAGATTCCTCATGGCAGTTACAATTCACCCTCTGAATTTCTTCAAGCAGTATTTGATATGAGTTCTGTGATTACTGGAAAAAAGAACGCGAACAACACCATTTCTCTGACAGTCCCAAAAGATTATAGCCTTTTGTTTCCCAAGGAGGCCCCGGGGTTGGGCCTTCTACTGGGTTTTAATCAGATTGGTGTTAAATTGAAAGGTACAGTCACAGGGAAATATCCAATTGATACAAAGAGGGGTGTAGCCGCATATTTTGTTTATTCTGATTTAATCCAAGAACAGATAGTTGGTGATACATGTGCACCACTGTCACGAGTTGTTCAGTGCAGCACTAAGTGTTCCTTCGTTTTTGCTCAACCTGATTATTATCCGTTACGAAAACAAACATTTTAGTCAATTAGCATTGAAATTCGTTCTGACAGCGGTGAGCTGTTCCACTTTTGTGGCGGCAAGATAATAGTTAAATTGCACTTCCGGCAAGTGAAGGATGACTGATTATCTCAAATATTACACACTGTAGGCAGGTGGGGCTCAATTGTTTACGAGCCCCCCCCCCCCAAATACAGCATGGGGTACGGATTAGGTAGCATTTTCAGAAGTGCGTTTTCCTTTTTAAGTCCACTTTTAAAACCTGCAGCTCAATTTGTCGGTCGTCAAGCCTTAAAAGCCGGTCAGAATATGATAGATGATGTATTGGAAGGGGTACCTGTACGTCGAACCTTTATAAACAGAGCATCAGAAGCTGGGAAAACCATTGCTGAAAAAGCTCAGAGCCGATTACTTCAGAGAGGTTAAGGAAGCAAGAAAAAGAAAATTAATACTAAAAAGCGCAAGCGAGATGACATCTTTTGCTGAGGATATGATGTCAAAGTCAGATATTTTTTCCCACCCTTGTGTCAACATGTGTGTGGAAACAAGTTCTTATGTCACCTGCCAACCAATATCCAGCACTGACATTGGAGGTCCTGTGGAATTTTGCATACCAGGTACATCTGAAGAATACTTGGATTTGGTAAAATCATACTTGCGAGTTCGTGTGCGCATCACTGACAATGATGGTAAACCTATTGAAGATTCTTCAGTTGGTGTCGTGAACAATTTTTTTCATTCCCTGTTCAGTCAAATTGACTTTTTTCTCCAAGATAAACTAGTGAATGTGGCATCAGACACGTATCCTTATAGGGCTTATATTGAAAACCTACTAAATTATGACAGAGATGCTAAAATTAATCAACTGACAAATGAACTATTTGTTAAAGTAGCAAACGTGAATGTGGGATGCGTAGATGACAAGCTCGAATAAATCAATCGAAAAGTGTCGAGATGCTTGGGCGAATACACGCTGACATCATGCATCAAGAACGGTACTTGATCAACAACGTTTCTGTCGGTGTTCTCCAGAATTTTGTTTACTGATGCAAATGCTGATTCTAAGGCTGAAGTGCAAATTGAAGAGGTTACACGTTTTGTCCGCATGGTATATTCCCAAGGGTATGTCAGATGCCACACGAGACAATCTGTATGTAGGTAAAATACCATCTTGATTAATTATTTGACTGGTTGCTAGTGATGGATTTAATGGCACTTTCAACAGAAATCCATTTAATTTTCATCATTTCACTCTGATTTTTCTTTTGGTGACAGCTAATGGTATTCAGTATGCCTTGCAACCTTTGACTCCGAACTTCAAAGAAAGGCATTACAGCAGATGTTGCATGTCACTGTTCGCATTGCTAGGCAAATGTAACAGAGACTGTGGTAATGATATTTCTTATGAGGAATACGTAAAGGGAAACGATCTCTATGGACTTGACTTATTGCCAGATCAAAATGCCGTTGTCTCCCATGTCAGCCTATTAAGAAGAGGAAGTGTGTGACTCGAAGTTAAATTTGCTCAACCTCTTCCTGAAAACATCACAGTGGTTCTTATGCAGAATTTGAGTGTACATTATCCATAACAAAGGATCGTCCTGGGTTACTGGACTATGAACACTGAACAATTAGTAAACATACTAGAGTTAGAACTCACCACAAGAAAAGTGGGTTCAGGAGTTTGTGCTCGTGATGAATTGCCACAACATCCGATCAGACAACAACAGTCGATGTTCGTCGTGAACGCAGATCCGACCTGGTTGCCAGGACAACATTGGCAAGCTATCTATATTAAAGACAAACATTTTTTCGATAACTTCGGTCGTCCACCCGAAAGCGATATTGTTAACTTTCTGAATATCAACACTAATAAATAGCATTATAATACTGTAGCTGTACAAGCTAATGATTCTGTCGCGTGTGGTTTGCACTGTGTATATTTTTTAATATTGAGATATCGTGGTCTTTCTATCCAAAATATTATTAGCAAATGTTATTCTAAGGATTTCTGGTTAAATGATATTGTAGTAACTTATGCTGTTACAGATCATTTATTGAAAATAAAAAAATTATTTTTAAAAAATTATTTTTTTCACTTACCATTTTATCCACACCAGTTTCTTATTCCCACGCAGCTTTCGGGAAGATAAAAACACGAAGTTGCTATTGGTTCTTCGTGCTCTCCTGCGTGCAGGGAATGGACTGGAAGCATTTTCCTCACTGGGACTGGCTGAGGTTGACGGGAATGATGGAATGATTCTGGGTATTCGGTTTGTTCAGTGTAGGTTCTGGTTGTGACAGTCTCTGTTCCTGATGCTCTCCTTCTATGTGAGCCAATTGGTTTTTCAAACCTAAATAATTTTGCAAAGTCCTTAAATACACATTTACTTTTTCAGCTGGATTAGTTCTCATTTATAAAATGGCACTCATCTCATCATCTAATGTGTACAGTTCACGCTCCTCTGGTGAATGGAGGAGCGTAAATTTTTTAAACATATGATTCATTTTCTAATAAATGAGCTCAACAAAGGAACAATGATACTGCCTAATAATGAGAACAGTGCTCTCCCATTCTGTAAAACCAGTTTTCGTCTAGTAATGAAGGGAAGCGATTTGTTGCTTAGTGCTCTTATAATTTTTTTTCCTTCGTAGGCATGAGTTCTGGTGATTATTTAGTGGAATATCACCAGAGATAACATTTTTGCAGATTTCACAGAGCGTCGTGATTTGGCTGGAGATGGGGTGTTTTAAAGCATCATTTGCTTGGAATGAGATAAGTACATCAAGTACTTATCTCATTATCTCGGGGATTTTTAAAAGCAATAACATAGTGGCTATTGATATAAATTATCCGAAAATGTGTACCTTTACAGAATAAATTTTGTGTCAGTAGAATGACACTGAGGAGAATGACAGCTGATGTTTTCATAAATAACCTTTTATGAAAACATCAGCTATTTCTGTGCTGTCCTTAGCCTGGTGAACCAAATCATCGATTATGAGTAAATTTCTCACATTTGAATAAAATTCAGATAACTTCAAACCCTTCACAAATTCTATGTTGGTAAATTTTTTTATTTTATCTTGATTTTCACTGTAACAGTAAACGATTCGCTCCGGTGGTGGTTTGATTAGTTGATTACAATGTTCTATGAGCGACAACACGAATGTTGTTTTTCCTGACTGAGTAGCTCCGGAAATAATGCATGTAAATGGATGTATGAACATAGCGAAAATGATAACATAATTAGACTATGATTATTTTTATATAATCAGAGATCATCTAAAAACAGATAGATACTTATTTTTAATATTAAAAAATCTCCCCATCAAGTTTTGTTTTGTCACAGTCACCATATAATCATGCGAAGATGACTTTTTTCTTTTTAAATTCTAAGGGAAAAAAGCTATTGTGGAATAATAGTAACAATAACAGTAATGTGAAAACTGTACAAGAGAAAGGTGACGCTGAAAATTATCGTGTTGGGATACAATCGTGAATTTTTACCTACCAGATAGAATGTTGTTTAGTTTTCTGTCCCATAAATAGCATCTTTTGCTTATGGGGTATGTGAGTGTAAGAAATTATCCTTTAAAATACTCATAGGGAAAAGTACATGTGTCTGTTGATACTACGCACTTCGAAAAAGTGTATCCAATAAAATCATTTTGTTACGAAGGTCATTTTGAGTTGACAGCTCGATTTGTCTCTATGGACAGAAAATGGTACAGGAATTTCGATGTTTTGTGGCTCACCCCTTACTGCTCATAGATTCCAGATTAATATCAGTGGCCGCAAGAGAATTTAAAGTAATGCCTTTACATTTGGTCACAATCTTACCCCCTGCATTCTGTAGGAATAAGATTTGGGCCTGTGGTAACAAACTCAACTATAAAGTCACCGTTGAGTTCGTCACCCAGGTAGTGACCAGTGGACGGTGAGTAATCGCCCGGGTTTTCACTGAAAATGACAGAATTGGTATCTGTATATAAAAGCCATCTTTGCAAAGGTTCCATGACCTCATATAACTTTATCCTACCATAGGCAGCTACAAATGAAGAGTGACAGCATTCCATTTCCTATTTTCAGGCTCGGTGCCTTCAATAGTAGAGTAGGCAACCATCATTTGCTCTTCTGAAACTAGCCTGGCATCTTGGATAATTTTACTGTTATCTAAAAATAGTTCTACGATGTCTTCATAAGAGGAAATCACCTGAGTCTGAGTTCTCAACATTCTCATACCAAGCCTTCCCCATAGGGAATTCAAACATAGCCAAGCAAGTGAACATTTACCAGGATTTTTACTAATGTGTTCACTATTTAACATAGCTGCTTACCTTAGCAAAAACTCATCCAGATAAGACTGTCAGTTTTTTTACCTTCAGGCCATCCAGATGCTTCTGTTTCAGCTTCTGAAAGATATTAATGCAGTGCGCAAAGAAGTTTTCTTCACCTTAAAATTTTTGAGAAAAATGCCACACCTCATAAAATTTAATAACTTCATAACCGGTTTATAACCGATACATTTTCCTGTATTAAATTGGTATCAATGTAGTGAGCAAAGAAGTTTTCTTCACGTTCAAATTTTTGAGAAAAATGCCATGCCTCGTAAAATTCAATAACTTTATAACCACGAGCATGTGCTAAATCTAATTCTGGAGTGCACCAAAAACCTATAAAAGATCAGTCTGTATGAGAGCACAATGGGGCCATTTTGGAAGCACAGTTTCCACATAGGGGGAAGATTAATTTTTCGTTCACTGTGATGGGCAAAACCAGTAAAAAGAGATCGGCAGGTGCTTTTTCTTTTCCATGGCAAATAGCAAAGTATACCCCAGGAGAATAATCGAAATTATCGAAAATAACTTTGGGATGCCCCTTAGGAAATACCTGGTATTTCATCACCGATGGATAAAGGCTATTGAAGTCCAAATAGCGAATAACTTCCCCTTCTAATTGAGTTTTGTGATACATTTTTAGCAGTTGGTTCTTCCATTGTGCAGAGCACTACAAGGTAAAATGGGATCTGGAATTTTAAGTGCAGCAATAAAGCATTTCATGGCTGTGTTTTCCGAAATTTCTGTATTAAATTGGCATTCCGAAATTGAGATTACATCGAATTCGAGACTGCAAAAATAGTTTTCGCGATCCTTTGTTTGTTCAAAAAGGGTGATCATGTTTGTGGTTCTGTATGGTTGGTAAGTATTTGGTCTATAACATTCCTGACATCCATGGTAAAAGCAACTGTAATATTCATTTAAGAAGCTTCCACATTCCCATCGACAAAATAAGGTCTGATGCAGACTTCCCCCCACAGAACGTGCATGTTTTATTGTTATGTTGTTCTGTTGTTCTTGCCATTTGAGCCAAGCCAAAGCCTTTCGACTTTGCACGTTCCCCCCCTGTAATGCCGAGAAGGAATTATGACCAGAGTGTTAGGGTTCAAAACGTTTTGGAGAAATACTCTCAAACATACTCCTGCAATTGTAATGTCATGGAGAAAGGAATCAATCTGGGTGAGCTCTATGAAGAGAGTGTGAAAAGTATTGCAACTGTCATGCTAAACATGCATGTCATCTTTCGTGAAAGCTAATAGTTCTGCTTTCAGACAGTATTCAATGTTTAGCCAATTTTCGAACCAAGTCTAGAAATCTAATCGAGTTTCTTTGTTCATAAATTCTGGGAATATGATTTTTCGGGGATGACTCCGCGATAATTCAGAGAATCGGATGTGAGAAACTTATGAACAAAGAAACCCTTACGAACTTTTGGGAGATCGAACATGGCTGGTAGTTTCCTAAGAGTGACACTAATGAACAAAAAACTGTCCAGAAATATGATTATTAATGGGTCATAATAAATAGCAAGTGTCTTCGATCTGTCAAGTACTACACAGGGTTGGAAATGTCTTGCAAAAAGATAATCCAAAATAAAATACCTATCAAAACCATGAAAATTGTGTGCAATCACATGGATATTTTTGTATTTTGGTTTGACAGTCTGAAGGATTCTACCATCTAAATCCCGTTTCATGATATTCTTGACAGAAACAACTCATCTAGGAACTTATCCATACAGTTCTCATCCCAGAACTCTCATTTGTGACTACAAAAATCAGCTATACGTAATACAGGAACATGACAATGATTTTTAGCAATAGTCTTTGTGTCAAAATAGATCATAGAAACCTGCGTATTTCAGACCTCCGATTTTTTGCACAAAACACATCTGTTTTGGGTGGTCTGACTTGCAGTGGCAGTAGTAATTTTCAGGTGGATAGATGTCGCTTTTATCTGTAGAAAAAGTAGCCAAACACTGTCTGTAACGATGGAATTTTGAATAAATATTATTTTGTATGTGCAAATTCAGACATTCATTGCTGTAGAAAAATCTATTGCAAGATTCACACAAAAGAAAGTTCTGCACACTATGATTGGTTTGTGCAACAGAGGGTGCACACTTTTTTACATCTATGCATATGCAACTTTGATAGAGTCTTTGAATGTTCGAAAACAATTGGTGCAATAATAGATATCCCCAAACAGAGCTGCCGCACTATGCACTAAATCATAATGAGAACTGCGGTATAAAATATAGATCTGTTTACTTGCATTTGGCCCCTGAAACCCCACAGAAAAATCAGCATCTGTCAAAAAAATTACGATTTGGTATTCCATAGTCAAATGCTCTTGAAAGAGACCTTCTTCTGGAATGCCTCAAAAAGTGAGTGGAACTGCTGCAATTTTGTGGAGAGTTAAACTCTTTGTATGTAACTTTTTACAATCTAACTGCACTTGTCTGTATGTTTAGGCATCATCATCAATGTGTGCAGAAAAACACACAGAACAATTGCTTAGGCCATTGTTCTGTGTGAACAATGTGAATAAGATTGTCTTTGTTGGTAATTTCCACAATAACTTTTTTATTTTCACAAATTCATCCAGGCTAAGAAGCATTATTCTTTTTACATTGGTTCTGCCACCACCACCATTGTTACATATATTGATAAGTAACAATCAATAACAAGATCATTTGCAGAAAGAAACTCACTTTTGATTGGGTGACAGCATAAAATGCATCAACTATCTTTAGGATAGTTAATTCACTGAGCAACATAAAGGGTAGGTTAATGTTTTTCTGTAATGTGGATGCAGTAACGCACAACCGAATGTGATAAAAGTTCCTAAACTTGATAAATGCTGAATGATATCATTAAGCATATCTCAAAACATTCCAAGAAAAGACTCTGGTGGGAAGAGTTCAAGATCACGAAATCTAATTTGATACTCCATTTGATGAGTTTGATATTTGATAGAAAAACGTGATCGACCAACCAAAACTGTATAAAAATCCCCTTAGAGTGAGGGGTCAGTAGTAGAAGTAGAGAGTTCAGTTTCAGATATAGAATCTGAATATAAAAATTGAGGGGGGGGGATCACAACTAACCCAGCCATACCAGTGACAGTAACACAAGGACTACCCCTATGACCTGTGTGTTGTTGTTCATTTTCACCTACAGATGAATCTGTCAAATCTAACTCTACAAGAATGGGTGCATGTTTATGCACAATGCCTTCACCATCAACAAACCGAATGACAGATGATCGCTATTAAAAAAAAATAACTTTCTAGATTCAGAAATCTCTTTTAGAAATAAATGTTAATCATCATAGAGTGATTTGTCAATACGATACTTCGCGATGCTTTCAATAACACAATTTTACTAAATGACCACCCTCAATATCTTTTTCCAAGTTGACACTTCGGATACAAGCACAATTTTACTAAATATCTACCCTCACTACCTTTTCCCATCACTAACATTTAGAAATAAATGTTAATCATCATAGAGTGATTTGTCATATATATATATATATATAAAATGTAAGTTAAAAAATTAACTTACATTTTCTCCAGAAAAACTCATTTTGGAACAACGAACTTCTGACTGTATATAGATATTCTAAATACTTGAAAGACAATGGGGACCGAACCTGTTACTGTCTATTTATAAAAATCCGAACCAACGAAAAACCAATAACGACAACACGTGACATCGAATAACTTAGTTTTCACATGAGGGCACATGAGGCAACTCAAGCACATGAGGTCAAATTGTAAACCTTTGGTACCCAACACTAGTGTAAACCATTCGTATATCACCTCGAAAACATTTAATCATATCAGAAATCATGAGTAACACGCAACCCTGGGAAAATGTTTATCGTTGAAGAAGACCACAATACATCTATGAAAGGAAGTGATTAATTAATTACAAATGTCTAAACTAAGTTCTCATATACTGAAAGAGTAATGAAAACCAAATGAGTAGAAATGAGTCGGTCATCCTCAAGATAAATGAACTTCAGTCCAAATTTCATACGTGGGCTCAACAACATAGCGAACAGTAATGACAGTTTAAGATAACACATTTGAAAAATCCACAGTGCAGGGGAAAATAAATTCACGCAATTTATTTATTGATTAGAATTATATGTATTGGTTCAAAAAAAGTTTGTATGTTGTAGTGATTTTTGCTTCCCATAAAGTTAAAAAAACTCATTCCATTTGTCAGAATTCCATACTCTAACAACACCCTGAATTTCAAAGAGGAAGTAACACGTATCCTCAACAAAATGGAGTTCAGATTTCAACTCTATGATGTCAGTCATTTTGTACAGAACCCATCGGGAAAACAAACATAGTATGAGACATGGTACAAAAGACATAAATGATACGTACAGTAACTATAAGGAAAAAAGAGTCAACTGCATTTTCAGACCTTACGTTTGTGTTTTGTGTTGTGAATATATGTTAAAAATCAACAATTTGGACTATTCAGAAAACTTAGATAGTTCCAAGATGTCCCATTCTGGAAAGAAATGTAAGTTAATCTTTTTTAACTTAAATATAACAAGTAATATTTGTAATTTCAATAATATTGCTCGTATGTTTTGGTAAGCGCAATTCTAATACTGAATAGTTTTTTTTTTCATAAGAATAATCATATGGTACATATTACAGTATCACCGTGGATACATTTGCAACTTTTCATGTCTAATGTGTGTGTGTTTGTGGGGACACCAGCATATAATTAAGTTATTCAGAAAAGTCACTGCCGCCATCACGACTCTATTCTAAGAATTCCCAGCTTTTAACAAGAAAGGAATACCCTAAAATGTATTGCAAAATTAGTATAGCCATCTATACACAACTAAAGACAAAACTTAATGACAATGGGGATGTGTGTCACCCTGAGAAAATTTCAAGATATCTTATCTCAAAAACATCGCCCGCAATTCCATAGCCAAACCAAAACAGCACGTGATATCACAGATACATGTGAACCCCAGAAAGTTCCCAACACATTACGTCACGATTCCGTAACTCTAAACTCACCCACAATGCTATTTGCGAACCAAACACAGCATGTGATGTCCCTGACAGAATAGGCTCCCCCCAGCAAAATTCCAAACATTCCAAAATCTATCTTATCACTAACCATCACTCTTAATGCCATATGCAAACCATTCACTTATCTACAACTCATAACAACACACATCCATGACAGTGACGTTGCTTCCACATTCACCCTACCCCTATTTTGTTCAATCGCGACACGAATCCTTATCTCGAACCTTTTCCATTCAAATCAATAATGTAACTTATTTACAACTAACAAATAACATCTTATTTACAACTAACAAATGACGTCACTTATCTCCATCTGATAACAACACACATCCATGACACTAACGTCGCTTCCTCATTCACCCTACCCTTATTTTGTTCATAGTATCCCAACAATTACGACACCAGTCCTAATCTCTACTATGACCCGCAATTCCATACGTGAACCAAAACACAAGAACTGACGTCACTGACACATCTGTCCCCAGGGAAATTCCAAATATGCCAAACTCATGACGTCACAAACACAATGACGTCATCATATGAACAAACATTCACCTCATGATTCCTTATCTTATCTTGATCTTGATCTTGTCAGAAATGACCACCATACTACCATCAATGAATTTATATTTTTTCATAATTTTTCCACATGTTCAGAGATGCATTTGAAATATCATTTAGGAGTCCCATGGCCATCTGGTATGAGTTCCTATATAGGAGGGTGGTTGATTAATTTTTGTATAATTCTTGGATTATAGCTATTCAATAAGGCCGTTCCTTTGACAAGTTCTTGATTTAGAGATTATTCGGAAGAACAAATCTCATGTATTCTTGATAACAGAATTTTATGATGCATATTTTTGAGATACATGGTGGACTGATATACTGTGGATATAA
Organism: Typopeltis vanoorti; assembly: GCF_054136105.1. NCBI lineage: Eukaryota > Metazoa > Arthropoda > Arachnida > Uropygi > Thelyphonidae > Typopeltis > Typopeltis vanoorti. The sequence continues at coordinate 78,209,497 of NC_143553.1, read as the reverse complement.
ACGACCTGTAAAAATTGGTTTGTCATTGATAGAATGAGAAATGGTTCCATTTTTCTTACACTTTATATGTTCCTGTAGTAGGGATGCTCCTTTTGATGATTCTTTTTTTTAGTGCAGATTTAAGTTAGAATTAGAAAAAGGATCATAATAGTATTCCAATTTTCAATGGTGTCTTTGCTACGCATTAACAGAGAAAGGACACCAGTTATCCAGGGATCCTACATGATACCACATTAATGAAAACAATCTGGATAACAGGGAAGGAAGTGAACGTTGGTGAGGGAAGGATCCTAGTCACATCTTGTGGTACTTGAGTATGAGTTGATCAAAGGATTCCTAACAATATGAAGCGGTTTGTTTTTACCAAGAAAGCCTTAAATAATATATCTAATATCTCCCAGTGACATTATGATTACTTCACAAATAATTTCAACTGATGATTCTGTCATCCTATTTTCAGCCCGTTTGTTGGAGACCAGATGCTGTATCCACCCCAACCAAATGTTTGTTTACATAGAAAATCCAAATCCAAATATCTATTTGTGTGTGTGTGTGTGTGTGTGTGTGTGTGTGTGTGTGTGTGTGTGTGTGTGTGTGTGTGTGTGTGTGTGTTCAGGAAATTAAGGTATAATACTGTACATCAAAAATCATGAAGTTGACTTATACTATGACCAAATCAATAACTTGATTGATGAAATATCCAAGAAAGGCTTTCTAATAGTGCAAGGGAATTAAATATAAAAATTGGGAGGAACTGAAGAAGATATATTCTCCTTTTTAACCTTTTTTAGATTAGGAGAAAAAATTAATCACTCGAATGCACCTTTTACGAGTGGTTTCGAAACCACTCTTGAATGGAAGGCCAAAAAAGTATTTTTTATTACTTGTAGTTAAATTCATTGATTTTTAAAACAAATTGCATTTTTGACATATTTGGAGTCCTGGAATGGTTAAAAAATAAAAATGTAATTTTTGAAGCCACTTCATGTCTCAAATAATTAAGGGGTTGTATTATTGCTCTAGGAAAACAAAATCGTCTACTACCTTAAAAGACATTAACAAACACCTCTCCCCATGGTGGGATTCGATATGTCACCTTTCCAAGAGAAGAGCACGTTCTTCAACCAGTCGATAAATCAGGCCACAAAAGAAGATTAGGAAGAAAGTTCTATCAGTTTTCTTCCTTGAGTGATCCCATCATAACCACCACATGCTTTTTCCATAAAAAATGATCACGAAAACGTGGATATCCTCAGATAGATGAACGCAGAACGTGGATCTATAAATCTATATCTAAATATTAAATCTTTATACATTAAGCAAGAATTAAATTCTTTCCAGGTACTGATATTGGAAGTGACTATATTTTGATCATAGCAACATTAATGTTGAAATTGGGTCGAAGATCTACAAGAAAAACAAGAAGATGATATTACTTTTAACAAATATTGCTTTCAAACTTTCCAGATCCCGCTAGTTCCTTCGATCCTAATGCTCCTAATCAAGAGAATTCATATATAATCATTGAAGAATCTGAAGATATTCTAGGAATAGACAGCTTTATCAAAAAAGCCTTATATTCGACAAATATTATTTCTCTATGATCAACGTAGAAGTTTGAATCCGATTTGCAAAATGTGGATAATTATTTTCACATTTTCTTTTTACCCGATATTACCCCAAATGTTAATGTCACGAATTTTCGATCTCGAATTATTTTCTTTTCGAGTGATCTTACATTTCAAGTAGCAATTCTCAGTATTTCTTCCATCAATTTTGCTTCCCGTATTCCGTTCTTGATCAATTTCCATAGAGTCATCTGGTCCTTTCCACTTTGATTTCTCTGGGATACTGGGTTTTAACGTTCTATTATGGGATAAAAACAGAAAAATAAATGAATATCCTGTTGGCCATCACTTTCACCTCCGTGACGCGGAGGTGAAAGTGATGTAGACAAAGCATTCTGAAAGTGAATACTTCCAGGAGTGTCATCCAAAATATTAATGCTTTGTCTACATCACTTTCACCTCCGCACCACGGAGGCGAATTTTAGAGGTAAAATCAGTGGAGGAACTTTTAAATATCAAATATTTGGTTCCTGCTTCTACAATACATTATGGATAACTCTAGTATATCAAATATGTTGAAAAAAGTATTTGGAAACCTACTTGTGATAAAACCAAATGTGATTTAATTACATTTCTAGAACCGACTGCGACCTCCTTCGGCCTGAATGACAGAAACTACCCTCCTAGGCATGTCTTCAACCAATTTCGGATACATTGCAACAATAATAATCTTCCATTACCCGCGCAAAGCCCTTTCAATTTTGATGCTGATAACGGCCGCTGCGGTCTGGAGAGACTCGAGTTCTAATTTGTCTGAAAGATGTTCGATTAGGTTGAGGTCTCGACTCTAAGACCTAAACAATTCTACGTTCTTTAGTGGAAACTAGTCTGGGACACGCAGTGCAGTATAGCATAGAGCATTATCATGCTAAAACATGTAAGAATCACTGTCGGAGTACTCCCAGAGCGTCGGAAACATGAACTTGTCCAGGATGTCCAGGTTGCCAGGACGTCATGGTTTTGGGCCACCAAACTTGAAAGTTGGGATGATGCATTCCTGCGAGATCCGTTCCAAAGGTAATCTCCAGATCGAAACACGATCGTCAGAGTGAAAAATTTGTAAGCGTTATTCGTCGCTCCACAGGACCCTTTTCCAATCATCTACGGTCCAGTAACGATGTGCAATACACTAGCCCAAATGTCGTATGGCGTTGAGGGGGGATGATGTGTGACTTGTTCGCTGCAGCTCTGCTGCTGTGGTAATCTAATGAATGCAACTCTCTGCGGACAGTTCTATCACTGGTAGATGTCCCTGAAACATTTTCCAGTCTGGCTACAAGGTCTTCCGCTGATGTCTTACGGGATTGTCGAGCGTTCTGAGACAGAGCTCGTCGATCTCGATCAGTGAGTGTCTATAGCCACCCACAGCGTTTACCTGCTGTTGTAGCACCATCAACGTTCCATTTACGAATGGCATACATAAGCAACGGTGGATTTCCGAATACTGAGATAAAAAAAATAATGTGAAGTCTGTCAGTTCATCTGTACCTGGCATGTTGACATCGAGTTCAGTGCAAAATATGCAGGCATCCCATCTTTTATTACCAGACTTACAAAGACATTTCCTTAATATTTACACGTGGTATGATTCGAAATTTGAATGGCACGTAAGGTATCCATATGTCAGTATTGAATATGTCCTATTGGTTGGAAAGACCTTGTTTCGAGATCCCACAATAAGCATATGTGTATGGTCTTTTCAAACGAACACAAGTTGACCGACCACGTACAAAAATGATAGGATTTATTCTGCTGGAAACTCACGTTTTTCATTTCATAGTTTAAGAAATCAATAGGAAAAACACACACAATTCGCACGGATAATACACTTGTCTGGTCTCAGATTCTTAGCTATTTTGACCATAATTCAAAACATCTACAACAACAACAGCCATGAGTAGGGATTGATAATTCAAACATCTTTGACAGTAAGATTTCAGAATAAAGTAGTATCGAACGAACACTTGATGGATAAATTTACAAACCAAATTCTCAACTGCTACGCTGCAGTAATAATCAGAAATACTCAAGGAAAATAAATCCTGCAACGGCTTTACACTTCCCCAGTGGAAGTTAGGATGTACTCGTTTAGTGCTAATATTGCATATCCCTACATTCGCTGCGTAGACTACGGTTCCACTCTGTTAGATGCGAGGCAGTCTTCCTGATGTAAAGGTTCTCACTTCCTTAGGTCTTTATTTTCTATAATAATGAATTAAATCTACAAATTTTTAGGAACACACCAGAATAAGAACTTCTTTTAAACGTAATAGGGTACACTTTGATGATTTTCTTAAAGAAAACAGTGAGTTTTAATAGGTCCTACGGTGTTTTCTTCACAAAATTGGCTCGGTCCTTCCAAGGATTTAAATTGGTTCTGCCATAGAAGTAAAAGGTCCTTTCGACCCTACACGTTGTCATCGAACTGCAACATGATTTAAGTGCGCAGTTTTGAGTTTACAGAGAGAAAATAAGTGAATTTTCCGTGACGTTTCCTGTTTTTTTCTCTCATTGTTGCGGAAAGTCTACTGCTCAAGCTGCTTTGAAAATATTTGGGGATCTATTTCTGGAGATTTACTTTACAAATGTCTGTGCTTTTTAATTTTAAACTAGGGATCATTTGGGACTGCTTATGAGACAATTGTCTAAAGGCTTTACTTGAAATTAGTAGAATGTGCACACAGTTCCATCAGTAAATTCGCGCCACAGCATCCCAGTTTGAAATTTTATTTGATCTATTTTAAATAAAAACTGCAAGAGGTCCTCATGGAGCCAAACGCTAGATTTTCATGATGACATTCGCAGTACAGGTTATAAAAATACAATTAAAAAACAGAAAATTTAAAAAGAATTAAAAAATATGAAATTAAAAATAGAAAATTAAAAGTAGAAAAAATAAAAATAGAAAATATAGAAATAGAAATAGAAAAGTACTAAAAATATTGTTTCATACAGGTTATAAAAATACCACAGAGCTCTGAAGTATCATTGGTTGTCATTGTCATCATCAAATTCCTAACGTGTCCTCAAGATGGGAAGGTGGTACAGGGTTTTATAGTTGCACTACAAGGAAAAAGTTTACATCATTACTAACTTCCTATCGACAACTTTTATCCAAATGAATATGTTATCTGTTAAGGGTCCAATATTATCAGATCTTATATTCTCTCTCTTCTAAGGCACTTTTTCCTGTATTCTTTCACCTAGATCTTGGGCTTTCTCTGGATCTTTTCCTAACATTCTGATTGAGATGTTTAAGGATTACAACTGGAAACAGAGTTGCGACCTGCACGTAGACTTCCAAGGAATGCGAAGAACCGACCAGGGCTGCTGACCTAATGTCTGATCCTCACCTTCTAGTGGAGCACCCTGTTCAGTATCTACCTGAATAGTGAACGAACGAGGATGAGCTGGCATTTTAGAATTTTGCCGAAAAAATGTACTTCTTATTGGCTTAAAAAAAAATAAAAAGTCTAAAATATAAACAACAACAATGTAAAATAATGGTATAGCAATGTTGGTTGTTTCCTCAGTACTTTTTTAATCACAATATTACACTTCGACAGGTCCAAAGGAATTAGAGCTTCATTGAAGTGAATTAACTTGGCATATTTTTTTTCAATTTATATAGTGCAGAATTCGTCTGTTTAATCAAAGAAACTTTTTAGAATAATAAGTATTTTTATGTGACTTCTACGCATCACTCTGTACACATTTCCGATAATCAGGTGAAATGGCATTTCCGATCATTTGATGTGGCTTTATGATTTTCCTGTAATAATCATTGTTGTAAATCCCCTGCGTTTTATACGTATCCTATATAATTATTTCACTTCAAAATTTCTATTCATTTCACATGATGATGATGATAGCATTTCATGTTCTTCCGGCATGCTGTTATCTTCCTAACGAAATCCGTAATAATGATAGAAACCGGAAGAATTACACTTTCATATGATGCAACTGTGCTTGTAGATGATGCCAAGTTCGTTGAATTATGCAGTTGGCTGAATGTCTGAATTCAAGGCGAATAAAATTATTGACAACATCATGATACATCTTTAAACTTCTGTTGTAAAGTTTAACTACATTATATCTTTTAAGAATAAAGTTAATTCGTACAGAATCTATAGGATTATTTCGATTGCCTCTATTGTAAATTCTTACATATATGTAAACATTTATCTTTAAGAGAAATGTTTACGTACGATGACACTAATCAGATGATATTAATTTTGCAGGAATTCCTTGGAAATAACAGAAATAGAACCGAAGAAAATGACGAAATTCTTCCAAGTAAAGTTACAACTGCAGACTTCATCCACAAATATAGTAAAGATTATCAGATGGAGCATGGAGATGAAGTTGATGAAGAATATGAGGAGAAGAAGGAAGATCAGAAAGGAGGAAAAGAAAAAGAAGCTAAATATAATGATGCCAATCAAGAAGAAATTAAATTAGATACAGGAGGGAAGTGGATGATTTTTTTGGATAAAATGGAAGAGGATGTGAGAAGTCTGACTGCTCTTGACCGAGGCTGATTGCAGGTAAGGAAATGTGTAGAAGATAACCTCATCTGGCATGCAAAGTGTTCAACAAATATAAACAACGAGACTGCAACAAATCGCACAAGCGGAGTAATCATATGCTATACTAAGGGCTGCAGGGACAAATCTGACGTCAGAAGAGTGGCTAATATTATCAGGTCAAAGGTTGATTATCCAAAACCTATATTTTACAAAACTAACAGTGCGTCCCGTCAAGGAAAATATAAGATATATGAAAGACACCATGTTTAAATATACAGAAGTGATCCAAATGGCTCCTTTTTTGAGCGAGATGAGCAGAATGGATGGAAGCGGGAAATGATGTGACTAACATAAATAGAAATTATTGAATAATAAGAGTTATATGTAAAGGAGTTCCTGTTTCAAATAAAAAGTAATTCATTAAAAATGTTCCTTTATTAATCACTTGTATTGTATGCATAGAATCGAGAAAAATGTTGGTTGGTTAATTTTTCTTTAACTAAACCACTTAAATACTTTTAGGGGAAAATACAATAATTAATTATTTTAATAATTAATTTGAATAATTTTTTAACTAAACGTATTTGGATATAACCATCGTTTCATAACAATTAAACTTCCTTACATAAAGTTCACGAAATAGAAAACAGAAATATGTGGTTGTTTAACAAAATATGATTCTTTCGTTTTTTTTTATAATTATCTTTACTTTTAGAAGTCGGTGTGAATATGAATAAGGACCACACGCCTTTTTGATTTCAAATGGATGGATTCGAGATCCAAAAGTTCATGAACATACAGATGAAGGAAGAAATGATTCTTGGCTGGACGGTGAAATTTTAATCTCGAACTTTAACCATCTTCTACATCCTAATATAATTGAATAAATAAATATTCATCACACAACGAATACTGGTGGTCAACATTTGTTTTTCATAATATCGTGGTTCACCATTATTTGTGTGACATCGTGTTTTATCTTATGAACTGCATATTGATGTTCTGAGCATTCTTCTTAATTAAATGTACTATGTAGTGGTTTTAGTTGCCTGAGTATGTTTAACTGAATTCCACCCACTAAACGTTTTACACGTAACTGTGAGGATTTTTCTTTTTCCTTTCACGGTATTAGACATACTATTCTCTTCCAACCTCACGTTTACTTTGTCAGACTCTTATTCTTTATATTGTCAGTTGCTTTCGTAGACTGTGGATATAATTCGGTTTTCACTAGTAGATTTAATTGTCTCTTATGTAATTCCTAGCTAGCACAGTGAATTCACATTTACTCCATTAGTTCCTTTTTTTTACCCTTTTTCAAATTTCATTTAATTTCTGTAATGTTATGGATTCTTAGTGTTACTCATTATGTGAGGAGTGCAAAATTTATCTTTCCATAAGTTCTCGTAATAATCATTTCATTATTTTTTTTTCTTACGATATTTATATTATTTTGTTCTTTACTTGCATTCTTCAGGTACTTCAAGATTTTATATGGCGACAGCTGTATTCTATTTATCTCAGTTTCTAGTTCTTTTGCGTAATTATCCCAGTTTTCTCTATAACAAGTTCTAATTTATCTTTTAGCCATGACATTTTTCTTTTATAATTTTGTTTATTTTCAACTGTATCAGAAGATCACTATTTTCTACAAGTTCAAGTTTTCTTTTGTGTGAGTTTTTCTTTGTGTTTGTTCCAAATTCTGATTATCCTTTTCCTGTGTCATTTTTCTTCCCCAGAATGTCGTTGGCTGCTTTCTTTTATCATTTTGTATTAAGAATTGGACAAAAGTTTATTCCAGTAGCAACGGAAGCTTACATTCCTTGCACGCACGCACACACACGCACACACACGCACGCACACACACACACACACACACACACACACACACACACACACACACACACACACACACACACACACACACACACACACACACACACACACACACACACACACACACACACACACACACACACACACACACACACACATTAACTAAGATGAAAATTGCGAGAGATCATTGAATTTCTTATGCACTCTATCCATATTGCTATCCTTAATTATGAATGCAGTGTGGATGGACGCAGTCCCATTTTGACACACAAAAGTGATCCATATGGCTCATTTTTAGAGCGAGATGAAGAAAACAGATACATTTCCGGTATGCTTTATACGTTAGTGGGAAAATAAAGAAAGAAATTGAAGCGTAACAAGAATCAATGCAATAACTATTCTACTAAAAAAAGTAAAATAATGTTTTAACTCTCTCTCTCTCTCTCTCTCTCTCTCTCTCTCTCTCACACACACACACACACGCACCTATCTATCTCTCCCTTCCATTTGATTCAGACGCGCTGGGTCTCCTCCTAATGAGGAGTCATGGCGAAATAATGCAGCCAGCACACGCCACTCCTCTGCTACATCCCTAATGGAGGTATTAATGACTGTATTCCGTGTGTGTGTTCACGGGGCCTGTTTTCCTGCTTGTGGGATGGAAAAACCCGTTAAACCGGGGGAAAAACCCTTCTGCTCGCGTCCAAGTATAAATTTGGTTTTAATCCTAACTTGACTTATTTGGCTGTTTACTTATTTGGGAAAAAAGAATTAAAACCAAATTTATAAAATCGCTTGATGTCTTTAACGTATAGTATACCCAAGGTAAAAAGCGTTCTACCTCTTTCTTTCATCCTGAGATTTTTATTTACATGTCCACAAGTACATGTGCTTTGCATTATGGGAGATACTAAGGAAAGTGATCAGAGCTTACTCCACATTTACCACGAGTTGCCTCACACCTGAAAATACTTCAGGTGCAAACTTGACTCACCTGTCTGTTTGCTTACTTGGGAAAAAGGATTAAAACCAAGTTTATAAATTTACTTGGTATCTTGAACATATTTTGAAAAATGTTAAATTTTAATAATATTTTTAAACAATTTTTAACCCATTTCTTAACAAATTGTAAAATTTTGTAAAACTTGCAAAACTAATAGTTGCTTCTCTGTAAAGCATAACTGGTATGAAGAGAAAACAGCTTAATATTATAAAGATACCTTGTGGAATAATATGAGAAAAAATAGGCGATAATTAACCACAAGAAAACCGTTATCGTTAAAATCTCAAACATTAAAATATGATTCAGCACCTACAAAATCCATCATAAAAAATGAATGCAGAAATTTATTTGAAAAAGTTAAGTTAGTGATTACACAGTTCAGATCAATATAATTACCATTAATTATTTTACATTTCATCTGAGAAGTTTTGGAAATGAATGACTGACGGTTGAAATTGCTCTTTATCACACAATTGCACCACTTCAAATACGTCATCTTAAAATACCATATTTTAATACTTTATTAAATTATTATTGCAGACATTATACACGACTTTAGCAGAATTAGTTGTTAATTCTACTAAAGTCTAGTTTTATCAATAAAAATAATATGCGAAAGATGCCGAAGATGGTGCATGTTTCACATGCTGTCACAATAACAGACTTCTATTTGTTATTTGAGCATCCTTTGAACTGCTTGATCAAGCTATTTCACGCAATAAAATATAATAAATGATTTTCTGAATGCACATATCTAAATATAAAAAAGTATCAATCTCAAATCACAATAAACGGGTACCACAAAATATCAAGATTCATTGCAGGGTAAATGCTTATAAAAAAGAAAAAATATATTATACTGTACCTGTGCGATTCTTATATTTTTGAATTAAAATTTTACAGTTCAATGCTGTAATGCAGAGAACTGTACGAGTGGAAGAATAGTACTACCCTTGTTATTCAGATCAGTTGAGTAGTTGTAACTAACGTATAGCCGAAATGCATTCAAACTCATATTGTAAATCATATGTAGCTCTAACCAAAAATGTCATCCTTTTATGTATAGCAAATTGAATGACAGTAAATGCGCATACGGATCACTGAATTAGAATATTTTATTTAATACCATGTCGCTGTATATGACTGCCAATAACGATCCTCTTCAATTACCTGTGCCTAGTTCGATGCGATAGGGTCGGAATAGTCTTCATTAAAAGCATCAGTCAATTACTGCACACAGACAGTTCTGTTTGTCGGTACAGGCCTTCTCAGACGACCGTGATCTGTTTCCCTGACAGACTGTATTAGGACCACACTCACGCCTCTTAGAAAAGAAATGTGGGTTATTTTTGCAGCGATTAAAGATCCGGGATCTCGACTTTTGAGAAAAATAATGAGCTGTGCTGTTTTCAAAATCGCAGTTACAGCCAGACGGGCACCCTTAATAAGGCCTTTATCGAATTCCAAATATCCTTGTTTTCCTAATGCGATGAACACTGTTGACTGTTGAAGATTAATAATACTTAAATACCTAATTAAACCACGTGGTGAAATGTGATGAACTATTTTGTATATACCTTACTTAAGTGACATTTACGTATATCTCCATAAAGGTTTCTAATTCAGTAGACGCATGTGTAGAATAAAACTGCCCTTTCATAAGTATTGATCACGTTTCTATGACACCAGTTACATTGTAGTGACATGCCACGCTGAAGACCATGTGAGATGAGATAAGACCTGTTATTTTTCTACATTTACTAATATTCCTCAAGTTACTTAGGAGTTATCAACGAACTGTGATATCAGTTGTAGACTTTGAAGTGATTAAACAAATCGTTCCTGCCTACGCCATCACTTAATTTTAGTTTCGGAATTGCATCATTTTCCTTTCTATTTAATGGTGCGGCAGTCAATTGTTGATTTTGAAGTGAACTCATTTTACTTCTGAACACTGGATAAGACTAATATCGAATAGTTTTTAGTTCCTTGTCAGGTAATTCGCCCACATCATTCCTCATTTTTAATTTAAGAAACCCATGGAGCTAATTTTAAACATGCATTTTATAAGCAATTATATTGTATTAAAAAGAGAGGGGAAATTGCTTACTGCAGTCTGTTTCCTTTAATTATTACAGATAAGTATTTTTTTCTATTCTATTACTTTGAAGACAATTTGTTTATAAGATCAGCATTTACGTAACCATTAAAGATAGTTCACTAGTGAATTAGGTTTTTTTAAGTTGATTATAACTATTTGAGCTAATAGTATTTTAAAACTAAAATAGTAGAGTTTGTGACAACAAAAACTGCAGTGCTTGTCAAAAGTATTCTGACCTCTTTAAATGAATGGTTAATGTTTCTTCTCTAAGCAGTAGGTTCAAATCCTGCTATGCGCATGTTTGTGAGTGAGGTTAGATAGAAATATATTTTAAACTCAGAAGTGATCCACTACAGACTTGACTCTCTACTACAGAGAATTTTTTTGTATAATGAGACCTGTGGAGTATCCATAACTATAGAATCACAGGTGTATGAAAATTAAATGTATTATGCAGATATTTTGTTTTACGTATCGTAAGAAATCATCAGTATAAACAGTCAACAACAATAAGCAATTTGAATAAACAAACTGCCTGCGTAAATTGGAATCTACATTTGTGAAGCTAAATTTATGAGGTTCCATAAGCCGAATGTCGGCTTGATGTTCGGAGATAATCAATTCTTCCTGATTTTCATAATATGACAAGTTGCACGAACATGATCCTTAATATACGACAGGTAGCTTCAGAAGTGAGAGTTTGTCTTTCATAGAAGTAGCAGGTTATGAATTTGTTTTGAATTCGAAATTATATCCATCTTGTCTAGTAAGGAAATATCTTCTGATGATTTTTTTAGTGCGAATTTAAGTTCATACTAGAAAAAGAATCATACGAGTATTCCATTTTCTATGGTTTCTTTGCTACATATTTAAAGAAGGAGAATACCACATGTCCGAGTAAAACTAAAGGAAGTGAATCTTGGAGAGGGAGAGATCCTGGTTCCATTCGTAGTACTTGATTATAAGTTAAGTACTTATTATTTTCTTATTATGTTTAGAAATAATTATTCGAAGATCTCTGTTGTTTCTAGAAAGCCTTAAATAATATCTTTCAGCGACTCTCAGATTTTCTGTTCTATTTAACGGAGTCGAATTCTTCATCATTTAATTCTCCACTAATCCTGGCTCTTGCAATAGTGTGGCTACCTTAAATTTATGTTCAACGGCTTGGAAATCATGAAGTTAGATACACATGTCTATTTATGTCCTAAACTTGGACAAAATTATTGCAGCTAATGAGTTGCAATTTACACGTGAAATGATCATATAAATAAATAAATCCTCCTTGCGTAACCAGCAATAATTCAGTTACCATTAAATAGCGATAGATATTTCAATAGTGTTCGTTGTACTTCATTATTCCCTCCTCAGTCTTCTTTCTATTTCTATCAACGTGGACGTATTTTCAAAAGTTGCCTCATATTTATTGAAGGTACGAGTGCTATGGAAGATTTTTATTTTATTTTTTTTGCATTATCCAATAACCCTTCTTTGAAAAGTTATTTTATTTATTTTGCAATGTCTACAAAGGAAGAAAATGATCTTCATGATCTTCACTCACTTCTCTGAAAAGCTCATCTACTTCGAAACAACAACAACAACAGCAAATGTTATAGTTCGTTTCAAATTTTGAAATTAGAATTGATAACGTTTTTCTGTTGGAGGTGAGTTATCCAGTCTGCAGTCTGGTGCAGACGTGAAAGGTTTTTCCCTCCCAGACCCTCAGATTTTTTCATCCCACAAAATAAACAAACTGAGCAGAATCACACATGAAAAGTTTTTGCAGAGATAATATACTGGCCATATAGATTTAGATATTTTTCCATACTCGAAACAACGACCAGTGGAACGTTTCTATTCACTCAAATTACGCTTGTTAGATTACTTCATAAACACTTTCAACTCTTTATTCTGTCTTCTCGTTTACTTCATAAGAAGAATGCTAAACATTCGTCAGCTACAGTAATCCTGGGTTCATAGTGGGCCAGGTACTGGAAGATCTAAGCAATGAGGAGACATTGTTCTTATGGTAGGTTATCAGTTTTTTTTACTGTTGCTTCCATCCACAAAAGGCTATTTGCAAACAAATAGATAGTACATTTTGTATGTGAGTGGGCTAAGGATTTTGTTTTCTATTTTGTTTTCATTGCCCGCTCTCACACCGGGCAATGAAATTCATCTCCCACCTAAAACCAATTACAAACATCCAAATGTTTGTAATTAGCTTTAGGTGGGAGATGCATTTCAATGTTTGTAAACCAAATGTTTGTTTTTATCGAAAAATTGAAACGTAGATAGTTAAATAGAAGCCACTAGTTGTAACATGATGGTTACGATGTTTTTATTCCTTCCGACTTCATGCAACACTAAGGCAAGTCACTGCCAGAATCTACTGAGCCAATTGATTCTTCAGATATTCTTCAAATATTAAAACTGAACTGGTGTAGATTAGCAAAGCACTAAACGTTTCCTGCTAAAAAGTTTCTATCTGTTAGATTATTAAAATAATGCTAACAGATATTTTATATTCATTACATTTTTCAATAACTTTATGTATTGTTAAAAATTGACTGTTGTTGAAATGCGTTTCAAAAATCGTTTTTACTCATATGACTTAATTTGCCCTCAGTTAGCCTGAGAATCTGTTTTGAACAACTCGTATAAAAAATAAGACTGAGTGGTTGGAATTTCTTCATATCTCATGTATGCTTTTTTTTCAGTAAGAAGATTTTCTTTGATTTCAGCATTAGTCTTAATTCTTGGATAAGAACGTTGTTATTGTCGTATTTACTAACAAAGACACGTCTAAGAATATAAAGATATTGAAATTCCAATTTAGACTAAGAAAAAGATTTATGATAGGAACATGAAAGATTAAGTTATTATACCAAAGTGGCTACCTTTACTTATTACAACTGAAAGCTGATCGCCATGAATAGTCTGTCATGGTAAAATTGACAGAAGATTGCCTTGATCTGGAGAAGTAACAAATGAAGGGAATCACTTTGTTTACTAGGCACTCGTGATAGAGGACAAGAGAGAACTGGTTTCCTAATCTGAATGAATAGTAAGTACTGGATCCTAGCTTTTAAACTTCTGAATAGGATACAGTCGTATCCTATCAGGGGTCTTAACAGGCACTTATGCGCTCTTTCCAAGTATTCTGGGACTTCGCTACTCCCTTTGAAAAAAAAAACCTACCTCCGTATGAGACCGGCTAACTCACCTTTAGTTGAAGGAAACCAGATAAAGGTTCCTCACTTCACGGACTGGAATCGAACCCAGGTCTTTCCTACCAAAGGACTTCGTCTATACGTGAATAGGATACAGTAGTAAACTTAAATAATTAAACAATAAATATATCTATAATAAAAGTATATCAAAAACTCATATAATGAATCATTGAATTTGACTTACTATGACCAAATATATAACGTGATTAATGAAACACCCAAGAAAGGTTTTCTAATAGTGCAAGGGAACGAAATGAAAAAAAAAGAACAGGAAGATATATTTTACTTTTTATTCAAGGAGGAGAAATAAAGCAGCACTCCAATACAACTTACTTACACGCTCGAAATCCTTAAAGCCTTCGTGAACAGAAGTGAAAAATAGTACCGCGGGTGGATCAAATATTGTTTTTATTATTTCTTGTTTAATTCATTTGATTTTAAAGATTATTTAATTATTTAGATAGATGGAGGCCTAAAGTGTCTTAGAAAAGTTCCAAAATTGGAATTTTTTCAAGCCACTTCAGTCCTCCAATAAGTATGATGTTGTAGTTACTTAAAGTAATGATGTTGTAGTGTTTCTCTTGGAAGTAAAAATCAACTACCACCTAAAGACATTAAGAAACACCTGACCCGTATGGTGCTATTCGAACTCTTCCCTTTAAAGAGATGAGTTCGAGGAGGAGAGCACGTTCACTAACTAGTTGGTAAAGAAGATTAGGAAGAAAATTCTATCAATTTTTTTCTTAGCGTGATCCCATCATAACCAACGCATGCATTTTCCATTAAAAAAGTTCACAAAAACTTGGACATTCTCAGATGGATGAACGCAGAACGTGAATGTATATGTTCTTCTCTTGGGTTTCGCGTATTAGGCAACTGTTTGCCTGTAACATTTTCAATGGTTTAAAAGGTCTTCTGCCTATCTCCTCCTGGGTCTTCCTCTTGATCGGTGTCCCTTTGGATTATATTTCAGGCATAATTTAGCCATCTGCCCTCATTCATTCTTATTATGTGTTTTTTACAGTTCTTTCTATAGTTTGTGATGTCTTCTGTTATGTTAATTATGGATAAATGTTTTTTCTTATTTCTTCATTTCTTATCTTGTCTACTCTTTTATAGCCTGCGAGTGGTCTTAGGAACTTCATTTTTGCAGCTTCCGCTTGTCTCTTATCTCGTTCTCCCCAAGTCCATGTTTCAATGCCATATTTGAAAATTGGCTTGGATATTGTTTTATATATGTTTATTTGGTTTGTTCCAGACATCAGTTTGTTGAAGTGTATGTTCAAAGTTCCAATAACTGCTAGGAATTTTTGTTTTTTATGTGCAATGTCGATTTCTCCATTCAGGCATATGTAATTTCCTAGATGTTTAAATTTGTTCACTTGTTCTATTACTTTGTTCTGGATAACTAGTTTGCATCTTTTAATTTCTTTCCCTTGATATGCTATTGATTTTGTTATTGATATGCTATTGATTTGCTATTGATTATATATATATATATATATATATATATATATATATATATATATATATATATATTAAATCTGTATACATTCGTCAAGAATTAGATCCTTTCCAGGTGCTGATATTAGACGTTACTATAATTTAGTCATAACAACATTAATATTGAAATTACGACGAATACCTGAACGAAAAACAAGAAGATGGAAGTGCTTTTAACGAATATTGCTTTCGACCTCTCCGAACCATTGAAGTATCTTGAAAATATTCTAGCAATACATCGCTTTATCAAAAAAAGCCTTATATTATTCAAGAAATATTATTACACTGTGATCATATCATCGTAAAAGGCTGAATCCGATTTGGAAAATGGGGTCAAAAATGAACATCATAAATATACGAGCAGACAGTTTATAAAAAGGAGAAGAAATCTGCAAAAATATTTGGTTTTCAAAAGAATATTAAGAAACGGAGGATAGTCTTCAAAAAATAATCATGGGAAAGTACACGAAATAATTAGGAAACTTACCAGAATTTTACTCATAAAATTTGATTATGGAGAATAAGAATGGAATAAAAAATATTGGTGATTACGAAAGTGTATTGAAAATATGATCTGAATATTCAAGTAAATTATTCAAATATAAGTAGATGGTGCAAGAATTGATCTAGTGATAACAGAGAATTGTAACTTACAGAATACCAAAGGAAGCAGAAAGTGCAATTCTCAGATCAAAAGCACGGGATGCAGCTGAAATCTGCAATTCTTCATTAGAATTGCTAAAAGAAGTGGCAAAATCTATTGCTGGTGCTCTTCGTAAAATTTGCCAAGTGGAATACAGATATTTGTCCGAAATAATAGCGTACATACAGCTATATTTATCCGCATTCAAAAAAAAAAAAAAAAGAAAAGAAAGAAAGAAAACAAAAAAGAAAAAAGGAAAAAAAAGTACAATCATTTTAAGAGAATTAGCTTTATTAAGCATCCGAGCAAAATAATTCTACAAAACTTACTTTCACGGATTAAAGAGCAAAATTTAGACTCAAAACTCAAATTTCGCCAGCAGTTTTGCGTTTTTATCGTATTTTTATTCTCAATTTCTGGTTTTGACAAATAAGCCAAGAACAGCCTTAAGTCGTACAAGAAGGTTAATTGGAGTTAAAACACTCGTTCTTATGAAAATTAATGTCTTTAAAATTTTGTCTCTGCTGTGTGTTATTTTACTTTCAATTTATTGATGCTTCTTTTTCCAGCAGATAATTCCAGTCTTTAAGACAGTTATTTTCTAAGAATCCTTTAATTAATACAGTGTTGTCATTCACACGATGTTTCTGTTTATCAGTTTATTGATTTCAGGAATCTTATAGTACTGATTAATAAATGGTGATATGAGTCAATATTGCATCCTCCGTATACTCCGCAATTTCTTACCAATTTCTTGAGTTTTTCACCCACTATTATATAGTCAATAATGCTTTTATCCTCTGGCTTCCCATGTATATTTATGTATATCTTTATGTTTAAAGACGCTGTTGGAATTTTCAAACTATTATATGCCAAAAATTCCCTGAGTTTTCTTCCATTGTAATTTGTGCTGTTTTCTCCTTGATTACCTATTAAATGTTTAAATGTATTTGATAACATTCTAGAATTGAAATCGCCTGCAATGATTAAGTAATCTAGTTTATTTGTGTTCTGAATTACGTTTTGGAGGTTTTTATGGAATTCTTCTGTTTCAGATTTTTTTCTTTCTTCTGGTGCGTATGTTCCTATGATTGTAATAAATTTCTTATTTAATTTACGTATAGCCGTTGTTATTCTTTCAGAGATCCAGTTATATGAATATGATTCAATTTTGTCTTTCCATTTATTCCTGATCATGAAGGCTTATATCTGCGGCTGCTCGTTTTTCGTTGGGTACGCCACTGTATATTAAACTGTAGTCCTGAAGTTCTGTAGAGTCTTTTGGTATTTCTTTGTTTTCTGAAATTACTGCTATTTCTATCTTCATTTCTGTTAGAGCTTTTTTGTATTTCTTTGATAAGTTTGTTCCGATCCAAATCCAGTTCATAGTCCATTTTTTCACCTTCCGTTTCGTTATCCGTTTGGGCTATTCGGTGTTTATTCCCTTGAAATTTACGAGTAAAAATATTTGTCATCTGGGCTGGTTACCAACTAACCGTAGCCTAGTCTGGTAATGGGGCTGCCATCTTAGAGCTTCCCGACATGCCCGCTTTGGTCCGGGACTGCTTATTGGGGATTCGCAGCCAGCCATCATTTCTGATGGCCATTCCTCTATCCGCCACCTGGGGACTAGCTTGATCGCATTAGCTCTGCTCCAAGTTTACACCACATTTAATCTCAAACAAATTATAGAAAATAGAATGGAATTTAATCTGCCAACATACGTAGGCTGTTCAATAAGTAAGGACTAATTTTACTGTGGCGAAACTACTCATCAGAATATTAATTTCTGTGGAATAAAGAAACGTTGCTGTATGTATTAACAAAAGAGATTGATAGATGGCGTATACGGGCTGATGTGCCAGAGTGTCACGTGACTAAACGCAACTGCTCATCGGCGCGCCTACGAGGTGCGACCAGTCTTCGAAATGGAAGCGTCCTTGGAACAGCGTTATGCGATTAAATTTTGTGTGCGTTTGCAAAAATCGGCATTGGACACTTTTAACATGATACGCGAAGCTTTCCACGATGAAGCAATGTCGAGGGCAAGTGTTTTTCGCTGGCATAAAACTTTTAAGGAAGGAAGGCAAAATGTGAAATATCTTGAACGTAAGGGAAGATCTTCAACGTCCATCACAAATACAATGATCAACACAGCAGCGATTATCATCAAGCACATCAAAAGGAAGCGGCCATTGCTGAAGAATGGCTTCTTATTGCACCACGATAATGCAAGGCACATATTGCTGGTTGTGTAGTGGACATTTTGCAGAAGAACAACACAGATATCCTACCACACCCTCCATACAGTCCTGATCTCGCACGGTGCGATTTCTGGCTGTTTCCTCAGCTCAAGAAAGCATGTGTAAAAGCTGCGGAGGCGGTTTTGAAAGAACTCTCAAAAAACGGACTCTCACATGTGTTTAAGAAGTGGACGCAACTTAATATATATATATATATATATATATATTAAGGATACCAAGTAATTTTATAAACTTGGTTTTTTTTTCTCCTTTTCCCAAGTAAGCAAAATAGTTACGTTTGCGCCTGAACTTAGTTCAAGTCTAAAGGAGATGGTGTTGCACTACCTTTAGATTTGAACTACGTTCAGGCGCAAACTTAACTATTTTGCTTACTTGGGAAAAGGAGTAAAAAAAACCAAGTTTATAAAATGACTTGGTATCCTTAATATATATTATCCTGAATTTATATATATATAATATCGGACGGGGGAATCAATCGACCGTGAGATGCGTTGATTGATTCATTTAATCCAATACCCTTGGAGGGTAATGGATGGCAATGCTGTAGCCAATAATGTGCTAACTGAGGCTCGGCTATTGCTGTTACCCTCCTGCCATGATCAGAGTTTTAATTGCTCAATAACACCTTATCCCTACACTGTCCTCTACAGATAACGAAAAGCATTCTTGCTTCGCCCCTTTAAGTCAGTCCTTATAAGGACTATAAGGATATATATATATCCTTATAAGGACTATAAGGATATATATATATATATATATCCTTGTTAGATTATGAGAAAGAATATGATCAAATGAATAGCACAAAATGAATCAATATAGTATATGAATTTAAAGCTTCATCTCAAACCACAAAATCAATAACAAATATAATGAAAGAAAGCTATATTAAAATTAAAATTAATAATGAAACAACCGAAAAAAATTAAAACCACTACAGGTTTCATCCAAGGAAGTGGATTATCACCAATACTCTTTATATATATATATATATATATATATATATATATATACACACACAAAATGAACTACTAGTTCACTGATTTCGTTGAATGGATCAACTTTTTCAGGTATCACAATCAAAGAAATATTCTAAAAATAACAGAGACTTAAAAATTGCATTAACAGTACTAGTACAAAAGACAGTAGTACATTTTGAAAACAGTAATACGAGCTTGAGTTACAAATAGAAGTTTACTACGTGCTGTCACGAGTGCGTCAGTATTGAACAGAGCCAATGTGTGCGTCAGAGATATGGAAACTTAGACTGTTGTTGATATGGGAAGAATCTAAGGTAATTCTCTAGATTCGACATTCTTTCTTTCAAGTTCATCATAGCACATATGGATATTAGAAGTTTTTGTCCAGTCCACAATGTGTTGGCGGCCTTCATCTTTATGTGATTGTGAAAAGCCATACTACGGCCAAACTGCTAAATCCATCCTTTTACGTATGGAAGAACACCGTAGAGATATTTCCTACAACAGGACTAGAGCCAGCGCTCTCTCTAGCCACGTTCTCTTTTCTGTCAACTCAGATGAAGGCCGCCAACATACTGTGGACTGGACACACACACACACACACACACACACACACACACACACACACACACACACACACACACACACACACACACACACACACACACACACACATATATATATATATATATACATATATATATATGGAAAAAATTCCAAAAGAATGGGGGAAAGACAAAATGACATAGGAATTAAAATAGGAAATAACGAATTAACCAGCCTTTTGTATGCTGACGATCAAGTTAATTTGTTGAAAATAAAGACCAATTACAGAAAAATCTACACGTATTGAACTAAACAATAAAATAGTATGACATGAAAATCGCAATAAATAAAACGAAATCAATAGCATTTCGATGTAATAGTTACAAGTGAACAAATTAAATATCTAGGAAATTACATAAGCCCCAATGGAGAAATCGAGATTGCATATAAAAAGCAAAAATTCCTAGCAGTCATTGGAACTTTGAACAGTCACTTCAGTAAACAGATGTTTAAAACAACCCAAATAAAACTATATAAAACAATAGCCAAACCAATTCTGAAATATGGCACAAAAAATAAACAATTATCCATAATTAATATAACAGAAGACATCAAAACTATAGAAAGAACTGTAAAAAAACATATAGAAAGAATGAATAAGGACAGATGGCCAAATATTACTTGGAAATATAAACCAAAGGGACACCGATCAAGAGGAAGACCTAAGAGGAGATATGGGCAGAAGTCTTTTTAAACCTTTGAAAACGTTTCAGGCAAACAGTTGTTTAATACGTGAAGCCAAGAAGAAGAAGAAAAATTGCATTCAGGGAATTCACTTTCATTTTTATTTTTGGCGACTTATTACTTAACAATAACTTCCTTTATCTTCATAGTTCTTCAGTATTTTTGGTGAGATCTTTGCTTTTTCTTCCCTTATTTGTTTTTTTCCTTGCGAATTCTTTTTTTCCCCTTGAAGATATTTTGCCATTTTCCCTTTATTTGTTGGCTTGTCTGTTGTTTATTTTTAATTGATTGGTTTACTTGAGGCTGTAATTACCGCTTTTATTTAGCTATATATGTCCGTTTTTTTTTTTTTGCAGATGTATTTTGTACTTTCCAGTTGAGACAGTTACGTACGCATGAACAGCATATTCCGTAGAGAGATATCTCTTTGTCATATTTCAAGACAGATATAATATAATACATTATGAATTATTGAATCTAATCTAACAATCTAACTAAATATTTGTAAAAATCATCACGTCTACGTTCTTTAGATTCCTTTTGAAAAGGAGTATGAAAATAAATGAAAACCCCTTTGGGGTGTTTTAATTTATGAAATTGCTCTCTCCAATATGATAGAAATGTTTCTGCACTTCAACTCTATTATTTGTAGTCTATCACCAAATAGAACTTACTGAGTTCTATTTGAGCAACAGGTTACACTTCGATCGATACAAACAAAGAACTAATGTTTCATCGAAATTATACTTACCATATTTCTTTTCATATGTTAAAAGTACAGCAAGCATGTTTTACACAAAATATCCCCCCACCCCTTAGGATGATGCACTTTGAAATTGTTGTTCACTAACAGATCGATTTGGCTATGTCCAGAGGATGACAGTAACTTTACATTCAAATTTTAACATTTAACATAACTGTCTTATAATTCTTAGCAATAATAAATTCAAGTAGTGTCCTGAGTTTTCTTATATACCTTAAACAGTCTTTGAATTTCCGGTTTCTACTTTACATATCATTTTGTCTTGAGATTACGCAACAATTTTTAAAGATACTAACTCGGTTTTATGATAATACCTTTAAAGAATAATCCATTCACACCCCACCTTTTAGGCGGTGCATTGGCACTCTCATTATTTTGTCGATAGTCGTAGCAGGTGAGTGAGCTTCTAAATGATGCAAACACAGTTCTTGATCGAATTATGAAAAAACTGGTCTTGCTGTGCCATGTGATACCTGTTATGAGATGTTATTCGTTTCAATTTTTTAATATATTGCTTCTCATTAAAATAAAAATTTACACGTATTTTCTAATGCCTTTGCTTTCCCATGGATGAATCCAAGGCGAATAATACATAGAGAGATAGAGAAAATAATGATAAATAATTCTATTTTAAAATAAATCACCATATCTTCTCTAATAATTACGTTAATTTTGAATGAGGGTATAATTAATTTGATGACAATATATTCTTTACAAAGAACAAACAACCGTCTTTTATAAAGTATTAATCTGCTGATATTTCTTTTGCAGATATTCTTTCCACATGGCCGAAAGCAAAACCGGAATAAATGATTTAATGATCCCAAGTAGAATTACAACTCAGTTTTTTATCCAGGTATATAGTAAAGATTATGCACTCTGGCATAAAGTTGAAGATCAGCAAGAAGACAAGGAACAGGTCCACGGGGAAGAAGATAAACAGGTGGAGGAGAAAGAACAGAAGCATGTGGAGGAACATGAACAGAAAGCGGAACAAATGGGAATGGTATATATCGATAAGGATTTAGAGGATGTTACCGAAGGAAAATGGATGCTTTTTTTGAATAAAACGATAAAGGATAAAGATGGTCTAACAGCACTTGATCGAATGTGGTTCAAGATAGTGAAACTTGTAAAGGATAATGCCATGTGGTATGCGAAATGTTCCACTGCAATAAACAACGAAACTACAACCAATCCTACAAGCGGAGTTATCCAGTGTTTCACTCGGGACTATTCGAATACACATTACATACGACGTTTGGCTGATCTTCTCTGGTCAGTGGTTGACTATCGAAGTTCTATGTATTACACAACCACAGTTGCTACTCTTAAACGTCCATTCAGAGTGTATGAATACAACGACCAATCAATATACAGAAGTGATCCAGATGGCTCCTTTTATGAGCGAGATGAGCAAAACAGATGGATATCTGTACGGTATGCATAAAATATATTTAAACGTTATGGAATAATATGTCATATGCCAGATTTAAAGTAATTGTTTGTATACTTAAATAAAAGCAATTTGTTTCAAAGGAAAAAATAAAATAATATAACAGTTTTAACAATATAATTTTTGCGCTCCAAAACAATTCCTATTAAATTTTATTTCAATGAACCATTAAAGAAGATTTTTAAGAGGAAACAAAATTATATTACGAATTTAATTTGAACAATTTTGACCTAAGAATCTCGATTGATGTCATTAGGTAAAAATTCATCAAATACAGAATATAAATTTGATGTTAAAATAACAGAATAGAGTTTTGCTTTTGGAATAACAGGTCAACAAAAAACATTTCCGTTATTTTTATCATGACGTGAAAGTGAATGGTAAAAAGAAAAGAATAATGCATAATCTACTTTGAAATACGGTGTATTAAGTTTTAGGCATTAATCTACTTTAATATGAATACGTAAGTTTCTCTAGTTTAGTTTAGTTTAGTTTAGCAGTTCTGCAGGTAACTTAGGTATTGAGACCACCTGTTTTTATACGATTAACGAGTTTAATAAATTAAAGAAATATAATCCTAAAGGTTCTAATTATCGTAAGTCATCAGAGCACATCCTGAGGAGTACAATCAAAATTTATACAAAAAAAAAAAAAGATAAAGGCAAGAAACAATTGATTACACATGCTAGATGTCATCAGAAATTCCCAAGTGGTACATATGAATAAATATCTAGATAAAAAAAAGTTAAATTAATTACTGAATACGTGTTGGAACAATGCTAGTTGCTGATGTTACGTTTTTAATGAAAGCAGATCAAATTTGGTGTGGAATTAAGCATTGATTTTTGTAACATTTGTGTGAGAATTGGATTTCATCTGTCTTCTTGAAGTATCTTGTAAAACAATTATAATCAGTATAAGGCATTTCTGTTTATTGCCAAACTACTTGATGATATGTGTTGCATGGGATGCCAAATCGGATTTATGCTAACTTCTTTTTTCGTCTTTTACGGGTTCAGACATGCGGATTTCCCCAAACCTTTCCGTCTGGCCTGTACAGCAAATGCCACAAGATATGCATGATTAAAACATTACAGGTTAGACCATACGAGATGTCCAGTACTTCATTTACAGGAATAAAGAACTGAGCTACCTGAGGCATGGTTATGAACCCAAGAAGATCATCAATTCTTAATACACATCAATAGCTCCTTTACTTAAACAAGATTTTAAGAATATAATCAAGTTATCTTTTATCAAAACCGTAAGACAAAGTGGTAAATTTGATTCATAGGTACAACATTAAAGTGGATTTTTTATCATTGCATAAAATCTCCAGATTTTATGCAATGATAAAAAATCTTAGATCCACGAAAACCTCCACATCATCATAGAAAAAACCAGGGGTTTGAGATTCTTTGCCTTTGGGATATTTACTACCAACAGAACATAAACGATTACTATCTGAGCCTTATCAGACCATAGCGACATCATTCCAATATTTTTGTCTTCAGATATTTTTTATCTTGGAACTGGAAGAAGAGGATAATATACTACTTCGAAACGAAAAATTCTGTAATATTTAGTAATTATAGCTTCTTCGCTCTATATTTCCTTTGAGAATCATAATTTTATTTCATACTTTGTAACAAACCTCAGAAGTCCTATTAAATTAAGTTTGATCAGTAAAGATTTCATGTCGATTTAGACAAAAGAATTACATTCTCATCATTAGTGTTCTACTTAGCATATATCATCTTCATTTCATTTAATAAGTGTGCCGATGTCTAACAGTAGCGCTACTTACTAAGTTTTTGTCTTCTTCACCAACATTCCACTAACATTTCACGATATTTCATGGAGAATTATAATTTTATGTGGCGATGATTAGTTTAAGAAGTGGTCTAACTCATTTGTCTTAAGTTTTGTATGGAAATAAAGTAATGCTGTAATGATGACAATCCAATTTGCTCGTACTCTTCATTAACATCTTCCTCATGAAGAGTAAATGCAATACACGATTTACGTTAACAATCATACTCACAGTAGTTCGCGATGAACGTTAGCAACTGCAGCCTTTATAACTGTGATGCAGTTGAGCTTTTAGATAATGTAGAAGATAATTGCAGCACAATTATTACAGCTGTTGTGAACTGTCATTCATTTACGTGTTTGTTTTTTAAATATACGAATATATTTATTTATTTATTTGCATTTACACTAAATTTGCAAATTGCACTAAATTTACTAATCTAACCCTTCTAATGTTTCTTGTACTACACTGTCTTCGTTTTCTTATGGATGAATAAAAAGCGAGTATGGCAATAGCTAGATAGGCAAAATCATTGTTGGGTCACAATAA
The DNA here is from genome assembly GCF_054136105.1 of Typopeltis vanoorti. Taxonomy (NCBI): domain Eukaryota; kingdom Metazoa; phylum Arthropoda; class Arachnida; order Uropygi; family Thelyphonidae; genus Typopeltis; species Typopeltis vanoorti. Next base: position 78,183,909 of record NC_143553.1, on the reverse strand, counting down.
CTCTTTTACGTTTAATTACCTTCTATCTCAATTAATTTAGCTATTCGTACACTGAATTTCTATGAGTAATTTGATGGCAACCGTATTGTAAACTCTTGCATATTTTTCATGAAGGAAAAATATTTGTCTTTTACAAAACTAATCACCTAACATTTCTCATGTGATACTCACTCATGTTTAATATGTTTTTCAATTTTATTAAATTTTCATAATTTTTTGTATTTTTGTATTTTTTTCAGACGTTCTTTTCAAATGATAGAAAGCAATACCGAAATAAATTATTCAAGGATTCCAAGTAAAATTATATCTACGCCTTTCATCCATGTCTATAGTAAAGATTATATGCTTGATCTTGAATCAGAAGGAAGTGAAGAAGACGAGGAGGAGGAGGAGGTGAAGGAAGAGAAGGAACAAGTGAAGGCGGAGAAGCAAGAAGTGGAAGAAGTAGAAGAAGAAGAAGAAGAATCGGAACATAACGATGAGGATTTAGAAGGAAAATGGATGCTGTTTTTGAATAAAACGGTAAAGGATATACACGGTCTGACGGCACTAGACCGATGCTGGTTAAAGATAGTGAAACTTGTAAACGATAATTTAATATGGTATGCAGTATGTTCAACAGCAATAGTTGACGAAACTTCTGTTAACCCCACAAATGGAGTTGTCCTCTGTTTCACTGAAGATTATAGGGATAAAAATGACGTAGGGCGCGTGGCTGATCTGATCCGGTCAGCGGTTGACTATCGAAAACCAATGTATTACAAAACCGATATTGCCACCATTAAACGTGAATTCGCAGTACATGGATTCCGCCATATATCGACATACAGAAGTGATCCGGATGGCTCATTTTATGAACGAGATGAAAAAAACAGATGGAAACCGGTGTGGGAAAATAAAAAAGAAATTGAGAGCTAACAAGAATCAGAAAACAAAAAGTTGCAATCACCATTCTACCAAAATATTGTGATGACAAATAATGAGGTTAAGAATGTTAAACAACAATACTAGTTGGGTACATCTAGTCTTGAACTGGTATTTTAAGCATTATTTTGAATCACGTGTATTATGTAGATGACTTTCAATTATCTGAACGCATTATTATATATTATTATATACATTATTATATAATAGATTGGTCGATTGGTAGAGCCTTTGCTACTAATGGCCCATGCAAAAAAGTAAAACAAGTTTGAGACGGTTAGTAGTTGGAAGGGATTCAGTGGTTCAATACTGTTGGCACACTCTCCCTCTATGAGTCTATGGACTCCCTGGAGGTATCACATAATAATAATAACTATGCACTTACTTAAATAATAATAACAATTGAATGTTATTAATATTTGTAAAACAAATTCTAATCAAATGTTTAATTTAAATGATATTAAGAAAAATAAAACATTTAAATTTAAAAAATTTGTTTTTATTTCTCTCTGAAGTATAAAAACGATTTCTTCTTTTTTCTTTTTCTTATATTCTTTCCCTTTTCTTAAGTATTTTATATATTAAAATTTGGGGCTAAATTTTGCTCAGTTTAGTTCTATCTTTTTTTTTAAATCACTAAACAAAAGATTCTCTTTTCGTCATTGCAGAAGCTAAATGTATTCCTCAGCAACGTGATTGGCTGAAAAGTGACGAGAATACTTCGGCCATTTCGTGTTCATTAATGCCATCTAACGTTACTGTGGGTTCTTCGCTTGATTCCTCTGTATTACATCGCTAAATGAAACTGTTTATCATAATAGATGAAAACTCTCAAGTTTCACTATGCAAAGAACCCTAAACAGGAAATTTTACTACTTCTTTAAATTCTAAGGAATTCTAAAAGAATAAATTGCAGTATAGTTTTCAATAACTTGAAAATAAGCACGTAGTTCTCAGTGCAGTGATACTAAATCAAGAAGTACGCAGCTATGTTACTTTATTATTTTAATAATTATTATCGTCTATTTCCTTGATTAAAATATTTGAAGGCAATGATTCATTGTCATAATCTCCTTCCAATAGTTTTTTCTGAAATTTTTCACATCAGTTCACTAAATATATATATATATATATATATATATATATATATATATATATATATTCATATAAGTTTCCACAGGCTCAAAAAGTTTAAGTTTGAATTACACCGCTGCAATCAGCTGCGATTGCTGTAATTACACACCTCGTGTGTGTGTGTGTGTGTGTGTGTGTGTGTGTGTGTGTGTGTGTGTGTGTGTGTGTGTGTGTGTGTGTGTGTGTGTGTGTGTGTGTGTGTGTGTGTGTGTGTTTTTATTAATTTGATTCGAAGAAAAAAATGACCAGCAAGGAAGAGTTGTAGTTTTGGGAAGAGATAGAAGTCAGAAGGAGCCAAATCTGGGAAAAACGGTGGAGTTCCAAAAATTCATAGTGTAGATCCCTTATATATATATATATATATAGTCGGCCTGGTTGGCCGAGTGGTTAGCGTTTCTGCTATCAACCGAAGAGGCTGCGGGTTCTAATTCCTCGTAGGCATGGATGTTTGTGATTGTTTTCTCCCACTATGGAACTGGGTCACACCATGCGAGTAGTAGACCCAAAACCTCACGCGATGGGAGAGGCCTTCACCCTGTAGTGGGGAGAAATATAGGCTGAAATTTTTTATTTATATATATGCTGAAAGGTTGTTTTTATTAATTTGGTTGTACTATGAACATATACAAAAAACATCGATTTTGCATTTTGTTGACACTTGGATAAAGGATTAAAACCAAAAAATATAATTTTTGGCATGTTTAATTTATAGCATATATACTATATTTCAAAAAATTCACAAAATACAAAATATCTTAAAAACATAAATATTCGATATAATAACAAAAGCTGACATTCATTATGTCTGGGTGATAATTATTATTTGTGTAACTTCGTTTTTTATGATATGATGAATCTTCCACCGCCATATTGATGTTTTTATCTTTATTAAAATACATCACACGGATGGTTTTTTTTAATTCAATATTATTATGTTATTTCCATCTATGAAAGGTGTAAATCTATAGTTCTCTACTACTATTTTTTACTCGAAGGATTTCTTCTTCTTTCTACTTCTCTCTACCTTCCTAATATTAGGCATACTCGTTTTTTCCAACCTCACACTTTGAGGGTCTTCCTCTATTTCTGTTTCCTTTTTTGATTTATAGCATTGTATTATTTTTGATAATCTAATTGGGGACATTCTATTTACATGTTGAATCCATTTGTTTCTTTAATTATATATGGTTTATCAAGATGTGTTCTTGTTGACGTCATTATTGTGCTATTTCTGTTTTTCGTTTTGTTTATTGTAATCTGATGTTCTTCGAAATTTTATTTTTGCTTCTGTTATTCTTCGTTGAGCTATTGTTTTAGGTTATTATTATTATTATTATTATTATTATACGGTTTCTGTTTTTTTATTTTGTATGATGTAATCAATTGTAGATTTAAGGCCTCTTGTTTCCGAGGTATGCATTTATGTACTTTTCATGCGTATGAAAGGAATCGACTATTTTAAAATTATCGAACAGGACAAGGTCGATTAATTTATTTCCATTCTTATATCGATCCATTCGTTTCCATATACTGTAGTATTTTATTGTATTGATGACTTATATTGAAATATGTAAGGATTTTTACTTTGTGTTGTTGAATTTTTGTTGAACAAGATTGTAAATTACTCAGATTATTCGTTTTTGTTTTCTCCTTGGGGAAAAACGTTGAATATTTTTATGTTTTTATCTCTTTGTATTTTTTTTTCAAATTTTTATTATTTATTTATAAGTGAAGTGACTACATTTATTAAATGATATATACTGAAAGAAATATATCATTAAATAAATATTAATGACATGCAGTTAAATGTCATTAAATTAATATAAATCTAAGTATAATAAAAACTGAAAATATAAAAAAGAACAAAGCAATAAAAGGAAAACCGTTGTTATTCCTCTTTGAGGAATAAAAACAGATTATTAGTTTAGTTAGTTTAACATTTGAAACGTTAGGATCAGACCTTTGACTCTCTTATACGCTAACTTTCTTAATTCCGTAGATGGCTCTCTGCCCTTTCTTACTGCATGAGTTGAGTGCATTTCTGCACTTAACTCAAGACATGTAAACGAGAGTGACCAGGATATTGCACCAGAATTACTCGCCGTGGTGCAGTTCTGAAGTGGCGCTAAGATCTACTTTTCTTTCTATGTGAATGTAGATCAAAAATTTATTTATTACTGAGGGAATCGCATTTGATAAGTTGATTAACTGGATATGCAAATTATCTAAATATAGCCAAGTGTTTTCGAAAATATGAATGATAAAATCTATGTGGAAGTCCCTGGTGATGTTAAATCAAAGTAACCAAGTGAGTAGCTCCAATTCTGGAAAAAAATTCAACTAGAGAAGAAGGTATAATTCAAGTCGAACTAATAGATTTGTTAAACAGTTTCGCAGAACAAATCCAAATCCAAAAAGATTTGAGTTTCCAAATAGAAAACAAACGGGACAGTTGCAAAATACCGGAAAAGACCTAAAAAATACGCTGTTGCGAAACATTTATGGATACGAGAGAATTCCGAAACGACCCTAAATTTTTCATTTACTTTGAAGGGTTAGGAATCGTGATTTGTCACTATTCATCACACTTTTTTTTACTGCCTTAAAACTGTACCTTTGAATTAGAGTATTATTTTCAATGATATGTCGCTTGAACATTACAGCCCTGCTATAGAAATCGAGAACATGCAATCACATACACCCAATATTCTGTTACAAAACTTTACAACTGAATATGTAAAGATTATGGGGATGCCGTGACTCCAACTACACCAAGTGATAAATTATTATTGTGCTTCTTAGAAACCAGTTAATCGGAAAGCTCGTGATATACCGTAATTTACTTTTTTTTTACTTTTTCGTGTACACTGATGTCGTTTGTTCCTAGCAAAAATATTCCATACAAATGGTGATACCCATATAATTTTATATCTTTACATTAATATTCACTTCTAAGCGTATCTCATCCATATTATCCACTTAATTTAAGAGCTGTGTACGTAAATTTCTCCTATATTACAAACAATCCATTTTGCCAAATCAACTTGCAAAAGTAGACCTGGAGGAATATTTGATTATTACATGAGAGGGAGAGAAGTAATTTTTGTGTTATCGCTCGCTCATTGACTCTTTTTCCACGCAAGTGATTAGTTTTGACTTACTGTTAGCTTGCAGCAAATAGTTTAAAAATCATTCGTTTACTAGGAAGTCATTTGTTTACCGGAAAAATCAACATATTTTTCTCCGATCATATCTTGAGACATCTAGTGCTATGAGTACATTATCTTTTGATCTTTAATTTTAAAAATTTGTTGTCATTTCAAATCAAGTGTAATTCTCCCAGCTTCCTGAAATGTTGTTGAGTGGTAGCATCGTACTTAATCTGCTACATTGCATATTTTTTTTCTTCACTACCGGTACTTGTAATTGAATAAAAAATTAGCAAAAAGTGTAAGCCGGAAGGTTAAAAATGCTAAGATAGACAACAACTAAACAAACAACAGTCTGTTATCTTAATATAAGTAAATTATAATTCTGTTCTCAAAAGCATCATGTGTATTTAAAATAACGACATATCTCTTTTCGTTCTTTGCAATAACGATTTAATAGACCAACCTTAGAAACCCCAGGAACTAGTCCAGAGTAGACTTTAACAAACAACCATACCTACGGCGGGCCTCAAACATACGAGCTGTTGGTAGAGAGTGAGTATGTTATCTAGTAATGACAGCCCCTCAAAATACTAATTTTAAATTAACACTTGCATACTTTCTTCGAAGACACAACATGTGTGTTCGAAGGAAAACACAGGAAACGTTACTTCTCTAGTTCAAACTAGAAGAGCAACGTTTGGGACAATCAGAGTTGTAGGCAACAAATGCAGAAGGCCACAGCTCGATTTCGGCTGCAGAGCCATAAGAAGAATAAATATATACATAAGTTCTGCAATAAGCGCCTGTTTGGTAATAGCATTGCCTTTAACTTAAAACACCGCGGTTCGAACCCATCTAGGATGTGAACCGAGTATGTGAATTATGTCGAGTCATCTTCTAATGCGTAATAACAACACTGAAATGTTTAGATACAACTTCTGGAAAATCTTCCTTCTTGCTTAAGATCTCTGCTTTTTTTTCTTTTAATGTTTATTTAATTCATTGATTTAAAAATGTAAGTTAAAATTTATTTGTACCAATCGTGCTTAATTCTACCTGCTTTTCTTGCAAAATAATAGATAGGTATTATAACCCCACACTTATAATATCACGAAACGAGAGAAATAATCAGTTACCCTTATAAATCGTAATAAAGTAGTAGCTACTTTCTGGTTGAAAGAAATTAAGTTTTATTTAAAAATATATTTTACTATCTTTACTGTTTTTAACTGGGTTAGTTTGAGTATGATTTAACATGCAACAAACGCATAACCTCAAAGCCATATGTTAACAGTCCGCATTTCTAAATGCAAAGAAAAAGTTGAAGAGAAAGTAAAAACAAGTAATCATAAAACTGTTCTTTTTCTATTTACATATCAGGAAAAAATGATGATAACTCTCTATTTCGTAAACTTCGCATGGTGAGGTTTAAGAAAAAAGCGGTTGGAATGTTAATCAGATGTAGTTCAGAAGGTGTACATTATGGCTTCCAATTTTTTTAAAAACATATATCCAGGGAAACCAGGAAAATTTGATTTTTTTTTTTTTTTTAATTAGGAGCATATTCTTTTAAAACGTGTCTGAAAGTTTTGAGCTATTAACATCTACAAATGTGTAATAAGTTTATTATATTTAAGAATTTAATTAAAAATGAAATTTACAGTTTAATAAGAAAGAGTACAAAACAGTTCAGGGTATTGAATGAATGGATGAAACTTAGCATACAAAAAAAAAAAAAAAAATGGTATGCCCTAATAGATCTCCATAATAAGAAACGTGCAGCTTCCAACCCATCCGATAACACCACCATGGAACCTATGCCACTTAATTCAATTATAAATTGATTAAATTATAACCCCACACCTGATGAAATTACCATTCCAAATAAATGTGTAAACTTTGCAATACCCCCAAAATCTATGCCAAAGAAACCCCCCATGTCTAATAAGAAGGACCTCTATTGCACCACCACTGTCGGTCGAGCCCGTTTCCTCTACTGATCAGAGAGCATTTTAATTGAAAAACACATGGGGAGATGTAGGACTCGATTCCTCTACTGGATGCGAAAACGATTGTGGGACGGGGGTGGGGAAACTGTCATGAGCGTTGAGTTGGTATCCACCAAGTTAGGTGTTGCTATAGGCATTGTTCCTGAAAGAATGGCTTCTGATTGGAAGGGCTTGACTTGCATCACCACCTCTACAGATCAGAGTCATTTTATAAGCCGCAGGCTTCCAATGGGTGCAATGGGTGCAACTTTAGGACCCGGGTCGAGCCCGCTTCCTCTCTACTGATCACAACAACGAAAGAACCGTCTTCCGGAGGTGGGGCCTAGTGTTTCCTCAAAGAAGCAGATCACACTTGCGGTCATCCCCGGCGACGACTCCCTTGTTTCTGAACGATGGTCGTTATCGCTTGTCGGCCTTTTGGCTAAGATCAAAGTGTAGTATCTGTTCTTATCAGCTATTATCGGAATTCAAGTTAAACTAGAAACAGATCCCAACAAAGAAATAATATTTCATAAAATAAGCGTCTTAAATATCAAAATAAAAATACAATCCAACATTACTCCAAACCTACAAAAAAACTCTGATATCATTAAAAGGAACCCGGAATGATCACTAAAGCAGATAAAGGCGACGCAGTGGTCATCATAAACAAAACGGATTATCACAACAAAACAACAGAAATTTTTGAATGATCAAAATTCATACCAGAAAGTCCCCAATGAACCCATTCCCAACCTCATAAAACAAATTAATAATACCCTACACGAATTAAAACCGCATAAAGTGAAAAATAACAATGAAAAACACAACACTCAGCCCCCACGGGCTCCATATATATATTCGGAAAAATTGAAACTTATAAAGATGGCTACTCGGAACGACCAATAATCTGATACAAAAACGCCACCACATTATCTATATCAAAATTCTTTGTAAAAACTACTCATAGCTCTACTATCCAAGTCAAAATCAATGATAAAGAACAGACGACTTATTGCTAAAAATAACAAACTTAACACGTCCTCACTTCATTGGAAGCAACGTCGCTATACAGCAATGTGGACGTCCCCAGAACATTAGACATCGCATATATATTACTCGCAGAAGCAGCGTTAGCTGGTGGGTGGAGGTGGCAATCCGCCCGGGCGATCGTTTTTTGGGGGTTTTCCGTTAGACAATTTTCTTTTTCGACAAGTCTTTTATTGATGTTAACTTAGTAATTTTATTGCTTAATAATTAGTTTTAACAACTATACTAACAATTAAAATAAATAAAATATAAATATAACAAAACCGTTACATTTCCCTATCATACTATAATTCAAATTCTTATAAATAAAACATTAAAACGCATGACACGGCGATTGCTTTATTAGTTTATTGCTTATAACGTGGTGGGCTACGTCGCTAAAGTTTTTTTTCTTCTTCTTCTAATTTTGCATATTAGGGTATTTTGCTTAACCCTTCTGATTCATCATTAGCTTTTTTTAATCTGTTACACATTTATATCCATTGGGTCGTTATCGAAACCATTGAAAAAATATGATGTTTTTGTATGTTTAACAAATCTTTCATACTTGCGCGTTTACGGCTATCAGGAAGTTGCGGCAAAAACGCCCGCCAGTCTGATGAGTGGTCACGGTCACTGAGCTTTAGATTGTTATAATTTGATCTCGTTAAGTACGTGTAATATCTTTGTGATTTTACATCGTTCTTCTTTATTTTTCTGAGGTGAGTTATCGTATCAGTTTTTTAGGCGTCCAGACTACACAAACTAACATTTTAGTTTGTGTAGTCTGGTAGAAAAAGAAAGTATTCATTATTATGAATACTTTCTTTAGAAAATAGAAAAAGAAAGTATTCATTATTATGAATACTTTCTTTTTCTTCTTATTATTTTAGTCTGAATTAAGATGAAGCGAATAAAAGAAAGTGGTGTAGCCTTTAGAAAAAAAAAAGGCTAAGAAGGAAGATTAAAAAAGAATGAAGCTGCACTACTGAAATATATCAGTCGCGAAACTACTGCTACTGTTGCTGAAGCAATTTCCGAATTCAAACCATCGTCAAAGTCAAGTGATTCTTGAACAAGCGATAAAGAGTGTAACGAAGAAAAAATTCCAGCTGTTGACTGTTGGTCTTTGGTCAAGTAAGATTAACGATGATGCACTGATCCTACTGGTGTGTCAAGGTGCTTCTTGTGGTTCAACATCTAGATTCTGATTTTGGCGAAGTAATTCGTGATATTGCGCCAAAGGACGAAACAGAAAACTTATACGCGACGGTGTTTTCGAACTCTGCCAAATAATGAAAAAATGTTGAGGGTGTGATTGGTGTACTCTCCTTCCAAGAAAGCTCTTTACTGTTTTTGTTGCAGACTATTTGCAGACAGAAGTCATTCGAATTTTGATTCCGCGGATGGATTCAACATGTGGTGGAAACTTAATCCTAAAATATTCGACCATGAATCAAATGTGCCCATGTTCGATCATTCACACAATGGAAGGAGTTGGAAATTAAAATCCGACGTGGAGCAACAATTGATAAAAAGGTACAAGAACAAGTAGAAAACGAAGTGAACAGAGAGAGAGAGAGAGAGAAAGAGAGATGCTTTCACGATTGTTGGATATCATTAGATTTCTAGCTAAACAAAATTTGGCTTTACCGGGTCACCGAGTAGGAAATCATTACGAGACTGATGATGAACCTGATTCAACGTGAAAAAAATCAAGAGGAAATTTTTTAGAATTAGTTCATTTGTTGGCGAAATACGATCCAGTGCTACGTGAACATTGTCTAAGAATCGAGCTGGGAAAAAAGTTTGCTAAATCCTATATGTCGACTATTCAAAATGAGTTTATAGAAATTTTTCGAGAAAAAGTAAGAAAAACGTGATTAAGGAAGTAAAGGAAGCAAAGTGTTTTTCTATGATATTCGACAGCACCCCTAATATTTCTCATAAGGATCAAACGAACCTTTTACGCTACGTTACGATGATCGATGGTAATAAAGTGAAGGTTGTAGAATCATTTGTTGATTTCATTGAAACAAAAGGTAAAACCCCGAGAATATTTCAACTATGACTTTGCAAAAATTAGAAAACGACGGAATTTATATTCAAAATTGTAGAGGACAAGCATATGATAATGCTGATGTGATGGCTGGTCAACATACTGGTGTTCAGTGAAGCATCAAGGAAATTAATGGAAAAGCAGAATTTGTTATGTGTACAAATTACTCGCTGAATTTCGAGGGTGCAGCTTATGTTGCTGTGAATTCTGTTACCCATTTTGGAACTGTGGAACGTTTGTTTACGTTTTTCTCTTCCTCTACCCATCTCTGGGATATTCTGACTTCAATCACTGGTCGAAGTGTCAAGCGTGTAGTAGAAACTAGGTGGCGTGCATGAGGAGATGCTGTGAGTGTTGTAAAAAAAATTACTCGAAAATCTTAAGTGCTGTAAAACATTTAACTGGTGAAGAAGAAAACAGCGTTAATAGGTCAGATGTTAGTGTGATGCTTGTTGCGTTAGAACCGTTTCCTCAATGTACTTTCTAGGCCTGTGGGAATCCGTCCTAGAAATTAACGACACACACACAGGTCTACCTCCAAACCAAAGGATTAAATATAAAACAATGTGACATAAAACTCGAAGCTCTGAAAGCATTTTAACTGAAAATAAGGACGAATTAGTCAACAATTCTATAGCTTATGCCAAAGAAATGTTTGATGATCTGGGGATAGTCATGGGTCCTCAGTGTAGAAACTGATGACAGGTGAAGAATTACGAGATGCTGAATTGTCATACAAAATTGAGTTCAGGAGAGAATTTTTTTTTCCACTGGACAGAGTGATCCAAGAAATCACGACGTCAGAGCCAAGAAATCAACACATCATTTCAATAGCTTCATGCTCTTGCTGAAAAATATGACTTCCTTCCTCCATCGAACCTTTTGAATGATAAATACGAATGTCAACTAAATCATGATCACGATGACATTAATAAGAAAGAGTTCCTCGTTGAGAGAAAAAGATCAGAGTTTTATTTCTGTTGCTGCCACGCAAGACAAAACAGAGACATGGAATAAACTGCAAAAGTTCAATGGAACTTTTGCAGTATATTCTAAAAGACAGTCTCGAGAACTCAGTTCCAAATATTTTAACACTACTGCGAATTTTCCTCAAAATTGCCGTAAGTGTTGCTAGTTGTTTCTATCACATACCTAAGATCTACAATGAGTGCCTTGCGTTTAAGAAATCTTGCCATACTGTCTATAGAACAGCAACTGAGTGATGAAATAGACATCGACAATGTCATCGACGATTTTGTTAACAGAAAAACAAGAAAAATAAAATTTTAGAATGTTGGAATTAAAGTTTTACTTCAAAAATAAACACAGTGTTTTAATTTATTTCCTTATACGTCGTTTTAACTTTTTGTGGTATTTTTGGTGTGTATTGAGAGGGGCTGCGAACTCGGGGATCGCCCCGGGCGGCAAAAGCTCTAGCTACGCTGCTGCGTAGAAGACCACACCCTAGAATCACGAACAAAATGAACACCCAGAGATATCATAAACCGGATAAAACTAATAATTTCAGCAAACTTTTTTAAAATTTATCAATAACACCTCTATCCAAATTTTCGGATCTCATAGGACAAAATATTAGTGGACAATTAGCGGAATTGTTTCTATCACATATGGAATAACATCTATTCAGCTTCCCTTCTTCCCCCTATGCCATCACCTGTTATTACTGCCGACAAGTGGACGATGTTCCATGCATTGTAAAACCAACATGCCTCACCACTTTATAAGCGTCCGTTAACAACTTCAGCAATACACTGAAGTTCACTATAGTAACAGAACATGAAAAATCCATCAATTTCCTAAGTCTGACATTAATTAGAACAAACAACAAAATAGCCACAAAAATATTCCACAAAATATTCCTCTATCCCACGAAGACGTCCTCACTTCATTGGATGCAACATCGCTATTCATCAATGTGAACGTCTGCAGAACATTAGACATCGCACATATATTACTCGTAGAAGACCAATCCCTAGGATCAAAATCACAACGTTATCTCCACTTTAACTTGTATCATCCTTATTATATTAAACAATTGGTCATTCTAGCACAATTTATAAACGCATACAAGTTTTTGACTGCATATAATTATCTTAACATAAAAAATAAAAGAAATTAACGCAGCTTTTTAGAAACCGAAATTACCCAACACAGCTAATAAATTACGCGAACAAAACTGTGAAAAACCTGTCAAAACAATCCAATAACCAAAACAAACTTCCCAACACGAAAAACTCATTAAACTACCATATATACTGAACACATACAAAGCCTATCAATATATTTTTAAACACACCGACTATAAGTTGGTGTTCACCACGAACCAAAAATTGGCAATACTTCTAAAACCTACAAAATCTCATACACACAAAGAAATATAACAACACCACAACGTAGTGTACAAATTTCTTTTCCAACACAACTGCAATGTCACCTACACACGTTCCATGATCAGATCTTTATGGGCAAACTACAGGAACACTTCCATGACTGCAACATACCAATCCGGGAACATTTAAGCAATAAGAAATGTAATAACCAAAAGAGAAAAAAAAAGCATTGGTAAAACAGAAATATCGACCCATTCTCTTGAACGGAAACATACGTCGAAAATCGACAAAGCCATAATAATAGACATACAGGAAAACGAAACAGGGCATAGAATATCGAAAACAATAGCCATAAAATATAACAAAAACTCTATAAACGTTTGACGTCCCTATATAGCTCCGAGAGTTGGAAGATCCACAACATAAAAATGAGGTCAAGATTCCGACCAATGGAAAACAACACAAATGAACCCCCCCCCAATAAAAAAACACCAAACCCAACATGACATAGTCTCCACTTTTCTCAAGAGCTCTGAAGACAACACGCAGTCGAAACTACTCACACTACGTTAGATCCACCTCTAATCTTGATTCAGTATATTCTATCCTTCTCCCTTATCTCTAAAAATATTCTATCTTTCTCTTTGTTTCCCAAAGAACTTATAGGCCATCCTTGGAAACTCTTTTATCCGCAATTCTAACTCCTACTATTTCCAATCTCCACATTCCGCCCCCCCCTTTCCTTTCGGTCAAACTTTCGCACTGCTATATAAATGTTTATCGTCACGCGCCTGATGCTGCTCCAAAAGAAGAGAACAAAGAACATCCTACAAAGGTATATCCAAAATTATTCCTTCCATATATATTTTCTGGTTTATCTATGTCTCTAAAACATCACTAATGCCTTAAATAAACTGAGTAAAAAGCCATTGACATTATACAAGGGGGTACGCCAAAAGAAAAAAATAGGTAAAATAGCTATAAAAATTAAAGCTATAATAAATATTGTATGAATAATGGTTATTGTGAGATTCCTCGATAAGTCTTACGGTTTCACGAAGATGCAGGTAACAATAATAATGATTTATTTTTGGAACAGATATTATGTCTTACTGAAAGTAAGTAAACATACATCCCTTGTGATATACTTTGAAGAAAAAGTAAATAAAATCCCACTTGGTTAAAATTTTGTGTCTGTTTAATGTGTAACGCATACTGTGAAACTAACAGTTGCTTTTAGATAAAGAACAACTGATAAAACAGCTGAACATTATGAAAAATACCCTGCGGAAAAGTATGAGAAATAATAGACGATAATTACTCACATGAAAACCGTTACCAGCTTATCAAACATTGCAATATGATGCAACACCTACAAAATACATCATAAAACTGCATAAAGTTATTTGAAAAAGTTAGGTTTTTCAGTAACCGCACGTATAGGATAAAATTGCACTTTCAAATGTATTGATCACGTTCCTATGACACCACTTGCATGGTACTCACGTGCCATTGATTTTAGCACTTTAAATACAACGTGAAATGAGATAAGACTTATGTTTCGACATTTACTGATACCTAGGAGTTATTTATCAGCGAACTATGATATAAATATCAAATTTTGAAGTATCTAAAGAAATCGTTCTTGCCTACGCCTTCATTTAATTTTAGTTCGGTAACTGCATCCAGTTTCTTTATATTTAATCGCGAGGTAGTAAGTTCTTGATTTTCAGGTACACTCATTTTTACTAGTGAGCATTCAATAAGACTAACCTGCATCGAATAGTTTTCAGTTTATTGGCAGTTAAGTCGACCACATTTATTCCTGATTTTTAATTTAAGGAAATCAAGAAGGTTATTTTAGTTATGCATTTTAGAAGCAATGATAATGTTTTATTAAAAAGAAAGGGAAAGAATACTTACTCCAGTATGTTTTCTTTAATTATTACAGATAGATATTTTTTCTATATTACTGCACTGAAGTCGATTTATTTATTAGAACAGATTTTATGTAACCATTAAAGATACTTCATTAGTGAATAAGAATTTTTACGTTAATGATAACTATTTTAGTTAATAGTATTTTAAAACTAAAATACTACCATTTTGGTCAGCAAAAGCTGCAATGCTGGTTTTCAGAAGTATCCTGGCCTTGTTATATGAATCGTTAATATATCTGCTCTAACCAGTAGGTTCGAATCCCACAATGCACGTGGATGTTCGCGAATGCCTTTTGACAGAAACGAATTTCATACTCCGGAGCGATCCACTATGGTCTTGCCTATCTACTATACGCGATTTTCTTGTTAAATGAGACCTGTGGAGTATCCATAATTATAGAATCGCACTTGTGTGTACTAAAATTAAATTTATTAATTTTAACGAATACGTTAAATTGGGATCTACATTTGTGAAGCTAGATTTGTGAGGTTTGATAAGATGTGGTCTTGATGTTCAGAGATATTGACAGTTCTTGCTGTTGTCTATAATAACACAGGTTTCACGAACATTGTACTTGATACATGTCAGGTAGCAGGAGTGGTAAGAATTTGTCTTTTGGAGAAGGTACCAGTTTATGAATTTGGTTTTAAATTTGAATTTCGATTCATCTTGCCTAATAAGGAAATACCTTTTGATGAGTCATTTTCTAGTGTGAGTTTAAGTTCATACTAGAAAAGAATCATACTGGTATTCTAGTTATTCCATTTTCTATGGTTTCTTTGCTGCGAATTTACAAACGAAGAATACCACATGTCCTGGAATCCTACAAGAAACCATATGTGTGAAAATAAATCCGGGTAAAACTGGAGGATGTGAATTTTGGAGAGGGATGGAACCTGGATCCATCTTGTAGTACTTGATTATGAGTTACGTAACGAATTCCTTATTATTTGAAGTGGTTTGTTGTAGCCAGAAAGCCTTAAATAATATCTCTCAGAGACATTCAGGTTTTCAACTCTATTTCATCGAGTCGAATGCTTCATAATTTAAAACTCACACTAATCTAGGATCTAACAAAAATGTGGCTTTCTTAGGTTTATGTTCTGAAATATCTTGGAAATAATGGACTTAGATATGTAGATCTATTTGTCTTTAGCTTAAACAAAATTATTGTGAGTTGCAGTTTAACATGTAATGATGATATAAATAAATCCTCATTGCCTACTGAGCAGTAAAGCAGTTACGATTAAATAACCACAAATATTTCAATAGTACTCGTTGTACCTTATTATTTCCTCCTCCGTGTTCTGTTTATTTCTATCAACGTGGACATATTTTCAAAGTTTTCTACATACTTATTGAAGGTACGAGAGGTATGGAAGATTTTTTGCCTCTAAACAACAATTTTTCTTTGAAAGTTAGTTTGAAATATCTGCAATGAAAGAAACGTCTTTTCGCTCATGAACGTCATTCACTTCTCTGTAAAGCTCATCACCATCGAAACAAAAATAAATGTTATTGCTTGTCTCAAATTATGAATTTAGAATTAATAACAGTTTTCTGTTGAAGGTGGGTTATCCAATCTGCAGTCGGATGCAGAGGTGAAAGGGTTTTCCCCTCCCAGAATTTCTGCTTTTTTTTTTATCCTGCAAAGTAAACAAACCTACCAGAAGAACACATGCAAATTTGTAACCATAATACCCTGGCCAAATAGATTTATCTACTTTTGCTACAACGCGAAACAAAAGCATCAACTAGTATTACGTTTCTGTTCAGTGAAAATGAAACATATTTGATTACTTCATAAATACTTCCAAATGGTGATCCTGTCTTCCTGTTTACTCTCTAAGAAGAATGTTCACCATTCGTAAATACCGAAATCTTGGTTTCATAGTGGAGCAAATGCTGGAAGATCTAAATAGTGAGGAGACATTGGTCTTATTGCAGAATTTGCAAACAAACCTATAGTAGATTTTGTACCGTGGGTGAGGTAAAGTATTTTTTTATATTTTTAATTTATTTGTACATAGTCCGGATACCCTGTTCTAGTGATCTTGAAACTTTTTCAAGCCACTTCAGGCCTCCATTAAGAGATGCTGTAGTCTCACACTTGGCGATGAAATTCATCTCCCACCAATTACGAACATTCTTGAGCAGGATGGGATTCGAATGCGCAGCCTGTTTGTTTGTAGAACGGATATGCAAACGACCAATGTTTGTTTTCCTCGAAAAATTGAAATACAGATAATTACATATAAATCACTTGCTGTAACATGATGGTTATGATGGTTTTATTCCTTTCGACTCCATGCATCTCAAAAACAAGTCACAGCTTGAATCCTGTGATTCAGAGGATTCTTTTCGGTTTCGAAAAGAGCCAATTTTGAACGCTTAACTAATCATAAGTGTTGTTTTAGAATAGATAGGTTGTAAAGAATACCATGGTAATACACCCTCTGTCCAAAACGAAACCGAACTTTTCGAAAATAGAAGAAACTAGTGGCGCCACCTGTTGTATCTTTATGTTGTCGAAAGCGGCAACCTTCATTAGTGTTGCGTCAACTGTTTATGACATTCGTTTCATTAGAAGCCGAGTTATAGGGCCAAGAGTGACAGTGTGTTTGACGAACGGTCGGTGGTCACGATATTCATGCCGTACGCGACGAATTGCTTCAAAACTTCGAGATAAAACTCACCATTGGCCATTTGGCCAAGCGGAATGAATTCTTTGTGGATAATGTCCTTGGAATCGTAGAAACAAATCAGCATTGTAATTTCTTTTGACTTCTCCAAGCGACATTTTTTCGGATACTCCTCTTGTGATGGTCTCCACTCAGCACTTTGGCGCTTTGTTTCGGGATCATACTCAAAATACCACATTTTGTCACTAGTAACGATCGTTTCAAAGAAATTTGATTCCTTATGAGCGGTTTTAATGAGGTCCTTACAGTGTTCAATTCGATACATTTTTAGTCGTCGGTCAACTTGTGGGAAACAAATCACGATTCAATTTACGAAGGCCCAAACTCTCAGTCAAAATGTTGTGCACAGTTGATTTTGGAATCCCCAATTCATCTTCAATCAATCTCACGGAACATTTCGGGATTTTTGTGATGAAATCACTCGCTTTTTTGATGTTAACTTCGCTCAGCCCAGTTTTGGGACCGCCCGTCTTTTCGTCGTCCTCAAGCGTCTCACGACCACTTTAAAATCGCTTAAACCACTCGTAAACTTGAGTACGGTATAAGCATTCATCACCGTATGCTTTTGGAAGCATTTTATGCGTTTCGGTAAAACTTTTACCAAGTTTAACACAAAAGTGAAGCGCAGCTGTCTGTTTGAAATTCATTTTCCGACCGTTCATCAAAACACACTGTTACTCTTGTTACACTATAACTCGGCTTCTAATGAAACAAATGTGATAAAAGGTTGACACAAAGCTAATGAAGGTTGCCGCTTTCGATAACAAAAAGATACAGCAGGTGGCGTTACTAATTTCTTCTATTTTCGAAAAGTTTGGTTTCTTTTTGGACAGAGAGTGTAGTTCTGCATCAAACATCCGTTTAACCGTTATTACCCTTTCGTTTGTGCTTGATCTATTGCTTCAGAAAAAAATATACAAAAAAATTCCATATAAAAAATTCACGAAACTTCGATATTCTGAGATGGATGAACGCAAAACGTGAATGTATATATGTAAATCTAAATATTAAATTTGTATACATTTAACAAGAATTAAATTCTTTCGAAGTGCTTTGATATTGGAAGTGACTATAAGTTAAACATAGCAACATTAATGTTGAATTTATGGCTCAGATCTATAAGAAAAACAAGAAGATGAAAGTGCTTTAACGAATATTGCCTTCGAACTTTCCGAAATCTTGCTGATTCCTTAGATCCTAATGTTTCTAACCAACGGAATTCATAGATAATCATTGAAGCATCTAAAAATATTCCAGGAATACATTGCTGCATCAAAAACCGTTACATTATTCAACAAATATTATTACTCTGGGATCAACGTAGAAGTTTGAATCCGATTTGAAAAATGGGAACAACAATTAATAGTATAATTATAGGAACAGAGATTTATAAAAAGGAGACCACGCCTGCAAATACATTCGGTTATCAAAAGAATGTTAAGAAACCGAGGATAGTCTTCAAAAGATAATCAAAAGAAAGCACACCAAATAATTAGGAAACTAACCAAGAATTTAACTCATAAATTTGGATTATTGAAAAAAAATGGACACATATTAATGATTACTAAATAATACTGAAAATGAGGCATGAATATTCAAGTAAATTATTCAGATATAATGATGATGGTGAGGAAATTGCTTCAATAATAACAGAGAATGGTAACTATACCACACTTAGAAAATAAGAAAGGAAGTAGAGAGCTATTCTGAGATCAGAAGGAGGAAAAGCAGCGGGAATCGACATTACTTCATAGAAATTGCTAACAGAAGGGGAAGAATCCATTTCTGGTGCACTTCTTAAAATTTGTCAGGAGGAATAGAGATATATGACCCAAAGAGTAACGTACAGCCATTTTATCGACATTAAAAAAAACAATCATTTTATCACAGTTAGCTTTATTAAGCATCTAAGAAAAATGATTACAGAAATCATATTTTCACAGATTCGAACCAAAAAAAATAAAAGAATCAAATTTCTCAGAGTCAAATTTTTTCATTTGAGTCTTTTTCATTTGACATAAAGATTTTCCATTTTTCATCGAGTGTGTGGTATTCTCCATTTCTGGCTCTGAAGAATTAGCCAATAACAGCCGTACGTCGCATAAGAAGAATACCTGAGAAAACTCGGTCTTATAAAAATGACTTGCCTTTAAGAGTTTCTCTGCTGTTTGTTATTTCACTTTTAATCGATTGATGCTTCTTTTTCCAGCAGATAATTCCAATCTTTAAAACAGCATTATTTTCTAAGAATTCTTTAATTAATACAGCGTTGGCTGTATTAATTAAAGATCTTTATGTTTATGCGTTTATTGAATTCAGATCATTAAGTTTAATTTTTAATTTTTTTTCATGTATTTTTGTTTTTTCCTTACGTATATTCATATTTTTTCCTTTAAGATATACTGTCATTTTTCCTTATTTTTTCCTTTAATATTTGTTGTCTTCTTCCTTGGTTATTTATTACTGACTGGCTTACTCGAGGCTGTAATTACCGCTGCTATTTATTGATAGATATACAGGTGCAGTTTTTTTTCTGCAGATGCATTTTGTACTTTCCAGTTGAGACTTGGTTTCTTAAGCATGAATATTATTCTTCTAGAGAAATATCTCTCTTTATTATATGTCTTCTAACAGATATAATATATTATGGACTATGTAATCTAATATATTAATCTATCTAGATATTTGAAAACATCATCTCTATGCTCTCTAGATTCCTTTTGAAAACGAGTATGTCGCTACGCAGTCCTACAGGACAAACGATAATTCAGTCACAAACTGAACTAACTTTTCTCATCTGGGATTTAGATATTCCGAAGTAAAATTATTATCCATATGAATCCTCTTCCAATGGAGTTGTGATACCTATTGGGGCATTCCCCCAATAACCACTAACCAGGAATGATTGGCTTAACCTTTTGCAGCCTCTACCATGTTGGTTATTGATGTTCGTGAAGCAATACATAAAAACACATCAAAGGGGTGTTTTTAATGTATTGCTTCTCATTCAAACAAAAATTACAGATTCTTTCTAATGATTTCTTCTAGACTGCTTTCTTTTCCATAGATTAATCCAAAGCGAATAATACCATAGAGAGACAGAGAAAATAACGATAAATAATTCTATTCTAAAATTAATCACCTAATATTTTCTAATAATTACATTCATTTTGATTGAATTTCTATGACTATTTTAATGACAACTTTGTTTTAAACTGCTACATATTCTTTACATAGGAGAAACAATTGTCTTTTACGAAATTAATTTGCTGATATTTCTTTTGCAGATATTCTTTCCACATGGCAGAAAACAACACCGGAATAAATGATGTAATGATCCCAAGTAGAATTACAACTGAGACTTTTCTCGGGGTATATAGTAAAGATTATATGCTCTGGCATAAAGTTGAAGATCAACAGGAAGATAAGAAGCAAGAAGAGAAGCAAGTGGAAGAACAAGAAATAGTAGGAGAAGAAAAAGGATTGGTATATATCGAGGAGGATTTAATAGACATTACCAAAGGAAAATGGATGCTGTTTTTGAATAAAACGGTAAGAGATATAAATGGTCTAACAGCCCTTGACCGATGCTGATCCAAGATAGTGAAACTTGTCAACGATAACGCCATGTGGTATGCAAAATGTTCCACCGCAATAAACAACGAAGCTACAACCAATCCTACAAGCGGAGTTATTCAGTGTTTCACTCGGGACTACACGAACACTCATGATATACGGCGTTTGGCTGATCTTCTCTGGTCAGTGGTTGACTATTTGACTATCGAAGATCTATGTATTACACCACCACAGTTGCCACCCATAAACGTCCATTCAGAGTGTATGAACACAGCGACATATCGATATACAGAAGTGATCCAGATGGTTCCTTTTATGAGCGAGATGAGCAAAATAGATGGAAACCTGTACGGTATGCATAAAATATATTCAAAAATTATGGAATAATATATGCCAGATTGAAATAATTTTTTATACGCTGAAATGAAAGCAACTTGTTTCAAAGAAACAAAATGAAAATAATAGTTTTAGAAATTTCATAATGCCTGCCGGGGCTCATAAATAATTCCCACTAAATTTTCTTTAAATGAACTGTAGAAGATTTTTGAGAGGAAAGAAATTATGTTACGAATTTAAGTTCAACAGTTTTTGAATTAAGAATCTCGATCGGTGTCATTAAATAAAAATTCATGAAATACAAAATATAAATTTGATGTTAAAATAACCGAACAGTGTTTTCTTTGCGGAACTGCAGGTTCAACAAAACACGTTTCCTTTATTTTTAACATGACGTGAAAATGGAAAGGTGAAAAGAAAAGAATCAGGGATAATCTTATAGTTAATATATTGTTTGAATTATGTTGTAGTTTTAGGCATTATTTTACTTTAAGATCAATATGTAAGTGGATGTGGTTTAGCAGTTCTGAAATAACTTCCGGTATTTATACCACATGTTTTTAGATGATTAACGAGTTTAATAAAATAAAATAAAATAAAATGTCATTGTAAAGGTTTCGCAGTTTCATAAGTCGTCTACATTGCCTGCAGTGCTATCAAAAGTTTACAGAAAAAACATGATAAAGACAAGAAACGAATGATTACTCATATTCGATGTTATCAGAACTTTATAATTCGTACATATGAATAAATAACTAGGATAAAAAACGTTAAAATAATTGATGTATAAGAATGCTAGATACTGCTGTCACGTTTTTCATGAAAGCAGATGAAATCTGGTGTTGATTAAGCATTGATTTTTGTTACACTTGTGTGAGAATCCTTAGCATTTCACATACCTCCTTGAACTATCTTATAAAACAATTATGATCAATAGAACGCATTTCTGTTTATTGCCAAATTACTTGAGATGGGATGTAGGCTGACCATACGTTCCGTTTTGAACGGGTAGTACCATTTGTTTAATATTTCCTGGCTGTCCCGTCGTTTTAATAAAAATGTAAATTTTGTCCTTTTTAATAAAAACTACAAATATACTTTAATATTGCTCAATTATAAATTATTATTCATAACCTATAATCGTATATCAATATCATTGATACCGTCCGCGTGGTTATCCTAGTGGCTATGCGCTTCGTAACCATATGCCTAGCGAAGGCGTGTCCTAGGTTCGATTCCCGTCGACGAGTGAGGAGCTTAAGCTCAGCCATAGTCAAGTTAGCGGGTCTAGGGCGTGGACAGCAGGGTTTCCCCTGAGTTTATCTGGAGTTTTTCATCCCGCAAGCAGGCAAACGGGCCTCGTGAACACACAGGTTACAGTCATAGGATATAGTACTTAATCCCTCATTAGGAGGGCTCAACCAGTCCTAAGAGGCGGTTGAGGTACGGGGAGACCCAACACGAATAAAATTTAAAAAAAAATCATGGATACCAGTAATTTGTATAACCGTCCAAGGCTGGCTCAGACGTCGGCTGTTCGGACCTCAGTCCGAGGCCCCGCGTTCAGAGGGGAGGATCCGTACTTTCATATTTCTAAGAAAATTGGATAATAGAATTTTGGATGTTTCAGAAATGTATTGATATGGGAAATATTTTTGTATATAACTATATGTATTTAATGTTTGTAAATTATGTTTAATAAAATTATATTATTTTCGATAAAAAAATTCTTTTTTGCAAATATTTTGGGACCCCACTAATAACTTTTTCCTGAGGCCTCGCAAAACCTCCAGCCGGCCTTATAACCATGAAGTCGCATTGTTCGATACTAAATATCGATATCTGCAGTGATTTATTCAGAAAAAATAAAAATTACATGTTGGCAACACTTGCCGCGTCTCAGACGCGGCGTGTGTTCTGCTGTAGCGTTAGTTTTTGTTTTGCCTGCATGCAGTGCGACTCGAGGGTATTGGAACCCCTAGGCCAATTTTATCAACACATTGTAAGACAAGACAGGCATCATAAAGTTCTTTATTGTTAAAAGCAGTTTATAGTTATTCCCAAAAAAGTGCGTATGGAGCATTTTCGGGGGCACTGCTCGTAACACCAAAGCTTCGACTCCATGGTCCTCTTTAATAATATTACTTCTTTTACGATGTTGGCGCCCTTAGATCCGTGCCTATTGTGATAAGCCTAGAGTGGGCCCTGACTGTATGCTTTGTTATTCAATGGCAATGATAAATAACCGGTGGTTTTGTTATTCAATGCCGGTGGTTTAAATTTCATATTTTTTAAAGTTTGAAGTCTTATTTTTTAAAGGTTTAAGTCTATCCTTGCAATGGCAAAGAGGCAAAAGTGTAGTTTTAATGACGATCTCCAGAAAAAATTCAAATTTATTAAACTGGACAAGCTGTGTAGTGATGGAACAAAAGTTGTATGCCAACATTGTAATGTCCATTTTTCCGTTGTTCATGGAGGCAGAAGCGACATCAACCAACATCTACGTAGCCAGAAACATAAGGATGCTGAAAAAACTCTGGCTTCAGTTAAAAACATCAGCTCGTTTATGGTTAGAAGTGATGGCGATTGTGAAAGCGATAAAATTGCAGCAACTAAAGCTCTTCTTGCTTATCATACTCTGAGTCAAAGTTTTCGCGCAAATGACTGTTTGTCGACATTGATAAATAAAATTTATGAACCAAAATTTTCTTCAGTACGCACCGAATAGAAACAATAATTACCAGCGTATTATCACCATCGTGTTGGGCGAACTAGTTGTGAATTTCAATAAAACAAAAAGCATTACAGTCAGCTTAGATGCATCAAACCAAAAAAGACATCAAACCTTTTCCAATCGTTGTGCGGAACATCAAATTATGATGTTCAAGACAAAATTATAGACTCTATTTCCTTACCTGGTGAAACATCCAACCTACAGTGTGCTATGTTGAAGGAAGTAAGTGATAAATTTGCCTTACAAAACAAAATTGTTGCTTTGTGTGCAGGTAACATGAACACCAAGTTTGGTGGTTGATTGCACAAGACTTGACAAAAATAATGTGTGGGCAAAAACTTGAAACCGAACTGAAGAGGCAGAATATCGGTATTGGTTGTGGGGCACACATTATACACAATTGTCTCCAGTATGCTGTCGGCTGTTTACCAATTGATATTGAATATTTTGCAGTGAACGTATACAAATACTTCAATATATACACAGTCAGAGTTGAAGAACTGAAAAACGTTTGTGACTTTGTAGGAAACAATTACACTAAATTGTTAGAGAGAGAGACCTTCTTAAAATCTATAATAGTTAGGCAGTTGGATACATGGAACAAAGAAAACTTTCCTGTATCTGATAGATGGGTACATTTTTTTTTCTGAAATGGGCGAAAAACGCCTATACTTTCAATACTTTTGTAATATTGTAGAGTTTATTGTTTGTCTTCCAGGAAATGCAGCACCTGTTGAGAGAATATTTTCTGTTATGAACAGTATGTATTCAAAGGAGAAATCTAGATTAAGTGTTGAGACAATCAGGGCTATGTTAGTTGTAAGGAAAAAATTGTGTCATGTAGTGTGAGAATTTTTATGATAAGGTGTTGAAAGACCGAAATTTTTTGTCTAATATCACTTCATCGGAAAAATATTCATGGTACGATCGTGGTGAAATACAATCTCCCCCCTTTACGCCTACCTAAATTTTTTGTATGGGTTCTGTCACTGAAGAATAATACTAAACTCAATATGTTTATGTAAGAAAACGTTTTTGATCGTCTTACTTTTTCATGAATACAGAATATTACATAACCCCCTTCCCGTTTTTGCCATTCCAATGTCCCGTTTTTGTCTCAAGGAAATATGGTCAGCCTAATGGGATGCCAAACCTGATTTAAATTATGCTGTTTTCTTTTTTCGACGCCTTTTACGTGTTCAGACATGCGGATTTTCCCCAAACCTTTCCGTGTGGCCTGTACAGCAAATGCCACAAGATAGGCATGATTAAAACATTACGGCTTAGAGCATACGACAGTATTTCAATTTACAGGAATAAAGAACTGCGCTACCTGACGCATGACTTCCCCTGCAGTGTTTATGAATCCAAAATGACCATCAAAATTCTTAAAAGACTACGTACCACTCCTTTACTTTATCAAGATTTTAAGAGTGCAATCACGCTACCTTACATCAAGATGTAACAGAGAATGCTAAAGTTAATTCGTCGGTACAACATTAAGGTAACGTTTTATCAGTACATAAAATCCTCAGATTCTAGCATCCACCAAACCTCAACATCATTCCATAAAAATACAGATTCATAGCTTTTGTGGCATTTGCTCCAGCAGAACATAAGAGATTACTATATGAGCGATACTACACCAACGTGCTGTTGAAAATGTTTTCTCTTGGTTATACTATAAATTAAAGATTCCAAGAAATTATATTCCTGGTTTAATCCTTTATCCAAGTGTAAGCAAACAAAGTTTGCGCCTGAAGTATTTTCAAGACTTGGACAACTCGTGGTAAAGGTGGTATGACTTCATATCACTTGCTTTAGGATCCCATAATGCAAAAGCACATATCCTTGCAGATATGTGTGTATAATGCTATGCATTATGGGAGGGCCACTACCCAGACTGGTTTCGAAGTTTATTGAAATCTCATCAGTGGGAGCCAGACCCAGAGGTGACACCAAGGTTGAAGTAATGCAGAAGTCATATTTTTCTTATACGAGTGCCCAAAGGTGGCACACCTTATTATTATACCACTCTGGATTGGTAGCTATAATTTATAGTATAACCAAATGGAAAACTATCAACAGCTATCTATCTCTAATCCAGAGTAGTATAATAATAAAGTGTGAAACATTTGGGCCACTCGTATAAGAAAAATATGACCTGCATTACTTCAACCTTGGTATCACCTCTTCATCTGGCGGCCACTGATGAGACCTCAATAAAGGCCGAAACATGTCTGAGTAGTGACTCTTCCCTTAATGCTATGCATTAAGGGAAGGGTCACTACTCAGTTTAAGTTCAAAGTCACTACTCAGTTCAAGGAGATGTGCTTTGCATTATGGGATACTAAGGCAAGTGATGTGAAGTCATACGACCTTTACAATGAGTTTCCCCAGTCCTGAAAATGCTTCAGGCGCAAACTTTGTTTGCTTACACTTGGATAAAGGATTAAACCAGGAATATAATTTCTTTTCATTTTTAATTTACAGAGCAAAGTACCATTCCAATACTTTTTCTCTTCAGACATTTTTTATCTTGGAATTGTAAGAAGAGAATAATATACTAGCGGAAAATGAAAAATCCTGTAATTTTTAGTAATTATAGCTTATTTAGCTCGATGATTTGGTTGAGGTTCATAATTTTATTTCATCCTTTGTAACAAGCATCCTTTGTAAGGAGAATGATTACTTCGTTAACATTCTCATGCTAACTGGAGCAAAGAATTATGAAGAGATAAAACGGAAGTCACAAGACAGGATGTTGTGATGTGCTGCTATATTTACCAATTTTCGGATTGGTGCACCAAAGAAGAAGAAGAACAAGCTCATTAAATCTACATTTGATCTAATGAATTATGTTAGATCAGTAAAGACTGCATTTCGATTTAAGCAAAATAAAATCAGTGTTTCAGTCATTGGAATTCTACTTATAATGTGTGTGCCTCGCAAATCATTGGCTAAAATACAGAAGTTTTTTGTCTTCTGAACCAGCATTCCACTGACATTTCAAGATATTCATGGAAAATTTTAATTTTATATAGCGATGATTAGTTCAAGCAGAGGTCCAACTCACGTGTCTCACATTTTGTCTGGAAATGAAATAATACTGTTGAATGATGAGGAACCAATTTGCTTCGACTTCCTCATTAACATCTTCCACATGAAGAGTAAATGCAATACACTACGTTAACCGTCGTACTCACAGTAGTTGGCGATGAATGGTAGTAACTAGCATTTATACTCTTATATGATGCAGTCGAGCTTGTAAAGATAATAGAATGTTATTGAACCACAGTTATCATAGCTGCTGTGAAGTATCATTCATTTGTTTGTTTGTTTTTTAATATATATATATATATATATATATATATATATACAGGGTGTTCGGGATAAATTTGACAGTTTTGTAAGGAAAAAGAAAATCTTCTTTGTATCTATTAAATTTAATGAATTGACAAAAAACATTACAGGCAGAGTTAATTACAATACTATCAACAAGATTTACTCAAAATAACCACCATTAGCATCGATCACAGCTTCAATTCTGCTTCGGAACCTCGAACAAGCTGATGCTACAGTCTCCCTGGGAAGGGCCGCAAAAACTGTTTTAATTTTATCCATTAACTGGGCTTTTGTATTACTGGAAGTGCGATTGGTGTCTTTTTCAACTGCGCCCCATACAAAATAATCCATTGGGTTAAGGTCTGGGGAGTTTGGAGGCCAAACATTTCGACTGGTGAAGTCGTAAAAATTTTCAGACAACCATTTTTGACTTTTCCCAGAGGTGTGGCAAGGGGCCGAATCCTGCTGCCATACATACGGCCTACCATTGGCTACCCTTGTTATCCAGGGCTTGACTACAGTTAGCAACTCCACGAACAAAGCCCGAATTCCAATGCAGGGTTCTTCAACACCTGTTCCTGCAGATTTGCGAGGAATTCTGCTGTACGAACGCAATCAGATCGTCTGCTAGGGATCTTTCTTCTTGCTACATCCTCGTAGTCACCATTGCAAGTCTCTAGTTCATGCCTGATTGTTTTTACTGTATTCAGGGAGCATTGGGCAGCAGTCGTAATATCCTTATTTTGATGGCGGGCACGAATCATCATGATACAAGTTATTCTCTTCCATGATTCAGGTGGGTTCCAGCTATCCATCCTTTCTGACATCTTGTATATGAATGAAGAAGGGTCCAAACTTTTAAATGAAGAGAAGTGTGTGTTAATACATGTAACTTACGGAAAAATATAATTAATTATAAATATGTCAAATTTATCCCGAACACCCTGTATATATATATATATATATATATATAATGTTTCTTGTACGACTCTGTCTTCGTTTTGTGGTGCATGAATGCAAAGCGAGTATGACAACAGCTAGAAAGCAAAATCATTATGATGTCACAATAATTCTACAAAGTTTGATTACTTTATTTTTTCAAGTAATTAAGCTATTCATATACTGAATTAGTATGATTTATTTGATGACAACTGTGTTGTAAATTCTTACATATTTTTCATGAAGGACAAATATTTGCCTTTAACAAAACTAATCTGCTGATATTTCTTTTTTTATGTGATTCCATTGCGAAAGTTATAAGCCTACATTACATTAATACTTTCAGTTAGTTAATCATTTGTTTTCGATTTTATTAATTTTTTTTTAATTTGTTTGATTTTATATTTTTTGCAGACGTTCTTTCCAAATGGTAGAAAGAAATACCGAAATGAACTATTCTAGGATTCCAAGCAAAATTATAGCTAAGCTTTTCATCCACGCCTATAGTAAAGATTATTTTATTCATCGTAAAAGAGAAGGACGTGAACAAGATGAGGAAGAGAAGGGGAAAAAGAAGGAGGATGGGGAGAAGGAAGAGAAGGAGAATGGGGAGAAGAAAGAGATGGAGAAAGGAGAGAAGGAAGAGAAGGAGAATGGGGAGAAGGAAGAGAAGGAGAATGGGGAGAAGGAAGAGAAGGAGAATGGGAGAAGGAAGAGAAGGAGAATGGGGAGAAAGAGAAAGGAGAGAAGGCGGAGATGCAAAAGGAGGAAGAGGAAATAAAAGAATTGGAATACAACGATGTGGATTTAGAAGCCATTACCGAAGGAAAATGGATGCTGTTTTTAGATAAAACGGTAAAGGATATAGACGGTCTGACAGCACTAGACCGATGCTGGTTCAAGATAGTGCAACTTGTCAAGGATAACGTAATGTGGTATGCAGTATGTTCAACAGCATTAGTCGACGAAACTTCTATTATTCCTACTGAAGGAGTTGTCATCTGTTACACTAAGGATTATAGAGACAAAGGTGATGTAGGGCGTTTGGCTGATCTGATCCGGTCAGCGGTTAGCTATCGAAAACCAATGTATTACAAAACCGATATTGCCACCCATAAACGTGAGTTCAGAGTGTATGGATTTAGCTACATATCGACATACAGAAGTGATCCGGATGGCTCATTTTATGAACGAGATGAAAAAAACAGATGGAAACCGGTTTGGGAAAATAACGAAAGAAATTGAGAACTAACAAAAATCATAAAAGAAAAAGTTGCAATCACCATTCTACCAAAATCAAAGTAAATGATTTTAATATATATATATATATATATATATATATATATATATATATATATATATATAATATTTTGAAACAAACTTTTAACAATTTCTTAACATTATGTGAAATTGTAACGATAAAGTCAAACGAATTATACTCTTTAATTTGAAATGCGTGGATTCAGATGTTCAATGCAGATCGTGATCATAGAGATGAAGAGAAAGTGATTTTCTTCTAGATCATTTTCGGCGATGATAAAGATACGTTAGGCGATTTATCTGATACAGAAACATGAAAATGCTTGTTTTGATGACAAATAATGCGGTTTAAGTATGATAAACAACAATACTATTTGGGTAGTACTTACAGTTCTGAACTGGTATTTTAATCATTATTTTGAATCACGTGTAATATTTAGATGGCTTTGAATTATCTGAATGCATTATGCACTTAATTTTAGAGGACAATTAATTGAATGTTATTAATATTTTTTAAACAAAATTCGAGTGAAAAGTATAAATGAATGATGTTAAGAGGAATAAAATATTTCATAGAATTAAGTTGTTTTTATTCCACTTTGAAGTTAATTAAGTTGTTTTTATTCCACATTTTCTTTTTCTTTCCTTCCTTTCCAATTTTTTCTCTAATTTCTTATATCGAAAATTGTTGCTATATGTTTGCCCAATTTTAGTTCTAACTTTTTAAATAATTAAACAGAAGGTTCGCTTTTCGTCATTGAGGAAAATTAATGTACTGCTGAGCAATGATTGGATGAACAGTGAGGAGAATACTGCAGACAATTTCTTCCAAATTGTGTTCGTAATCCTATTTGATGTTATTTCGTATTTTTCATTTGATTTTTCTGGGTTGCATCGTAAATCAAAACTGAGTTCCTTGTAATAAATGAAAGTCTTCTATTATCACTATGCGAACAACTATACACATGTATTTTTAATATTTCTTTAAATTTTTAAATAATTCTAAAAGAATAAATTGCAATATAGTTTTTTATGTATTTAAAAATAAACATGCTATGGTCCCAATGCAGTAGTCCAATATCAAGAAGCAGGACAGTAATGTTACTTTGTTATTTTAATATTATGCATCACTTTTATATTTGTTAAAGAAAATTCGAATGAAAAGAATAAATGAAATGATGTTAAGAGAAATAAAATATTTCTCTTAACATCTTAAGTTTGTTTGAATTGAAATATTTGAATCCAACGATTCATTCTCATAATCTCCTTCCAATATTTTTTTCTGAATATTTTCATATCTGTTCATCAAAAGAGATATATATTTATGTAGGGTTCTACGGTCTCAAAAAGTTTAAGTTTGAATTACATCCCTGTAATCAGTATAGCGTTACACAATTATGTAAGAGAGTAGAAGTTGTTCTGCTGTATTTGCACAGCAAAATAGCTAATGTATTTGCAGCATTCATACACAACAATAGTGAAAAAACGTCGAAATAGACTTCTCTGTGAATTGGCTCTTTGGGAGTGGAGAAGAGAAAAAACAGTAGGAGAACTGCGGTGGTTTCTATATCTTCAGTGTAAGAAGACTGAACATAAGAAAGAAGAAAATTTAGAAATCATAAAAAAAGCGATAACTGTAAAGTTTATTTTAGCACATATTACATATAAAATTTTTATTCCGTTAAAAGAAACGTTGTTTCTTTCTAGTTCATATACAAATTACCCCAGATAAGTTTATTTGTGAGTCAATAACTTCTCTTGTTTTAGATTCTCAGTCTGGACGGTAATTATAAACTCTTCATATCGTTTCAGTAATTAATTCAAAAGAAACTTGCTATGACATTCCTACAGAAAGTGAGTTAGGTTACTGGAGTATTTTTGAATGATTATAAAACAAGATATGCTGCTTTCATTATTCTGGGATTTATAATGCAGTTTAATGAATTTTAATAAAAATTTAATGAATTTATTTTATGAACACATTTTATGGAGCATCCCATTCACAATAAATCCCATATAATAGTAGCAGATTCAGTCCTTATATAACGTGATGTATCGCAGTAACGATCGATGTTGTAATGTTTGCTTCATTCCTTTATTCTTTTTTTTAATATATTTATTCTCAAAATTTTTTTTTGTTATTGGTTACTAAAAGCGAATAAAGTGATAGAGAAAATCATAATAATATGCGCTAATATTCTATTGCAAATTTACTCATTTTGTTGTTTCTAAAAATGAAATTAAGAAACAACAAAATGGTTAAACTTGCAACAGAATATTAGCGCATATTTAATGAAATTTAATTTTGTACAGAATTTGTGTGATTATTTCGATTCCAAATATTTCTCTTTTAGGGAACGTATGAGGTGTTATTAAGTTTTCAGACATTCTCCCCAAAACCGCAGAAAAGAATACCGAAATAAGTGATTAAACGATTTCAAGTAGAATTACAGCTGATGACTTTATCCACGTATATAGTGAAGATTATCAGATTTAGCATAAAGACGACGTTCATGAAGAACACAAGAAGCAGAAATAGATTCGGAAAGAGGAATTTAAAAAAAATAAGTTAAATATAATGACGAGAACTGACAAGAAAATACTGAAGAACAGGGGATCTTTTCTTTAAACAAAACAATAAAGACTAAAAATAATCTGCTTTCCCTTGACCGCTGTTCGTCAAAGATTGTGAAACAGGTAAATGATAACTTCATGATGTGTGCCAAATATTCAACCGCATGAAACAAAGAAGCTTCAAGAAATCCCATAAGCGGGGTTTTCCCATGTTACACTCAGGACTACACGGACAAATGGAACGTTTAATGGATTGGTGATATTATTACGAATAGATCAGAGTTTGATCATGAAAAACCAATGTACTATCAGAGGGACACCGCTGCCCTCGAAGAAGAATATAGGGTGAATGAAGCGAGTCACGCGTCAATGTCCAGAAGTGAGAGAGGTGGCTTCTTTTTTGAGAGAGCAGAATACATGGAAACGTCGTAAAGTATAGGTAAATAAATACAGATATTGCGAAATATATTTAGCAAAAGTTATAGTATGAATCGGGTCAAAACAGAAATCACAATCACTTAACATTCTACAGAAATGAAAGTAACATGTTTCAAGTTAAAAATGATTAATTTAAGCGAACTGCTGGATTAAAAAGTCATAATGAATGCCTATACTCAAGAGAGAGATGTGGTAATTTTTTTTTCTATTTTAAGTGAACCATTGAAAAGACGTTTAAACAAAAACAAAATTACACTGCAGAATGAAGTTGATTTATTTCTGAACCAAACCTATCTGAATGAGCCTTACTATATAAAATTCACCAAGTACGAAATATATTTTGCATTTGTAGTTTTATAAAATACGATTTGGTTATATTTGGCATAATTATAGGCACAATGCATTCGCCCTTTAATTTGAAATGTGGGGTTTCAAACTCTATTGGCGATTCTTTTCTGGACGAAAACGCACACAGAATCGCTTTTGCCTAAAACAACGTAAATCAGTGGCACCCTTTCGCTAACTTCTATTCATAAATAGCATTTCACTTAAGCGGATATTTTAAACAAGTGAATATCCCTCGATTAAGAAGCCCCCGATCAGTGCGTCGATTAGTGCGTCATTTGTTTCATACCCAAATTCGATTAGTGCGCCTATCTTAAAAATAAATGTTACAGATTTTAAAAATTTTCGATGTATACATTTTTTATGGCTAACTATTTTAAAATAATCACTCACCAGGATGAAATAATTTATTTACCGATTTAAAACCCTTCACGAAGTCATTTTTAATGGTATACCTCACTATTTCAATGTACACTATGTTCAAAATTTACTGCCAAAATTTATGTCGTCTGCTTTACATAGCAGTTTGCTGATCATATCTCGTGCAATTGTTTTCCTTACTTTTTTATTTTACATTATTTTCGTAATTCTTAATCATGAGTAAAAAAATTAGTGAGCAAAAAATAGAAGTGTGAAAATGATTCGAAAAGTAATCTGATTTGAAGAAAAACTTGAAATAATAACGAAAAATGAACAAGGCGAGTCCAGAGCAAAGATAGGCCAAAAACACAAAAATGGGTGAATCAACTGCTGAATACAAAGAGAAAGGAAAGGCTGCTTCAAGTTCATCATGCATGCACTCAAAATCAAAGTATTATAATGATTGAATTAGAGAGACTTCTTTTTACATGGATCGAAGATTGTAAACAAAACGGATCCCGCTAAACACTGGCCTTATTAAATCAAAAGCATTGTAACCTGGAAAGAAAGGGCTATCAATGATGGAAAAGAAGAAGAATTCCACGTTAGTGCTGGGTGATTTGACCGTTTCAAAAAGAGAAATAGCCTACATAATGTTTGAATCACAGGCGAAGTTGCAAGTGCAAATAAGGAGATATCCAGAGATTTTGAAGAAACTTGTGTAAGAAGGGGACTATTGTGATACAAATATTTAATGTCGATGAAACCGGCCTTTTCTCTTTGGACTTACCAAGAAAAATCTTGGATTTACCAAGACTTTTCTTGGTAAATCAGAGAAATCTCAGCCTGGTTATAAAGTCGCAAAGTCGAATGAAATTACTGCTAGCAATATGCGAGCCGTTTGGAAGCACATTCTTCCACATTTGTAAATGATTTTAGAGGCTATTTAAATTAAGGGGATATTAAATCCCACATTGTTTTAAAACCGAATAAGAAACTGAAAGATTGAAATCAGAGTGTTTCATTGCGAATATAGTATAATAAACTATAAAAGTATCGGCAACTACTAGCGTGAGCTAATGCGAGTAGTCCTAGTACGTAGTATCATCTCGGGCAACTCGCAGCAAAGGTGGGTAAAGTTCTGATCGCTATCTATTCTTGGTATTTTCCATAATGCAAAAACACATTTCCTAGGAAATGTATGCTGTTATTACATTATGGTGGGAGGTCACTACCCAGACCGGTTTCAGTCTTATGAATAAGTAAAGCCGTCCCTAAAAATTCGGACGATCCCTAGGCCACTTAATTGTGGGCAAAAGACCGTCCATGTCAGCGTTGGCTCCACTCAGTGATGGCCTTCCACCCACCACCACCACCACCACCGAGCAGAATCGCTCATATTCCGAAGAAAAGCATTCATCGAAAAAGCCCCTCACCGGGCCGTGCCGGAAAACACTTTCCCGGAGACTCAAATTGCTCCCTTAAGACAAAAACCTTAAAAGAGCGAACTTATAATAGCCCCACACCGGTTTCAGCCTTTTTTGATGCTTCATCAGTGAGTAGCTAGACCAAATTGATACCAAAGGCTATAGCGAAAAGAACTTATATACTTTGCTATACGAGTTGTCAAAAAGGTGCACCCATTAAGTTACTTAAATATAAAGAGCCAATAGGCTTCATTTCGGCGATATAAACATTATTTAAATTAAAGGGATATTAAATCCCACATTGTTTTAAAACCGAATAAGAAACTCAAAGATTGGAATCAGAGAGTTTCATGCCGAATATAGTATAATATAATAAACTATAAAAGTATCGGCGACTACTTGCGTGAGCTAATGCAAGTAATCCTAGTAAGTAGTACCATCTCGGGCAACTCGCTGCAAAGGTGGGTAAATTTCTGATCGCTATTCTTAATATTTTCCATAATGCAAAAACACATTTCCTAGGAAATGTATGCTATTATTACATTATGTTGGAAGGTCACTACCCAGACCGGTTTCAGCCTTTATTGAGGCTTCATCAGTGAGTAGCTAGACCAAATTGATATCAAAGGGTATCAATGTGGGATTTAATATCCCCTTAATTTAAATAATGTTTATATCGCCGAAATGAAGCTTATTGGCTCTTTATATTTAAGTAAGATTTTAGAGACTTTTCAAATGAATCTAATTTAATTAAATCTCTTCTGAGAAGTTGAGCGATTCCGACCTGCTAAATTTAGATGCACAGCGGGAAGATCCTGAAAATTTAATCACTGACAAGCCCAAAGAGGTTTCTCAGAAACAATTTGAAAACAGTTTTCATATAATCGAAGTGTTTAAGTAGCAATGCTTAGTGGCTGACCCTGATGAAGAGAGAAACAGTAAAATTTGCATAAGTAGTAGAAGAGGAAATAGGGCCATACCATCAGTTGTATGAAAAAAAAGAAACAGAATGCCCGCCAAACTACGTTAGCTCAATTCTTTGTTAAGAAGCAGAATAATAAATTTATATTGTGGATATGTTTTTTTGTCTTAAGGCTTCATAGTTTTCCTTTAACTAGGCCCTGAGACATACCCTAATTCTTTTATAAAAAAATTAAAGGTCAAAAAAGAAATCTGAGGAACGAATTATACATTTTCTAGGTTATTATATTCGATTAGTGCGTTTTCGATTAATGCGCCTGTTTTAAAGAACGCATTAGGCGTATTAATCGAGGGATTGCTATACGGTATTAATATATTTTAATAATGCAGTATGAAATGCTGGTGAATTTTAAGCTTTAATGTTCTTCTTTGTGTAACTACATAACAGAATTAGAGATAAAATGTTTTGGTTTATTAGATAAATTATATACTTATTATAATAATTATTGAGCCTCCGTAGCTCAGTCGGTATAGACGAAGCCCTTTGGTCGTAAAGACCTGTATTCGATTCCCGTCCATGACGTGAAGAACCTTTATCTGGTCATCGTTCGATTAAAGATGAGTTAACCGGTCTCATACCAAGATGAAGGGTTTTTCTCCCGGTAACTCGGGTGTTTCATCCCTCAAAACAAGCAACCGGTCCAGTGAACACACACGGCTGCAATCATAAATATACTACAGCAAGGAAGGCAACCAGAAACCACCTTACTCATCATCTCCCTAGTATGGTAGCATATAGCAACCCCCATCAGCCATATGGCTGAGGAAATAAAATAGAATAATAATTATTCATAAAATATGTCTAAGAATGAGGACTTAGCTTTAGTGAGCACTGTAGTGTGCGCGACATTAATGCAATTATTACTGAAAAGTTTATCGGAAAAGCAACTGGAACTGGGAGGAAAAAATCTAAAGTTTTGAGCTGTTAACATCTAAAAAGGTCCAGTAAGGCAATTTAGAAATCTTTTGCTGAAACAGATTAGATAAAACGATGACTTATATATTTTGGTGAAAAACGACTGAATTATTTTATTTATTAATTCAAATGTTTTCAAATAATAGCAGTTTGATTTTTATTGTCTGATACCACATGATAAAATTCATTCTCTTGAAAATGAAACATTTCAAGTGAGCTCTTGAAATGTTTGATATTCTGTTGAGAACTGACGAAGGTTTTTCGCTGAACACATTTAGTAACTGATTAATTTAAATAAATCATTTCGATGAAAATAATCACCCGCTTTCCAACCATAATTTTGTAGGGTTGTTTGCTACTGTAGCATACGTGCTTAGGTAGTTGGTAGTTTTGGATGCGTGAACTGTAGCACAGATCTTTTGATGGTAGATTACATACTTACTCCAATACACTGGGGTGGCAATTTTTCGCACTGTTTTAGTGGGCGGTTGAAATTGCCTGAAAACCTCCACGTAGTAAACATACAACGATAATTTTACAACTTTTTTGGGTGTGACGTAACATAACGTCTCATACATATATATATATATATTTCTTAGAATAATTCAAAATATGGATGTCGGAATAAAAATAAAAAAGAAATGAAAGAAGGTATTTAATGAAATATTATTATTTACAGCATTTTCATTTTTACAATAAAAATGTGATTTTTGTAATGAAAACTTTTTCTGATGGTAGTCTGTATGATGATTAAAGTGTCTAGAGAATCTAAGAAAACAAAATCCAAGAAATATCCAAACAAATTAAGAAAATACAATATAATTGAATTTAAGGAATGTTCGTCAAAATAAACTTGGTATTTTTGAAAGAAGATTACTTCTATTCATATGTCTAGAAGAAGCAGATTCTCCTGATTTGTAATAAAAGATTTTTCCGTTTTAACAGCTCAGTGGAATGTGTAATTTCAAAAATAAAGTATAAATAATTACAGCAAGAAAATCATCTACCATCAAAAGACCTTGCCGCAGTGCACGCGACAAATAACTGCCTACTACTTAAAGAACTATACCACAATAGAAAGCAAACCTACAACATGCTGGTATAAACTTACATTCCATAACTTTTCCCAACACTAAACATATCTGAACTTACACCAAACAAAAGAATCTTTACAAGCTGTTTCTCTTTATGTTTCTCTTGAAGTTGTCACATTTAAAAAATGTAATGCTTCCATCACATTATCGACTTCTGATACTCTTAGTTAATTAAGTTTACAATTTGTCATTTAATTGCTACTATAGGAGAGTGCAACTTGTAAATGTATTTGCTTTTATAAATAATAACGAAACGATCTCTTTGATGTTTCACACTAAACATTTTTTTTCATATTCAAATTGCAAACTGGTATCTTTGACTTGATTTTTTAACGTTATACTCTTTACTAATATATTAATAAAGTAAGTTTGATAACTTCTTTGTCTTACAATGTTCATTTTAATAGGAGTCATGGAAGTTGTTCAAAAGTGTGGTAAGTAAAAGTGGGAAGAGTAGATATTTTACGTAGGGAGTATTGAGTGATGGTAATGGATTGCCAGAGATAATGAGTGCTCTGCCAGTGAATTTAACGAGAGGTGTGATAGGTATTGTATGAATGATGGTTATTGAGGGCATTCCTCGATAAG
Source organism: Typopeltis vanoorti (assembly GCF_054136105.1). Taxonomy (NCBI): domain Eukaryota; kingdom Metazoa; phylum Arthropoda; class Arachnida; order Uropygi; family Thelyphonidae; genus Typopeltis; species Typopeltis vanoorti. The sequence continues at coordinate 78,145,716 of NC_143553.1, read as the reverse complement.
TCTCAGATCACGAAGATGTCGTTGACACCATTCACTTGAGATAGTTGTAAAAAAAGAAAGAAACTAAGAAACAAAATAAAATGTGGAGAAATTTAAAATGTCTTTGTCTGTTTAATGCAGCTTGCATTTGTTTCCCCGATGCACAAAAGTCAGACTGGGAACTCTCCTGTCAATGATTATTTGGTTGGGTACAGTCTCACATACGAACAGTTGAAACTAACCGTTGCTTCTGGGTAAAGAGTAACTGATATCAAGAGAAAACAGCTTAACATTATAAAGATACCCTGTGAATAATACGAAAAACAATAGGCGATCAATAATCACAGGTAAACCGCCAAAATCTCCAGCATTAAAATATGACTCAGATTCCATTTAAATGGCATTCAAATGACTTCATATTTCAAATAAATCTACAAAATATATCATAAAACGTTCTGCACAAAATTATTCGAAAAAGTTAAGTTAGTGATTACGGAGTTCAGAGCAATATCATTACCTTTAATTCTGTAATATTTCAGCTAAGAAGTGTTTGGAAATGATTGAGAATTGCACCAATTGCACAGCATATATAAATCATTATTTATGTATTATTAGAAATTACCCAAGACAAAGAAGAAAATAAGAATTATTAAATAGTTAGTGTTGTATTTAGTCGAAGTTGTTATTACTTAGTCTAGTTTTATTAATATAAGAAAGTACGAAAGACACTGCAGGTGTCGTACGACAGGAACGGATTGGAAACTTCTGATAAATACCTAGAAAAAAAAATGTATTAAACCAACTGATATAATCACAAGAAAGAACATCCTGGTAGCAGAGTTATGAAGGCAACTTATCTTCATATATCCTCGTATTTTCTTTCTTCTAGGTATATCAGTTACTTTGATATCATTTTGGTTCTAAGTTTATCAGAACATTCCAGACGCCCACAACCCTCGTACGTTCCACATGCTGTCACACTCAAAGACTTCTATTTGTTACTCGAATATCATTTATCCGCTTGATTAAGGAATTACAGATAATGAGATATAATAACTGCATTTCTGAATGCAGTTACCTAAATATAGTAAATTATCTATCTCAAATTAAAATAAATGGTATCACAGAATATCAAGATTCATTGCAGAATAAATGCCTATAAAAAAGAAAAAAGTTATACTGTACCTCTGCACTTCGTATATTTTTAAATGAAAATCTCACAATTCAGATGTTGTAAGCAGAGAACTGTAAGAGTGGAAGAATAGTACTACCCTTCTTGTTCAGATCGGATGAATCATTGTAACTAACGTACGGCTGAAATGCATTCATACATATGTCATGTGCTGCTCTAACTTAAAATGCCATCCTTTTATGTATAGCAAATTGACTGACAGCAAATACACATACCGACCACTAAATTACAATCTTTTATTTAATACGTTTTTCCGTATAAGCATTCGACTATCAATAACGATCCTCTTCAATTCCCTGTTCGGCGAGATATGGGTCGGAACAGCTTTCATTTGCTTCAGTTGTTGCACACGGGAAGTTATGTTTGGCCAAACAAGCCTTCTCAAGGCGATCTCGTTCCTGACGGACTATCTTACGACCACAGTTACGCCTCTTAGACAAGCAAAGTAGATTATTTTTCCACTGATTAAACATCCGGAATAACTCACCTTTTTGAGAAACCAGTCAGCTCTAAGGTTTCCAAAATCGTGGTTATACATTCAGACGAGCACCCACAATAATCCCTTTATCGAACTCCGAAAGATCCTTTCTGATCTTTCGGAGATTGTGATCAATACCGTTCACGAATCCTGACCAGCAACATTCTTAAATACATGGAGTTGTCTAGAACACGTGGTGACGCACGAATATTTTGCATTTACGTACACTACATAATGGTTTCTAATTCAGTAGTTGATTCGTGTAGATAAAACTGGCCTTTCATAAGTATTGATTAAGTTTCCATGACTCCGGGTTACTTGGTTGTGACATGCGGGTGAATTTAACAGTTAAAGAACAACATGAGATGAGATACGATCTGTTATTTTTCTATATTTACTGATACTGCAAGTTATTTAGGAGTTATCAGCGAACTATGATATAAATATCAGATTCTGAAGTAACTGCACAAATCGTTTTGGCCTACGTCATCAGTTATTTCTTTCTATTTAATCGTGCGGCAGTAATTTGTTGATTTGACGGTGTTGATTTGACGAGACTAATCTGTATTGAATAATTTTCAGTTTCTTGTCAGGTAAGACGTCCACATTATTCCTCATTTTTATTTTAAGGAAATCAAGGTGGTTATTTGAAACATGCATTTTGTAAACATTTATATTGATATATAGTATTCGAAAAATGAAAAAAGTGCTTATTCTGTCTTCAGGGAGACTCTTCGTAATCTATTTCTATTCTTCGTAACGTATTTCTATTCTATTACATTGACATCGATTTGTTTATTAGATTGGATTTTCCGTAACATTTAAAGGCATCACCAGTGAATATGGATTTTGTTAGTGGTGATAACTATTTTAGCTTGTAGTATTTTAAAATTAAATGGTGTTTGTTGTCAAAAGTATCCTGACCTCATTAGATGAGTGGTTAATTGACTCGTATCTTCACTAACCAGTAGGTTCAAATCCCATTCTGATCATGTTTGCGAGTGACTTTTAATAGAAATGAATTTTATACTCCGGAGTGATCCACTACCTCTCTGCCTGTCTACTAGACATGACTTTCTTGTATAATGAGACCTGTGGAGTACTGATAACTATAGAAGCACAGGTGTACTAAAATTAAATTTATTATGCAGATATTTCGTTTTGCGTATCGTAATAAGTCATCGGTGCAAACAGTCAAAAAGAATAATTAATTTGAATCAACAAACAGTAGAGCGCGTGCGTTATATTGGAATTTAGATGTGGCCTTGATGTTCAGAGATATTGACAGTTCTTCCTGTTGTCCATAATAAGACAAGTTGCATGGTCCTTGATATACGGCAGGTAGCATCAGAGGCAAGATTTTGAAATTTCGGAGAAGGTTCAGTTATGAATTTGGTTTTGAATTTGAATTTGGATCCATCTTGCCTGGTAAGGAAATCTTTTGATGCGAGTTTTTCTAGCGTCAGTTTAAGTTCACACTAGAAAAAGGGTCATAAAAGTATTACATTTTCTATGGTTTCTTTGCTACGCATTTACAGAGGAAGAATACCAGATGTCCTGGAATCCTGCAAGACAGCATTTGTTGTTAAAATAAAATGCGGGTAAAATTGGAGGAAATGAACCTTGAATTCCAGTGCCATCTTTAGTACTTGATTATAACTTAAGCGACGAATTCCTTATTATTTGAAGCACTCAGTTGTTGCTAGAATGCCTTAAACAATATCTCTCAGAGACGTGACGATCAGGTTTGTTTTTTGTACTATTTGATTGAGACTCTTTCGAATTCTCCGTCATTTAATACTCCACTAATCTAAGATCTATGAAAACTGTGACTTCTTAAGTTTAATATTTAATATCTGAAATAGTCTTGGAAATCATGGTGTTATACGCATCAGTGTATTTATGTCCTAAACCTAAACAAATTTCTTGTGAGTTGACGTTTAACGTAAAATGATGATAAAACTAAATCCTCCTTTACACAGCGAGCAGTAATGCAATTACCATTAAATAGCCACAAATATTTCAATAATATTCATTGTACCTTATTATTTCTTCATTCGTGTTCTGTGTATTTCTATCAACGTGGATATATTTTTAAATGTTGCCTACATATTTATTAAATGTACGAGAGGTATGAAAGATTTTTTTGCTCTTATACAACAACCCTTCTTTGAAACTTATTTTCGAATTTTCTACAAATAAGGAAACGTCCTTCGGCTCATGAACTTCCTCTCATATCTGATAAGCTCATCTACATCTAAAAAATAACAAATGTTATTGTTTCTCTCAAATTTTGGTGAGTTATGCGGTCTGTAGTCTAGTGCAGAGGTAAAAGGATTTTTTCCCCTATCAGAATCTCAGATTTTTTCATTCCACAAAACAAACAAACCGAATAGAAACACATATACAAATATGCAGACATAATACCCTGGGCATATATATTTAGCTACTTTTGCTGTAAATCCAACCAACAACCACAACTTTCTTTTCAGTCAAATAAAGCTTGTTTGATTACTTCACAAATACTTTCAACTGATGATCCTGTCTTCCTATATACTCCCTAAGAAGAATCTTCATCACTCATGAACTAAACTAGGGTTCATAGTGGGGTTCTAAACATGAACTAAAATACCGTAAACTAGGGTTCATAGTGGAGCAAATGCTGGAAGATCTAAATAATGAGGAGACATTGGTCTTATGGCAGATTATTCGATTTTTTACGTTGCTTCCACCCACGAAAGATTATTTGCACACCAATAGTACATTTTGTATCTTGAAGGGGCTAAGGATCTTTTTTTTCTATTTTTATCAATGTTTATATGTTTATTTTTTTGTGTTTTTAATATATATTTTGCATAGTCCGTACATTCTGTGCTAGAGTTCAAACGAAATTTTTCAAGCCATTTCAGGCTTCCAATAAACTGGGTGGTAGTCACACCGGGCGATGAAATTCGCCTCATACCTAAAGCAAATCATAAACATTCATGTCCAAGGTGAGATTATTGGAATCTGCAGTTTGTTGGTTAGAGAACGGGTACAATAACCACCAGGACAAATGTTTGTTTTCATAGAAAATCCAAATACGTCGCTAGCTGTTACATGATGGTTATAATGGTTTTGGTCTCTACGACACAATGCAGCTCTAAGATAAATCAATGCCTGGAGTTTTGACTGAATCAGTTGAGCCAATTGATTGTGATATTAGCCTTAAATCCATATCTGCCAAGACTGGCATTGACATCCATAATTTTAGACTAGGTGGTTTGGTGTATACCAATAATATTTGTGTAATTTGCATGTGATTTCCTGTCTAGTTTAGCTAGCTACCAGTTCTGACGAAAAATCCAAAAAATATGGGATGAAACTCCGTATGAAATCATCTAACTAATTTCCAGTTCAAAAGCCATGAAAATTGTTCGCCACTCATATATGTTTATATTAGGAATATCCGACACAAGATTCAAATCCAGGTCTTTGAAACCAACGCCCATCGCCGATACCGAATGAGACATCTTATACAGCACATGTTTCCATACAAAATTATTTCTTTCATTTATTGTATATCACAAATTATTTCTGTGTTTTGTTTTTCCATAACGTAGGCGTACTGGGCAAATTTACTTTTGCTAATTCAAAAATGCAACCAGTAATAAGACAACAACGTACCAGAAAAAAGAGGATCAAACGAAATATTTATAAACAATTTACAGTCAATGTTTTCATCACTTATCAGCAAACCGAGATTGCATTCTTTCGCAAGATACTGATATCCTCCTTGACATTATAGATGTTTCTGATCATGCATTGAAGTCTAGCTATAAAAGATCTAGGTTTATTGGACAGCACCTTATTGAACACTTTTACTGATTAGAAAATTGTTTTCCCTTTAATTTTATTCAAATATCTGCTTGACCTTTGCTAACAACAAGAATTGGTTGGATATCAAGTTCGGTTATCATACGGTACTCACTTGGGAAGAGTGGCTAAGTTTAGAATGTTCCATTCAGGAAAGGAAACATGCTGAACTACAGAGCAGGAAATTATTACCAACTGAGGAATATACTGAGCTCAGCGCCATGGTATCGGCTGTTAAATGTGAAAAGGTCGATAGTACATGGAAAACATTTAAAAATACTTAAATGATGCGAAATGAGAATGTGTCCAGAAAGTTCGAAGGATAAATAGGGCAGGAGTCGAATGGACGTGTAATCTTTTCAAGTTAGAGATTCGTAAGAGAAGGATGATGTAGAAGGAATATCGTGTACATAAGGATGATGTTCGTTATGAAAATTATAAGCATCAGTCAGAAAAGTCACAACTATTGTACGGAAAGCGAAGTCAGAGGAAGAAAAGAAAAGAAAAGCAAAGCTAAAGATCACCCCAAAGAATTCTATACTGAAAGTAAAAGAAAGAATGAATATGAAAAGATAAATCTACTGATTGCAGATGGCGTGAGAGTGACAGATGCAGAAGAGGTTTTTCAACTAATAAGAGCCCATTTTGTTAAAAGCTCTCAACCTGATTTTGAGCTCACTGATACTTCTTCACTGGACGAAGAAACTCAGGTGTATGAGGACGAGGTATTAGAGCTGTTGCACAAACGGAATACGAATTTAGCAGTAACGACTGATGGGATATCAGCACAAATGCTAAATGAGTGTTCAGCTGAAGTGGTTATTCCTTTAACCAGGTTCTTAATCCCAGAACAGGAAAGATTCCGCAGGAGTTGAAAGAATGTATGGGAATCCCATTTTATAAGGGTGGTGCAAGGACCACGTAACCAACTATCACCAATCAGTATATCTGGAGTGGTGGCGAAGATTTTGGAAAATTGATTAGGGCTTGCATCCAGAAATGGATTGACAGAGAATCTCTACTTTGCAACGAACAGCATTTAGTTAATTAAGGGAAGGTTATGTTTCAGAAACTTGCTCACATTCAATAATAATGTTACCATTGAACTAGACATGGGGAATGGATACACCATGATACTTTTGGATTTTGCTAAAGGCTTTTGACCGAATACAGCATATAAGACTGTTGCATAAATTGGAGAATATGGGCTTGGGTTATAAAATATTAGCGTGCATAAGAGGATGGCTGACCGAAAGATATCAAAAAGTGGTATATGGGGAGGATGCGAGTCTGAAAAATGTAAGGTAACCAGTGGTGCACCACAAGAATCGGTACTTGGTCCACTGTTATTCAATCTGTACATTGATTACATTGGGAAGGATTTTATAGGCGGTAAATTTCTGTAAGGTCATACAGGAATGTCAGTTGATGGATTTTTTATATTTTTATTTTGTGGAGGATGTGAAAAGTACAAGACTGAGAATGAATGTCGCTCAGATCTGGTGAGATCCGTTTTTTTTCTGTCATAGAGTGGTGCAATTGGAATGAATTGCCATCGGATGTTGTGTGTGCAAACAGAGTGAGTAAATTCAAGGACAAGTATGATTGTTGGTGCGTGTAGTATGTGGACTTTCTCGATGAGTCCGTGACTCCCTAGAGGTGTCTCAAATTAATTAATTAATTAAAAATTAATAATAATAATATACTTAGCGCTTACACCTTCATCCACTAGAGCATCTAAAAGAGTAGCATGGATTATGGGATTAAGTACCTTTTATAATCGATAAAAATTATGCTAGCAGATTTGCTATATTCATTATATATTTCAATCATTTGGATGTTGTTAAAAACGGAATATCGTAGAAATTCGTTTCCTAAATCTTTTTTTGCTATCCCTAGTTCCTGTAGTCAGTCTGATAATCTGTTTTGAACATTCGTAGTTATGGAAATAAGGTTGATTTCTTGGAAGTTGTTTATATCTGATATATGATTTTTTTCTTTTGTAAGAGTATTGTCTTTGATTTTAGCATTGGTCTGGATGAATTCTTCGATAAGAACGTTGTTTTGTTTACTAACAGAGACACATCTAAGAATATAAAGGTACTGAAATGGCAATTCATGGTGAAGAACAGAATTGTGATAGGGACATGGAAGAGTAGGTCATTATTCCAAACTGGCTACCTCTACTTATTAGAACTGAAACCTGATCGCTATGAACTGTCTGTTATTTGTATATACGAGAGAAGATGGCCATAAGCTGGAGAAGTAACCGATGAATTGAATCACTTTGTTTTCTACGTGCTCCTGATTGAGGACAAGAGAGTACTGGTTTCCAAATATAAAAGAATATCAAATACCGGATCATTGATTTTGAACCCATCTACAATAGGGTAGAGTAGTAAAATTAAATAATAAACCACTAAATATAAATAAATAAATAAATACAAGTATATAATGCCGATGAAAAATTTCATGTAATGAATCATGAAATTGACTTATACTATGAACACATTAGTAACGTAATTGATGAAATAGCCAAGAAAGGATCAGTGATAAGGCATTCTAATAGTGCAAGGGAAGACATTTTCGCCATTTTTTAACTTTTGTTTAGACTTAAAAGGCATCATTACCCTTCTTGAATAGAAGTTACAAAAAATAGTACCGCAAGTGGATCAAGTATTTTTTTATTACTTCATGTTTAGTTCGTTTGTTTTTAAAAAAATATTTAATTTTTTTACATAGTTGGAGTCCTGAAGTGGCTTGAAAAAGTTTAAAAAATAGAATTTTTCAAACCACTTCAGGCCTCCAATAATTAGGGAGATGGTTGTTTTACTATAGGAGATGAAAACCATCTACCACATAAAAACACCTCTTCCCCTGGTGGGATTCGAACTCTCACCTTTCGGGGGGGGAGCACGTACTAACGTACGTGCTCCCCCCCAAGTCAGTAAATCAGGCCGGCGAAGAAGAAGAAGACTGAGACAATTTTTTCAATTTTCTTCATACAATGATCTCACCATAATCAAGACATCCCTTTTCCAAAAGTTCACAAAAACGTGTATATCCTCAAGTGGATGAACGCAGAACGCGAATGCATATACGTGTACATATATGCATATATGCATATCTAACCTTTCACATCCGTACAAGACCGGCTAACTCATTTTCAGTTGAAAAGCCCTGAAAAAGGTTCATAACAAAGTTTATGTTGAAACCAGGTCTTAGATCTAAGAAAAGAAGAAAAAAAAAACAAGAAATGGAGGTTTAGTGATTTTAACAAATATTGCTTTTCCTGCTTTCCGAAATCCTGCTGATTCCTTAGAGACCTATGCTTCTAACGAAGAGAATTTACAGATAATCTTAGAAATATCTGAAAATATTCTAGGAATACCTCGCTTTATCAAGCAAACTTATATTCTCTTAACTCGTATTCTAAGAACAAAAGCAGGGAAAACAACAGAGCCGACAACACGAGAGTGCACTGAAAAGTTCTCGGCCTAACAATGAAAAAAACGAATTTATAATTTCAAAATTATTTTCATTTTACAACATAATCTCCCTTAACATTAGTACATTTATTCCAGCGATGCTCCAGCGCCGTTATCCCGTCTCTGTAGTGGTTCTCAGTAAGATCTGCAAAATACCCCTCTACAGCTGCAATCACCTCTTGATTCGAAGAAAAATGCTGACCAGTGAGGAAACGTTTTAGTTTTGGAAAGAGATAGAAGTCAGAGGGAGCCAAATCTGGGGAATAGGGTGGATGTTCCAACAATTCATAGTGCAGGTCCCTTAATTTTTCCAATGCCAAAACACCTTTGTGGGCAGGTGCATTGTCCTGATGAAAGTGATTTTTTTCCCCTGCAAACCGGGTCTTTTCTCACGAATTTTTTCGTCTAGTCTGGTTAAATTATCGTAATAATATTCCACGGTTATTGTTTCACCCTTTTCAAGATAATTAATAAAAAAATGCCTTTAGCATCCAAACACACCGCTACCATTACCTTTCCTACTGATGCAGCCGACTTTGTCTTCTTTGGAGCTGAACAACCGGCTTCTGTCCACTGTTTTGACTGTTTTCTGGATTCTGGTGTGTAATGATGAATCCAAGTCTCATCCATAGTAATAAACCGGCGCACAAAATCAGTTTTATTCTTGTTAAAATGTTTCAAGCACTGTTCAGAGATTTTCATGCGAGTGCGTTTTTGATCTGTTGTGAGCAAGCGATGCACCCATCTTGCGCAAAGCTTTTTCAACTGCAATTCTTCATGCAAAATATATCCTACACGTTCTTTTGAAATGCCTATCGTCTCAGCAACTTCACGTACTTTGACTCGCCGTTCATCCAATGAAACATTGTGGATTTGATCAATAATTTCTGGTGTTGTTACACTTTTTGGACGTCCTTCACGTGGATAACTTCAAGGCAGGTACGGCCACATTTAAACTCGGCAACCCATTTCGTAATTATCGAAAACGAAGGTGAAGAGAACCCATAATCTTTAATGAACTTCGAATGAATTTCTTTTGGTGTTAAACCTTCTTTTACAAAGAATTTTATAACCGCACGATACTCAATTTTATCCATTTCAAAGGATACAGACAACACTTTTGCTTCAGACAGTGTATAAAACAAACCACTTGATAGCATGACTTGCAATTTCACAGGGATGCTTATGACAGATGTACCAAAGTAGAAAAAAAATCTTGCAGATATTCTTGCCATCTATGGTCGACGCCGAATACGTTTCAGACGACTCTCGTACATCATCAGAATTGCTAATAGAAGCAGAATCTATTGTTGGTGCACTTAGCAAAATTTTTCATGTGTAACACAGATATTTGACCAAAAAAATAGCACGCACCCATTTTGTTCCCTTTTAAAAAAAAGTGCAATAATTTTAAGAGAGTTAACTTTATTAAGCATCTAACCAAAAATAATTCTAGAAATCTTACTTTCATGGATGGAAGTAAAAAAAGAATCAACTTTCTCAGACTCAAATTTTGCTAGCGGTTTTTCTGTTTTTCGTAAATGTATGATATTCTCAATTTGTGGCTGTGATTAATTAGTCAATAATAGCCATAAAACGGTAAAGGATATAAACGTTCTAACAGCCCTTGACCGATGCTCATTCAAAATAGTGAAACTTGAAAAAACGACATGTGGGATGCAGCATGTTCCACTGCAATAAACGACGAAACTCTATTCAATTCCACGAGCTGAGTTATCCAGTGTTTCACTCGGGACTACACGAACACATGACGTACGGAGTTTTTCTGAACTTCTCTGGTCAGTGATTGCCTACCGAAGTTCTATGTATTACAAAAACGACGCTGCTATCTTTCGGCGTGAATTCAGAAATTCAGTGTATGAATTCAGCCATGTGTCGATATACAGAAATGATCCAGATGGCTGAGTTTATGAGCGCGATGAGCAAAAGAGATGGAAATTTTTGCTGTTAAAATAATAATAGTATTTTGCTGTACAGCAGTTGAACCAAACACTATCAAGTTATTGGTAACATAACATGAAAGCGAATGGTAAAAAAAGAATAATGACGCCCTGAATTTCAATTTATATACAAAATTACTTTGAATATTATTTTTCTAAAACAAATTTAGCACCAATTATTATCATGTAACTGTTAATCCGGTAAATTAAAAATATCATCCAGATGGATAATAATTGTAGTTTTAGAAGCTTTTAAATTTAAGCTGTTGTCTTTACAATTTTATACGAAATTCACTTTCAGTTACTCTGGAAAAATTAACACCGTGAGTGAATTTATAACCCAACACCTAAAAGTGCACTGATTTCCACAAACGAATATGCAGTGATAAACACTGAGAAAAACATTGTAAAATATTATATATTTTATCATGACGTAAATGATTAATTTAATTTGTCGCATAGTTAATATATTATTTGAAATATGATCTATTTAGTTTTAGGTATTAATCTACTTTAATATGGACACGTTAAGTTTCTGTGGTTTAGCAATTCTGTAGATAACGGACTGTACTGAGACCATTTCTAAATGATTAAAGAGTTTAATTAAATAAACAAATATAATCCTACAAGTTTCATGTTTCGTGATTCTTCAGAAAAACATCGTCAAGGATACTAGCAAAAGTTATATAGGAAAAAAGAAGCTTCCAAACAACTAATGACACATGTTATATGTTATCAGAACTTCACAGTTAGTATATTCAAATAAGTAACCAGAATTAAAACGTTAAATTCATCCCTGTAGACGTGTTGGTAGAATTCTAGGTGCTACTGTCACTTTCTGTAGCACTACACGTAACGTATCTGAGACAATTATATTGGTAACGAAAACAGACCAAACTTGATGCTGAATTAAGCAATTAAGTCCTGATTATTGGTATATTGTGTGGAGAATCCTTAGCATTTCATATGCTCCCTTGAACTTTCTTGTGAAACAATTATGATCATTCTATTATGTTTTTGTTTATTTCCAAACTATTTGATTGCCTGTGGCAGTTGCATGGGATGCCATTCTGATTTATGCTCTGTTCTTTTTTCAACATGTTTTTCGTCTTGAGACATGCTATTCTCCACAGACCTTTCCGTCTGGCCTATATAGGAAATGCCACAGGATAGGAATGATTAAAACATTACTAGACAGAGCATACAAGATGTCGACTACTTCAATTTACATGAATAAAGAATTGCGTTACCTAAGGCATAACCTCGTCTTTAATGGTTATGAACTCAAGATGATCAACAAAATTCTTAATACATCTCCGACAGTTCCATTACATAAACAAGAATTTAAGAATGCAATCACGCTATCTTACAACATGATTACTGACAAAGTGGAAGAGTTTCTACGCGGGTGCAACATTCAAGTGTTGTACCCACGGAGCAACGTTTTACCACTTTTTACCATTGCATAAAATCTCCAGAGTCTTATCACCACCAAATCCCCACATCATCTCATTAAAAAAACAGGCGTTATGAGATTCATTGCTTTTATAACATTTGCTAACAGCAGAACATGAACGATTACTATCTGAGCTCATACCAGACATAGCAACATTCCAATATAATTTCTAGGTCGTCGATTTAGATGGACTTGTATAAGGGAAACGAACTCAGGTATTTCTTCTTCTTCTTCTTCTTCTTCGGCACTACAGTCACACGGATGGCCTTGGCCTCCCATTTTTGGGTTTCATAACTCACTGTGAGGTGAGGTTGTTACCCCTACTCTCAACCATGTGCAATTGTCTGTGAAGAGTTATGTTCTTAAGACAGGTTTGCCTGCTTTGCGGGAGGAAAAACCCCAGATAAACTTGGGAGAACAACCCTGCAGTCCACCGCCAAGACCAGCTAACTTGGCTATATCTGAGAAAGATCTTAAGCTCCTCACGTCGGTGAAAGAATCGAACGCCAGACACCCCTTTCCCAGGCATATGGTTGCGAAGCGCGTAACCACTCTGCTAACCGCGCGGAAAGGTATTTCTTAACCAAAGGAAAAATGTGGGAATATGATAGAGACTACTCCACTAAGGATGGCCATGTTTATGAAGCACGATTGCAATCTCGAGAGAAATATGGTACTTTTTATCTTTTCTTGCATTTAATATAATTTTCATTTAATTGTTTAGTATTAATTGCCTCCTTCAAGGGAAGATCTAATCCCCGTTTCCCTTTTCTCAAGAGGGAAAAGGTTTATAACACACAGGCTGAATTCATCTTATTGAAATTTTTATTTCATGTCAGAAAACTGTTGTGTAAAATGCAGTCATTCAAACCCATTAAATACAACAGTGCTGAAGGGAATGAGGAGAGGGATTAAACCATAGTATCACAAGGTTTGCTCTTAATTCGAGCAAAATTATTTAATAATTTTACTTATTGTAAAATAAAAAATCTTGATTATTGTACTAAACAAGTGGCGAATTAAAAAAAAAACTTCTGTACATAATTTAAAGAACCGAAATATTCAAAATATTTGTATTCGTGTTATCTTCACTAAATTAGAAAAACAGAAGTAATTCAACATGAATTTATACCAGCAGTACTGAACATTGATACAAACATTCAAGTATAAGAATACAATAATGCTAAGTGAAGTATTGTTCGTTATTTCCTAAGCATTTCGTTTGGGTATACTTTTAGCTTGATTACTGTAACATCTCTATGGTATACTAGAAATCAAGTTAATTTTAACTGAATTTGTATAATTGTTTTGATGAAAACTTTATTTTTAAATGCTACATATTCTTTACAGAAGACGTGCAATTGTCTTTTAGAAAATTTATTTGCTGATAATTATTTTGCAGATAGTTTTTCCACATGGCAGAAAACAACGCCGTCAAAAGTAATTTAAAGATCACAAATAAAATTAAAAATCAGACTTTTACCAAGGTATATAGTAAAGATTATATGTTCTGGCATAAAGTTCAAGTTCAACAGCAAGACAAGGAGAAGGTGGAGGAGCAAGAAGAGAAGAAAGTGAATGAGAAAGAAGAGAAGCAGGTGAAGAAACAAGACAAGAAAAGAAAAGAAAAAGAAGTGGAATACACCGGGAAATGGATGCTTTTTTTAGATAAAAAGGTAATGGATATAAACAAGCTAACAACCCTTGACCGATGCTGGTTCAAAATAGTGAAACTTGTAAACAATAACGCGATGTGGTATGCTGCATGTACCACCCCAATAAACGACGAAATTCCAATCTATGCCACACGCAAAGTTATCCAGTGTTTCACTCGGGACTACAGGAACATACATGACGTACAGCGTGTGGCTGATCTCCTCAGGGAAGTGGTTGATTACCGAAAACCTATGTATTACGCAACCACAGTTGCCACCCTTAAACTTCCACCCATTGAGTATGATTTACCCGAGATATACAAAAGTGATCCAGATGGCTCATTTTATGAGCAAGATGAGAAAAACGGATGGAAACTTGTAAGATATGAATGAAATAAATAATAAAGTTATGAAATAATAAGTCATATGCAAGATAGACAGCAAAATTCGTTGTTTTAAATTGAAATCAAAGTAAATTATTTTAAAGGGGAAAAAATTACAATTTGCTAATTCCATAATGTATGCCTTACGTTCTAAAATAATTCCAATTAAATTTTCTTTAAATAAACAACTGAGAAGATTTTTAAGAGGAAACAAAATTATCTTTGGGATTTAAGTTAAACAATTTTAACTAAGAATCTGGATCGGTGTGATTATAATAATAAAAAAAAATACAAAACATAACTTTGCTGTTTAAATAACGGAATACTGTTTAGCTAAACAGCAGTTCAACAAAACACTATTCAGTTATTGTTAACATGATGTGAAATCGAAATCGAAAGTAAAAATAAATAAATAAATAATGACACCCTGAATTTCAATTTGTAAAATATTACTTTGAATATTGTTTTTCTACATCAAATTTTGCACAGCTGTCTTGTAAATCTTATTTCCCTAATTACAAATATTATCCAGACAGGTAATATTTGTCGTTTCAGAAGCTAATACATTTAAGTTGTTGTCTTTGCAATTTTATAAGAAATTCACTTTCAGTTGCTGTTCTACTTAGGAAAAATTGACATTTTTAGTGAATTTATAAGCCAACATCTAAAGTGTACTGATTTCCACAAATGAATATGCAGTGATAAATAACCGAGAAAAACATGGATAAATGTTATTTTATCATAACGTAAATGACGAATGCAATTTGTCATATAGTTAATATATTATTCGAAATATGATGTATTAAGGTTTAGGCATTAATCTACTTAAGATGAATACGTAAATATCTGTGGTTTAGCAGTTCGGTAGATAACTTCTTGTATTGAGACGACATGTTTTAGAATAATTAACGCGTTTAATAATAGAAGCAAATATATTTCTACAAGTTTCGTACTTTCTTAGGTCGTCACACTTACATTTTCAGAGGTACTAACAAGTCATACAAAAAAAAAAAAAAAAAAAACTAGAAACGACTAACTGCACATATTAGATTTAAACAGAACTTCAAAGTTGGCACATATAAATAAGTAATACTTATTTTTAACGCTATGCCACGTTCTGTAGCATAGCGAGTATCGTATCCACGGTCCGTGGCAGATTTTAATTAAAGTAGACGAACTTGATGTTGAATGAAGCATTGATTTCTGGAATTGTTTGGGAATCCTTAGCATTTTAAATGCTTTTTTGAACTTTTTTGTAAAACAGTTAAGACCAATATGAGGCGTTTTGTTTATTGATAAACTACTTGATAACTTGTAGTAGTTTAGTAATTGTATTGGATGCCACCCTGATTTATGCTGTCTTTCTTTTTGGAAGTGTTTTACATGTTCAGACATTGCTGATCTTCCCAGACCTTTTCGTCTGGCCTATATAGAAAATGCCACAGGATCGTCATGATTAAACTATTATTATGAGTTAGAGCAGTGGTCGCCAAAGTGGTCGATATAACATTGTTATGGATCGATTCGGGCTCAGGGATCGATTGGGGGTCGATAGAAAAATATAAGACATCATTGTGCGGGTAATATTTAATTCGGTTAATTTGGATTACCTCCATCCTGAATGAAAACGCAATTAAGAGTGAATCGTGGAAGCAGTGACGTGAATAGGACCTGTAAGATGGAGTAAGGTCATGAAAATAGTTACGGAAGCCAATCAAGTAGGCCAAAATGACGTATTTACCAATAAACGGATGTTTGCGTTTCCCGCCCGGTCGGCGCGGCAGGAGCGAGATTGCAACACGTGCTCGGTTGCTTATTTACATATACTTACACGTATTCGAACCCAGTCTCATTTTTGCGCACATCGACATGCAAGTGAGCGTTAATTCTAAAATTCATCAACATACATATTAGACAATATTAAAATTACGTAATAGTAAAATAGAGGAGGTCGATAAAAAGTCAAGAAACTCTTGAAGGGGTCGACGGTCAAAGACGTTTGGCGAACCTCTGAGTTAGAGCATACAAGATGTTCATTACTTCAATGTACAGGAATAAAGAACTGCACTGAAGGCATAACCTCGTCTTTAGTGGTTATGAGCGTAAGTCGATCAACAAAATGTTTAATACACCTCTGACATCTTCTTTACTTAAACAAGATTTTATGAATGTCATGTTAAATGAAAATGTTAGAGACAAAATAGCTTGATCTATGGTTACAACATTAAAGTCGTGTTTTTACCATTGCATAAAATCTGCAGATTCTAACATCCACCAAAACCTCCACATCACCCCATAAAATACTAAATTTTTATGAGATTCATTGCTTTTGTGGTATTTGCTACCAGCAAAATCCAAGATTTTACTATCTTTGCCCTCAGATGACCGTAGTTAGCGAGATTCCAATATTTTAAATGCAGTGAACACTGCATTTCGATTTTTAAAAAAATAATTAGCTCTTTAATCATTGGAATTCTACTTAGCACATTTCTTTATCCATTTAATGAGTGTGCCACTCAATTTTACTTGCCGAGCTGTGTTCTGCACCAACATTCCACTGACATTTCAAGATATTTCATGTAGATTCAGGATTTTATAAACGATGATTAATTCAAGCAGTGGTCCAACTGACCTGTCTCACGTTTTGTATGGAAATGAAGTAATACTGTTGAATGGTGGCGATCTACTTTGTTCATACCTCCTCGTTAACGTCTTCCTCATGAAGAGTAAACGCAACACACTATTTACGTTAACCATCGAAATCACAGAAATTAAGAGATGATGTCAGTAGCTGAAACCTTTATGATGCAATCGAGCTTGTAGATGATGCAAGCTCAGTTGGTTGAATTATTGATCAACTATCAATGATATTTTGTCACCTTCGTTTATTATTTGTCTTTTTTTTCATATTCGTATCTTTTTTCCTTGAAGATATTTGGTCATTCTTCTTTAAAGATATATTGTCTTTCTTCTTTTAATATATATATTCTAGACAGGTATAATACATTCTGAAAAATGTGATCTAATCTCATAATCTAACGAGTTGTTTGGAAAATATTATGCTATATTCTTCTATATTCCTTTTGAAAAGGGGTTTGTCCGAGAGGAGAAAAAAGATAATTCAGTCACAAACTGAACTAACTTTTCTCCTCTGAGATTCCTAAGAAAAATATTATTGTCCAGTCGACGCTTCTTCCAATGGAGATCTGATGCCTATTGGAACATTGGATTCCCCCATAACCACCAACTTACCATGATTGGTTTAACTTTTTGCATCCTCTACCATGTAATTGATGTCAATGAATTGAAACACCTTTGCAGTGTTTTAATTTAAATCTAGTTTCAATTCTATTATAAAGTTTCAAGTAACAGATAATAGAATTTTTAAGTCTATTATCTGTTCCGAGTTTTTTCATGTTTCTGCGCGGCTTACGATGTCCCATTTCATTGTTTTTGCTGTCATCTCCCCTGCTTTTGTAGCCTGCCTCCTGTTATGATCGTACTCAAAGTTCGATTAGAAAATGTGCCTTTTTATGAAATTTTTGGTATGTATTTTCTCTCTCAGTTTGAGGCCTTATATTGCAGAATATTTTCTTTCTGTGCTAGCCATTTAGCGGAATGGCATTTGTTATTCCAGAAAAACGATTCAGCAATTATAAGAGGATTTATTCCTTTGCTTCATCTAAAGATTGAATATTCTCTTTCATGGTGACCCAATCCATCTTGGGAAAAACATTGAAGTGGTGAGGAATTTTACTTTGTCTGTTGTCTTGGTAACTACTCCTTGTTCAGCAAAATCTCCCAGTATATACATTTTTTGGGTCATTTAGAGCAATCAAATCATAAATTTCACTACGTAGCAACCCATGAGGAGAAAAGATACACATATTTTCTATAAATTGAATCTGTATTCTCGTTGGTATTAGAGATGAAAAACATCATTTATGATTAAATACCTCACATGTTTTTCTCTATACAGTTGTATGGATTTCAGCAAGTAACAAAATCAGACAGTAGTTTCGAAAATGGTTTCGAATACTTCGAATTATAGTTGTAGCAGTTAAAGGTTACGAATATATTTTATATTAATGGGGTACGTTCTACTTACCAGTTGTCTGATTGTTTTTGTTGTTTTTTTTAGCGGGGGGGGAGGGTGTAAAACCCGACTTTCGAGGAAATCCTTCCATTTCTATATGCGACCGGCTAACTCACTTTCAGATGAATGGACTTCTTAAGTCCTTGGCGGGATACGGGCGCAGGTATTTCTTAACCGAAGGAAAAATATTTGATTATGCTAGCAACAACCGCACTACGGATGGGTATGTTTGTGAAGCACGATTGCGATAGCAGGAGAAATGCAGTATTTTTGATGTTTTCATGCATTTAATATAAATTCCATTTAATTGTTTAGTATTAATTACCTCCTTTCAAGAGAATCCTCATCTCATGAGGCAAAAAGTTTATGGCACACTGAATTCATATTTCAATGTCGAATGTATGTTGTTGAAGTCCTGTTATTAAGAGATTTTTCGTGTTGTATATTTTACAGAACAAAAAAACTGTTGTATAAAATTAGTTTTGCAAACCCATTAAATACAACAGTGCTAAAAGTTCTGAGAAGAGGGATTAAGACAAGTATGACAAGATTATGACAAGCTCAACATGACAAGTTTTGCTCTTAATTCGAATTATTGTACTAACAGCAAGTGATGAATAAAAACAAAATAAAAATAAAAAACTTCTGCACATAATTAAAATAACCTAAATATTCAAAATATTTGTATTTGTGTTATCTTCACTAAATTAGAAAATCAGAAGTAATTCAACATGAATTTATAACAGCAATACTGAACATTGAAAGTTACATTCAGGTAAGAACACAATAATCCGAAGTGAAGTATTGTTCATTATTTCCTAAGCATTTCGTCTGGGTATACTTTTAGCTTGATTACATTACTGTAACATCTCTATGGCCTACTAGAAATCAAACTCCGTGCGCAGTCAATATAGCAAAGTACCTCATGTTCTCATCCACTTCATAATTTTCGTGCTTGGTATCTTCTTCCGTTGTTTTTTTTCATCAAAAGCCAGCAGTAATCTATCGATTAAAAATGGCGACTGTTACCATGCTATAGTTACATTCCTAAAAAATTTCCTTCTTGTATGTGCACTGTGTTTGACTTTGGAAACTTTGGAATGAGAAAAAAATAATAACATATGGATGGAATACGCAATTTAATTATGATTTTATTTGAAAATTACTGGAAGAATCTGTAATAAAGGAAAACCTTATGTTTCGTTGGATGATATGGTGCAGAGTCAGGGTTAAATGCAAACTTTTCAAATGCACCAAATTATTCACTTAGGGTTGAAATTTGAGGTAAATGTTTCTTTATAAATATGATCAACCAACCTATTTAATTCGATAAACGACGTTAAACGAAACGAATCCATTTGAGAAGAAAACAAAGCATATTGCAACCTTGTTGAAGATTATTGTAGGTCTACAACGTCAACATACTGAGTTCTGTTTGAGCTACAGGTTACAGTTTGACCCATCCAAACGAAAGAATTGATCTTTCATCGTAATTATACTTAACATATTTCTTAGCATATTTCGAAGTGCAACACGCATGTTTTAGACAAATATTTTCCCCGCTTTTGGACGATACATTTTAAATTGTTTTTTCCTAACAGATTTATTTCGCCCTACTTGCCATGTCCAGAGAGTAGTACCAACTTTGCATTAACCTTTTAACGTTTATCGTTTATCGCAGCCTTATGATTTTATAGTGATAGTCAATTGGAGCAGTGACCTTTGTTTTCTTAGATACTGCAAGACTCCTTCACTTCCAAGTTTCTACTTTACATAATCTGTTCTTCATTTTGTCTGGAGATTAAGCAATAATTTTGAATGATGGCAATCCAATTTTATTATTTTGAAGATAATCGTAAAAGCTGAAGCTTGCTCAGTTATGATCAACTGAGCCTCAAATGATGCAAACTCAGTTGTTGATCGAATTATGAAAAAATGGTCTTGCTGCTCCATTCGATAATTGTTGTGAGATTTATTCGTTTCAATTTTTTTAAATTTATTACTTCTCATTAAAACGAAAATTAAAATTTTCACATTATTTGTAATGGTTTATTCTAGATTGCCTTTGTTTTCCCATGGATGAATGCAAAACGGATAATACCGATAATAACAAATAATTCTATTGTAAAAAATTAATCGCTTTATCTGTTCTAATAATTAGTTTAATTTTAATTGAATTTGTATAATTATTTTGATGAGAATTTCATTTTTAAATGATACATATTCTTTACAGAGGAGAAGAATTGTCTTTCAGAGAATTAATCTGCTAATATTTCTTTTGCAGATTTTCTTTCCACATGGCTGAAAACAACATCATTAGAAATGATTTCATGATTCCAAGTAGAATTACAACTCAGGCTTTTATCCAGGTGTATAGTAAAGATTATAAGCTCTGGCATAAAGTTGAAAAGCAACAAGAAATCAAGGAGCAGGTGAAGGGGCAAGAAGAGGAGAAAGAAGATAAAAGAAAAGAAAAGGGTGTGCAATGTGAGGATTTAGAGGACATTACCGAAGGAAAATGGATGATTTTTTGAATAAAACGAAAACGGATATGAAAGGTCTAACAGCTCTTGATCGATGCTGGTCCAAGATAGTGAGACTTGTAAATGATAACGCCATGTGGTGTGCTGCATGTTCCACTGCAATAAACGACGAAACTGCACCCAATCCCAGAAGGGCAGTTATCCAGTGTTTCACTCGGGATTACACGAACACACATGACGTGCGGCGTTTGGCTGATCTTCTCTGGTCAGTGGTTGACTACCAAAGATCCATGTATTACAAAACCGAATCTACCACCTTTATACGTGAATTCAGAGTGTATGGATATAACCGCATATCGGTATACAGAAGTGATCCCGATGGTTCATTTTATGTGCGAGGTGAAAAAAACACATGGAAACCTATACGGTATGGATAACATAAATAAAAATGTTATGAAATAATACGTTATATGCATAATAGAAAGCCAAATTTGTCATGTTTTATACTGAAATGAAAGCAACTTGTTTTAAGTGAATAAAATAAAATAAGTTTGCTAAATTTTATAATGTATGGCTGCGCTCAAAAATTCCATTTAAATTTTCTTTAAATAAACCGCTAAAGAAGAATTTAAAAGGAAAGAAAATTATCTTTCGGATTCAAGCTGAAGAGTTTAATATATTATTAAACTCTTCAGCTACTAATAATACATGTAGTTAATATATTATTCGAAATATAATATATTAATTTTTATGCATCAATTTACTTTAAGATTAATACGTAAGTTTCTGTAGTTTAGCAATTCTGTAGAATTTCTCCGATGTTGAGATCGCATGTTTTTACACTATTAACTCGTTTAATAAAATGAGCAAAGATTTCGTATAGTTCATAGTTTCTTAAGTCGTCAGACTTACATTGTCAGAGGTACTAACAAATTTTATACACAAGAAAAGAAAAACAGAAGACTAGAAACAACTAACTACACATACTAAATGCTAGCAGAACTTCACAATTGGCACATACAAATAAGTAACCAGAATAAAAATACTAAATTCATTACTCTATCCGTGTAGGTAGAATACTAGTTTCTGCTGTCACATTCTGTAGCATCGCGCGTATCGTATCCTCGATACGTGGCAGATATAATTTTTGACGCAAGCAGACTGACTTCATGTTGAATCATGAGTTGATTTCTGGTATTGTTTGGGAATCCTTAGCATTCTAGATGTTTCCTTGAACTTTCTTGTAAAACAATTATAGTCATTATAAGGCGTTTTTGTTTCTTGCCAAACTACTTGATAACGTGTAATAGTTTGGTATTTTATGACCAAGCTATTACAATATTTATATAAATATAAAAATTGTAATTTATAATATTGGATACCAACCTGATTTATGCTGTCTTCGTTTTTCGTCTGAACACGAATTTTATATGTTCATATATGATAATATTCCCAGACCTTTCCGTTTAGCCTGCATAGAAAATACCACAAGGCCAGCATGATTAAAACACTACGAGTTAGAGCATACAAGATGTCTTCAATTTACAGGAATAAAGAACTGTGCTACTTAAGGGATAACTGCACTCTTAATGGTTATGAACCCAAGACGACCAGCAAAATACTTAATAGACTCCAGACAGCTCCTTGACTTAAACAAGAGTTTAAGAATGCATTCACGCTACCTTACATCACGAATGTTAAGTGGTGAAGTTAAAGCGGTTTACTTACAAAGCGACAAAGCGGTAAAGTTACTTTGTGAGTACAGAATTCGAGTGGCTTTTTTAAAATTACATAAAAATCTCTAGATTCTAACATCAATCAAACCCTCCACCTCATCCCATGAAAAAACTAGGCGTTTTTGAGATTCCTTGCTCTTGGGGCACTTGCTACCGGACACCAGCAGGACCTAAAAGATTGCTAACTGAGCTCTTACCAACCATCGCGATATTCCCATATTTTTTCCTTTTCCGATATATTTAATCTTCAAATTGTACGTGAATAATATACCAGTGTAAAATGAAAAATTCTGTAATTTTTAGTAATCATAGCTTTTTATCTGGATAACGGGTTTAAGAGTCATCATTTAATTGCATTCTTTGTAACAACCTTAATCAGTGTATACGCGATCTACTTAATTATGTTATGTCTGTAAAGACTGCATTTTGATTTAAACAAAATAAAGCTCAAGTTAGTCATTGGAATTCTACTTAGTATATTTCTTTTTCCATTTAATAAGTGTGCCACCCAAGTTTATAGCCAAAAATACAGCAGCTTTTTCCATAGGTAAATACGCTTTGCCAATACTTCTTCCCTACCCGATGCCTAACAGTACTGCTACTTGCTAAATTTTCTGTCTTTTGTACTAACATTCCACTGACATTTCAAGATATTTCATGGAGAAGTATAATTTTAGACAGAGATGATTAGTTCAAAGTGGTCCGACTCACATGTCTCACGTTTCGTTTGGAGATCAAATAATACTGTTTGAATGTTGACGATCCACTTTGCTAATACCTCCTCATTAACATCTTCCTCATGAAGAGTAAATGCAATACACGATTTACGTTAATCATCGTACTCACAGTAGTGGGCGATGATGTTAGCAGCTTTTATATTCTTATATGATGCAGTCGCGCTTGTAGATGACGCAAACTGTTATAGGATGAATTGTGCAAAAAATGCTAAATTTTTTAACGTTTCGTTTTCTCATGGATGAACACAAATTAAGTAGGACAATAGCTACACAGACAAAATCGTGATTTCACTATAATTCTACTAGGTGTAATCGCTTTATTTTTTCAAGTAATTAAGCTATTCGTATACTGAATTGATATGATCAGGTTGTTGATAACAATTGTAAAATCTTACATATTCTTCATAAAGGACAAATATTTTTCTTTCACATAACTACTCTGCTGATATTCCTTTTTTATGTGATTTCCACTCACGAAAGGTTATATGCCTATAACTGATTAATATATGAGTGGGTTAGAATTTTTTTTCTATTTTATTAATATTTTCTTTGCTTTATGTTTTTTGCAGGTTTTCTTTTCAAATGGCAGAAAGCACCACCGAAATAAATGATTCAATGATTCCAAGTAAACTTTCAACTAAACCCTTCATCCATGTCTATAGTAAAGATTATCTGCTTCATCATAAAACAGATGGACGTGGAGAAGATGAGGCATTCCAAATGGCAGAATACAACATCGAAATAAATGATTCAATGATTCCAAGTAAAATTAAAAATAAGCCTTACATCCACATCTTTAGTAAAGACTATCTGCTTCATCATAAAACAGGACATCGCGAAGATAAGGAGGAGGAGGAATTGGAAAAGGGGGAAGAGATGGCGGAAGAGCAAGAGGAGGAAGAGGAAAAAAGAGAAGTAGATTACAACGATGAGGATTTAGAGAAAATTACTGAAGGAAAATGGATGCTGTTTTTGAATAACACGGTAACGGATATAGACGGTCTGACGGCATTAGACCGATGCTGGTTGAAGATAGTGAAACTTGTAAACGATAACTTAATATGGTGTGCAGTATGTTCAACAGTAGTAGTTCACGAAACTTCAAATAACCCCACATGCGGAGTTGTCGTCTGTTTCACTAAGGATTATAGCGATAAACGTGACGTAGGGCGTGTGGCTGATCTTATCCGGTCAGTGGTTGACCACCGAAAATCAATGTATTACAAAACCTACATTGCCACCCGTAAACGTGGATACAGAATGTTTGGATATAGTCATATAACGACATACAGAAGTGATTCAGATGGTTCATTTTATGAGCGAGATGAACAAAACAGATGGAAAACTATATATATTAGTGGGAAAATAAAGAAAGAAATTGAGAATTAATAAGAATGGGAAAACAAACAAAAAAAAAAGATACAGTCGCCATTCTAGCAAAATGAAAGTAAATGTTTTAACATATATATGAGGAGAAGGTCTAAACTAGTATTTAAAGCATTATTTTGAATTACGTGTATTATTTAGATGATTTTCATTTATCTGAATACGTTATGTACTTAATTTTAGAGAAGGGTCAATTGAATATTATTAATATTGGTAAAATATTTCGAATCAAATGTTTAAATAAAATGAGATTAAGAGAAATAAAACATTTAATAAAAATAAAGTTGATTTTATTTCTCTTTAAAGAATAAAACCGAATTTATTTTCTATTTCTTTTCTTTCTATTTCTTTTCTTTCTATTTCTTTTCATTCTATTTTTATTCTAATTTCTTTTTTTATTTTTTCTCTTTTTTGCTTATTTTCTATGTTGAAATTTGGGACTAAATTTTGTGTAGTTTTAACTTTTTTAAAACAGTAAACAGAAGGTTCGCTCTTGGTCATTGCGGAAGTTGGATGTACTCCTGAACAACATGATTGGATGAATTGTGACAAGAATACTGCAGACAACTTCTTCGACTTCCTGTTTCTTATCGTTTCTAACGTTACTGTGAGTTCTTCGTTTGATTTTCTGTGTTACATAGTTAAAGAAAACTGAGTTTCTTGTAATAGATAAAAACCCACACAGCTATATTTAATATTTCTTTAAAATTTTAAGGAATTCTGAAAGAATAAATTACAATATAGTTTTCTATAAACTTTAAAAATAAATAACTAATTCCCGGTGCTGTGGTACTGTATCAAGAAGTACGGCAGTTGTTACTTTATTATTCGCAATATTATGTACCATTTTTTTCTTCTTGATTAAAATATTTTGAAGATAATGGCTCATTGTCGTAATCTCTTCCAATATTTTCTATGAAAATTTTCATAGGGTTTCTTATATATATATATATATATATATATATAGATCTGTTTTATCTCCGTTATTATTCAATCTGTATATATCTGATTTTCCCGTCACTACGTCAAGGAAATTTTGTTATGCCGACGATATAGCAATAACTACACAGCATAAATGCATAAGTCGTACAGAAGAAATTCGAAAAGCTGACTTAAGTATTCTGGATGAATATTTTAAAAGATGGAGACTCTGTTTAAATAGGAGCAAAATGGTAATATCTTGTTTTTATTTAAATAATGACTTAGCAAATGTGAAACTAAATATTGAATTGCACAACACTATACTTCCATATAATACATTCTCTAAGCACTTGTGAGTCACACTTGACCGTTCTCTCACTTTCTGGCAACATCTTTCAAACTTGGCATATAAACTAAGGACACGTAATAATATCCTACAGAGACTCTGTGGCACTACCCGGGGTTCTAAAGCCTCTACTCTTCGGACTACAGCCCTGGCTTTGGTATTCTTAAGTGCTGAATATTGTGCTCCTGTGTGGCTAAATAGCCTTCACACAAGGATTATCAATTCTCAATTAAACAATAGCTTAAGATTAATTACAGGCTCTATTAGATCGACCCCAACATATTGGTTACTTCTTTTAGCAGGCATTATTCCTAAAGAACTACGTAGATTGAATTCCTTAGTCCGTGAATTCCAAAAAATTGCTGGTAATCCGAACTTACCTATCCATCAGGATCTCCCAACGCTTAACATCAATAGATTGAAATCTCGCCATCCATCACTACGAACAGCAGAATAACTAGTGCTAAATAATTTTAATCCTTTATCAAAGTGGGAAGAAACATGAAAGGAAAATACGAAAGAACATTTGCATAACATATTTAAAGGTGATCAAATCATCACAGGTTCAGATCTACCTTGCAAAACATGGACGGTACTAAATAGAATACGGACAAATCATGGCCTATGTGGAAATGGAACAGACAAACATCTACAGAACGTGACTGTGGTGCTCCACGACAGACTATACAACATATTGTAACAGAATGCATCTTCCGTGCTTATCAGAATGACTGGAATGACTTTTTACAAGCAGCATCTGAAGCTGTGACCTGGATTAAGAACTTAGATCTGAATTTATAATGATATATATATTTCTTTTCCTTATTATAACATATTAAGACTTTTACTTTTAATTCTTATTTTAATTTTACAACTTCTACGATTAGATCTGTGTTTTCCTTCAAAGTTTTAACTTAAAATATTTTAAATTCTTCAATTCTGTTAATATATAATGACATAATGATTCTCTTTTTTAACATCATGTTTTTGTCATGAACTATACAGGGTATTCGGGATAAATTTGACATATGTATAATTAATTATATTTTTCCGTAAGTTACATGTATTAACACACACTTCTCTTCATTTAAAAGTTTGGACCCTTCTTCATTCATATACAAGATGTCAGAAAGGATGGATAGCTGGAACCCACCTGAATCATGGAAGAGAATAACTTGTATCATGATGATTCGTGCCCGCCATCAAAATAAGGATATTACGACTGCTGCCCAATGCTCCCTGAATACAGTAAAAACAATCAGGCATGAACTAGAGACTTGCAATGGTGACTACGAGGATGTAGCAAGAAGAAAGATCCCTAGCAGACGATCTGATTGCGTTCGTACAGCAGAATTCCTCGCAAATCTGCAGGAACAGGTGTTGAAGAACCCTGGCATTGGAATTCGGGCTTTGTTCGTGGAGTTGCTAACTGTAGTCAAGCCCTGGATAACAAGGGTAGCCAATGGTAGGCCGTATGTATGGCAGCAGGATTCGGCCCCTTGCCACACCTCTGGGAAAAGTCAAAAATGGTTGTCTGAAAATTTCTACGACTTCACCAGTCCAAATGTTTGGCCTCCAAACTCCCCAGACCTTAACCCCATGGATTATTTTGTATGGGGCGCAGTTGAAAAAGACACCAATCGCACTTCCAGTAATACAAAAGCCCAGTTAATGGATAAAATTAAAACAGTTTTTGCGGCCCTTCCCAGGGAGACTGTAGCATCAGCTTGTTCGAGGTTCCGAAGCAGAATTGAAGCTGTGATCGATGCTAATGGTGGTTATTTTGAGTAAATCTTGTTGATAGTATTGTAATTAACTCTGCCTGTAATGTTTTTTTGTCAATTCATTAAATTTAATAGATACAAAGAAGATTTTCTTTTTCCTTACGAAACTGTCAAATTTATCCCGAACACCCTGTATATATATATATTCAAAGATACCAAGTGATTTTATATTTTAAATTGTTCAATTCTGTTAATATATAATAATAATAATGACATCATGATTCTCTTATATATATAGAGGGTGTCCCAAAATTCACGCAAGAAGTAATTTTGATAGAAAACACAGTTTTTTTGTTAAAAATTGTAATTTCTTATTGATTCATAAAGTATACAGTATAGGGTTATGCATGGAATAGCATATCGGGTAAATGGCCTCCACGGCTTTGCTGGCACATACGCACTCTTTTGGCGAAATTTTCCATGATCGTTTTGCATAAATGTGGCTGAATTTCGTTGATAGAGAGCTCAATTTCCTCCTTCAAGGCGTGGATGGTCGTGGGCTTGTTGGCATAAACCTTAGACTTCAAAAAACCCCAAAGAAAAAGTCCAACGTCGTTAAGTCACATGATCTGGGCGGCCAATTCTGATCACCAAAACGGGAAATTACACGACCAGGAAATGACTCATGCAGTAATTGAATTATTTCTCGGGCTGTATGGCATGTGGCACCGTCTTGTTAAAACCACATGTCGTCCACATCCATAGCTTGCAATTTAGGCACAAAAAACTGGATTATCATGTCGCGATAGCGAGCACCATTAACTGTTATTGCCTAATCAGCCGCATTTTCGAAGAAGAATGGACCGATGATGCCTCCAGCCCAAAATCCACACCAAACAGTAACATGTTGTGAATGCATTTGTTTCTCAACAATCACTCGTGGATTTTCTGAACCCCAAATGCGACAATTTTGTCGATTAACGAAGCCATCAAGATGAAAATGAGCCTCATCGCTTAAGATGATTTTCTTCGAAAAATAAGCATCCACTTGTTGTTGTTGTTCCATAATCCATTCAACGAACTCTCTTCACTGTGTGTGGTCATTTTTAATAATCCTGAACTGTCAGCTATCACGCTGTCTTTTTTTTTTCGTTGGCAACACTTTACCGCACAAATGGCGCTAAATTTAAATCTTCCGTGAATTTTGGGATACCCTGTATATATACAGGGTGTTCGGGATAAATTTGACATATTTATAATTAATTATATTTTTCCGTAAGTTACATGTATTAACACACACTTCTCTTCATTTAAAAGTTTGGACCCTTCTTCATTCATATACAAGATGCCAGAAAGGATGGATAGCTGGAACCCACCTGAATCATGGAAGAGAATAACTTGTATCATGATGATTCGTGCCCGCCATCAAAATAAGGATATTACGACTGCTGCCCAATGCTCCCTGAATACAGTAAAAACAATCAGGCATGAACTAGAGACTTGCAATGGTGACTACGAGGATGTAGCAAGAAGAAAGATCCCTAGCAGACGATCTGATTGCGTTCGTACAGCAGAATTCCTCGCAAATCTGCAGGAACAGGTGTTGAAGAACCCTGGCATTGGAATTCGGGCTTTGTTCGTGGAGTTGCTAACTGTAGTCAAGCCCTGGATAACAAGGGTAGCCAATGGTAGGCCGTATGTATGGCAGCAGGATTCGGCCCCTTGCCACACCTCTGGGAAAAGTCAAAAATGGTTGTCTGAAAATTTCTACGACTTCACCAGTCCAAATGTTTGGCCTCCAAACTCCCCAGACCTTAACCCCATGGATTATTTTGTATGGGGCGCAGTTGAAAAAGACACCAATCGCACTTCCAGTAATACAAAAGCCCAGTTAATGGATAAAATTAAAACAGTTTTTGCGGCCCTTCCCAGGGAGACTGTAGCATCAGCTTGTTCGAGGTTCCGAAGCAGAATTGAAGCTGTGATCGATGCTAATGGTGGTTATTTTGAGTAAATCTTGTTGATAGTATTGTAATTAACTCTGCCTGTAATGTTTTTTGTCAATTCATTAAATTTAATAGATACAAAGAAGATTTTCTTTTTCCTTACGAAACTTTCAAATTTATCCCGAACACCCTGTATATATATATATATATATATATATATATATATATATATATATTATGTATTTATTATGTATTCAAGATACCAAGTGATTTTATGTGAACTTGGTTTTTAATCCTGTTTCCCAAGAAAGCAAACAAGAAAGTCAAGTTTGCACCTGCAAGTCTAAGGCAACTGATCCCTAAGGTAGTGTCAGTAGAGGCAACTCGTGGTAAAGGTGATTAAAACTCTGATCACTATCCTTTCTACATCTATCTCTCATCCTGAGATTTTATTTATAATTATTTATTTATAAGTTTTTTTATTTATTTATTTATGAGATTTTATTTATAAGTTCTGCATTACTTCACTCTTAGCATTTCAGGTCTGGCTCTCACTGATGAGACCTTAACAAAGGTCGAAACCGGTATGGGTAGTGACCATTGCCTTTAATGTTTAGCATCATATACCTCCGTAAGGGGATGTGCTTTACATTAGAGGAAAAATACTAAGAATAACGATCAGAGCTTTATCCACCTTCACCACGAGTTGCCTCGACTGGCACTACCTTAGGGATCAGTTGCCTTAGACTTGCAGTACTTGCAGGCGCAAACCTCACTTTCTTGTTTGCTTTCTTGGGAAACAGGATTAAAAACCAAGTTCTCATATACAATCACTTGGCATCTTGAATATATAATATATACCCAAGTTAAAACTTTATATATATATATATATATATATATATATATTGTCATTCAAACTGTGTACACTTTAAATACTGCTGTATTTATAGTGTACACAGCATTGAAAAGAACATTAATAGGCTTCTTTGTGGATCAGCTATTCGTTGGGGTGTTTTCTAATCAATATATGAAACTGAACATAAATAAGAAACAAGGTTAGAAATGGATAACTGAGAGAATAAAGCGTTCAAAAAAAAAAAAAAAAAAATATATATATATATATATATATATATATAGCTGTGGAGTTTATTTCAGCTATTATTTCATATATAATTTTTATTCCGTTAAAAAAGCTTTGTTGCTTTCTAGTTCATATTGAAATTGTCCAAGTAAAGTTTATTTGTGAGTCATAACTTCCCTTGCTTTGGATTCTCAGTCTGAACAGTAATTGGAAACTGTTTATATGGTTTCAGTAATTCATTCGAAAGAAACTTTCTATAGCATTCCTAAGAAATGTGAATTACGTTACTGGAGTATTTTTGAATGACTGAAAACAAGGGTTCCATGAAAGAACAGAACATGATATAACAGAACATGAAAGTACAGAATATGAAGAAACAGAACAACGAAAGAACAGAACTGTGACAGAACAGAACAGAACAGCGAAGGAACAGAACTGACAAAACAGAATTATGACAAATAGAATCATGACAAATCAGAACAGGGGGAAAATAAAACATTTATTTTTATTATTATTATTATTATTTATTATTTTATTATTATTTATTATTGTGGTATCTCTATATGTTGTATAGATTTTTAATCACTGCAGGTTGTCCATTCGGCATCAATGTATAGTTCTACAACATTTAAATGAGCAATTCCTTCACAGATACCCCGTGGCTCCTTATCGGTTTTGTCAAAACTTATCCTGATGTACAGAATAATGGGATGAAACATTTTCGTTCTAGCAAAAATACAAATAAACTGTGTGCCTACATTTCCAAGAATACTGAGTAATTACAGGGGTACTTCTTAAGAACTGAGCGGCTTACCAGATTATAGCATTACCAGGAATAGGTACTCTTTCACTCAACGCCCCTAATGCAGTTTCTAGTAAGTTTGCAATATAACACTTTTACTTAGTGTCCTTTTGCATCTTCTGTTAGATATTTAGCGTGGCATTTGAATTTTTGTTGTTAAAACGTCTTAGCAATCGTATCGTCAGTTTGCCAGAATAAAAGGGTGATCCATCTTCCACATATTCACTGTAGACATACAATTTATTCGCAAGGTAAGCATCCATACGCATTTATAATCATATCGGCGGTTACTTATCTGCCCATATAATTTACTAGTTAGTTTAGTACTATGACAAATCTTGAATATAAAATTAATAATAAATTTATTTTTTAACAGATCTATTATCATGGAATTTTCACTGACACAGAAAGGAAATCAAGTTCTACTGTACCAAGGATATGAATATACCAAGTATAGGGAAAACGAGAGTGGAGTGATTACCTGGAGATGCAGAGTCTACTTTGCCACCAAATGCAGGGCATTCTCGAGGACACAGGAAGAAAATATCATTGGAGAGGTCCCACAACACTGCCATGATTCTAATCCTCAAAAAGCACATGCAATCATTTTAAAGGCTAGACTGAAGCAAGACATGAAGGCAGTGGTGCAACTCCGAGGAATGTTATGGGAAATATCTTATCAGAAGTGAATAGGGGTGTTTTGGAACACTTACCAAAGCAATCCTCGCTCACGAGAAGTCTTTTTAAACATAAAGAAAATACTTATATTCCCAATCCAGCTACAACTGATTTTCATATCCCAGAGACCTCATTTTGTATGATATGGGAGCTGATGACCTAGAAAGAATATTGATATTGGCAATTGGGAATGATGATCTGCTCTCATAATTAGACAAGGATGTCATTTATGGAGACGGAACATTTGATAAAGCACCTAGCATCTTTTTTCAGCTGTATACATGGCATGTTAAGATTGGCAATTCATATCCTCCATGTATTTATTTTCTTTTGCAAAAAAATAATATGGATACATACAACAGAATGTGTACCATATTCCAACAATTGTTGCCCAATATAACACCCATTCCCAAAAGATTCTGCTGGACTTTGAAAAAGCATGTATGTCTGCTACTCAAGTTGCTTTTCCACAAGCAGAAGTAAAAGGGTGCTACTTTCACCTTTGCCAGAGTGTTAATAGGAAGATCAACAGTGTTGGCTTAAAGGAAGTGTACGAGTCTGATATTGACATGAAGTTGAAGTCCTTACCTGCTCTCTCCTTTGTGCCAATAACAATAAGAACTGTCTTTGACCAACTAGCTGCCACATTTCCAGATGAGGATAACTACAATGACGTTCTCACATATTTCGTCTCAACCTACATCGAAGGAGTTGCAGGAAGATCACCTCTCTTTCCAATTAAAATATGGAATCATTTTGAGGCTGCTGCTGCTGCTGAGAGATGTCCTAAGACTACAAATTGTTGTGAAGGTTTTCACAACGCCTTAAACTCATTGTTTCATTGTAGTCACCCAAGTATTTGGAACCTATTAGATGGATTAAGACGAGATATAGCTTGCCAGCGATTATTATTAGCCATACAGGTCGCCCAGAAGTCAGAAAAAAGAGGTCTGAGACCCTTAGTCATCAAGTGGCAATATTTGTGCAGGAATATAAAAATCAAAAATAAATTGAGGTTTTTACGCCGAATGGCCAACCTGCAATGATTAAAATTTTTTATACATATTCCTTTTATATTTTGTTTTATATAGATATTCCATTAATAAATGCATACGACATATCGAGATAAGACACAAATAAATGTTTTATTTTTTCCCCTGTTCTGCAGTGATAAAAGTTTTATATATATATATTTCTTTTATATTTTGTTTAATATAGATATTTCATTAATAAATAGATACTACACAAATAAATGTTTTATTTTTTCCCCTGTTATGTTTTGTCATAGGCGTGTTTTGTCACTGTTCTTTTTCTTCACTGTTCTGTTTTTTTTTTTAACTGTTCTGTTTTTTCATAGTTCTGTTTCTTCATGTTCTGTTTTGTCATGTTCTGTTTCTTCTGGTTACCGAAAAAAAGATATGCTGTGTTCAGTATTCAAGGATTTATAATGCAAGAATAATTTAAGTGATTTATGTTGCAGTTGTACACGAAGAAGCAGTTTGTGCATTAATTTTTGTCAGCAATATAATTAAAAAAAGAAACAATTTTGAGACGGTGATTTCATACAGTTTCATGTTGTGATCTGAAATATATATTGGCACTTGGGTACCTCGATTACATTGCTTTTATGTTAATTGTGTTCTATTCACATAAATATAATTATGTGAATGTTACCCAAGAAAGTTTTTAAAGCTTTCGTAAATTTACCTGTGAATGAAATAAGGATTATATAATCCAGGATCCCTGGTCTAGAGGTCAATGATTTCTACCGGACTCTAACGAACAAGATGGTGGTATCACATCGGCCGACAAAAGTCGGTGACAGCCAAAAGATTTTCACAAATATTTACATACTCTCGGTGCACTTCGAACCCACTGCCTGTTATTTGGACACCAGATACTCACTCTATTACGTCAACAAGCCAACAACCGGTGCAATCATTTCCTTGTATTAAAATAAAGAAAACTTTCAAGAAGTTTCTGTATATATCCGTATTTTTAAGCGACTTTAGTTAACATTTACAGACATACATGAAGTTGTGCTTAAAATTTCACAGAGCGTGGAGTGGTATGGATTCAAATGACGCAGGTAAATAAGATGAAAAAGAAAAAGTTGCACAGATAAATACTTTAATCGTGTAATGTACAATTGTTTTGTTGTAGCTAAGTCTATGTTTCCTTTAAAAAAAAAAAATACTCTCCAAAATAAATAAATAAATAAAATCGTTTATCAAATCCATATTAATTTGTCTATTTATAATAATGCGCTATTTTTTAAGCTGTGTCGATTTTCATAAAACTTTGTGTATCAACTCATTATTCCATCTCTCCATGCACTCAACTAAACCAATATAAGGAACAAATGAAATTAGTTAAATTATAAAACAAAGCAGCATATAAAATACAGTTTATGCGCTAGTCACATATCTGTATGTTTGGTTGCACATGAAGTATAGCATTTTCTAGCTAACCGTAAGCACTTACTCTTGTTCTTCAAAACCAAATGAACTACAACAGCCATCCTTCGCAAACGCAATAGTTTCAATTTCAACAATTTGAGAAAAGCATTTAGTGTTCGATATGCATAAATTTAGGAAAATAGTTCATGTAGCTTATAAAGTTAGAGAATTGTGACTATCGACGCCATTTTAATTTCAGTTCCATTCCATTTCATAAGGCCGCCATCACCTTACTGGCGCATTTTGTTATTTCTTCTTCTTCTCCCGTAGTCCGAAATGAACCGTTGGGTCATTCATGGCTAGTAGGTGATACTCTTTGCTAGCTTCCTCCAGTCGTCTCGGTCTCTTGTTCTTGATGTCAGTTGAGAAAGGGAGGAATTTGTCCATTTTTTGATGTTATCAGTCCATTTTAATCGAGGTCGGCCCATCACCCTAGATCCCGGAATGATTCCTTCTAGTGCTTGCTTTGGAATGCCATTAGCCTTCTCCACATGTCCGAACCATTTCATCTCTCTTATTCTGATGACTGTCAGAATATTTTCCCTTTTTCTCCCATCTATTGAATCAATCGATTTTCGGATATTTTCATTGGTTTCGTGAGCGGTACAGGGGATTCTCAAAAGTCTTCTGTTTCATTTCCAAAGACAGGCGTCTCCTCTCATCTTCCTCCAATAACGTCCAGGCCTCTCAACCATACAATTTTGTTATTTAAATAACTTAATTTTAAAACTACGCAACAAAATTCTCATTTCTCACGTACAGTATCCCTTCAGAATTTGTATTATCTTTGTATATATTCCTAATTATCTTCTATCTTACTAGAATGTCAGATTTTTTCACCGCTATCGCAGAGATTATATAGAACAACAGAACAGTTTTTTTTATTCCCATTGGTTGTGCAGATAATGCGATCTCATCATGCAAGGTTTATCTCAAAATATCAAAGTTAGTTTTGGTTTTGGAATTGCGTTATATTAACTACATTTCCCGCTCATAGTATTGGAGAGCAGATGTAATTCGGATAAACATTTCACGTTAATTACAGTAACGTTTATTCATTCCACAATTTTACTTAGTTTAAGGTAGGTATTCATTTTATTTTTAACATTCTCAACCAATTGTATCCTAGGCGGTTATAAAGGTCAGGTTTTCGAATCTCTAAGATATGAAAAGCGTTTATAAAAGATGGTCTCATATGGAACTGGATTGGTTACTACTTCGGTGTAACTTCCGTGAGCAAATATCATTCCAGCTCCATATCAGAGTAACTAACTTAGCAGTAAATGATTAATCGCGTCGTGGACGCAAATCGATCCACTTCTTTCCAATTAAATAGCAAATATCACGATGTCATCGGGATTTAATTAAAATCAATTCTATAAAAATAGATGGAGAACTTTTAACATCTAGCAAACTGTTTTGTGTTCCTACGAAAACAGACAAAACTATCAAACCATACACTTGACAGACAAATACCGCAGAGCGACACAAATATTGATTCAACTCCAACACGATAGATTTATATCGTAACACTTTATTGGGTCGATGCGTTAATTGAACAAGATATGAAAAAAAATCAACTCTGTTTATATTATAAATGTAAAAATGCCAAATGCAAAAATTTCAGTGTAATCGTTTATATTATATTTATTATGTTAATATTACTATTAATGAATTTACTTCATTAATTTTTTTGTGCTAATCCATCGGGAACGCAAAAATAAAAGACAGAAATGCCTCACATTGTAATTCGCATTACTATTTACTGAAGTCACCTGATGGTATTGGTCACATATTAGCCAATATAGTACCAAAATTATAGTACCAAAATATAGTACCAATATAGTTCCTAGCAAACAAAATTTATGGCGCATGCCATAAATTTTGTTTGCTAGGAACGTGTCCTTTGAACTCGTGATGTTATGACTGCTGGGATTAGAGAGGGGCATGTGTATATCACAATTCAGTATGCTGTTTCAAATATTTACTGACTGACCATAATTCCAGGATATGATCTTTACCTTATAACAGTGAATAATATTACTTTAGAAATGTGTTGCAGGTTTTGTGACTTTAAAATTTTTGATTTTTCTTCTTTTAGCATGACATGATTCGCAATTAAAATGAAATGATTCAAGAAAGCAGCACTGGTGACGAAATCTTTCTTTAAAATCATGCAGACTTTGGAACAGACTATCTATAGTTGCAAAAATCCTCTCCCCCCCCTGGAAAAATACGCAAAATAAATCGGAGTCTTGGTGATCGTAAATTTATTCGAATCTCAATCCAAAAGATTGCGGTCGAAAGGATATACAGAAGAAATTCTTCACTTCCCCGTGTTAAGGTGAGACTCAATTAGATATCATCAGTCTAATATTTCTGAAGGGAAAATCATATTTGTCACCTTTTAGTTAGGAAAAAAGAAGTTCGCTAAACATGACACAATATAATATATCAGTAGCTTAGAATAAAACTAGGTATTAAACTTATTTGGCTGGCAACGCAAACCATATTAATTATAGGCCTTCATTTTGTTAATATCAATAGATCCACACATACATAAAATAAAAAAATATTGAAGGAACGAAGCAATTCCACTGTCGCATTACTTTCTATTCAGCTTATTTTTTGAAGCAGTGCACTTAGTTTTCATAAACTTAAACCCAGGAGCCAAGCTATTTCGCTCATAATTCTTACAAAAAAAGCATTATTAACTCATATATAAATTGGCCAAAAGAACAAAGTAAGAGGTAAGTTTCTCATCTCTTTCACTGCTGAGCAAGGCCTCTCCACTCTTCCCAATGGGGAAAGGGGTTAGGTCTACTTCTTTACTGGTGACACAGTCCATCTTCGGAAAGTGTATATTTTGCCTGCATAGATGGATGATGGACATTGCAAATATCCGTGCCTACGCAAGGTTCGATCTCGCATCGTTTATGCTGAAAGGTGATACGCTAATCCACTAGATCAACCAGGCCAAGAAAGAATAAAAAGTAAGTTTCTCAAACCTTAATTTGTGACTAATTTGCACCTGATATATTGTTTCTGTGTTCATCAACAACAGAAGCGATGTGTCCGGAACTGATATTGACTATCGGAGAAACATTGGTTAGTTTTTAGCACCACACCGAAAGGGACAAAGTAAGTTGGTAGTTTCCCAATGTTGCTAGAAAAAAATATGAAAAAATGCAGTCAGGAAATTTTAGAATCAGACGAAGCTTAATTTCCTGTATTCATTGCGAACTTGCTCATCTTTATTTATTTTCCTTGCGTGATTAAAAAAAAAATATTCGCGGATAAGATATAATAAATGAAGTTTTGAATATAGATAGTTAAATCTAAAAGATTATCAATTGCAGTTCAAGTAAAATTATAATATAATACTGTATTAAGTTTTATTGTAATAAATGCTGTACAAACCCACGAGTTTTATTTGAGCTACTACAGTCCAATCAATAAAAATTGATTATCACACTTCAGATAATGATGTCATAAACATAAGTTTAAGGATGAAAAAGAGAAGTTAGCATTTCCATTTCAGTTCAGTTTTATCAAGATATCTACTCATTTATGAAAAGCATCGTCACGTGTTGTTGCATGACAAAGGCATTCTGTTCAAACACAAAAGAGTTTAGTCCTATGACTGTCCCATTTTTAGTATTCTTACCTTGGGATGCTCTCTGTTTTGTATTCTCGTGGTATCGTGATGGCACATAACAGGAAACGACATGTGTTTTGCATTCAGGAATTTGAAAAAGGAAATGACCAGTCACGATATTTTAATTCAACAGCAGAAATTGATCAGGTGCTCTGTGATTTGACAAAATTCTCAAAGCCGAAAAGGAAACATATTTAAAATAAATAAAATAACAGTATTATCATAAATTTTGCTTATTAAAGCTAACAGCACAACATAATATAGATATTTGGAAACATTGAAAATGTTTTACGTTAATGCATACAGTTTTCTTGCCTTCTTTTTAGATTTAGTACTTGCTTCTTTCACTTATCCTTATAATCCATCGGAGGCAGTAAACTTTTAACTCTTCATGCAGACTTCTAATCGCTAGATCTCCTTCTTCTATCTTTCCATTCCGGTTAACTCACCATCTGATTGAAAAGACCCGATAATGGTTCCTTGCGTCATAAACGAAATACAAGTAATTTTAAGAGGATTTACGGTTTCAATAAATTATTTTATTCAATTTTATTCTCCCTTTACCATGATAGTTATTCTAAATAAAGAGAGAGTAGGTATATAGTTTAAGATAACAAATGGTCAGAATGAGCTTATATAATTCCCCTCAGTCGATATCAACTACGCCCTTTGGTTGGACTGAATTCAATCCCGTATAGGACATGAATACCCTTTCTAAGTCAATTAAATGAATTTGAAATCAAATTCTATTTCAAACGAATGTGACAAATGTCTTCCTCGGGAAGTCAATGCAAAACAGGCAACCAGGATGTAGAATACACGCGTTTACAGATGTAACACACTCTCCTCAAAGTCAGCTTCGTAAATCGCAACAACAACAACAACAGCATAATTCTTTCTTTTAGTTTGCATATCAAGTTTAAACTTATTAAGAAATGAATAAGTTACATACATCTAAGTAAAAATAAAGGAGATGAACGTTTAGTTTAAATATTTGATGTAGCAATGGAAATAATTACCCATATATTCAGTGGCGGATTTAGGCATTAAGAGGCCCGAGGCGTTTGCGATTTTCGGGGCCCTTGTAATTATTAAATTAAAAACAATTCATTTTAATTTTTTTTTAAATATTTTATGCATAATTGCACAATGCATACACATACATTCATAACAATAATTACTTCACAACAAAAATTATAAAATGTTTTGTATACACATAAATATGAAAATAGGTAGGTAACTTTAATTGTATATTACATATTATTGGAACAATTTGATACTATTATAATAACATTCAGGTACAGTCTGTATTTTGTACGTAAGTATTTTATGAAATTATACTGGCACTTTTCTACTTTTTGCAGCAGCAAATTTGTCAATTAATAAATCAAATTCTAATTCTTGTAATACAGAATTTTCAATAACATCAGTGACAAATTTGATAGTCGAGCTTGCCCCAATGAATTTCTTAAATAATTCTTGACACGCTTAAGGACGGAAAAAGATCTTTGTGCAGAAGCATTACAAATAGGCATTGTTAAATTTTTTTTTAGTATTGTTTCTACATTTGGAAAAGTTGATTGCAATCCGTTAATGATTGTTTCGTACATTTGAAATGGACATGCGATTTTTTCTTCTTTTATGCATTTTAAGAAATGATGTACATTGAAATAGTTAATTTCAATATCATTCTTATATATATTTCTCAATTTAGAAATGCAATCGTTTATGTCGTCTTTACTCATATCGTGATCAAAAAATAATTGAAAATGACTTTACACATTAGAATACATATTGATTTTGGTGGAAATTTCGGTACTCAATCTATCACAAATCATATTATGAGTTTCTACGATGAACAATTTGCGACCTGTTAGAATTGTCTCGTTCGTGTTATTTGATGCTGCATTTAATTCATCAAAATGTCTGTTTTGTTTCTTTGTCCGGTTTATTTCATAATTTGTTTCATCAGTTAATAGATTTGCTTGTGGTTCTATGGTTTCAAAATCATTTCGTACATCCATTATAAAATTATACAAAGATTTTAAAAGTTTTACACATTTCAACAAATGTGTTTGAACTTCTTGAAGCGAAAGACTTGTGTTATTTATTCTTTGCAATAATCTCTCCCATAATATTGTTAACACTGCAATTTCGTATTTATCGAAATATTTTGACAATATTTTGGCTTGCAATCTATTATCTGGTTTTTCAAGTTCATTTTCGCCTATTTTAATGAGAACAGTTTTAATATATTTATAATTTAATCGCAAAGCAGATATGGCATCAGCTCGTGATGACCATCTTGTGTCGCTAATTCGTTTAATGTGTTTGGAATTTGTATCGGCAAAATTATCTGTAAGTAAATTCCATCGTTGCGTAGATTTAGAAAAAAAATTATATGCGTTCTGTACGAAATCGAAATAATAAACAGCCTTTGAACAAGCTTCTGTAGCAGAGATTCCAATAATATTAAGTGTGTGAGTGGAACATCGAATGAAAATTGCTGATTCGTTCAACATCTTAATTCTTGCTTGCAGACCATTATATTTGCGAGCTATATTTGCCGCATTGCCGTATGTTTGGCCACGACAATGTCTTACATCTAAAGATAGAGCATTTAAATTGTTAAAAACGAACTCCGCTCAATTTTTTGCGTAATGGTTATTTAATTGCAGAAAACCAAAAAGCCGTTCCAGCACGTCTCCTTTTAGTATTTACATATCTCAATATAAAAGTTAACTGGTCTATATGGCTCACATCGGGTGTGGAATCGACGATCAACGAATAATACAGAGCTTCTCTAACTTCCAAAATTAATTTCTCCTTTACTTCAGTCCCCATTAATGTAATAAATTCATCACATATCGTATGAGATAAG
The DNA here is from genome assembly GCF_054136105.1 of Typopeltis vanoorti. Lineage (NCBI taxonomy): Eukaryota > Metazoa > Arthropoda > Arachnida > Uropygi > Thelyphonidae > Typopeltis > Typopeltis vanoorti. The sequence goes on along the minus strand of NC_143553.1, from coordinate 78,104,335 downwards.
TAATTAACCTTCCAGCTTCCGATATTATCATATCTTGTTAAATGATTTTTAATAAACTCATCAAACTGTGATAAATATTCTATACAAGTTATAAAATTTCTTCTTTTGTTAACACCACCAACACTTTCATCTTCTCTGTGCCCCCGAAATCGTAAACCCAAACCTGCTAACAACTTTACTGTGGTTATAATTCTTTATAAAACATCTCGCCAATATTTTTGTTCAATATTAATCTGATTAATCAAATGAGAATCAATACGTCCAGTTATCGACAATCCTTTTTTTTAAATCAACATTGAGGAAATATGTTCTTTAGAGCATTCATGTTCTTTCAATGCGCGTTTAAGATTTTTCCAATCATTGTATCCTGTACTAAATTTAGTAATAGAACGTGTAAAAAGTTTGCAAACATAGCAGTAAATCATTTTGCTACTTTCTGAAAAAATAAGCCATTCTCGATATTCCTTTGTGTCATTTGCTTTTTCACAGTAAAAATGAACACTTGAAATATTTCTGTAGTACGTCTGATTTCTGTCATTATATTCACTTTTTAAAGATGTCATGTCTCCGATATTGCACGGTTCATTATTTATAAAGTAATTTACCACTTTCTCCGATATTTTGCACGGCCATAAAGCGATATCTTTTGGAAAATTATCGAAGTCTGGTTGTTTATGTTGATCTGCATCAGAACGTCTTTCTTTTTCTTCTTCGGCATTTTCCTCTGTGTCTTGCACATCTCGTTCAAGTTCAGCATTGTTGGTTGTTTCGTCATATTTGGCACCTTCTTCTTCCTTCGCAGAATTTTCTTCATTTCGTTCAGCGTTTTCTATTATGTTATCATTTTTTAGACTATCTTCTTCTTTATCGTTTCGTTCATCACGTGTTGGTTGACGATCTTCGTTGCTCTGAAATTTAGATGAAGATGAAGTCAAAAAAACTTCCAAGGAGTTTTTTTGAGAGAGCGATAATTTTTCTTTTTCCTTTCATCGTTTTCTTTTTTCTGCCCCGGACAAGTACGTTCGTTTCATGGCTAAAATATTAAATATGCATATATATTCAAAACAATTATTTTATAAAAAAAATTATTTTATAATTACAATTACAACAACTGAACCACAACAAAGGATAAAGAATACTGAAGGTTACAAGAATTTCATTGGTTCCTTAACCGTTTATACCGCATTTATTTGAAGCGGTCGATTTGGAAAACAAAAATGAAAATAGAATTTATTTTATTATATAGTTACAATTAAACAACAGTACAGACAGTAGTTCAAGAATTAAGACAAAATTGAAACAAAATGGAATATTAGTTTTTCAAATTTTTACTAAAAAAAAATGTAGGGCAGGCCGGGGGCCCAATCCTTGTGGGGCCCGAGGCGGCCGCCTCCTCCGCCTGTGCCTAAATCCGCCACTGCATCTATTCATCAGTTAACACCCATCGAGATATGTAGACAAATTTACGAAGGGGAAGCATTATGATAACTACTGTCGGGAAGCAGTACGTCAATTAAAAAAAAAAAACATGAATGGGTGAGATGATTATTTTTAGATGTCCTATAAATTCGCAAAGAAATATTTAAGACTTTAACTTTATTTGATTATTATATAATCAATTTATTTTTATTTAATTATTTATTTTGTTTAAAAATACGACTGTTTGAATTAAATTTCATGAAAAATTGCATCCTGTACTCGAAACTTCTCAACTCCCTGTGAAGATGCTTCTTGTGCGGATTTTACAAACACCCACGCCTTAAGCGAGATTCGAATTCACAGCCTACCGGTTTGAATGGAATGGAAGTTAGGAAGCTAGTATTTACAGCTTCAACCAACCTCATGGTCCATTGGTACTACCAATTACACGACCACCACCTTGGTAGGCAATTTTAGTTCTCATTTTTCATTTATTTACAACAATGAAACTTGTTGATAGAATGATACGAACAATACCTAAAGTCTTCTATCGTTTTTCGATTGACATTGATACGTGCCATCCGAAACATGGGCAAACCGGCAAGAAGAACACACGTAATTTGCAGACATAAATGCACTGGCCTCACAGTCTTAGTTTCTTGGGCAGTAAATCCAAAACAACCAACCAACCGTCCTTATAATTTTAACTCATGAATCTGAAGATTAAGACAAGAAATTAAACATTTGATCATAAATTAGAAATTATAGATATAAAAAATAGAGATAATAAATGGCTTCACAGCTTATCTGGATTGTATGACCCTTTAACCAGAGCAGAAGTTTAAAGATTAACAAAATAAGTGTTTGAAGCAAAACTGCAGGTTAATGCCCTAGAGGAAGAAAAGATAAGTTGATGGAGTTAGGAGGGAGTGCGTGCGTGCTCTCAAAGATTCTATTGAAATATGAGAAAGAACCAAATTAGAGACCTGATAAATAATGGACTAATTTGAAAGTATTATACCCCTCAACTTCAGTGTCACACACACACACACACAGAGAGAGAGAGAGAGAGAGAGAGAGAGAGAGAGAGAGAGAGAGAGAGAGAGAGAGAGAGACTACTGTAAATATCACTTTGCATGATAACGCTGGTGATATTATCAGGTCAATGGTTGATTTCCTAAAACTTATGTATCACGTTACAAAATTGGCATAGGCACCCTTAAATTGAAATATAGATTGTATGGATACGGCCACGTGTCAATATACAAGAAGTGACCAGATGATAATTTTTATTGAGGTGCTCAAAATAAAGAAACCTATGCGATACTAATAATACGAATGAAGAAATTTTGAAATAAGTGTCGATGCAAAACAATGCTTTAGAACAAGTAGAGGTACTAGACAGGGGGACCCAATATCATCAAGCATTTTCATCGTACATTTAGAAAGAGCAGTGGACAAACTGAAGGAAGATGCGAAAGGAATATCTGTACACGGAATGAGAATTAACAATCTGAGATTTGCAGATGACATTGCTATTAGTGAAGAAGACGAAAGAGAACTACAAAAAACACTGAAACCGTTAAATGAGGAAGGGAAGGGATTTGAGCTTGTTATGAACTTGTAAGAAACAAAGACAATGGTATTTGGTGAGAAGAACATGAAACAAAAGATACAAGTGAATGGAAATAATATAGAAAATGTAGAATAATTCAGATATTTGGGAAGTAAAATGACGTATGATTTGGACTGTAAAAAAAGAAATAAAGATCAGGATTGCAAAGGGAAGAACAAATCTGAAGGCCATGGATAACATCTGGAAAAGTAAAGTGATCAGTCTGAAAACAAAACTAAAAGTACTGGAAACATTCATCTTTAGCGGTGTACTGTATGGATCTGAAACATGGGTAATAAATAAGGAATCAAGAAAAATAATCTTGGCATTTGAAAGAACTTGTTACAGGAAGATTCTAAGAATAGGATGGATACAGAAAATCAGAAATGAAGAGCTCTATCGGAAGATACAACCAAAAGAGAATCTAATGCAGAAGATTATAAAACGGAAGCTGCAATTATTTGGACACATCTGTAGAATGAGTGAGGACCGGAAGATAAAGACATTTATGTTTGGTATTTTGGATGGTTTAAACAGCAGAGGTAGACCATACAGAGAATGGATAGACGATATAAAAGACTGGTGTGGAATGGTTGTACAGAAACTGCGACATTGTGCACTGGACAAAGAATGGTGGAAGAAGATTGCGAAGGAGCCACTGGACACCAACGGGCAGTGAGCCCATCGTTCGGGATGATGATGATGATGATGCAAAACAGACACCAAGATCATTCATTATTCTACTAAACTGTAAGTAAATTATTTCAAATAAAAATCATTGAATTAAAACATTCACTTGATTTATAATTCGTAATCAAATATACACACATTCAAAACTATCTCATTTAATTTTTCTTAAATTAAATTTAATTATAACGCTCCTTTATATAAATAAAGGCGTTTTATAAGTGGACGTTTTGTTTCATTTCTCTGTCTACTAAGAACACGGTGCATAGTTTCGAAATCACCTTCATTAATCTTAACTTTTATTTCACTTGAAAGGTTTTTTATTATTTTAAATTCATTTTTAAATGTATATAATAAGGAACACCTACAGTTTTCTGATTTGCTTTCATTACCAGTTGAATTACGCCATCTACTGTTTCGTGAATTAAGTTCCACTACACGGCTACGAATTTGAAGTTCCGAGCATTTATATTTCAGTTCCGTGAAATGTTGTGTCAAGTCAGCAGTAATAGTCTTGTCAGCTATTTTACTTTGCGTATATTCTGTTGAACTTCTTAAGTTACCAATGTCCCTTTATTAATCCCATAATTTTGTTTATTAAATGTGCACTACACATATTCTCCGCAGTGGTGACCTCCGAAATGAATTATCTATCTTGAGGTCATTTGTTTGACTGATCAGCATTAAATTGGTTTCATTTGCTGGAAGAGGGAGCGGAGCACTTTTCATATCTTATCCACACCCGAAAGGCCACAAGCACGTAGCACACTAGTACCGTGTGTGGGAAACAGTAATAGAAGAAAAAAGGAGTCTGTTCACATTTTGTTTGAACAGCTGAGGACTGTAGTCTTTTGGGAAGGCAGAGTGGGAGAGACTGCTGCAAAGGACAGAAGTAGAAGGAATATAAGAGGCGGCAGTGAATTTGTTCGGTGAGTTTTAAGGTGGACTGCAAAAGAGTGCTGGTTAGCAGTTGCTCTTGTTTTAATGATTTTGAATGAAAGTGGAAGAATAATAGTGACCAATTCAGCAGAGCACTTTCCATGAAAATATCTGTAGAAGAGGCATAAAATGAACATCTGTCAGAGAGGGATCGAAGTGGGTTTGAGAGAGAGAGAGAGAGAGAGAGAATTAATTATCCGGATTGCCTTCTTCAGGATAGAAAGGAGCAATCTTAGAGAGGATTTTTGCATCACCTCAAATATGGGAGCAATATTACATGGTTGGGCGTATTTGGGCTTTGTATAGGGTTAGCAGCTGTGAAGGCGTGGAATGGTGTCTTGTGCGAAAAAGTACACCAAGAATGTTCTGGGGCTGCAGAAACTCTAGTTGAAATATGGTTGTGCCAGGAAAGATCGGAGGTGCAAGTCAGTCTAAGAAGAGAAATGCGATCATATTTGGCTATCTCAGTATTACTGAAGGTAAGGGGGGGGATGCGAGCTCTTTCTTGCGCGAGATCAGACAGAATTGGGTTTTGGTGGCATTGAAGTTTACAAGGTTGTTCTTGTCCCAATGGGATATAGCTAGGAAATTTGAGTTCCGGTGCCTGAGCTTCGTAGATTCTTGAGGATTCTAATACTTGAGCTGTAACAGGTTTGTTGAAGGAAAAGAAGGAATGGAGTGTACTATCGTCGGCAAAGCTGTGGATAGGACTGGAAGTCTGTGAGAGCAGGTCGTTTATATACAAGAGGAAAAGAGTGGATGCAAGAACAGAACTCTGGGGTACTCCTGCATTGGTGGGGAAATCTGAGAAGAGTAAGCAATCCACCATGACACGTAATGAGCGACCAGTGAAAAAGTTGGCAACCCAGTTGCAGAGTGAGTAAGACAAACTATAGGATGGCAGATTGGTGAGTAGGCGCCTTGTAGGCACTGTACACAGTTATTTTGTTAACCCATATTTGTATTCCTAATATAATTCAATAAATATCTGTACAGTTCTCATACAGTAATAAGAAATTCAATATATATACTGATTATTATTAGAGGAATATCGTTCTCCTTAAACTTCTCGCATATCGTATATATAGATAAGAAGAATAACGGTTATTTCGGAACTATGATAGAAATAAGATAAGCAACGAATAGCTGAGCATATCAGAAATAGAAATGCGACGATGAAACTGACTATCATTAATAATGAAGATAAGTGGATAAGATGGTGGCTGCTGGAGAGATATCAAAAAGTGGTAAATGGAGGGGAAGAATCGAGGCGAAAACAGGTGACTAGTGGTGTGCCACAAGGTTCAGTGCTGGGACCATTTCTTTTAATTTGTACATAAATGATATAGGAAATAACCTGAAAGGAAATATTCAGTGGTTTGCTGATGATTCGAAATTAGGTAGAGTAATAGTTAATCAAAGCGAGCTTGCAGGACAATTTAAATAGACTGTCAGTATGGACAAAATTTAATGGGTGTCAGTTTAATATCGAGAAATGTAAAGTTATGCATTTTGAGATAAAAAAAAGACACGCAAATAGTATCATTTGATAGTGTTTGTGTGTGTAAAACACGATAATAACGCTCCCGTGCAATTTTGCAAAAAATGAATTTTTTCGTGTTTTTTCTTCATAAACTGCCTTGATTTTACCATTACAGCACGCGTCGGCTCTTATGCGCTTTGAAATGCTTATAGCGATATGAAACTTTTTCTATAGGTATAGGGCAGTGACACCTATTAAACTGTGCTAATAAGAACTTAATCGGGTGATATGCTATTTTTTAAAAAATTCAACATTAGTTCGATTACAGCGCATTCGATTACTCATGCTACAATTTAATGGCATAACTGCAACATGATTAAACAGCAGGTTTAATAGTTTCAATAATTCGTCTCTGTCACAAAAAATCTTCATGAATGCAATGTTAACATTGTAATAACACAAAATAAAAAATAACTGGACGAAATTACAATATACACAGACTAAAGTCCTATGAGGGTTACAGTGTATGGGGATGTTGGATAGCCAAAGTTGTTGGGCGGGAGGCCAAAGAATTAGCTCACCAAATACTGGGAGATTTAATTCAACCAAATTTATTAATAATTGGCTGTTTTTTTTTAAAAAATCTCCTACTGATTTTAAAAAGAGTCTGAACTGCTTTCAAACCTTATTTAAAACAGGCATCTCTTCTTCGCTCTCCTATGGATTCACTTCCTCCCCTCTCTCTGTTCCAGGTGTTTACAAGATTCCTGATTCTTGCAACTTATCATTTCATGGTCAGACTCGAAGGTCTGCTATCATTCGCCTAGAAGAACATAAAAAAAAAACACCCACCCCCTCCACTATGGTCAATGAGGTCGAGCAGACTACACCTTGGATACCTCGCACAGAATCAGATGGAAGAAAATTATCATGCTCATCACAGTAAATAAAAACTTGAAAGGTTATTTTTAGAATCAGTAGCAGACTTAAAATACCAGATTAATCTTAATAAATATAATGGTTGAATTAAACTTCCCAAAATTTGGGAAACTTTAATTCTAAGGCTAGCCAACAGCACCCATAGAGGACGCTCCTCATAAGACTTTAATCTTTATATCTTCTTCACACATTAGTATCTGTTGCGACTAAGACTTGATCTTCTTTAATGTTATCTTTTAATCTTTTTCTAGGTCTTCCTGTTCTTCTCTTATTCTTTGGTTTCCAACTATAGACTTGTTTTATTATTCTGTCTTCACTTCTTCTTTCCACGTGTTCAATCCATTTTATTCTTCGGGTTGCAACCCAGTTGTTTATTGCTTGTATTTCACATTGTTTTCTTATATCTGTATTTTTTATTTTTATCTAATCTAGTCTTATTTAGTATTTTTCTTAATATATTCATTTCACCTGTGTTTAACATTTATCTTGTTTTCCTAGTGTCTGGTCTTGTTTCTGCATTTATGTCATAACAGGCCTGATTACTGCTTTATAAATTCTAGTTTTTGTCTCTACTCTAATACGTTTATTTTTCCATATTGTTTGGTTCAAGTATCCTGATATTCTTGCAGCCTTTGCAACTTGTTCTCTGACTTCTAGATGTGACCTTCCTTCCCAGTTCAGTTGTATACCGAAATAGTTGTAATTCGTTATCTGTTCAATAATAGTACCTTCCAATTCAATTTGCATCTTTCTGGTTGTTTCCTTCCATTCTATCGGAATCTTTTTTGTATTTATTATTTGGTCGTATAATTTATTTCAACTCTGAATTATAATTTCTTTACCATTTTTTAATAATTCATTATTGATATTATCTAGACCTGGTGATTTTCTATTTTTCCTTTTTTTTTAATTGCATTTTCAATTTCTGGTGTTTTAATTTTCGTTTCTGTTGTATTTATTTCTTCTTCTTCTTCTTCTTGATTTGTTTGTTTGTCTAGTTTTACTTTTATTTCAACTGTTTGGTTATAAATGTTTTTGAAATAATTTTCTAATTCCTCTATTTCTACTTTTAATATTGGGATATATTCTGCTTCTTCCTTCTTTTTGTATTAATAAATATCCACATTTGTTTCTGTATACCATAGAAATCATGTTCAAGTTATTTTGTATATGATTCCCAAAAATTGTTTTTTGCTTTCTATTTTCTTTTGATTAACTTTATTTGTTATATCTTTATACTCGTTCCATTACTGTTGTTTTCATTTGTAGATATTTTTGATATTTTTCTTTCTTTTCTTTTGTTATTTTTTTTATTAATTAAACTATGGAGTCCATCTTCTTGATTTTGTTATTCTGTTTTAAATACCTAATACTTCTGTTGCTATTTCAGTTAAATTTGTTTTAAAAATCTTCCAGTTATCTTCTACATGTTGTTCGTCTTAGTTTACATATTAACAGATTATGATCACTTCCAATTTCTGCTGATGTTAAAACTCTAACATCTTCTATTTCTGATGGGTGTATTACTTTGTTACATATAATATAATCTATTATTCCTGTCCTCTTGTGTTTCCAAAAGTTATTTTATGCTGATAAAATGCATTCATTATTTTTAATTTATTATTTGCACAGAATTGTGTCAATGTTTCTCCATTATTGTTTATTGTTTCTTCGTTAAATCATTGCATGATTCCATTTATTGGTATATTTCCTATTCTTGCATTTAAGTCTCCCGTTATAATTAATTTTTCATTTGTTTTATTTCTTATATTATTTGTTCTAAGTCCTCATAAAAAGCTTCTGTTTTTTCTTTTCTTCCTTCCTTCCTTCCTTCCTCTGGGGGCATATACTGTAATTATATTTCTTTTACCTTTATCTGTTTTATCTAACTGATAATATTCTTTCGTTTATATATTTATATTCTTCTATATTTTCATTTAACTCTTTATGTATTACTATTCCTACTCCGGCTTCAGCTCTATTTTTTTTTACTCCACTGTATATAAATATATAGTTTTGTATGTTCATTGTTCCATTTCCTTTGTTGTTGTTTTTTTGTTTCTGTTATGCTGCATATTTTAATGTTTCTTTTGGCTATTTCTTGTATAAGTTGTTCTTCCTCTTTTCCATGAATCGCTCTTAGATTCCATGTTGTTGCTAGTTTTATTATTCTGTATCGTTTTTTTTCCTTTTCCGTTTCAGATCGATATCCAAATTTTCCATCCGATTCATGTTTGTACTGGTTTCTCGAGCAATATTGTTTTACGTCCAATGAGGGGTGGCTAGCCCAGTCACTAGACGCCTTCTACGTTAGCTGAGGAATATTGATGTAGCCTTCATGCCTAGGGTGGCCCTACTGGAAGATCAAGCTTCCGACATACTTCACCTACATCTCCCGTTCACCTCTCCACCACGATGACGTGTGGGTAGGATTTAGAGAGGGTCTTTATGTCTAATTTCATTTATTCTGCTTATTGTTTCTTGTATGTATTTTGTGCGTACTTTTCCCTGTACATATATCTATATATTTAATGGTGTAGAGAGTTATCTGTACTTTTATACTTTTTTAAAACTTTAATAAACAGCAGCTGATAGATTCATGTGATTCGCCGGAAGGATTACCGTTTTGAATTTAGAATATCACTTGTGACTGAGTAATTTTGGAAATGGGAAGGAAAATGTGTGTGACTATATTTCTGGCTCAGTCGTATAACATTCTAAGATATCGCTCACCCAATTTCCTGCTGACATAAACTGAAATATTCACATTCATATCCATGAATGTGAATATTTCATATTCATGTTCATATTCATATCCATTCATATTGCAGTTCATGCTAGCAGTGATAATTGAATTGTTATCACTAGTGACATAAACTTTCAACCTGTTCTGCCACATAAACGAACTTATGGTTTCCGTGGAAAGATTACTTTGCATCCAATATGGCAACCTTAAAAAACTTAAAAACAGTTTAATTGATTTTTGTAAATGCCAGAAGAGAAATAATTAAAGTAAAAAAATATTGAGTTATTTTTATTTCTAAAAGTTTTTTTTTTAATATTTAAATTAATAGAGTCCAATTGATGTATAAGAAAGGAACAGATCCATAAAGAAGAGCAGGAGAAGAGAACAAAAAAGCCGGGCTTTTATTGTTGTTTGAGTTTTTATTAAATACACGAAAAGGAGAAAATTGATTAATGTGATTGTTAAGAGAAACAGAGGATGAAGTTTGAGTAATTTTTGGAATTGAGCTAAGGCAATCTGGTATTTGTATTGGATCAGCAGACGTTCATGTTCGAATGTAGGAGTAGAAAAAAAATTGCTTTTTTTGAATTATTATTATTAGTATTTATTTATTTATTTATTTTGCTAGAAATGAGAGACGCATGCATTTTATGCATTTTGAAGAGAGATCAAAATTAAGATTACGTCTCTGACATTATAATGGCAAGTAATATAGTATGGATATTCTTGAGGTATTATCTGTCTTGTTTGATCTGAAGAGTAACTTTGTATGTGATTTAGAATATTGTTTAAATGCATTATAACATGGTCATTATCCCTTCAGACATTGCCATTGCCTTGTTTGGTTTCCGTTTATTTAACCATCTCAGTAATAATGTGACCACATGACGCCTGCACATGATTTATATATTTATTGTCTTCATGAAGCGAAAATCTAGTTTAGTGAATGTAAGTTGATCTTCTCCAAAGCCGTAGGTATCAGTAAACTACTGCGCAGTATACAATTCTTCCAAAAATCCACTCTGCTCACTCTAATATAGTAATTTCTTTCTTTCTTTCATATATATACTTACACCAGTCGTTTTCTAATCAGTTTGCATGTTTATGATCGTAGGTGGTTAGAATTTACCAATTCATACGTCTAGTATCACAACCAGTGGCGTATTTAGGTATAGGCCGTATAGGTCAGGACCTAGAGCAGCAAATTTTGAGGGGCGGCGGACATTTCCAAGCTCTCATTTTTGTAATTATAACATGTTCCTTATATGCTGCATCTACTCACAAGTAGAGAAATATTTTTATTTTCCTCAGAAATATATTCACGTGCACGTGAAGCTACTGTATTGTTGTCGGTAACTTGAAGGCAATAGGGATCGCGGTCGAGAGAGATTGATGCTAATTAATTTTGTGTCGGTATTATTCTTACTAACTATAACAATTTTTTCTTCTTTATTATTTCGAATTCAATTTAAGATTGTGAATTGTTGCCATTCCTTCAACTCTTTACTTCAGCATCCTGATATCTTTTGTGGCAGTTAAGACGTGCTAAATCTGAAATTATTTTTAGAGTTTTCAGTGCTCTTGTCATATGTTGTCATCAGATTGGAGGTAATACTGTTTTATTGTTTTTCTTTTAAGAAGTTATAAATTGTGGAAATCATTCCGATACTTCCTGCGTGTTTTAAATTACTATTTAAATTTTAAAAAACGAGTGACGGTAGAAAGCGACTTAGTGGTAGTGAATATAAAAAGAGGAGAAAGGGAAAGGAACGAAAATTAACGAAGTAGTATCAAAGACAAGAAAACTGGACAGTTTTTTCTTTTTTTGCGTCAGTATCTGCTAATAGTAATTGTGATTTGAAAAAGAACAGGAAGTGGTTGAGGAGACGGAAATTGAATCTGCTTCAAATGACGTGCCTACAACAAATCCCAACAATTTGGTAGCACAGGTGTAGGGAGTAATGATCCCAAGCTGAATGGATTCTAAATGACGTAACACGCGATTCTAAATGACGTAAATAACGTAAATTGAGAGGAATCTGATTAATGGCAAAAAAAAAAAAAAAAAAAAAATGAGATTATCTTGTTTACTCTTCTAGTACCGGAAATATATTCTGTGCGTCTTGTTGCCTTTTAGTGGATGGGGAGCTGACGATTGTCACTTTGTCAATGGATTTAATGACTGGAAAAATGCAGAAGCAGGAGAAAGCAACTTGTCATATGAACTGCCTGATAGCATTGAAACAAAGAGCAAATCTTGCAAGGAGAATTGACTTACAAATAACTCAGCAACTGAAGAAAAAATTAAGTACTGGAAGGCGGTGTTAAAAGGAGTAGTTGCAGTTGTAAAAACATTGGCGAGTAGAGGACTTGCTTTGATGGGAAACGATGACATTTTCGGTTCTATGCATAATGAAAATGTAATGATGTGTCTAGAGTTAATTAGTGAATTTGATCCCTTTCTTGCTGAGCACATTGCCAAAAGCGGGAAAAAAGGAAAAGGTTTCGTTTCCTATCTTTTCTGCCACGTATGAGGAATTTATTAAAATAATGGGCGAGAAAGTAATCAAATTTATTGTGGAAGAACTTAAAATAGTTAAGTACTATTCCATAAGTGTTGACTCAACACCAGACTTCTCTCATGTTGATCAGCTGTCCATTGTACGATATGTGAAAGAACATCGAACTCCTGTGGAGCGTTTCTTGAGTTTCATTCTTAACATAAGTCACAAATCTGAAGAGATACAAGAGGCGGTTTTAACTTCACTAAACGAGCTTGGAATTGATGTAGCAAATTGCAGAGGGCAGTCATATGATAATGCTAGTAATATGTCAGGCAAGTACACAGCACTACAAGCAAGAATTCTTGAAATAAATCCATTGGCAGAATTCGTACCGTGCGCTGGACATTCTCTGTCTCTAATTGGTACTTTTGCAGCCTAATCCTGTAGGTACTCTTCCGCATTTTTTGACTTCCTTTAGAAACTGTAAGTATTTTTCACATCTTCAACACATCGGTGGAGTGTTTTCTAAGAAAGCACCTGGGAACTTCTGCAAAAGTAATCAAACGCCCTTCTCCTATTCGTTGGTCAGCTCGTGATGATGCCTGTCGGAGTCTTCGTGAGGGACGGAAGGAAATTATTTCCACTTTGTCCGAAATTGAAAATGACAAGAAGAAAGTTACGCGATGTGAAGCAAGTGAGATTCTACGGCCACTTCAGTCACTGGAGGTTGGGATCATGAGCTGCCTATGGGGTGATATTCTCGCAAGAATGAATGCCACAAGCAAGAAATTACAAAGTCTAAACATTGATATAGGAACGGGGTGTGGACTGTACGGGTCCCTCGAAAAATATTTCAAAGAACTAGAGTTACTCTATGAATCCTATGAAGAACAATGAAAGAAACTTAGTGGAGTTGACTTGTATGAGGATGAGAAAAAGTCCACCAGCTGTTTTTCAACGACAGCCCAGGTGAAAGTAACGAAAATGAAGACGTCTTTTTCGAAAGATGTCTTCATCTTCATTCTTTCTTTCATTCGAAAGAAAGAATGAGGACAGTCTTTTCGAAATGAATCGAAGAAAATGTCGTATGAAAACCTCTCGAAAGAGTTCCGGTCACAACAATGCATGTAATATGTGAAAAGGACGTCATAAAAGAGGCAAAAAAACTTCAAGAGCACTTTTCGATTGATATTGAACCTGAATTTGTAAGAGAATGTCTGCACTTCAGAGCGTACCTGAAATCAAGGGGCCTATTAATAAATACATTCCTACAACTTTCACAGAAAATCCTACAGTGTATATATCCTAATCTGGACACTGCTGATACGATATTTCTGTGTAAGATGGCAACAAGTTGTTCAGCTGAACGATTGTTCATTTACAAAATGGGAAATAAAATTATCTGCAAAATTTCAGTGTAATATTGAGTGTTTTTGTATAATTCCATAAAAACGTCATTTTGTAATTTACACACACACACACACACACACACACATGCATATATGTGTGTATGTAAGTGTATATAACTGCCTTTTAGGAGTGATAATTAATAATATAACAATTATTTACAGGAATTCTTTTCGAATGGCAGTAAGCTGTACAAAAACAGTTACTTCGATGATTCCAAGTAAAGAGTCAACAGCTTCATGGATCTGGGCTTATAGTAAAAGTTACGAACTCCACCGGAAACATCAAGAAGAAGAAGAAGGCCTTGAGGAGGATATTGAGAAGAACACTACAGGAAAGTGGATGCTTTTTCTGGATAAAACAGTAGAGGATGAAAACCATCTGACAGCCCTTGATCAATGCTGGAAAAAAATTCAAAAACTCGTCTTGGATGACATTATATGGCTTGCAAAATGTTCAACAGCATTAAATGACTCAACGGCAATTGACAAGACATCAGGAGTTGTTATTTGCTACAATTCAGACTATAGGATTAAAGGTGAAGTTGGGTGGATTGCTGATGTTATCAGGTTAGAAGTTGATTATCCAAGACCGATGTATTACAAAACCGATATAGCAACTCTTAAAGGAGTATACGTAGTGTATGGCTACAAGAATGTATCCATGTATAGAAGTGATCCGGATGGCTCATTTTTTGAGAGAGGAGAGTCAAATAAATGGAAACCTGTACTGCATTGATAAAACAGGTAGCAAAAAATGAAAGATATCTGAAATTTTGTAGCAGTTGAAATGTATTTCACTTTCATATATTAGAAACATATCATTACTGATTTATCTTTAAAGAAATGTGTAGAACTTAGGTTTTAGTTTTTATCTTGTGCTCATCAAAACTATAAAATCTGCAATAAAATAATAATAATAATAAACACGACTACACATCTTGTTGCCGCTATGATAAGATAGTATTACTAAGATGTAAGGATAATACTAAATGGTTGTACAAATACACAAAGCTCTGATCAGACTGAAATTAGACTATTGAACTCAAAATTGATCACCACATTTTCATTATGATGTGTACACATTGGAGAGAAGGTCTACAGACAAATGACAAAGACAATATCAGGACCCTGGAATGTTGACTATGGAAACAGATTAAAGGATTGTGGAATAAAATGTTTGGTGAAAGAGTGGTGTGAGAGAGTCGTTTGAATTAGCGAGGGGATTTTATCCGACAAGCAGGAAACAAGAGTAGAAAAGTGAGCGGAGAAGAACGAGAGGCAATCCCAGGAAGTTGTATATGAATGTTGTGAAGAAGGGTATGAAAAGTAGATTTCTTACATGGAGAATTGTGGGTAAATGGAACATATTATGGAATATGTGTTTAGGTTTTATGATTCACTATGATAAACCTGCTTGTCTATTGAATGACCCTCCTACGATGAGTCTGCTGACTCCATGGACATCGTGATAATAATAATAATAAATCCGCTAACGCCTTTTATTCCCTATAGGGATTCGGCGAAGTCGTTTTCAGCCTTATCTAACTTCCTGGAGACTAAGGGACAATTCCGTCCCCCCCCCCCCAGTAGCAATCAGAGATAGCTGACCGAAAATTATCACTAATTATAAACGATATCCGGCAAATAGAGAGAGACAGGTGTCGCATTCCTCTGGCCCCTAACCCCAATGCTGTGTATTATCTGTCTGAAATAGCGTGGGTTCTACGATCGATTTTCTTGAGATTAGGAGGAAAATCGCAAGTTTCCGAGAGGAAGAAAACCGCTTTCCCGTGCTCGAGATCAATAACTCGGGAACAGGTTGAAAAAGTTCCTCCAGACGGCGGCTAGATTCGAACTGGGAACGACGTTCTTTGGGCGATCGACTAATAGGTGCAAACGTCACAATTACTCCTACTAGTACTCCTAGTAACAACAACAATAATAATAGATATTTCTCCTTTTGGAATCCATTTCAGAAAATTCGTCGGCACTCTTTAGTCATCTTAAGTTATTGCTATATTCCCGGAGAGGCTTTATTGAACTTCATTAAACATAACTCGCAAAAAATTATCACGCTATCTCTATTTTTACTTTAAAAAATTCGGAAATTTCCAAAGGTACATAGACAGAAAATGTGTAGATATTATATATTGTAGTAATTACATCACTGATTGTAATTTAACAAAATATGGTATTTTGAATGTCTTTGCGTAGTTCAATTGTAATTTCAACTCGTTCTTTTCCTATTGGAGAAATGTTTTGAATGAACAATAATCATTTCAGATTATCCGGTTGCCATTTAACGGAATTTAGTATTTTGGTTCTCCATTAATATCTTGAGTCATTTCAATGTTAATTTTAATCGGCCGATCTGAGCACCAAAATTAGTCACACACTTTAAGACTACAGTATAACGGATGTTATGATGAATGGTAACACTTTCACAGGCATGCTATTACAAAAAGCATAATTTCTATTTGTTTATAATTCTATACATATCGTTACTTTTCCATAGCACAATTGGAAGAACGACGGTACATTGCACCCTTCGAATGAAAATGCCGAGTTTGATTCTAGTAATGACGAGAGGGATCTTTATGTGGGGTTTTCAGTTGAAGATGAGTTAGCCGATCTCATACGGTGGTAGCAGGGTTTTTCCCTCCCGAAAACGGGATTTTTTTCATCCCGCGTATAGGCAAATCGGCTATCAGAACACACATAATTTACAGACAAAACATACTGGTGATGGGTGGGCGATGACGTAGATGGTAGTGGCAGAATTAAATAGTAGGAGGAGACAGCGAGATGTATGTAGCTGAGTAGAGTGGAGTGCCGCCTGCGAGTGAGTCCTGGGACTCACTCGCAGTCCCACATGAACAAACATTTTGTTGTTGTTACAATGTGACATCCTTGGAGATGTCACATTGTAACAACAAAAAAAAAACAACAATAATAATAATAATAATACTTTAAATTATTTCTAATTGTTTCTGATGGACGACACTTGTTAATTTCGTGTTTTTAGTAACGCATTTATTGCGTAAATCGAGGAATGCTATATCTATTGAAGTGAAATAACAATGCAAATAATAAAAACATCGAATAATATAACATTGTTTTTATATTTATAAAAACAGCTACCTGTATATTACCTGAACCATTTGAGTTGTCTTTACAAAATTATTAAAATATATATAAAAAAATGGAAATATTGTAAAGAGTGGAACGAATAATTTCCTGGAACATATGGTTTTGGAAATAAAACTGTGTATGTTCAAGTTCGTTGTATGTTGTTATTTTTAAAAGTATAAGAAAGAAAAGAACAAAACATTTTATTACATGCATAGAATTGTAAAAGAAATCTTCATGACAAAATCTTCACACTTCAGCACATCAGAAAGAAATGGAAGTAGTTAATTCTGAAAAATGACAATTTCACTGACTATCTGTCATAATTATAATAAGAGGGATTTAGGCTGAGCATAGTGTGATGAACATGGCAAAGGTAATATTTTTCTAAGCACTGTTTGTAAAGTGTTTAGAAATAGCTCAATTATAATAATCACTGAAATGAAATATCGAAAAGTGTGCATTAAGTAGACACTGCATAATTTATTACCAAGGAGGCGATGGAATACGCTATAATGGCTAAGATGTGATTTATGATGAGTCCAACAAAGCATTTGAATAGTGTTTGACATACTAATTATAGTACGACAAATACATATTAATGATCGCCTTCCTTTATTTTCTTCTTTCTACTTCCCAAGTATCGAAAAATCTCCCTAGGATTTTTTTAGCGTCATATGCTAACTGCTTCTCATTTTGCATTTTTGCTCCCCTGACTAAGTGAGTCATCGTCCTTGCTTGCTCTTTTTACTTCTCATGTGTCTGATTATCTCCGAGCATCTTATGCCGACTCCACAATGCCTTTTTTCTTACAGAGTGTACGCTTCATCTCTTCAGTCATCTATTATCACCTACCTTATTTAAACTCCTGACCTTTGGAATACACTCAGTCATTGCCTTTGGCAGATAATTCCCGAGTAGTGACCAAACAGAACTGATTTCCTTCCAATTGATTTCTCATTCCATGATATCATTGCAAACTTCCTCCTGAGTTTGCCATAATCACCTGCTTTATAGTTTCGCATATAACTGTTTCTCACAAAAGTCCTGATATGGCTGGCCACCACGCAAGTGATCACTATCACCAACTGGAAGGGGATGATGTATCACTTCATTTACAATAATATCTTCTGATGAGATGATCAAATCCAACACCCTCGATCCACCTCTTACCTCTGTTACGTACTGCGTAAGGTAGTAATTCTTTTAAAACTCAAGAAATTCATTCTCTTTGTTTCCTGACGCCATCTCTTCATTCCAGTCTATGTTATCATAACTGAAAGCGCACATAATGTTCATCCTTTTCTTATTAGCCAGATGAACTTGTCAAAACATTTCCTTCTCACTGCCTTCCACATTACCAGGTCAATAGCAACACCCTACTAAACATATCATCCTGTCCACCTCCACTTCACACTACTGATGTATGGAGCTGGACATTCCATGGTTTTGAGATTTAAAGATTCTTTTGCATGATCAATTATGTCCTCCATCCAAAACGAGTGAGTATTGAACAATTTTATTATTGAATTGTTAAAGAGCATATTGTTTAATTTTGACGGTAATATATCAGAAAACAGAATTATAAGTAAATAATTATTTATTGACTTATCGCTGATATTTCGCTGGTGTTATAACCAGCATCTTCAGGGCACAAAAACACAGTTTGTCACAGTACGCGAGACGGCAACAACATGGTGTAACCACAGGACTAGTTTAACAAAATTGTAGCAACAACACAGAGACTAAACTCCTAATTAGGCGCCCCTGCAGCATATCCTTGCCCACCAGCCAGAAATAGTGATGCTGCAGGAAACAAACTTCCATTGCAACAGCAAAGCTTCATATCAATACTGGAAGAACTGGCCTTATACCATGCACCACTGTCCTGCCGTACAACTTCATGGATCTGGAGTCAGCATCGGAATTCACCAAAACAGCGCTCTAAAAGTAGAAATAATCGATACCTTTCCTGGGTGTGCAATATATGCACTCATTGCAACTCAGACAGGAAAGAAAATATATATCATTAACATATACATCCCACAAAATGACCAGCTTGCAGTGCAGGTACTGGAGTTTGTGCGAAACCACCTCAGCAAGGTCAATGACCACATCATACTGGCAGGGGATTTCAACTGCACTCTGGATCCTGCAATGGACAGACAGCAATGCCAAGAACATCGACACTCACTAGCTCAGCTTCTCCAGGATGTAATAAATGACTTCGAGCTGACTGACACCTTCAGACACTTGCACTCATATGAGAAAAGTTTCTCCTGGAGAGCCAAAGGTGGTCCTACCAGTGTCCTATACCAGACACGGCTCAACAGATACTACATATCGATGCACACAATACCCTACATCAGGAGAGTCACATACCATCCATCTCATGCATCAGACCATGATTCCATCATTCTTAACATTTGCTTTCCAGGACACACCAGATACAAAGGAGGAGCATACTGTATATTTAACAACAGCCTACTAAATGATACAGAATATATCAGAACCTCTAAAATCTATATCGAAACTCTCATCAGAGATATACCTACTTCACAATCAATTTCCGAGTGGTGGTCGCTTTTTAAATCCAAAGTTAAGGTATTCACCCAAAAATATAGTCACCGAAGAAATTTGAATAAGCATTCAGCCCTTAAAAATTTGCAATAACAACAGCAATTGCATCATCCAGAATCTGAGGAATACCAGTCCCTAGAAGCCACCATACGCTCACACCTAGAGCACTCTGCAAGAGGAGCACTAATAAGAGCACGACGCAAACATATTAACTTCGCGGATGCCCCTACAAAGTATTTCTTTTCACTAGAAAAACGCCAACAAGAGTGCACCACTATATCTGCTATTAAAACAGATAATGGAAACATCATAGAAAATCATGACGAAATCCTCTTATATACCTTGCAGTACTACAAAAATTTGTACCAAGCCAACCCAACATCTATGGAGGCCACGAATATAATTTTCTCCGAAGTGAAAAGACTCTCACTAACAACAAGGAGTAACACAGAACTCCCCATCACGTTACACGATCTGAAAACTGCCTGCATCCCCTTACCTAAAGATAAATCTCCTGGCATAGACGGGCTCAACACTGAATTTTATCAGTCCTTCTGGGAACAGCTTGGACCTATCCTCTACAGAGTATTTGGTCGAAGCGAATACCAATGGCTTTCCACTCAATATGACAACATCAGTAATCAAACTCATTCCAAAGAAAGGAGACGCGACGAAACCAGGAAACTGGAGACCCATCTCTATCACAAACACCGACTGCAAAATTATATCCAAAGCCATTGCCAACAAACTCAAACCCGCTGTGAGCGAAATAATAAATAGGCATCAGAGCTATTCCATCCCTGGAAGATCTATCCACGAAAACTTACACCTCATAAGAGATCTCATAAGCATAGCGAACAACAACAGTGAAACAATGGGTCTTGTAACTCTAGACCAAGAAAAAGCGTTCGACCGCGTTGAACACCTGTACCTCTTCAACTGCTTGAAAGCATTTGGCTTTGGCGGAGGCATCATTCACTCTATTAAAATGTTGTATGCCAAGGCACAGTTTTGCATGAAAATAAACAACAGGCTTACCATAACTGCACCATACAGCAGAGGTATTAAACAAGGCTGTCCACTCTCCGGTCCTCTTTACACAATTGCCATTGAACCCTTTTTGTGTAGACTCAGCATGCTGCACAGGGCTTGCCACTCTAAACTTCCCTACCGCATAACCCTGACAGCATATGCTGATGATGTTACAATCATAACCCGCAAAGAAGAGGACTTCCATAACATACAGATGGCATACCAACAATATCAGGCAGCCTCAGGAGCGAAACTAAACACACATAAAACCACAGGACTGTGGTGTGGCAAATGGAAAAACCGAACGGATTCCCCAATGTCTGGTACCTGGTCCACAGAGGGAAACAAATACCTGGGGATTTACATCGGAAACACACCCTATTATATGGATAAGAACTGGGAAGCACTGAACAAGCGTTTCAAGCAAGTACTAGGAAAGTGGCCAGCAATACGCGCCTCTTCCTCCACAAGAGAGAGAGAAATAATCGTTAACCAAATAGCCACCAGTGTCCTTTGGCATACACTAAAGATTCTTACGCCACCAGAACAATTCATCAAACAAATAAAGTCAACCATATATCGATTCATATGGAACAAAACAAACTGGCTTTCATACTCCAAGCTATGTACTTCTCTCAAAGATGGAGGACAAAATTTGACCTCCATTGACAATAGGATAACAACATCCTGCGCTCGATTTCTCCTGAATACCATACAACCAAAGGAAATATCACACAAATGCACCACTGAATATATTTTCACTTCTGCCACTAGAGGTCTCTCTCTCACTCTCTCCACAACCTTAAGAATGACAACAGCTCCAGTGCCTGTAAATTTAACAAACTTCTACAAAGATGCCCTTCGACGATGGAAGAAGCTAGACCTCCAGCACACAGTGAAGACAGCATCCCTACCTGAAATCCTCATGGAACCTATCTTTCACAACACGATGGTAAGAAGCCCGATCACTCAGAAAGAGTGTTTCTTTCCTCCATGGAGCTGGCGAAGCGTGAGGATCTTGGGTGACATTCTTTCTCCAAGCCTCACCTGGCGCTTTCCAAATTCTCTCGAAAACCTGGAATATGGGAATCAGTCAGAGCAGATAGACATCGTAAAGGCCGCTTTTCAAGCCGCTATGCCTGATAGCATAACAGAAGAGGGGCTTAGCCCTGCCAACTCAGAAGATCTGGCGCCTATCTTTCTGATAAAAACCATTAACTCATGGGAGAAACTTACACCCAGCAATACCAACAAGATCTACAGCACTCTAACACAACAGTCGAACCAAAGTAGTTTATTGGAAAATCCTGCATCATCTGATCAAACACTATTTCAATGGGATCTACCATATCGCACAAGAGCCATCAAACCTGACGCAGATATTCAGTGGAGAATGTGGCACAATATATTACCCACTCCTACTATATTACGAAAATTTAACTCAAACGTCTCAGATAACTGCCTGTTCTGCTACCAATTAGGAACAGTCCGGCATATCTACTTGGAATGCCCAGTCAACACCCAATTAACCAGTTTGTCTCGGGAAACGGCAGCTCTCACCTGTGGTAGTCTTCATACAGAAGAGGAATATTTCAATCTCGTCCGTGCGGAGTCAAATAACCATTCATTCTGCAACTACCTTTTCATCACCGCGAAAGCGGTAATATACAACTTCTACCTCAGACATACAAGACCAGACAGCACAGCAACTTCACAGAGAGAGGCAACTGACCAACTCACTGCAGCCTTCCAACAAAAGGTGAGAAGTCGGATCCTACACGAGTATCACCACCATAGGCAAAACAACACCTTAGATCTTTTCCACCAACACTGGAATCCACGGAATCAACTCCTGGCTGAGCAAGGCGACTGCATTATAATTCACTTTCCAGCATAGAAGTGACACCATCCCCCCCCCAAAGAAAGGGGAAAAAAGGATTGTTGTGCTTAACAGTGCGAAAATTAATCAGCTGGCACTCTCATGTAAATAGACAATATTGTGCAATAGAAACTCCTATGTTCTTCCACTTTTATGATCTTATACAGCATCATGTTAGAATAACTCTTAATGGCTTTAATTTAATTTAAAAAAAAACGTAATTAGCCTTATAAGTGACTTCGATGTAACATACCTCAACATGAATATGAGCATGTAACTTCTCTGCCTGACTGCAGAGAACCAAAAACCGGTTAATCCTGTAAATAAGATTGTTATGTTCACAATAAAAAAAAAAAAATAATAATAATAATAAAAAAAAAAAAAAAAAAAAAATATATATATATATATATATATATATATATAATGAGAGAGAGAGATAAACTCCGAATTAGGCATGCCCTATCTAAATAAATAAATAAATGAAAAAATATATATAGATAGATAGATAGAATAAGGGTGCCGAATTAGGACTTTAGTCTTTGTGTTGTTTGCTACAATTTTGTTAAACCATGTTACACCATTTGTTACACCATGTTGTTGTAGTCTCACGTACTGTGACAAAATCTGTTTTTGTGCTCTGAAGATGCTGGTTATAACACCAGCGAAATATCAGCAATAAGTCAATAAATAATTATTTACTTATAATTCTGTGTTCTGATATATACCGTCAAAATTAAACAACATGAACGACGAACAAATAAGCCTTTCTACACGTTTTGTGAAGAGCATGTTTTATTTCATTGGAAATGCAAAGAGTGTAGATTAAATCATGTAAAATATTTCTAGTAATTACATATTCGAATTATTCTGTGAATATAATTGTAAACATTTCAGTAAAATAAAATGTACATTTGTGAACTTAAATAAACAAATCTTGGTATCATTGATGAGCATTTTAAGTCATAGCGAAACATAACATTTTTCTGTCAGTTTTTTTTTTAATTTTTTTTATTAGAATTTGATATATAGACCCATAACACTATTCTGATTAATAATTATAAAAACTTAACATTTAATTAGGAAAAAATAATAAACTTTTAATATCTTTAAAAATGACAAAGCAGTGCTTGTAGATTATATACTGACAAAATATTTGAATGAGTTATATATATATAACTCAGTTCTGACAGATTTCTGCTTAGCTATGCAAAAACCATTTACGAGGTACAATTGGAAATTATCAAATCGTAGTCTTATCTATTGATACTACCGTGAAATTATTTCAGGGAACAAAAAAGGGAGGAACAGAATTACTATCATCATCATCATCATCATCATCATCATCATCAAATTCCTGCCATGTACCCTCAAGTGGTGTACAGGATATGACAGTACTACATGAAAAAAATTACATCATTACTAACTTCCTATCTTTACTAAATTAAAGTCCAGTAATTCTTTTAGAAAATATGTACTGCTGCCTATTGACAAGAAACTGTGAATGTAAAAAAAAAAAAAATATTTGTGGCGCCATCTCTTGACAATAAATTTAAATTCCCATAGTTAAAATAGGGGATGATACCACACACACTTGAATTATTTTTGAAACTCGTGCTGTCATCTACATATATATATCTCAAATATCCTCACCCATAATTCCATGCTCAAACCATTACCCCTGTTACCATACTTGAAACAAAGACCTGACATGTGACTACCAGACCAAATATCTCCTCACGCAAACCCCTTACCCATAATTCCTCACTTAAATCAGGATATCCTAGGTATGCAGAGACAAAAAGGACAGTTGGTATCCCAGCTAACTTCCCAGAATTCCAGACTAAAACCAAAAATGGCAGCATAAAATTATCCATAATGCATGACTCGAACGAAAGAACAGAAGGTATTGACAGACGTAGCCATCAATTGATGCTGTTACGATAAATTTAAGGTCATCAATTCTTAATCTCAAATCCTCTATGCCACCTATCTTTAACCTCAACCCCCACACACACGTGACCATGACGTGATTACCTCAGGGCATCCAGTTAGGTCGCTGATATCCTTAGGCAACGACATCACTAATCCTACTCTTGCGTTTCTCCTTAAAACTGCTTAGCTCCAACTGACCAATAATCTTCTCAAAAGGATAAGAGTGAAGAAATTATTAAACTTTAATAGCCAATGTTTTATTCTGAAAATTAGAGATCATATTCAGTGATATAAAGCATGTTGAGTACAAGGAAGAATGTGAGCAATGGATCACTTAAGAGAGTAAGAGCCAAGTGTTGTAGACGTAGAACCAGGACCGCCCCGTGCGGGTATGCAGTTTGTGCTCTGCACAAAGGCGACTTATCATAAGGAGCGCCATTTCAAGACGATAATAATAGTAAAACTTTATACAATTGCTCAACTTAAAATAAACAATAAGGCGATCAAAAAATGACGAGTAAACTAACAACCGATTAGCTGCAATGCTTTGATGTACTACTTCATGAATGGTGCGTCAAAGCAGGTTTCAATTGTGTTGTGATAATTGAAAAAAAAACTTTTTGAGATGCTCTATTTTTATATACACATACGTATATATTGTATTTATATACTAAATGAATAAAATTTTCTTTAAATTAATTTCATTTTAATTTGCAAATTCTATTTTATGGGTGCACTGAAATATAACTTTGAACAAAGGCACCTCATACTCACGGGACTGCCCTGTCCAGAAAAACGCACGGGACTAACATAGAATCAATTGATAATTTATAATATTAATGATGTCTAATTTGAATGAGAACTTTCCCATATCTTCGAAAAGGAATGACAGTCATTGTAATTCAGGTTAGGATAATGCAACAAGGCCTTGAAAAGTCTCGCTGAAATCAGACATCATTTAATATTTTTTTTAAAAAACAATGTAATGCTTTTTCTGTTAACCACTGCGATTTATTACATGTATTAACAAGCGCACTTACTATTTTAAGAATTCATTGATTATTCGTTCAATTTTCTATTCGTATATCACTGAAGATGACCTATAATTTTCAGGTTAAACATCTGGCTATAAGGTTGGATCTTTAGAAGAATGACGGCGTTGTGCTCTTAGATTGGAAAAGACCTAAGTTCGATTCTTGTTATGAATAGAGAGAAGTATTTATACGAGTTTCTTTTTCTTTTCAACTGAAGGTGAGTTAGCCGATCTCACACGGAGGTAGCAGAGTTTTTCTCCCGGAAACTCGGGATTTTCATCCGATATACAAATTGACCTTGAGAAAACACGCAATTTACAAACAAAATATACAAACGACGGTAATGGGCTGTTGGTGGATTAAGTGCTAGAGACAGGGAATTGTAGAATATGTGCCTTCCTTTGATGAGTCTTTGAACCCTTTGGAGGTGTCGCAAAATAATAATAATATTTATTATTATTATTTATTCCTCCTTATCTATGTGTTCTCGTGTTGTTTTATCCTGATATGAGACTGGTTAATTCACTTGAAATTGAATAGAGTTCAACTTCAAGTGAATTAACCAGTCTTATAAAGTTCTTTGCATCCCAAAGCATCTCATTACTGACATTATTTCTAAAGATGCTTCGAAAATAGCTATGGGGGTTCAGAATTATTCTCAACCACATACATATAAAGCTTTGCCCTGCTGGATGAGATAAATCTTTCTGGTTCATATGACATCTTAATAGACTGAACTCTGTATACCTCAATAGAATTTATTCCTGTTATTATTAATAATCAGAGCTTCTAGGGAGCAAGGGGACTCATCAAGGAAAGCCGCATATCACCAGCTGCTCGAACCTTTTCTTGAATTCAGAAAAATCTAACTCCATTCATTCTTAACCTCCATACATGCCATATCCCCACACTCCATAAAATGAAAATTTCAATCTAGGGATATCCTCTATAACCCTTTCACACGTTTGTAGTTTTATTTTTATTATTACCCTTCCTTTGGCTATTTGCTAGTGTCCCCAGTCCATACATTCTCAGCCATCCTCATAATAATCCATAATCCCGATATATAAATGAATTTAATATAATTATGAATTGAATTTCACGACAGAGTATTAGATACGAGTCTCTGGTTACAACTAACTTTTCACTGAATAGGATAAAAGGTTTTTTCTTAAAATTATTTTATCATTTCTTACTATTAAACACAGGACAAGATTATTGTGAGTAATTACATTTATGGTAACCGCTGTCAAAACCCGATGTAATAATATGGAGAGAAAAAAAAAAACTGTAATGTCACAAAAAAAGACAATACTTGGTATCTGATTCAGTTCATACTGCATATTTTTCAAGGATGACAGAATATGAAAAAGGCAATAGAAATAAAACAGAGTTTTTCAGCAGTTAAAACTAAGTGGCGTACAGTATAGTCCGACAACAGAAGCGAGCGCTCTCGTTGGCAGACTGCCAAGAAGAGTTAATTCATGTTGAAAGGGATAAAGAAATAAGGCGATGAACGAATTGGTCAACAACACGCGAAATCACGTGCTTTATATGTAATGTTTTCCAACTGTTATACATAGCAAAACATATGCCATTTTAAACACTACAATCATCATAAAAGAGAAGTTAATTTTCCGACGTGTAATAATAAATAATTCATCCCATAATACGAATTAATTATCCTATTATCGGAATGGATTCTCCTTCTGTTGACATGCGCAGAAGTGTCGATGGGTCTCGTATCTGTAGGAGTGCTAAGTTTGACATGAGGGGGGGGGGGGGCTGTCGTCACCGTTATTTATAACCTACGGTATGTGGAACACACACACACACACACACACACACACACACACACACACACACACACACACACACACACACACACACACACAGCGAGAGAAAGAGAGAGAGAGAGGGACTACTGTAAATATCACTTTGCATGATAACGTTGCTCTATTATCAGGTCAAAGTTCATTTTCTGAAACATATATCATGTTATCAATTTGGCATAGCCACCCTTAAATTGAAATATAGAGTGTATGGATATGGCCACGTGTCAATATACAAGAAGTGACCAGATGATAATATTTATCGAGGTGAGCAAAATAAATGGAAACCTATGCGATACTAAAAACGAATGAAGAAATTTTGAAATAATAAGTGTTGATGCAAAACAGACGCCAAGATCATTCATTATTCTGCTGAACTGTAAGTAAATTATTTCAATTAAAAATCATTGAATTATAAAACTTTCGTTTTATTTATAACTCGAAATCAAAGATATACATATTCAGAACTATTAATTTAATTTTTAACTAAATTTAATTATAAAACTCCTTAAGAACACAGTGTATAGTTTCGATATCACCTTTCGATATGTATTTCGATATAATCTAAACTGTTACTTTATTTGAAAAGTAATATTATTTTAAATTCCTTTTCTAAATGTAGATAATAAGGAACGCCTACACTTTCTTGGTTTGCTTTTATTGAATTACGTCCAGGGGCGACTCGTGTATAGGCACTGCAGAACTGCAGCCCCTTTCCCCCAATTTTTCTCGATATATGAATATATTTATTAATTTATTTATATTTGCTTGTAATATTTAATTTTATCATCAACAATCCTATACAATTCTCTTATTTTGTATAAAACAATAAAAATCCGACTTGTAGAACTTAGGAGGGCGAAGGACGCTAGTAGCACTGTGGTTACCACAGTGTCATATTGCTACGCGCGCAAGCATATGCACGTCATAGTGAGATGCAAGCTATTAGTGTAATGGGATACTGTCCGTCGCGCAGTTCCACTGTTGTTTATGTGCAGTTTTGCGCCAGTAGTAGAGAGTGCGTAGTGCTTATCGTGTTTACTCCGTCTCTTTAAATATTTGAACATTACAATTAAAGGATTTAATCGTAATGTCCAAAAATTGTAAAGCTTTTATTTTAAAGTAATTTTGAATTATACCAAACTGTATAATTTTATTGATAATAAACAATATTTTTTCATGTTTAATTTTATTATTTTTTTAATTTTTAACATAATTTTGATATCAAACACGTATACACTGTAATTACAGTCTGTATATTTCGAAAGTTGCAGCCCCCACGATTTCAAGCCACGAATTGCCACTGATTACGTCATCTACTGTTTTTTGAATTAAGTTCCACTACACAGCTACGAATTTGAAGTCTTGTCACCTATTTTACTTTACGTATATTCTGTTGAATTTCTTAAGTTACTAATGTCTCTTTTTTAATCCCATACGTTTGTTCATTAAATCTACACTACACATATTCTCCGAATTAGTGACCTACGAAATGAATAATCAAGCCTGAGAGCATTTGTTTGACTGATCAGCATTAGACTTCTAAACTTCTACTATTGCCTGACCACATACTAAACTTCTCGACCCAAGTCGAGAAGTTTAGTATGTGGTCAGCCAATAGAGTTTCGCATCTCTTAACCTTTAGAGATGTAGGTTTGGCTGAAACCCATTGGACATGAGAAGGAGCTATAAATCTAAATTCAGGAAAACTATTCTACTCGGGCAAAGAGGACAATATACATAGAGAAGGAGTCGCCATTTTAGTGAATAATAATCTACAAAATGCAGTCATGGCCATAAAACTACATGGCCCAAGAATGATCGCTATCAGATTAAAAGGTAAAGAAAAAAAAGTTCACTACAATAATTCAAATCTATGCCCCCGACCAGTCACATGAAAATGAAGAAATCGATACCTTTTACGATAAGTTGCAAGATCTAATAGACAAGACCAATAATAAAGATATATTAATAGTGATGGGAAATTTTAATACCAAAATTCACTCCAGGCATGGAGGATGCGATGGGCAGGTTCGGAATTGATAACAGAAATGAAAGAGGAGAAAGAATATTAGAATTTTTTAAAGCAAATAATCTATTTATCTGTAACACCCTTTTTTCCATAGACCTTCCCACAAATACACATGGAACTCTCCAGATGGTACAATAAAGAACTGTATTGATTACATTCTAATCAAACGCAATTGGAAATCATCAGTGCAAAATGTTAGAACTTTAAAAACTCCAGACTTCGACACTGACCATGAACTGCTTGCAGCAAAAATTAAGCTAAAATTCAAGTATCGTAAATCACGAGCTCCTATCAACACAGTGGACCTGTCAAAACTGAAAGAGAAATCTATGCAAGATAACTATCAGACACTAATAGGAAATGAGTTGAGAAGATTATCCTACGACAATATAGATAATACATGGAATCAAGGTAAAACAATTGTTACAAGTACTGCAAGAAACATACTTGGTACAACATCAAGACCAAATCATGAATGGATAACCCCTGAAATTCTAAATACTTTAGAAGAAAAAAGAGCAGCGAAGCATATATTAAATATAAAAAATACAGACGAAAATAAACAACATTATAAGAATCTTAAAAACAAAATTGATTAAATGTGCATATCTGCCAAATATAACTGGTTGGAGGAAAAAGCAAAACTGTGCAAAGAAGCTAATAAAAGAAATGATAATAAAACGGTATACAAAATTATCAAAGAATTAACTAAGATCTATAAAGACAAACCATTAACAATGAATGATAAAAACAATCTAGAAACTGGGTCAATACAAAATATTAAAATAATTTGGAAGGACTACTATCAAACATTATTTCAAAACGAACAGGAGGAGGAAAGTATAACAGAAAAGATGATATATGAAAAGGTACCACCCATAACTCCAGCAGAAATTATAAATGCAATAAACCAAATGAAACTTTCAAAAGCTACAGGTAAAGATGAAATATCTATAGAACTATGGAAATATGGTGGCAAGGAAGCCATTAATTTCTTAATGAATTTATTTAATCAAATTCTTTATACTGGAGTAATTCCAACAGACTGGAAAACAGGAATTATTATACCAATTCACAAAAAAGGAGACAAGAGAATATGTGAAAATTATAGACCGATAACACTTTTAAATCATAGTTATAAACTATTCATTCGAATTATACAAAAGAGAACATAGGTGCTTACAGAAAGAAATCATAGAGGGAAACCAAGCAGGATTCAGGCCACATAGATCCACTATAGACCATATATTCACCATTAATAATATAGCAGAAAAATATTGGGAATAGAACCTGCCTGTTGTTTTATAGATTTTAAGCAAGCCTTTGATTCAGTTAATAGAAACAAATTGATTACTATCCTAAAAAACGTAAAAATGGATTCTGATATTTTAACATTTATTAGAAATTATTATGGAGACACCAAAGCTTTTGTTAAAACGAACAACATTAAAACCGAGGATTTCAGAGTTGAGAAAGGTGTAATGCAGGGATGCCCTCTCTCACCTCAACTCTTTTATCATCTTCCTAGAAGAAGTCTGTAAAACCATAGCTGGTGAACCACGTGTAAAAATCAATGGCACCAACATTAATCACATAAAATACGCGGATGGTATCATTATTTTAGCAGATTCCAAACCACAGCTAGAAAAAACTATTAATATTTTAAATGACTCTTGTAAAACTTATGATATGAAAATAAATCATCATATAATGAAGATAGGTAGAGAAGAAGAAAATATTTCTATAAATCTCGAAAATCACCTGCTGGAACAAGTTAATATATATGTTTATCTTGGCAGTCTTATATCTAGTAATCTCAACAATATGGAAACAGTAAAACACAGGCTAAACCTAGGCTGGACCAACATGAATAAACTAAACAAAATATGGAAAAATAAAAAAATACCAACTAGTCTAAAATTAAAATTATATAAAACAATTATTATCCCAACGGCTACTTATGCTTCAGAAGTGTGGAGATTAACTCAACAACCAATCAAGAAACTTCAAGTATTTGAAATGAAATGCCTCAGAGAAATTAATAACACCCACTGGATGCAACACAAGACTAAAGATGAAGTCAGAATAGATTTAAACTTCCCAGATCTATATATAATAGATCACAATCATTATAGATGGGAAGTTGATCATTAGTCTTGTGTTGCATCCAGTAAGTGTTATTAATTTCTCTGAGGCATTTCATTTCATAGACCCCCATGTTTAACTATGAATGGATATATAGGAAGAAAAAGACCTATAGGCAGACCAAGAAGTACTTAAATAAAGTTGCTGAAAGAACATTCCCATCTACCCAGCTATAGAGTCATGATTGAGATCGCTAAAGATCGCGATAAGTGGAGAACCTTTCTTCTTAGTGGGCTCAACCCGTTATCAAGCGGATAAGATGAGAAGAAGAAGAATATATATATATATATATATATATATATATATACTAGGGACGTCCAGAAAGTAAGTTCTGATGGGCTGTGAGAAAAACAAAAATATACTTACAAAAAAACTTTATTGGAAATTGAAGTAGACATCTTTCACTACTTTTCTACATAATTTCCGCCATTGTTCAGGCACTTATCATAACAGGGCGCCAAGAGTTGTATACCTTCGTCGTAGAAGGTTGCCGCCTGTGAGGCAAACCACGTATTGACTGCTTCTTTGAACTCGTCGTCGTTGTATTGAAACCGTCGGCCACCAAGGAAAGATTTAAGATGTTTGAACAGGTGAAAGTCGTTGGCGCGAGGTCAGAACTATCCTTCCTTTTTTCCTTCCTTCCTGTCCTTCCTTCATTAAAAAGTCTTACCCATCTTCGTACCATTGACTCGCTCACTGCGTGTTCTCCATAAACCTCAATAATTTGCCAATGAATTTCAGTTGCTTTAGCGTTCCTCGCATTCAAGAAACGGATAACTGACCTAGCTTCACATGCGGCGGGCGATTCGATTTTCTTAGACATTATAAACACAAACTAAGAATCGTACGCACTGTGGGAATGTCTGAAAATGGTCTTGCTAACGAATCAACAAACTCAGCACGCATGAGCACCATTGCAATCCCAGCGCTGCAGTGAAAATATTTAAAAACGGAACTTACTTTCTGGGCGTCTCTCGTATAATAAAATATCTTATTATATATCTTATTACTATCCATGAAAGTATCTATAGAAGAGGCACGAGGCAGAAACTAAACATTTGTGAGAGAGGGATGGAATTGGGTTTGAGAGAATAGCCAGATTGCCTTCTTCTAGATAGAATCGAACAATCTTAGAGAGGATTTTGGTGCACCACTCCAAATATAGGAGCAATATTCCATGGCTAGGCGGATTTGGTCTTGGTGTAGAGTTAGCAACTGTGAAGTAGTATAGATTAGTGTACCTAATCCAATACATGGATTAGGTACACTAATCCATATCAGTGGGGTTCCCTTCAATCTACAAATTACAGAGCGGAGATGAGAGATGATGCATCCATTGCCTCGTTTGGTTTCCGTTTATTTAACCATCTCAGTAATCATGTGACACCACAATATTTTTTTTTCAAAGTTTCAGCAATTCAGTTATTACTACTGACCTAAACTATTAAGACAAAACATGACTCCTTCAAGTGGTTTTCTAACCGGTTTATACGTTTGAAACCTTAGGTGGTTAGAGTTCATAAGTCTAGCACCGTAACTAGCTTTTCATGGGCCCTGTGCATGATTTTATTTTTGCTACCCCGTCTGTTTTTTTTTTTTTTTTAGAAAAAAAAAAAAACGATAGAAATAGAAATTTTGTTTATAAATATTATAATATATAGGTATTATTTCTGGGAAAATATAATATTGTTTGTGAATCGGCCCACGGCGGCAAAATACAAAATTTGAAAATGAAAATATAATAGCTATTATTTTTGATATTCGATTTCAGGGCCCCTTCATCCTGGACCCTGTGCCTGTGCACCCGTTGCACCTGCCTAGTTACGGCACTGCTTACGTCATATAACATGATTTTCCTTGCTTATCTCAAAACCCAACAATGACAGTTTCTGTAATCATTTATGGTGCATGTCTACTCATTTATAAGAAAAAAAAAATAAGCCTCCATAGGTTCCCCCCCCCCCTCAGGAAGCACTCTGAATTAAATTATGTTATATTCTAAGAGTAATAAGAATGAGTTGTAGAAAGAAAGGTATACTGAAAATTTGGAACAAGAGAGAGTTATTCAATATAATGTAATTCCAGATATTTTAGAAGTGGCAAACGTTAACAAAGAAATCCAAAAGAAGTGGGTGGGAAAATGTGTGCGTTTTTCGTCTTAGAAACACAGTATTGTAAAACGTATCCTTATGATCACGCAACTGCCAAATATGAACTTTATGTTATCAATTGAAGTCACAAAATTGGAAATAAATTTATTCATAAAATTTCAAGGTAATATTCAGTGTTTGTATAATTCCATAAAAACGTCATATTTTTAATTTACGCGGGCATGCGCGCACACACACACATACACAACGCGCGAGCGCGCATTTGTGTATATTTGTAAGTATATAACTGCCTTTTAGGAGTAATAATTAATAAAATAAAAATAATTTACAGGAATTCTTTTCGAATGGCAATAAGCTGTACAAAAACAGATACTTCGATGATTCCAAGTAAAGAGTCAACAGCTTCATGGATCTGGGCTTTTAGTAAAAGTTACGTACTCCAAATGGAAAATAAAAATAAAAAATCCAATCAAGAAGAAGATGAACTTCAAAATGTAGAGCAGGAAGGCCTTGAGGAGGATATTGAGAAGAACACTACAGGAAAGTGGATGCTTTTTTTGGATAAAAAAGTAGAGGATGAAAACCATCTGACAGCCCTTGATCGATGCTGGAAAAAAATTGAAAAAATCGTCTTGGATAATGTTATATGGCTTGCGAAATGTTCGACAGCACTAAGTGACTCAACTGCAAAGGACGCTACATCAGGAGTTGTTATTTGCTACACTTCAGACTATAGGATTAAAGGTGAAGTTGGATGGATTGCTGATGCTATCAGGTTAGAAGTTGATTATCCAAGACCGATGTATTACAAAACCGATATAGCAACTCTTAAAGGAATATACGCAGCGTATGGCTCCAAGAATGTATCCATGTATAGAAGTGATCCGGATGGCTCATTTTTTGAGAGAGGAGAGTCAAATAAATGGAAGCCTGTACTATATTGATAAAACAGATAAAAAAAGATATAACATCTGAAATTATGTAGTATTTGAAATGTATCTGAAATAAATAAATGAAACATATCATTACTGATTTATATATATATATATATATATATATATATATATATATATATATATATATATATATATATATATATATATGTATGTATGTATGTAGACCTTAGCTTTAGTTTTTATCTTGTGCTTATCAAAACTATAAAATCTGCAATAAAAATAATAATAAATACGACTACACATCTTGTTGCCGTTATGATAAGATTGTAATACTAACATGTAGGGTAGGGTTGCCACCCGAATTAGGCGGGACGTACCGAATTTTAAGAAAAATTTCAGAATCCCGAGTTACACCTAAGCGGGACAAATTATATATTTAAAATACAAATATTATTAAATCACTAATACCGGTAGCACTGTATTCAATCTTTTAATTTTTTATAAGGTTAGAATTACATATTCAACTTTTGCCTTTTTCATTTTATACATTTAGAAGAGAGGAAGACATATTCGATAAGTGTGTCCCTATTTGGACAAAGGTGGCAACCCTAATGTAGGGATACCAAGTGGTTGTGCAACTATATAAAGCTCTGATCCGAATGAACTTGAACTATTGTACTCAGAATTGGTCACCTGATTTTCATTATCATGTGTGCACATTGGAGGTCTACAGACGAGTGACAAAGACAATATCAGGACCCTGGAATGTTGACTATGGAAAGAAATTGAAGGATTGTGGAATAAAATGTTTGGTGAAAAAGTGATGTGACAGAGACGTCTGAATTAGCGAGGCATTTTATCGGCTTAATACAAGGAGGAAAAAAGAGTAGAAAAGTGAGCGGAGGAGAACGAGAGGCCATCCCAGGAAGTTGTATATGAATGCAGTGAAGATGGGTATGAAGATTAGATTTCTTACATGGAGAATTGTGGGTCAATGGAATATATTATGGGAATATGTGTTAAGGTTTTATGATTCACTGACAAATCTGGTTGTCTATTGAATGAACCACCCACGATGAGTCTGCTGACTCTATGGACAGCATGATAACAATAGTAATAATAACAAATCCGCTAACGCCTTTTATTCCCTTAGTCATAGAGGAAGTCAGCGAGGTCGTTTTTAGCCTTATCTAGCTTTTTGGAGACTGAGGGCCAATTCAATCACAATCGTAGCCAATCAGAGGTAGCTGACCGAAGGTTGTCACTAATTATAAACGATATTCGTCGAATAGCGGGAGACAAGTGTCGCATTCTTCTGGCTCATATCCTAAACGCAGTATGTTATCTATCTGAAATAGTTTGGGTCCTACGATCGATTTTCTTGAGATGAAAATCGCAAATTTCTGGCAGAAAGAAAATCGCTATCCCGTGTTCGAGATCGACTAACTCGGGAACCAGTTGAAAAAGGATTAGAAATAGTTTCTCCAGTCTAGATTCAAACTGGAACAGCTTTCTTCGGGCATTATAGGTGCAAATGCCACTACTACTACTACTACTACTAGTACTATTACACTAATAGTAATAATGCCTCTAATATTAATAATAGATATTTCTCCTTTTTGGGATCCATTTTAGAAAATTTGTCAACATTGTTTAGTCATCCTAAGTCATTCTTATATTCCTGGGGTGATTTTATTGAACTTCTGTAAACATAAGGTGTATAAAAATTATCACGCAATCTCTATTTTTACTTTAAAAATTTGATAATTTTCAAGGGTACAAAGAAAGAAAACGTGTATATATTATATATTGCAGTACCCTTTCTCAGTGATTATAATTAACAAAATATGGTATTTTGAATAATTCCCTGGAATATGTCTTTTCATAGTTCAGTCGTAATTTCGATTTGTTCCTTTTTATTGGAGAAATTTAGAGAAAACGTTTTGAACGAACAATAATCATTTCAGATTATTCGGTTGCCATTTAACGGAATTTAGTATTTTGGTTCTCTATTAACATCTTGAGTCATTTCAATGTTAATTTTAATCAGTCGATCTTAGCACGAAAATTAGTCACACACCTTTACGACTACAATATATCGGATGTCATGATGAATAGTAACACTTTCACAGGCATATTATTACAAAAAGAATAATTTCTATTTGTTTATAATTATATAAAAACATATCGTTACTCCTCCGTAGCACAATTGGACGAACGACGGTACATTGCACCCTTCTAATGGAAAAGACCTGATTTGGATTCTAGTAATGACGAGAGGGATATTTATGGGGGTTTTTCAGTTGAAGGTGAGTTAACCGATCTCATACGGTGGTAGCAGGATTTTTTCTCCCGACAACGGGAGTTTTTCATTCGAGTATAGGCAAATTGGCTATCAGAACACACGTAATTTACGGACAAAATGTACTGGTGATGGGCGGTAGATGACGTAGATGGTAGTTGCAGAATTAAATAGTAGGGAAGAAGGCGAGATGTATGTAGCTGAGTAGAGTAGAGAGCCTGCCTGCGAGTGAGTCCTGGGCCTCCTTGGAGATGTCATGTTGTAATAATAATAATAGTAATACTTCTAATTATTTCTAATGTTTCTGATGGGGAACACTTGTTAATTTAGTGTTTTAGTAACGCATTTATTGCGTAAATCGAGGAATGCTATATCTGTTGAAGTGAAATAACATTGAATAATAAAATTATTGAATAAAAAAAATCTACCTGTATATTACCTGAAGTATTTAAGTTATCTTTAGAAAGTTATTAAGATAAATGTAAAAAAACGGAAATAATGTAAAGAGTGGAACGAATAATTTCCTGGAACATATGGTTTTGGAAATAAAACTGTGTATGTTCAATTTCGTTGTATGTTGTTATTTTTAAAAGCATAAGAAAGAAAAGAACAAAACATTTTATTACATGCATAGAATTGTAAAAGAAATCTTCATGACAAAATCTTCACACTTCAGCACATCAGAAAGAACTGGAAGTAGTTATTCTGAAAAATTACAATTTCACTGACTATCTCTCATAATTATAACAAGAGGGATTTAGGCTGAGCATATATAGTGTGATGAACATGGCGAAGGTAATATTTTTCTAAGCACTGTTTGTAAATAGTGTTTAGAAATAGCTCAATTATAATAATTACTGAAATGAAATATCGAAAAGTGTGTATTAAGTAGACATAGCATAAGTTATTTCACCAAGGGGCAAGCGAATACAACATAATGACTAAGATGTGATTGATGCGGAGTCCAACAAAGCATTTGAATGGTATTTGACATACTGATTATAATACGACAAATACATATTTGTCGTATTATAATCCTTTCTTTATTTTTCTTCTTCTTTCTACTTGCCACATATCGAAAAATCTCCCTAGGATTTCTTTTAGCGTCATATGCTAACTTCTGCTCATTTTGCATTTTTGTTCCCCTGACTAAGTGAGTCATCTTCCTTGCTTGCTCTTTGTACTTCTCATGTGTCTGATTATCTCCGAGCATCTTATGCCGACTCCACAATGCCTTTTTTTCTTACAGAGTGTACGCTTCATCTCCTCAGTCATCTATTATCACCTACCTTATTTAAACTCCTGACCTTTGGAATACACTCAGTCATTGCCTCTGGCAGATAATTCCCGAGTAATGACCAAACAGAACCGATTTCCTGCCAATTGATTTCTCATTCCATGATATCATTGCAAGCTTCCTCCTGAGTTTGCCATAATCACCTGCTTTATAGTTTCGCATATAACTGTTTCTCACAAAAGTCCTGATATGGCTTGTCACCACGCAAGAGATCACCGTCACCAACTGAAGGAGGAGGATGATGTGTCACTTCATTTACAACAATATCTTCTGATGAGATGATCAAATCCAACACCCTCGATCCGCCAGTTGCCTCTGTTACGTAATGGTTAAGGTAGTTATCCGTTGAAAACTCAAGAAATTCATTCTCTTTGGTTTCTGATGCCACTTCATTCCATTCTATGTTACCATAATTGAAATCGCACATAATGATCCGTTTTCTTATTAGCCAGACCGACTTGTCGAAACATTTACTTCTCACTGCCGTCCACATTACTAGGTCTATAGCAACACCCTACTAAATATTTTATCCTGTCTATCTTCACTTTACCAATTATTTTTGATGCCCTCCGACCAAAACGAGTGAGTACTGAACAATTATATTATTGATCTGGTGATTTGCATGTTTTATTTCATTGTAAATGCAGTAGCAAATGCAGTAAATCATGTGAAATATTTCTAGGTAATTACATGTTCGAATTATTCTCTGTGAATATAAATGTCAATAATATTTCAATAAAATAAAATGTTCATTTGTGAACTTAAATAAACAAATTTTGGTGTCATTGATGAGCATTTTAAGTCACAGTGAAACAAATTTTTTTCTCAGTTTTTATTAGAATTTGATATAGAGACCCCATAATATTATTCTTAATAGAATTCTGATTAATTATGATAAAAAAATTAACATTTGATTAGAAAAAAATTAACGAACTTTTAAGATTTTTAAAAATGACATTTCCGTACTTGTAGATTATACACAGATCAAAATATATGAATGAGTTATATATTTATACCTACTCAATATATATAAAAAGATAAGCCGAAATTTGAAACGTTTTTATGTCACGTTTTTTGTCTCCGGCTTACCAGCCTGGAACTCGGGGGGTTGAGCGCCGTAGGCGCCAGGGAGGGGGGGGGCAGAGTCCGCCTAGTATATATATATATATATAAGATTATTTGAAACAAATATTTCTGCTTAGCTATACATGCAAATACAATTGAAAATTATCAAATCGTAGTGCCATCTTTTGATACTACAGTGAAATTATATCAGGGGAACAAAAAATGGAGGAACAGAATTACTAAAATCCAGTAATTCTTTTAGAAAAATGTGTACTGCCACCTCTTGACAAGAAAATGTGAATGTTAAAAAAAAATTGTGGCGCCATCTCTAAGCTAAAATTCTCATAGTCAAAAAAAAGGGGATGATACCACACACACACACACACACACACTTAAATTATTTTTGAAGCTCATGCTGCCATCTACAGATATGTACACTACAAATATCCTCACCAGATTCCGTGCTCAAAACCATTACTCCAATTCCTGATTCAAGTCATTACCCATGGATCCATACTTAAAACAAAGACCTGACATTTGACTACCAGACCAAATATCTTACCCATAATTCACTACTTACCCATAATTCCACACTCGAAACAGAGATGTTCTCTAGGCATACACTTTACATCAAGGACAGCTGGTATTCCAGGGAACTTCCCAGAATTCCACACTAAAACCAAAAATGGCAGCTTAAAATTACCCATAATTAGGCTGACCATAAGTACCGTTTAGAACGGGACACTACCATTTTTTTTCATATTTCCCGGCCGTCCCGTCGTTTTAATAAAAATGTCTGTTTTGTCCCGTTTTAATAAAAAAAAAAAACTATAAACATACTTTAATACTGGTCAATCATAAATTATTATTCATATCCTATAATCGTATATCAATATCATGGATACCAGTAATTTGTATAACCATGGAGTAATTGTTCGATACTAAATATCGATGTCTGCAGTGATTTATTACGAGAAAATTAAAAAATAATACCAGTATACACAGCCAGAGTTAAAGAACTGAAAAACATTTGTGACTTTACAGGAAACAATTACACTAAATTGTCAGAGCATGGAAATACAAGAAGTCCTTAGGTCCATCAATTGACAGAATTTTAAGCATGTTTGATGGACTTCGTTTTTATTTTCTTTCTTGAGAAAAATGTCCTGTTATGTTGCTAAATTGTCTGAAGATCCATGTTTAAAATTGTGTTTGTCATTTGCAAGAGATCAAATGTGTGTACGTTCCAAACATACATTAGCTTAATTGAAAAAGATAATATTTCACCTACAGAAGTAGTAAGAACATTGAAAATATTGTAAACAATTTAAAGTCCGGCAAATATGGAATGTTTGTAATTACTGATGTCAAAAAACAACTGAAAATGTCAATAGATTCATGGGAAATTAATCAGTCTAAGTGTTTTGAGGTAGTTGAGAATTTCTATGAAACCAGCTCAGAATATGTCAAAAGTGGTAGTACAGTTTAGGAAACACTAAGAAGTTCAAGTGGGTATTACAAAGGAAGACACCTGAATGGAAAGAAATACAGAACAGCCTGAACGAGGAACTAATCACACGCACAGAATCAGAAGAAACTCTTGTATTCGATCAGCGGACCCTCATAAAATCTATAATTGTTAGACAGTTGGAAACATGGAATAAAGAAAACATTCCTATATCTTTAATAGATAAGTAAAGATTTTTTCTGAAATAAGCGAAAAACACTTAGACTTTCGAAACTTTTGTAATATTGTAGAGTTTATTCTTTGTATTCCAGAAAGTAAAGCATCTGTTGAGAGAATAATTTCCGTTATGAACAGTATGGGGTCAAAGGAGAAATCTAGATTAAGTGTTGAGCTAATGAGTAATGAGGACTATGTAGTTGTAAAACAAAATTGTATCATGAAGTGTGAGAAGTTTTATGATAAGGTGTTGAAAGACCGAAATTTGCTTAATCGGAAAAATATTCATGCTACAATCGTGGTGAAATACATCCCATACTCTAAGTCTATCTAAATTTTTGTATGGGTTCTGTCACTGAAGAATAAGGTAAGCTCAATAAGTTTATGTGATAAAACTTTTTTATCGTCTTAATTTTTCATGAATACAGAATATTACATAATCCCTGTCCCGTTTTTGCCATTCCGATGTTCCGTTTTTGTATCAAGGAAATATGGTCAGCCTACCCATAATGCATGACTGCAAAGTACAGAAGGCGCTGACAGACACAGTCACCAGCTCATGCTGTTAGGATAAAATTAACGTCATAAGTTATTAATCTCAAAATCCCTTATGCCACCTATCCTTAACCTCAACTCCACACGTGACCATGATGTGAGGTCCTCAAGGATTCCGATCATGACTTCGATCCACAGCTGATACCCTCAGGCACTGACATCACTAATACCACTCCTGCTTTTCCTTCTACCACTATTTAATTCCAAGTGCTAATAATCTTCTCAAAAGGATAAGGGTCAACAAAGTATTAAATTTTAATAGCTATTTTTTAATTCTAAAAATCAGAGGTCTTAATGAGTGATACAAAGCATGCTGAGTACAATGAATAATGTGAACAATGGATTATTTAAGACAGTAAAAGCCAAGTGTGGTATACCCAAACCAAAGCCGCCCCGTGGGTGTGTGCACAAAGGTGCCTGATCAGGATAATGGATTAAAATAAATAAATTTAGTTTAATCCTTCATCCAAGTGTGAGCAAACAAAGTTTGCGCCTGAAAATATCTTCAGGACTGAGGAAAGGTAGTGCAACATCAGGCAACTCGGAGCAAAGGTGGACAAAGCTATCATCACTCCTATCTCAGTATCTCCCATAATGCAAAACACATCTCCATGCGGATATGTATAATGTTATGCATTAAGGGAGGGCCACTACCCAGACCGGTTTCGACCTTTATTGAGGTCTCGTCAGTGGGAGCCAGGCCCAGAGGTGGAGACAAGGAAGAAGCAATGGAGAGGTCATCTTTACCTATAGGAGTTGCCAAAAGGTGTGACACCTTATTATTAAATTACTCTGCATTTACAGAAAGATGTTGAAAGTTTATTTTTCACTTGGTTAGACTATAATAAATTTAGTTTAAGCCTTTATCCAAGTGTGAGCAAACAAAGTTTGCACCTGAAAATATCTCAAGGACTGAGGAAAGGTAGTGCATCACCAAGCAACTCGGAGAAAAAGTGGACCAAGCTATCATTACTCCTATCTCAGTATCTCCCATAATGAAAAACACATCTCCTTGCAGTTTTGTATAATGGTATAATGGTATGCATTAAGGGAAGGGCCACTACACAGACCGGTTTCCCTTTGTTTAGGTGCGCGGATACCTTTCCAAAAACTCGTAAAATCCCCCGGATCACCCAATAATGAGCGACTCGGAGGATCAGAAAGTCAGAAACTCAGTTGGCTCTACACCGTGGCAGGCTCCCCGACCACCGAGCAGAGTCGCTCATTTGCTCATCTGGAAGGGTAACAGCAACAGCCGCGCCTCAGTTAACTTCCAAGGCTGCAGTATTGCCATTCATTACCCCTCCATGCAGGCCCTGGGTGACAGCAACAGCCGAGCCTCAGTTAAAACTTCACAGGCTATAGTATTGCCATTCATCACCCAAGATTCCAACCGGTTTTGACCTTTATTGAGGTCTCGTCAGTGAGAGCCAGGCTCAGAGGTGGAGATACCAAGGCAGAAGCAATGGAGAGGTCATCTTTACCTATAAGAGTTGCCAAAAGGTGTGCCACCTTATTATTAAATTACTCTGGATTTAGAGAAAGATGTTAAAAGTTTATTTTTCACTTGGTTAGACTATAATAAATTTAGTTTAATCCTTTATCCAAGTGTGAGCAACAAAGTTTGCACCTGAAAATATCTTCAGGACTGAGGAAAGGTAGTGCAACACCAGGCAACTCAGAGCAAAGGAGTATAAGGGCTACTACTCAGACCAGTTTCGACCTTTATTGAGGTCTCGTCAGTGGGAGCCAAGCTGGGTAGTGACCCTTCCATTAATGCATAACATTTTACATATCCGCAAGGAGATGTGTTTTGCATTATGGGAGATACTGAGATAGGAATGATGATATCTTGCTCCACCTTTGCTCCGAGTTGCCTGGCGTTGCACTACCTTTCCTCAGTTCTGAAGATATTTTCAGGCGCAAACTTTGTTTGCTCACACTTGGATAAAGGATTAAACTAAATTTATTATAGTCTAACCAAGTGAAAAATAAACTTTCAATAAACTTATACACATAAGTATATCTTGTATTTATATACTGAATAAATAAAAATTTCTTGAAATTAATTTCATTTTAATTGCAAATCTATTTTATGAGGCACTGAAATATAACTTTGAACAAAGACGCGCTTACCCACAAGACGGCCCTACCCAGAAAAGCACACGTGGCTAATAGAAGAAACAATAGATTAAATATTAATATTAATGATGTCTAATTTGGATGAGACTTTCCCATATCCTCGATAAGGAATGACAGTCATTCCAGTTTAGGTTAGGATGGTGCAACAAGGCCTTGGAAAGTCATGTTGAAATCAGACATCATTAATATCTTTTAAACAATGTAATGTTTTTTCTGTTAACCACTGCATTTTATTATA
This sequence comes from Typopeltis vanoorti, assembly GCF_054136105.1. Classification (NCBI taxonomy): domain Eukaryota; kingdom Metazoa; phylum Arthropoda; class Arachnida; order Uropygi; family Thelyphonidae; genus Typopeltis; species Typopeltis vanoorti. The sequence goes on along the minus strand of NC_143553.1, from coordinate 78,060,709 downwards.
TGTGCTAACAAGTGGCTCTTACTATTTTAAGAATTCATTGATTCATTAAATTCATTATTCGCATTCCATTTTGTATTCGTATAATCACTTATGATGACCTATATTTTTCAGGTTGAACAACTGGTTATAAGGTTGAATCCATAGCGCAATTGGAAGAACGCTGACGTTGTGCTCATCGATTGGAAAGGCTTAAGCTCATTTCTTGTTATGAAAAGGGAAATTTTTATATGAGTTTTTTTTTTCTTTCTTTTCTTCAACTGAATGTGAGGTAGCCGATCTCATACGGAGATCGCAGAGTTTTTCTCCAGAAAACTCGGGATTTTCATCCCACATACAAATTGGCCTTGAGAACACACGCAATTTACAAACAAAAAATACTAGTAGCGGTGTGGGCAGTAGATGGTGTTGGTGGATTAAGTGGTAGAGATAGGGAGTTGTAGAACATTCATTCTTAACCTCCGTACATGTCATATTCCCCACACTCCACGAAAATTTCAATCTAGGGAAAGAAACCTGCAAACTTCTGCAAGACGTTTGTAGGTTTCTTTTTTATTATTTCCCTTATTTTGGCTGTTTGCTAGTGTATGTAGTCCACACATTCTTAATCAATATTCCATAATCCCAATATCACCATTAGAATTCTTTGCATCCTCTCCGCCGTGCATCACTTACATCAATTTTTCCTGTTTGCATTTTCTTCATACATCTGCATCTTGACGCAGACGTATCAAGACCATGTAAACAGGCAAAATTACTTTATCTTTATATGTAATATTTGTTTCAGCATTGCAATGTTCATTATATGGCTCTTAAACTTCGACTTTATGTCTTCTAAAATTTCTGGATCTCCAGCCCTATTACCATCTTCTAGCATAACATAATAACATAATACGCTATTGGATATCTTATTACGCCAAAGAGAACAACTTTAATTTTTAACACCGAACTGATAGCCATTTTCACGTTCTGATAAATCCAGCTTATTCAAATAGTTCTGCAAATGATGTGTCAGTCGCATTCCTTTTGCCCAGCATATCTTTTCATCATCAGCAAATAGCTGTTTCCTGTCATATCCTTCCCAATACCATTTATGTAAGGACTGGATAACAATGAACCCAGAAATTATACCTGATGTACACTACTGTCGACATGAATCTTGCGGGCAAGAAGTAAACATTTTACTGTTCTTTTTTTCATTTGTAGAGAGGCGTAATATTCCCTGCTGTGCTCATAGATAACAAATGAAACACAATTATATATAGTGAATAGTATATATTTTTATTTTAATGAATTAATAATACTGTGAATGTTCTAGGGTCGGTTTTTGTTAGTTTAAGGGACGAAAAACCAGAGTTTCCATGAGAAAAAAATTCAGTTGGCCATGCCGTAGATTGACTAACTAATGAACCATTAGAAGAAAGGTCTAGAAGTTCCTCTCGTCGGCGACTAGAAATCAACGTAGCTCATTCTTCGCACGACCTAACAGTGTGAGTGCAAACACCACATCCACGGGGCTACACGTTGTGTTAGGGTTAAGGACCACGAGATGCCAGCACTTATGGCCTGTTCATTGGATTCAGCTTAAAAGTAGTGGTAGTCTTGGGTCATCTATCTCAGATTGGCTACTGGTGGAGATTGAACGGCTCCTTCAGTCTCCAAAAATTAGATAGGGGAAAAACAGCCTTACCTTCTCTGTGTGGAATAAAAGGTGTTAAAGAACACAGCAATACATAGAATAGTGAATTACACGGTGTTTCAACATTATGTCATTAGAGGGCGCTGAAATCGAACTAATGTTGAATTTTTTAATAATTTGCATATCACCCGATTAAGTTCTTATTAGCACAGTTTGATAGATAGCAATGCCATATAGCTACAGAAAAATTTTCGTATCGAATAAGCATTTCCCAGTGAGTAACAGGCGATGTGTGCTGTAAATGGGAAAATCAAGCTGTTTTTGAAGAGAAAACACGAAAAAATTCAATTTTTGCAAAGTGTACAAAAGCGTTATTTTCGTGTTTTTGACACACAAACGCTATCAATTGAATGTATTTGCGTGTATTTAAGTATATTTTGTTATATGGCACATAATTTAACGCAGAGATTGTTAACGGCTTTATATTAGCATTCATTTATTTCTTACTATTTCAGTTATATTTATTAAGTGACGGAACTTCATTTTCACGTAACCAAGATTCTCATTTTTACGTTGATCTTTTGCAACCCAGTAAACACATACCGCAAAGAAAAACTTGCTTGTTTTCTATATGCATCTATTTAATAATTCTCTAAAGCAGCTAGGTTAAAGTAGCTGGTATGACTTGGGTAGGTCTTGTGGGACTCTAGACAGCATAACAGATGCAAATTCTTCCCTCTGTTTCATGCCATACAACGAATTTAACAAAATGCTTACAAAATGTAGCGTAACTCGTGCAGCTTGAGGTAAAGCAGGAAAAAATTTGGTGATAGTGTTCAACAGAATAACAATGAAATGAAGCTGCATATAGCTCCACCATTAGATAGCTATAATGGACCATGTAGGGGTGTATAAGAATTACAAAAAAAATTACATTGCGAAAGTCGACTTTAAGATATGGTTAAGTAACATTAATCCCTAAATGCCTTTTCTCCATCATCAGAGAAAGGGATACTTAGGATGGAGACATTTATTGTAGGAGATGAAATAATAATGATCAAAGGCAGCATTCCTGTTCTTGTTTTGGATAAGTATATATTTAATTGTGCAGATGTAAACAGAGCTTCAAACTCTGTGTGACTTTGTAGGGGAATACAATTTTCCAGAATATCTATTCCTGCATGACAATGCCACTGCTCATATAACTGAAGTGTTGGAGATGTATCGTGAATCTTAAGATGTCCGACGTGTGTTGTCATTATCACCATCGACAGACATAAATTTAATCAGTCGTGCGGAACTTCCTTGGGCATCGCACTTTACACTGACAGCCACTGTCTTAGTTAATTGATGAGCTAAAAATCCACTCTAGATGAAAAATGGAATTTGTTGCCAAATTCTGTTTATATCAACCATCGTCCATAGTTATTAGTCATGTTTAGTAGTTATAGGTAATCGTATGCCTTATATTTCCAAAAGGGAGCAGGCAATGCTATTTTAGTGCTATATAACGTTTGGACAGTAACGGACAGTCAATCTGCACTAAAGCAAATTAGAGATGGCTGACTTAATATTATGACTAGTTTTAAACTGCATCGGGTGAAGAAAAGCAGACAAGCACAGTCCTTTCATAGTCCCTAACTCCAAGGCAATATATGAATGTCTGAAATTGTATGGGTTCTACACGGTCAATATTGTAAGCTGGTTTCATACAAATTCTTAACTACCTCAAAACACTTAGCGCCATTAATTTCTCCTGAATCTACTAATATTTTCAGTTGTTTTTTGACATAAGTAGTTAGAAACATTTCACTTTTTTTGGACTTTAAATTGTTTACAAGATTTTCAATGTTCTTACTACTTCTGTAGCTGAAATATTATCTTTTTTAATTAAGCTAATGTATGTTTGGAACGTACACACTTGATTTCTTGCAAATGACAACCACAATTTTAAACAATGATCAGCAAACAATTTTCGCAATATAACAGGGCATTTTTCTTGAGAAAGAAAATAAGAACGAAGTCCATCAAACTCTTAAAATTTTGTCAATTGATGGACCCAAGGACAAAATCCTGAATTTACATGCTCTAACAATTTAGCTTAATTGTTTCCTGGAAAGTCACAAAGGTTTTTCAGTTCTTCAACTCTGAATTGTGCATATATTGAAGTACAGCAATCCCTCGATTCATGCGCCCCCGATTAGTGCGTTTTCGATTACTGCGTCATTTTTTCGATACCCAAATTCGATTAGTGCGGTTCTAAAATTCGATTAGTGCGCCTATATACATCTTAAAAATAAATGTTACAGATTTTAAAAATTTTCTATCTATGCATTTTTTATGGCTAACTATTTTAAAAAATCACTCACCAGAATGAAATAATTTAGTTACTTATTTAAAACATTTCACAGTGTGAATTTTAATGGTGTATTACACTATTTCTATGTACACTGTGTTCCAAATTTACAGCCAAAATGTAATTCTGATAATTACAGAGCCTTTTTATGATCATATCTCGTCCCTCCTTTGCAACTGCTTTCTTTATTTTTTTTTAATTTAAAGTATATTTCCAGCCATTCATCATAAGTAAAAGAATTAGCGAGCAAAAAAGTGGAAGTGTGAAAATGATTTTCGAAAAGTAATCTCATTGGAAGAAAACCTTGGAATAATAAAGAAAAATGAACAAGGCGAGTCCAGAGCAAAGATAGGACAACAACACAAAAATGAGTGAATCAACTATAAGAGCAATTTTAAGCAAAGCTGCTGAATAGAAAGAGAGAAAGGTGAGGCTGCTTCAAGTTCATCATGCATGCAGCCAATTCGAAATCAAAGTATTATAATGATTGAATTAGAGAGACTTCTTTATATCGAAGATTGTAACCAAAAACGGATCCTGCTATGAACTGACCTTATTAAATCAAAAGCATTAAGTCTTTTTCAACTATGAAAAAAAAGCTATCAATGAAGGAAAAGAAGAAGAAAAATTCCACACTACTGCTGGGTGGTTTTTGCGTTTCAAAAAAGAGAAATAGCCTACATAATGTTCGACTCACAGGCGAAGCTGCAAGTGCAGATAACGAGGTGGCCACAAATTATCCAGAGATTTTGAAGAAAATTGTGGAAGAAGAGAGGGGGGGGGGAAGGACTATTGACTAACAAATATTTAATGTCATTGAAGCCAGCCGTTTTTGGAATCGAATAATTTCTAAGACTTTTCTGGCTAAATCATAGAAATCTCAGCCTGGTTATAAAGTCTCAAAGTCGAATGACATTTCTGGCGGCAATATGCGCGTCGTTTGGAATTACATTCTTCCACATTGCGCAAAATTATTTTAGAGGCTTTTCAAATGAATCTAAGTTGTTATGCACGGCAGAACATCCTTAAGAATATGAAGAAACTTTAATTGCTGACAAGCCCAAAGAGATTTCACAGAAACAATTTGAAAATGTTCGTACAATCGAAGTTTTTAAGCAGCAAAGCTTAGAGGCTGGCCCTGATGGAGAGAGAAGCAGTAAAATTTGCAGAAGATTAGAAGAGGCAATAGAGCCAAACCGTCAGTTGTATGAAAGAAACAGAATGCCCACCAAATTACGTTAGCTCAATTCTTTGTTAAGAAGTAGAATAATAAATTGATATTCTGGATATGTTTTATTAACTTTCAGCTTCATGGTTTTCCTTTAACTAGGCCCTGAGAAATGCCCCAATTCTTTTAAAAGCCGGCCGGGCTGCCCGAGTAGTTAGCGTATCCGCTTTCCAGCCAAAAGATTGCGGGTTCGAATCCCGCCGCGAGCATGAATGTTGTGATTGTCTCTGAAAAAACTAGTGGTGGTGGTGGTCGACGGTAGATGGCGTTGGTGTAGTTGCGGTCAATTGGTAGATTGAGTGATGGAGACAGAATTGAAGAGCGGGTGCCCTCCCTCGGTGAGTTTTGGATTCCGTGGAGGTGTCAAATAATAATAATAATAAAAATAATAATAAATAAGGGTCAAAAAAGAAATTTGAGGAATGAATTATACTTTTTCCCATAGGTTATTATATTCGATTAGTGCGTTTTCGATTAATGCGCCTGTTTTAAAGAACGCATTAGCCGCATTAATCGAGGGATTGCTGTATTTGTATACTTTCACTGCAAAACATTCAATCTCAATTAGTAAACATTCGACAGCAGCAGAACGCTACAGCAGAACAGAAGCCTCGTCTGAGACGCGCAAGTGTTACCAACATCTTTTTTTTTTCACTGAAAAAATCACTGCAGATTCAATATTTAGTATCGAACAATGCGATGCCATAATTATACAAATTACTGATATCCATGATATCGATATAATTATAGGTTATGAATAATAATTTATGATTGACCAATATTAAAGTATATTTGTAGTTTTTATTAAAAACGGGACAAAATTGAAATTTTTATTAAAACGACGGGACGGCAGGGAAATATAAAAAAAAACGGTACTGTCCCGTTCAAAACGGTAGGTATAGTCTGCCTAGTTTTAGGCGTGTTTCCAAAATACTTAAACACCTATTACTTTTATTCATTCTGTCCATTAATACACATGTCATCTTTGTACTGGCTAAACGAATTTTTCTATACTTTCATATTTGAGATCGTTTCTAAGCTTTGCGAGTCTCAGTTTGGATTTATATGGGACAATTTTAATGGAAAAATTTAGGAAAACAATTTGTAATGATAACAAGTATCTATATTCTTACACCCAGCAAGAACAAAAATAAAAGTAGTTAATCGAAAATGTATCGTTTCTCAGTGACATTTACGTATAGATATTCGTTCTTTAGCACAACTATTAAACAGAGCGTTTTTGACTTATGTACTGTGTGTGTGTGTGTGTGTGTGTGTGCGCGCACGCTCGCACTGCCCCAATATATATATATATATATATATATATATATATATATTGTTAATTTTGCCGCATTTTTTTGGTCGGCAGTAAACCAAAACAGAGACGATTCTAGAAAGTTTACAAGAGATCTAAATAGCCGATTTCATCAAATTTCATCTGTTCAAAATACAACTATTGGTATTATTTGGAATTACATTGCCATTAAAAACAGTCCGACTGTAACCTAAATTGAATTGTTTACATTAATTTCAATCTACATCTAAAATACCAAATTTCATTAATTTCCATCATACCAGAGTAGTTACTTTGCATCATTTCGAAAATCTTTTACTAAATTTTGCCATAAAAATTGGCAATAAATGAAACCAAAACTCAAATTCCTCAAACATCGGTCTCAAAATTCCGAATGTCAATAAAATCCACTACGCCAAAGCCATGGACCAACATCAATAATCAGTCTGACCAAAAGACGTAATAGACAAAATGCAAGTAATAGATATTACATATATTGCGAAACCTAGAACTGCTGTAATAATTAATGACATTCGCTTACAAGAATGCTAATACGAAACACACCTTTTCTTTGATCGTCTCTTATATATCCATTCTTGTTATTTATATATAGCACATTTCTAACTTCACTGAGAGAGTTTTCTATAGAAGCTCTCTCTCTCTCTCTCTGTGTGTGTGTGTATGTGTGTGTGTGTGTGTGTCTATCTATCTATCTATCTATCTACGTATATATATATATATATATACATATACAGTGGCGCACCCAGGGGGAGCCAAGATGCCCTTTCCCCCCCCAAAGAAAAAGGGAAAAAAAAAATATATATATATATATACATATTCCTCAAGGGCTTACTCTAGTGAGTACGGGCATGGCGAACCCGAGGCACCTGAAGCTGGATCATGCCTTACTTCATGTAATATACACCTGTTATATTATCTGTAGACTGGTCCTTACTCTTCTTTCCCCCTGCCCGCCCCAGTTAAAAATAGTGAAGACAAATCAGAACTCTATACTGCATCGGTCGTCGCGCGGGTTACCAAGGACAGCACTGGATGTTAGGCTTCCTGGATATCCAGTGAGAAGTGGGCTACAGGAGCAAGAACCACAGAACTCGAAAGTAATTACTAGGAAAAAGTGGAGCATGGCTGAAAATCGACAAGTCATGCAGTGCTTCTACTGTTCAAACCCCTCAGTTAGGGGATTTCAGAAACGAATTTTCCAACTTTGGCTTCAACTACACCAAAATTTGGAAATTTCATTCGAAAGGCAGATGCAGCAGTGCAACTTCAATGCTGCATCAGCCTTTCGCTAAAAATCTTGCGTTTGAGCTAGAAGCACTGAAAGATCAAGCTGTAAAAGGAGACTCTACTGACCCTGAACTGATCAAGAATATGAATGGAGCAGAACCAGATTCCAACGTGCAGAATGATGAAAATGTTGAAAATATACAAATAGTTGAAAGGAAGCTATCAGAGAAGTAACAAGAACTGGCATCAAAAATTATTGAGCAAATAAACAGCAACCAGGAACGAGTTAGGCTTTCAGTACTGAGACAAGTACCGCAACAAAAACTGAAGGAACTCCTACATGAAGCCAATAAAGCTGCAAAGGCCATTTCTACTGGAACTATTGGACAAACTAATCAACTTACGTACTCAATAGCCTACGTCGTAACATCTGAATGAGGTTATAAGATTAGAAACCCCAAAAGCAATAAGGCTCAGGAACCGAAGTGGAAGCATCGACTAGAGAATAAAATTCTTAAACTCAGATGCAGACGTGAGCAATTTGAAAAACCTTAAGGAAAAGAAGCTGAAATACACGAAAATTCGAAATAATCTCATAAAGAGATATAATATTGGAACTCGACCTATTGATGAAGTATTAGAGGAATTATCTGCAGCAAACAACGGGAAAATTTCTAACTGAGGTAAAGAAAGAGGGTTTATTTATACCCATGGAGCAAAATTGGAATACAGGACCAGCTAAGTAAAAGTGAGAACTGAAAGATGGAAAAATAAGGCATTGCATGGAAAATACCTTCATAGCAACTGAACCTGGCAATGGTTGAGAAATGGATTAAAGAAAGAAACAGAATCGGTAATTTTTGCAGCACAAGAACATGCCATCAAAACTAACGTTATAAAAGCAAAAATACAAAAAATTCAAGAAGACAGTAAATGCAGATTGTGCAAAAGAAAAGTAAGAAACGGTAGACCATATCATAAGTGGGTGCAGCAAAATCGCACAAATTGAGTACCGTAAAAGACATGATAATATAGCTAATATAATCCAGCGGCATTTATGTAAAAAGTACTGGTTTAAAGTATGTAAAGACTATTGGAAGCATAACGTTGACCAAAAAGTGATTGAGAATGAAAAATCTAAAATACTCTGGGATTTCAAAATCCGGACTGACAAAAGCGTGGAATGTAATACACCCGATATAAAGTAGTGGTGGAAAAGTGAAAACAAGGGTGTTCAGTTTATCGAAATATCAGTACCAGGAGATAGTCGGATTGATGACAAAGAAACTGAAAAAATTACAAAGTATCATGTTGCAAGTCGAAGTTGAACGAATCAGGCAAAAGAAAACCAAAGTTGTTCCCATAATAATAGGTCCTTTAGAAGCCATCCCTAAAATATTGAAAAAACATCTAGAAGCACTCGAGTTCGATGGATTAAAAATCAGGCAGGCTGCAAAAGGCCGCTTTGTTCGGGACAGCATTCATATTCAGAAAGTATTTCCACAACTCATAGGCCCTCGGCTAGGGCTCCAATTAGTGCAATATAACTAGCCTTTTACTTAAGGCTGGGGAAGCAAATCAAGCTTGGATGAATATTATATATATGATTGTTAATTATTGTATTCATATTTGAGGGAAAGTATTGATATAATTTAGTAGGCTGTGTAGATTTAGACAAATGATCTGTATAAGAATTATTGCATTTATTTTATTTTTAACAGTGCTACAACATTTCATTGGCATGCAATAAGAAACTTCCGAAATATTTTCGTATTTACATGTAACCAACGTTAAGTGTGTTTCGTTTTTGGAATGAACAAAAATAGCGATGATAACCTTTCCAAGCTAGGGGTTTGTATTTCATGTCATCCATTTCCAGAAGTGTTAGAAAGTAGTGTATCCCAAGAAAGCAGGAAAAAAAAAATACACACAAATATAGGGAGTTAAAGGATTTCGAATTCGTTAAAATTATTTTTCTAAAAGATGCCAAAATTTAACTTTTATATAACTGCTTATTATTACTATTCTGGTATAAAAAAATATATACAGTCTAGAGCAGGACTCTTCAACCTTTCGACAGTGCGGGCCTCATTAAAAATTTCAATGAAGCCCGCGGGCCACTAAGCTATACTGCGGTATTTAGAATTGTAAGATGCTTTCCAGATTCACAAGGAACACTGTGCATTTGATACTTTACATAAAATCGTATAAAAATAAACAAACTCAGAGCGTAGGTAGGAGTCGGGTTCATGATAAGTAAATACAATCAATATATGAAAAAAGATAATTTAATGGAAAAAACATTCATTTTTACAATGTTAATGGGCAACTTGGCAATGTTTTTCCTTGACTAGCTTGTCGATGTTGGCATCAATGTTGGAAGTTGCTATGCGCAGAGTATTCTCGAGATGTTGGTCCGTAATCTGAGTTCTTGTCTTGGACTTCACATGCTTCATTCTAGAGAAGAACTGCTCACATAAGTACAGTATGTGCTTCCTAACAAAGCACATATCTTCAAAGAATGCTGGCGAAGATTAGCGAATGCGTTCTCAGAAATGTAGTCTTTCTAAAATGTAAGTAAGGGCACGTTGAATAATTTTTTTCTGAAAGAAGAGTTGTTTTGGAGTTCAAGCAGCTCCATTTGTATTGCGCCTGGCATTTCGGCAGCACTGACACTGAATGGCATTGAAAATAAATCTAAAGAAGACTGTTGGTTACGAAAATCACTAAATTTCTCTTCGAACTCACTTCGCAACACGGCTAATTTTGTAGCGTATTCATCGAGAGACGAACAGTTGAACTCAGTGATAAGCTGAAAATGATTTAAGTCCTTTTTTTTGCGAGTTGTGCCTCTCAAAGTTTGAGCTCGGCCACAAAAGCTTTGGTGTGATCAAACAGAGTGTGCAACAGGTTGATCTTTGGATTGTAGATGCGTACTTAGGTCATTCATATGAAAAAAGATGTCGGTCACAAAAGCAAAGTCTGTCATTCACTTCGAATCATTAGATTCCGCAATTGGATTCCCCTTGCTTTGCAGGAACTGCTGTATTTCTCTCCTTAAGTCAAAGACTCTTTTAAGAACCTTCCCTCTGCTCAACCAACGCATATCACTATAATAAACCACATCGCCGTGATCCGCTTCGCACTCTTGGGTCAAAAACTTTTGGAATTGACGATGATTCAATCCTCTTGCCCTAATAATATTGACGACTGTCACAATAACTTTCATGACATTGTGAAAGTTATAATCCAATAGTTTTCGCTCACAAATTCTCCTGGTGGATTAAGCAGTGGTAATGGACGAAATCTTTTCCTTCTAGTTCCGGTTCTTTCCGTAGCAGCGCAACAAACCCTTCGTTCTTTCCCGCCATAGCAGGGGTACCATCAGTTACCACACCCTCCAGGTTGGTTAAGCTGAGGTCGAAACGCTGGAGCGTTTTCTTGGCGACTTCAAGAATATCAGTGCTTTTCGTCGTTCCCTTCATAGGTGCGAGCGCTAACAGTTCTGTCACACTGAATTGTTGATCAATGCCATGGACAAAGAGAGCCAGTTGTGCTGTATCCTTCACATCTGTGCACTTATCTAAAGCAAGTGAATATGACGTAAATTCGGACTACCGTTTTTTTTAAAGTTCCTTCAATGTCATTGGCAAGTTCTTCGACACGTCGTGATAGTTACCTGCAAAACGCTACTGTCTATAATGGTGAAGCAAAATGCTTTTATAATCCCTGCTATCTGATAAGGTTACTGTGTAGGGGAAAGTTTATGATTTATGTGCTCTGCCCGAGTGGGTGCGAGTTATAGATCCTCGTTAGGAATTAGAATGGCCTTAGATCTCCTATATTTGGAGAAATCTGATTCATCATAATTTGCTGCTTGTTGTACTAGTTCATTTGGATGTGAGGACGATGTTGAGAACTTTACTGCTAAGGATTGCAGGAAAGAGTAGATATAAGGGCTATTTTGTGTTCCAATGAAGTTGAACATTTCTGATATACTATGGCGCATTTAAAATCATGCGTAGGCATTTGTTTTGTACTCTCTGCAGTTTGAGGATATTTGTGCTTGAAGTGTGACTCCAGGCTGGGGACGCATAAGTAATAATGGGACGAATCATCAACTGATAGAGGAGCATTTGATTTTGGTATCCAGCTTACTATTTCTGTTGATAAGAGGCTGTGCTATAGATTTTGATGCCTTTGTACATGAGGCTTTTGTATGGGGACTGAAGGTTAGTTTTCTGTCCAGCAGTACACTGAGATATTTGGCTTCTGCTCTCCAGGGAATCTTATTAAATAGGAAGATGTTTTCTTTAGGAGATATTGAGTTTTTAGTGAAAAGCATGCCGATGCTCTTCTGAGAGTTTACTTGCAATCTCCAATTGGAGAACCAGTGCTCTAGATTCAGCAGGTTTACTTGCAATTTCTTGGTGACAAGATGAGGTTTAATAGACCTGGATAGTATAGCTGTGTCATCAGCGTGGAGGGCAATGATACATGATATTGGATTGTGCGGTATGTCGGCCATGTAAATCGAGGAAAATATCGGTGCCAGGAGGGACCCTTGAGGCACCCTTGCCAAGATTCGTCGCTGGGTAGATAATACATCATTTAATTTGACTTGCATTCGTCTGCCACTAAGAAATGACTTTATAAGGTGGACTAGATCCAATGAAATGCCGGCTGAAATCAGCTTGTATAGTAGTCCAAAGTGCCATAGCTTGTCAAAAGCGTTTTCCAAGTCAAGAAAAACTGCTTGTGGTAATGAATTCAATTAGTCTATGGATTTGTTGGAGTGCTGTGAAACTGGCGAAAGCAAAACTGTTCTGTAGGAAGGATATTTAACTTGTTTACAGAGACTTTAATTCTGGAAACGATGACTTTTTCTGCAATTTTGCCCAAATTAGAAATCAGATTTATGGGACGATAAGTTTGAGGCTGCTGTGGATCCTTGCCAGGCTTATAATAGGAACCACGTCTGCCAGCTTCCATGCAGAGGGAAAGTACTTGAATCTGAACATGGCATTTGGCCATGTTCAGATTCAATTAATAACTTTATTGGATACGCTGTCAGTTCCAGGAGCTTTTTTATTCTTTAAATTCTGTATAATGTCTTAAATTTCAGCTGGAGAAGTAGGTGTGAGTTGGCTAGTACAGGTATCAGACCGTTTTAGCACGTATCTGACGTGGCGGTGGATTTTATAAATATGATTGAAGTTTAGGTTATTATATGAAGGGCTGCACTGTTTTTCTAAATATTTAACTATAGTTTCGGCTTTTTCAGCATCTGTGAAAACAATGCCCAGATCAGATTTGAGGGGGAGTGGATTTATTTTTGTTTTTGATATGTCTCAGCAGCTTCCAGATGGTTTGATCACCGGGTGATATGGAGAGTAATTTGTATTTCCATAATTTGTTTCTGTGAGCTTTAAGTGCATCTCTCACTGCACTATTCAATTTGTTGAGAAACGTTTTGTCTTGGGGTGCCGTGGTGTTATGGTCTTTTTCTTGCTTTATTTTATTCCCTGATTAAATTCATGATATCTTCTGGTAGTCGTTTAGGCTTAGAACCAGTTGAATTTGCGGGTGATAGATGATAAGGATGTGTTGATTTAATGAGTAAGTTTATTGACTGCAGATTCGACTTCTTCCTTGGAATTAATGAGGAACAGGGCCGATGTAGTTTGGGAGTATTTTGGATAACTTCTTCCAAGGTATGAAGGTGTGAGGCAAAGGGGGAAGTCCCTTCCGATTACACAGTTGCAACAGGATAGGGTTGTGGTCAGAGGATAATTCGTTTAGTGATTCCAGGTTGTACTGTAATTTAACATTCTGGAGGACAAATATATCCAAGACCTCTGAGGAACCAATTGGACTGTGATGAGTTGTTACTGAGGGGCTAGCCAGAGCTGTGCAATTGGAACTTTAATAGTTAAACAGGATGTGGCTATTCCTGTTTATAGACCTACTGCTCCAGGCCTGATGTTTTGCGATTAAGTCTCCGGCGATAATGACCGGCACCTTAACTCCGAGGATGGCATCCAGATCTAAGGTCAGCAATGTTTTTGATGGTGGGTTGTAAGCAGCTTAGATTTTTAGCTTTCCGACGAAGTTAGTAATGACATTAATACCCATGATTTCGAGATTAGTGGTTGTAAGGTTGGCTACAGAATGATGATGTAATTTTTGATGAGGATGGCTGTACCACCATCTCTATATTGGAGTCTATCATTCCTATAAAGCTGGAATCCTCTAATTTTGGGGGTCAGAGGTCTCAGGTGAGTTTCATTAATTAATAATTATATATTACTAATTCATGTATTTCTAGTATTTTGTTTATGACACTGTTTGTGTTCCAAGCAATAATCTTTAGAGAATCAGGGGTGAATTTTTTCTTATACATCGGAGAGTGCTGCTAAAATGGACTGAGTTTGCTGTAGAAACCTTTTTGTAGTGCTTAGTGATGGATTTGAGTTACTGAAATCCTGCAGCATATTTGCAAGAGAGGAGGTGACAACAACTGTTATATTTGAATATGGATTAAGCAGATTCTGGTCATGGATTGTCTTTTTGGAGCGGGCCTCGTCGGCATATGCCCTTGTTTGATGTTGAAGGTTCATCTTCTTGGAGGGGGGGCTCAGTTAATAGTGGGTGAGCACCTGTCTCTCTGTTCGAACTGGTGGGAGACTGAATGAGCTTGAGTTTCTGGAGCTCTCGCTTTAGATGAGGCAGATTGACGATTGATTCAGTCTGCCTATTTTTGGTGTGGTAAATACACTCTATAGTTAGCAGGGTGGGGGCTGCCGCAATTAGCGCACTTAGCCAGGGTGGTTTTTGGCTTAGTGCAGGTATGTGTGGGGTGGATCTCACCACATTTTAAACATCTGTACTGAGCTTTGCAAAACTTCTGGGCATGGCCAAATATTTAGCACTTGTGGCACTGCCCAGAAGCTCTTTTCCTCAGTGGTTCTGGCGAGATTTTAAGTCCACAGATTGACTTCAAGTTGTATATGTTTTTATAAATATTATGGATCTCCACAAGAACTAGAAGCATAGGAGTCTTCTAAACATTCTGCTGACCTTTATAGGAGGCAGATCCTGCAGGTTAAGGCCAGCAGCTATTTCATCTGGGTTAATGTCTTTGGATACTCCTCAGAGCACCACTTTCAAATTTTTTCCCGAAGTGAGAATGTATGATACTCAATATCTCTGACGTCCATCTCCTTAGTTAAGTTTCTGTAGCAGGCTGAATTTTGATGCCCTCATCTATGTTTTTGGCAGTGGTATAGTTTATCTGCAGATTAGTCATGATGGTTCTTAAGGCTGCTCATCTCTGCTTTTCCCTTAGGATGACTGGGGACACCTTTTCATTGGGGGAAGGCAAAGGAGTCTGTATTGGGAGCATCTTCATCCATGCCAATATCATTTGTTGGCTCTGAGGTGAGGGTTTTGCATGCCTGCATCTTTCCTTGATCAGAGGAAGCAGAGGCTGACACGACTAGATCAAGTTTTTCCTCCATTTGAGGAGTATCTTCATTTTCATCATCGGCAGTCCTGGGTAAGGAATAGAAATTCAGGAAGCCAGGCCATTCAAGCTCGAATTTTTTGAGAAGTTTCTTTATGAAATTGAATGCTAGCCCTTTATCAAGCAAGTCAATGATGATGATGTCAGGATCGATCATACTTGCAGGCTATTTAAGCTTGAACTTTATTTGAAGCTTATTTATGAAGATAAGTGCCAGCTCTTCATCGGGTGAGTCTATGATGGCATCAAAATCTGACACGTTCATCTTGATAGATTTGCGTATAAACGCAAATAAATCCTCCAAGTCTAGGGACCTGCTAGCAATAGTTCTGTAGACTGAGATAGTCTACTAGCAAAGTTTGTGAAAGTTAATAGGTGTTGTAGTGTTGTGGGAAGTGCTGTGAAGTTGCTTGGCTCAGTTCGAATCACCTACCGCCCTAATAACCATACATCGACCACTGGTCCTCATATCAGGTGGGGCCTGATATGAGGACCAGTGGGGCCTGATATATAAGATGGATGGTTTACATTTGAATGGATTTGGTGTACAGAGACTTGAAAAGGTGTTGTCGAATGTAGTGGAAGTGGATGTGCAGAATCACGGAAACTAGAGTTATTAAGGGGGGGGGGGTAGATATGCAGACTTTAGGGAGACAGTTGAGTGTATGAATGTGTGTAATATGCCCAAGCGAGTACAAAAGACTACGAATCAGAATGGGATAGTTAGTATAAGGCATCAAAATAGGGATGGGACAAATGGGCTTCTGAAATTCATGTATACTAATGCCAGAAGTATTAGGAACAAGGAGGAATTTTTGGCCTTGGCTGGCACTTCCAGGCCACAGGTTATTAGCATTAGTGAAACATGGCTGACAGAAGATGATATAGCTAGTGGGATTGAATGTGAGGGGTATGGTGTGTTCAGGAGTGACAGGGAGAATAAAATGGGGGGAGGAGTGTTATTGATGATAGCTGATGAGCTAGAGCCAAGGAGAATAGAAGTGGAACTGCAGGATAGAGAAAAGAGCACATTTGAGGCTATTTGGTGAGAGACTGAAACTAGCAGAACAAAATATACAGTTGGGTGCAGCTATAGACCAGGTGATGGAATAGATGGTGGAGATAGTATGCATAAGCAAATAGAAGAAATGAGTGGAAGGAGGGTAATTATTATGGGTGATTTCAGCTATAGTAACATTGATTGGAAGGAGGAGAGGACACATGGGAGGAAGGAATTAGATTTTATGCGATTATTAAGGGATAACTATCTGTGACAGCATGTAAGGGAAAATACTAGGGCTCAGAGAGTGCTCGACTTAGTAATTGCATCTGAGAATTTGGCTGTAATGAATAAGACCACGTTGCCACCAATTGGTGAGAGTGATCATAGGGTCTTGACTTGGGAGGTGGCTAAAGGTGTAGAATTTACAATTAAGACAGGGTACATTGTGGAATTATCGGGCTGGTAAGTATGACAAGCTTAGGAGTTTGATTGGTTCAGTACCATGGCATGTAAAACTGCAAGAGCTAGATGTTGATAGTGCATGGGGGGGGGGTTAGGAAGTGTTTGCATGAGGCAATGGCTGACTGTATACCTAGAGTCCGAATAATAAATCAAGTAAGGGTTAAATGGATGAATAACACCATTAAGCTTGAGCTGCAAAAAACGAAACAACTATGGAGGAAATTTAAGGAGAAAGGTGATCGGTAGGCACATGAACGGTATAAAGCGCAGGCCAGAAGGGTAACGAGTCTGGTAAGAAAAGCAAAAACGGATTATGAAAGAACATTAACCATGCAGGCTAAAGAGAATTCCAAACAGTTTTTTCGATATGTTGCAAGTAAAAGAAAAAATGTATATGGCAGAATAATTGTAAAGAATGCCGATGGTAGGGAGGTAACCGAATCAGTTGATATAATTGAATTACTGAGCGAGCACTTTGCAAGAATATATCATCCAGGTGGTGGCATTGCAGGAATGAATGAACCAATAGATTATTCAGGAATTGTGGTGAATGAAGTGGAGGTAAATAGTCTATTACAAAACCTCAATGTCAATACATCTGTCTGTGGGATTGGAGGGTATACCATATCGTGTTGTATGTGAAGCGGCTAAAGAATTGTAAGTGCCCTTGACCATTTTGTTTAATTTGAGTCTCGGGTCTGGGTTAGTCCCGAGGGGGCGGAAAGAGGGGAAAATAGTTCCACTGCATAAAGGATGTTCCAAGACTGCTGTTGTAAATTACCGACCGATTAGCATATCAGGAATCATTCTCAAGGTCTTGGAGAAATTAGTCAAGAGAAAAATACAGAATTGGATAGATGAAAATGGGATACTGTATGGGGGGACAACATGGTTTTATGAAGGATAGATCATGCCTCAGTAACTTGCTCATGTTTTATAACATAGTTACGGCTGAACTGGATAAGGATAATGGGTTTACAGTAATTCTACTGGACCTTGCTAAGGTCTTTGAGAGGATACCACATGGAATTCTAATCAGTAAACTGCAGCATATAGGGATGGATATAGGGTTGGTGAGATGGATAGGAGGATGGTTGATGGAGAGATATCAGAAAGTGGTTTATTCAGGAGTAGAGTCCAAAAGACAGCTTGTGACTAGTGGTGTGCTGCAGGGTTCTGTTCTTGGACCACTACATCTCAATTTGTTCATTAACGATATACAAAGGATCTGAGAGGAAGTGTTCACTTGTTTGCTGATGATGCAAAGTTGGGTAGAGCAATAGTGAGTGCACAGGATGTCAAAATTTTGCAAGATGATTTGGATAGTTTGGAGGACTGGGCTAAGGAAAATCGATGTCGATTTAATGTGGCAAAGTGTAAGTTTTGCATTTTGGGGTGAAAAGATTAGCAGCAGTATATCACATTGGTGGAAACATACTCCAGAAGCCTGATGAGGCCAGGGATTTGGGAGTGTTGGTGGATAGGGAGTCGAAGTTTAGGGGTGGGGCAAATTGCAAAAGGGTCTAAATCAGCTCATCAAATCACT
This sequence comes from Typopeltis vanoorti, assembly GCF_054136105.1. Classification (NCBI taxonomy): domain Eukaryota; kingdom Metazoa; phylum Arthropoda; class Arachnida; order Uropygi; family Thelyphonidae; genus Typopeltis; species Typopeltis vanoorti. Next base: position 78,042,411 of record NC_143553.1, on the reverse strand, counting down.
TGGTTCTGGAAAAATACTTTAACAAGCAGAGACAAACAAGTTATTGTTCCTCTGTATCGAGCCTTGATAAGACCCCATCTAGACTACTGTGCCCAGATATGGGTGCCAGGATTTCTTCTTGATGGGGAGGAGGTGGAGAGGATCCAGAGACGAGTGACCAAGATGATAGCAGGCAGGGCTGGTCATCTCGGGGATGCAGTGGGTGCAATGCACCCCTGCCCCACGATTGAGTGGGCACAGTTGGTACACATTTGTGGAAACGTATGATATTTTGAATGTCTTTTTTTTGTTTTCCTGTTCTAAAATCATTTGCAGGTAAGAGGTTTTACAATACGTTTATTTCGAATCCTATAGTTTTTACCTTTGAAAAATATTTTAGGGCCCCAAAAGATTTTTTGCACCCGGGCCCCTTTATAGAGAAGGCCGGTCCTAATAACAGGTCTATGGAATGAACCTTATGAGAACAAGTTGAAGATTTGTGGGTTGCAAAAATTGGTTGATAGGTAGAAAAGGGGTGATATGATTGAGACATTTAAATTACTGAAGGGTTTCTATAAGATTAATTCAGAAGATATTTTTGAGAATAGGACTGGTGGTGGAAGGACTAGGGACCATACATGGAAGCTGGGCAAGAATGCGGTTAGCAAAGGTGTTAGAGCTAGGTTTTTTACTTGGAGAGTGGTGAAGTGGAATAAGCTGCCAGAGTCTGTTGTGGGTGCTATGACTGTGAATGAGTTCAAGGCGAAGTATGATAGATACTGTGTGAATGTCAAATAGTTGTTCTTGACATGATGTTACGGCCTCCCTCAATGAGTCTGTCGACTCCTTGGAGTTGCCTGAAATATAATAACAATAATAATAATATTAATATTTCATGTGGACTCACAAGGGATTTTCTGTTGTTTGCTGATGATGCAAAAAGTTAAAAGGAATTAATAATGCTAACTCCATTCAGGATGGTTTAAATGTTTTTTTTTTTCTTAGATGAATATGTGAGCTTAAATTTATACTGTTAATAAATGCAAAGTGTTGAAGTCAGAAATATAAGATCTTGTACTGTGTTGGTGGATGAGTTCAGAGATCTGGGTAATATTAGTCAGCAGTGGCCTAAAGTTCAGACACATTGCAAGTGTTGCAAAGAGACTACATAGCATATTGCTACTTGATAAGTAATTAGGAGGTGGTTGTGGCACTGTATAATACATTTGTTAGGCTGCACGTACTGATTTGAAAAAAAATTGATCATCTGGTTCCCACTGGAGTGTAAAAATCTACTGACTTCAACAATAAAGGAATTCTAGGATTGTAGCAAAAATTGCAAATACAACTCAGAGAATAATTGCAATTTTGAAATGAACATTGGTATGTAAGGATATGAAAGTCATTTTGCCTCTTTACAAGACCTTCATATGACTGCACCTGGAATATTGTGTGCAGATTGGGTCTCCTTGGTTTGAAGAGGAGGTTATGGGGAGAAGCTGAGGAAATAAACTGCTGAGTTAGTGGACAGGCACAAATGAAGTGATATGATAGATGTGTTTCATTTAGTAAAGATATTTTATGGAATTAATACAGAAGGGATTATCCATAGAATGGAAGGTGAGGGATAGAATGAGAAGCCATCACTGGAAATTGTTAAAGGTTTACATAGAGTGGTGAGTGAGTGGAATGCGCTGCTAGAATGTGTTATGAATGTTAACAGTGGAAATAAGTTTAATATTTTAAAAGAAGAATGTAGTCAGGAGTACATATCAATATTTGAAGTGCAAAAAAGCCCATCAGAACCTGAAATGAAGAAAAGCAGGTCGAGTAGATGATAATGAACCAAAAATGCACAAATTTAGTATCTATTCAGCATATGATGACACAACAACAACAAGAGACCCATTTGGCAGGTATGGTCTGAATTCACAGAATTTAGAAGGCCCAATTAGGTTTAATTCTGCATTATTGAAGTAGAGCACTCAGCGTATCCATATATAAAAAGGGAAATAAGAAGAATGTGAGAATTACAGACAAATGTCCCTACTCAGTGTTCCAGGTAACATATATATACAAACATACACTGCCTTCATAATAATTATACCTTTCATACCTCTTTCACATCAATAATCCATTTCCCTCGTAGCTTTTTTATCTGTCTGACTTTTGGCACCATTGTACAGCACTAGTATAATATATTTTACCCTCATAGTATGTCATCCCATGGTATATATATATATATATATATATCACTTTTTTTCTTTTTTTTTTTTGACTGAAACCTTTCCCTGTTTAACTGCCTCCTATGTCATTATCACCCTTGCATAATGTCAGCAATTCTGCTGATACCTTGTTTACAACTAGTCCTCTAATACTATCATGATATTCAACACTAAAATCTGATGTTTCAATCTCATACTACCTGAGCTGTAGAAACTTCAGAAATTCATTCATTCATTCTTTGGCAATGAATAGATGCTTTGATATGACATCTCCTGTAATTCATATTACTATAATTAAAATACCCTATTGTTACTCTCTTTTTTACTTGAATAATCAATTTGTATAAACATTTACAATTAGTGCACTACAACTCCAGGCATTCTATTATTTTATTAGATATCTTTTCTGTTTATGTTAACCTTGCATAAAATACAGTAGCTTAAAAGCCATCACACATAGCGCCATTTCTAATCCTGAGCAAGCATAATTCCTCTGGTATCATTTTAACCTTCCCTTGTTTTTCTTCTCTATTCTCTTGAATATTCTAACTCCCTCCATTCCAATTCTCACCTATAAGCAGTGGTGAGCTATAAGGGGCTCATGCAAGCCCTTTGTTAAATTTTCTCAAATTTGCAAGCCCCTTGTTCTGGTTTAATAATCTTGCAGAACTAGAAAATATCACCACGGAATGTATACATGCTACTATAATTGCTACTTTAAATTCATGTGGATTTTCTGATCATCATCATCATACATATCAAGGATTTAGGTCTAGTATGGCCTGTTCCGGCTTTAGAAGTCATCGTTGAATCGTTTAAGAGGACGTCCTGGTTTTCTTTTTCCTAATGGCTTGTACTTTGAGGCTTGTTTTGGTAATCTTTCTGTTTTCATTCTTTGAACGTGTTCCATCCATCTATGTTTATATTTTTTAATTTTTTCAATTACTGGTTCTTGGTTTAGTTCTTTCATAATATCTTCGTTTCTTTTGTGATCTGGTTTAGTTCTTTCATAATATCTTCGTTTCTTTTGTGGATTTTCTGATAACTATATAAAAAATCATTTCATTGCATTTTGTTCTGATGGAGCTTGTGTAATGTTAAGAAACAAATCAGGTGTTGCAATCAAAAACTTCTACAAAAATTTCCCAACATTGTGATTTGGCATTGTGCTCATCGTTTACAATTAGCATTAGACGATTCAATAAAAAAACATTAAAGAAATAAATCATTTTGAAATATTTATGGATAAATTATGTTCTTTTTATCATCAATCACCAAAAAATCAATGAGAATTAAATACGTTTGCAAAAAACCTTGCTATCGAAATTTTAAAGATAGGCCATGTGTTTGGACCACGATGAGCAGCTTGCAGTTTACGAATCTCTTGCTGTGTGGAGAAATTACCCAGCGTTATGCACGCATTTTGCACCGAACGATAAATATAAGGGCTTTTTAAACCGACTTCTCAATTCGGAATTTTTAAAAGATCTAGCATTAATGATTGATATCCTACAGGAATTATCATATATATCAGAAGTCTACAAAGTCACAATATAAGTATTATAAAGGCTAAGTTATCCCCCCCCCCCTTTTTTTTTTTGCTCGACGATGCGAGCCCTTTGTTAAAATTTCCATAGCTCACCACTGCCTATAAGGTAGTGTAAATGAAAGAAATAGAAATGGAATGAAAGCTGTTGAGACTCAGGGAGTGAAAGAATACAAGAATGAAGAAGTGAAAGTAAGTGATAAAGGAACAAGAGGAAGTATGAATGAGGAAACAGAAATAATGTGCAGTAGAATGAGAGATAGCAAAACTACAGGAGCGACAGAGAGTGAAATTGCTGGAAAGCAATTAAACTCTTTTTTGAAGAAATTTGAAGAAAGAGTTATGCAAAATAAAAAATGAAATGAGGGATATGTAGAGTAATATTAGACATTTAGTGAAAACAAGTGCAAGTGTGCAAATGAATAAAATGAAAGAAAAAAAGGATAAAAGAGGTGATGAGATTAGCAGCTTATGGAGATTCCATTGTTAGAGGATAGGTTAATGAGAGAGTCCATAAGGTCTGCTATCCAGGAGGAAGAATGAGCAAAATAATTCATGCTTTGGACATGAGGAGGAAATGAGCAAGAATAACAGTGGTATTTGTGGGGAGAGATGATTTAAGTTGACATAAGGAGAATGTAAAAGCAGATATCAGGAGGTTATTGAGGAGAGTGAAAGATAACAGTGTAGTGAAAAAGGTTGCAGTGTGTTGCCAAGGTATGACAATGGTAAGTTGAAAGAGAGAGCCAGAATCATGAATGAATGCTGGCAGAGCTGTGTGCAGAGAAGGGAGTGTAGTTTGTATATGTACAACTAAGGAAGAATGGAATTATACAGATGTAATAGATTACATTTAAATGGCTTTGGAGAAACTGTTGTTAGATGAAAGTACAGTGTGCGATGTAAGCAAGAGGTGAAGTGAAAGATCAGGAGAGTGGTATTGAAGAGACTGAATCACTCAGCAGGGAAATCAGGGGCATGCCAGCCATATGTGCAATGTGTGCAAAGCACACAGGCACCAGGATAGTAAAGGCACCAAAGATTTGGTATGATATTAGTGAATTTTGTCAGCAAATTACTGCAGTCTTCATCTATGAATCTCCAACTATGAATTCAATGATCTAAATCAATTTTTAAATGATTATAAGTCTGATGAAACTTTCAAAGAAACTGTAGAAAGCTCAAAATTAATTGCAGCAAAATTTGACTCAGAATCTGTATTTTGAGTAGTAGACCACTAAGACAACACTTTAATTACAAACATGAAAATGAAAATATAGTAGATCCTAAAATTTCATTTAAAGTAATTTTTTTTCCTCTGCATAATAGATCAAACATTACAATCTTTGCAGGAAAGATTTACTTTATTAAAAGAACATATGAATTAATTTCAGTTTTTGTATTTGTGAAGTACTTCACAAAACAAGAATATTTATTATCTTGTTGTAAAAAGTTACAACAAAAATTAACATACGAGAATCATTCAGACATTGATGCAGACAATTTATGCGAAGAAATTTTACAATATCAACCATTTATTTCTAATTTTAAAAACGATATATCAGATAATTCAGTATATTTATTCAAACGACTTAATCACAGTTTATGCAAACTTTACACAATTGCTCTTCAGATTCTTTTGTCATTACCGGTATCTGTAGCATCTGCAGAACGGTCCTTTTCTAAACATAAAATTATTAAAAACTACTTGCGCTCCACAATGATACAAGACGGACTTTCAAATCTTGCCATTATATCAATAGAGTCAGATATTTTGGATCAACTTGATATACATGATATTATTCGAGAATTTTCATTGATGAAAACTAGAAAAGTTCAATTCACTAAGTGAATTGAACTTAAAATAAAATTTAAATATTTATTTACACAATTTCTTTACCCAATAATGTTTAATATGTTCCTATTTTATGTATGTGTAAGTTACTATTATTTATTTATTTATTTTATTATTTATTTTTTTCGAAATTATTTTTGTCGTTTTTGTACCCTTCTTGTATGTTTATTGTTTTTTATACATTTTTTTTTTGGTAATTTCTGCTTTTTGTTCATTAAACTTATAATTAATATATTTCACATTTCATTTTTACTCACTGATACGTTTTTATAAAGTGATATTTTATTGGGGAGAGGGGTATAGGGGCACCAACTAAAGTTTTGCACACAGATGCCGGCCACTACTGGCACACCCCTGGTGAAAATGGTAGTAGTGCAAGAAATAAAGAGAGAAGAGGAATGCAAGAGGAAGAGGGAAACAGGGGGGGGAGCCTGGGTCGACAGGGAGACATGGCATAGGAAGAGCAAATAATAAGAGTAATAAGAGTAGCAGTGAATGTATGTATGGGAATGATAATTCCCATACATACATACAGTCACTAGTATAATAAACAATTCACATTGTTTATAATAAATGTTAAAGCTTATTCTACCTTTACCATGAGTTGCCTTGACTTGCACTACGTGCAGGGTCAGCTAGACTTGCAACACTTGCAGGCGCAAACTTGACTGACTTGTCTGTTTGCTTACTTGGAAAATGGAGTAAAAAAAACAGGTTTATATTTAAAATAGCTTGGAATCTTTAACATATATAAATACATATATGTAGAAAGTATTTTACCTTGGGTATAATAAATGTTAAAGTTATGCCAAGTTATTTTAAACTTGGTTTTACTCTATTTCCCAAGTAAGCAAACAAACAAATAAGTCAAGTTTGTGTCTGCACGTATTGCAAGTCTAGCTGACCCTCAAAGTAGTGCAAATCAAGGCAACTCATGGTAAAGGTAGAATAAGCTCTGATCACTATTCTTAATATTTACCCTTAATGCACAGCCCATGTCCTTGAGGAGATGTATGATGTTATGTATTAAAGGCAAGGGGCCACTACTCAGACCGGTTTCAGCCTTTACTGAGGTCTCATCAGTGGGAGCCAGGCTAGAAATACCAAGATTTTAGTAACACAGAGCTTATAAGTATTTTACCAGAACAAGTTACCAGAAGGTGTTTTAACCTTATTAAATAAACGTTATTTATTATATCCAAGGTAAATTACTTCCAAAATTTATATCTCATCCTGAGATTTTTATTTAATAAGGTTAAAACACCTTATGATAACTTGTTCTGGTAAAATACTTATAAGCTCAGTATTACTAAAATCTTGGTATTTCCTGACTCCCAATGATGAGACCTCAATAAAGGTCGAAACCGGTCTGGGTAGTGGACCCTGCATTTAATACATAGCATCATACATCTCCTCAAGGAGATGGGCTGTGCATTAAGGGTAAATAATACATAGCATCATACATCTCAAGGAGATTATTATTATTATTACGGGTATCTCCATGGAGTCAGTAGACTCATCGCGGGAGACCCAAACTAGCAAAACAATATCTGTCATATCTCTTCTTGAATTCATTTACAGACGAAGAGCTCACAACTAAGTCAGGCAATGAATTCCACTCATTCATCACCCTCCAGGCAAAAAACCTTGTTCTGACACCTTTGTTAACCACACTCTTCTTTAATTTCCAGAGATGACCTCTTGTTCTTCCATCACTATCACACAGCTGAAACATTTCCCCTGCATCAATCCTATAAAAACCTTTTAGTAATTTGAATGTTTCTATCATATCACCTCTTCTTCGCCTATCAACCAATCTCTGCAATCCACAAGCTCTCAATCTATCAATGTAGGGAGTATTTTTTATATCACTCACCAACTTGGTCACTCTTCTCTGAACCCTCTCCACAGCCTCCTGATCTCCAAGGAATCCAGGTGACCAGACCTGAGCACAGTAATCCAAATGTGGAAGTATCAATGCTTTATAAAGGGGAATAATAACCTCTTTATCTCTGGATGTCAGTGTGTTCCTCAACAACCAAGTAATCCTATGTGCAATCTTGGACACCTTAGCAATGTGTCTTCTGAACTTCATCTCCCTATCTACCAATACCCCTAAGTCCCTAGCCTCATCAATCTCTTGGAGTACCTTTCCATCGATGTAGTACACAGCTGGTAATCTTTTAATCCCAAAATGCATGACTTTACACTTTTCCACATTGAACTGACATCCATTTTCTTTTGCCCATTTTACCAGCTTATTTAAATCCTCCTGCAAACTTTCAACATCAGCTTGATTTTTTATTGCACTACACAACTTTGCATCATCAGCAAACAACTGAATATCTCCCTTTAAGCCGTTTCCTATATCATTTATATACAAATTAAACAACATTGGCCCAAGCACAGAGCCCTGAGGTACACCACTGGTCACCTGCCTCATTCTGGACTCGGCTCCTCCATACACCACCTTATGGTATCTCTCCCTGAGCCATTCTCCTATCCATATCACCAATTTAATATCCATTCCCATCTGCTCCAATTTGCGTAACAGTGTTCTATGGGGTATCCTGTCAAAAGCCTTAGCAAAATCCAGAAGTACCACTGTGTAGCCAGTTCCTTTGTCCAACTTGGATGTTATTCTATTATGAATAGTTAATAGATTGCTAAGGCAGGATCTACCTTTAACAAAACCATGTTGGCCTCTATAGAGTATCATATCCTGATCCACCCATTCTTGAATTTTGTCTTTAACCAACTTTTCCAATACTTTTACCACTACTCCTGAGATGGTGATTGGTCTGTAATTCAATACCGCAGTTTTAGAGCCACCCTTATGCAAAGGAACCACTTTGCCTAACTTCCACTCCCTAGGGACCATACCAGAGTTCAAACTTAAATTAAATATCCAGGTAAGAGGGGTTGACAATTCATTTGCACATTCACGCAACACCCGAGCTGATATTCCATCTAAGCCTACCGCAGTGTTTGCATTTAAGTTTTGCAATATATTTAATACCTCTGATTCTTTAGCTTCAATTCTCACATTAGGTATTGCTATAGGTATAGAGATATCCTCACTTGGGTGATAGACTTTTGAGAAGTGATCACTCAGTAACTCGACTATTACATCTGATTTTGTCACCTCAATACCATCAGCACCCACTAAGGTTATCCTTCCGAAGTCATTCTTCCTCTTACTTGCCACATAGCGGAAGAACTCTTTGGGATTACCCTTGATCTCTTTGGCTAAGGTCTTCTCATAATCTGATTTAGCTTTTCTTACTATGCTGGTAACCTTCCTAGCTTGAGCCTTGTACTGCTCATGGGTGTCCTGATCGCCCTTCTCCTTGTAAATTCTCCATAACATTTTCTTTTTATGCAGTTCAAGCTTGATACTACTGCTCATCCATCTAATGCCTGCCTTGTTTGACCTCCTGACCATAGGGACACAATCTGATATTGCTTTCCTCAGATACCCGCTGATTTTATCCCAAGCACTGCTAACATCTTTCCCTTGCAATATGTTTTGCCATGGGATGGCTGCAAGCTCACTCCGAAGCTTGTTATAATTGCCTAACCTGTAGTTCCGTACATACCCCTTCTTAATAGAAAAATCCACAGATTTTGCAACCTCCCAAGTCAATACCACATGATCGCTTTCACCAACTGGAGGTAACGAGGACACCTTACTTATGCATATAACCTCTGAACCAATAACCAGGTCCAACACTCTCACACCACGTGTCCCTTCAGTTACGTGCTGTTTCAAGTAATTATCTCGTAGAAGATGTATGAACTCCATTTCCTTTTTTTTGACTAATGCCAAAAATTCTTCTCTCTTATTTCGAATGCTTCTAGCATTGGTATACAAAAATTGCAGATTCCCTCTAGATCTTGTACCGGCTTTAGAACTGATATATAAGTCACTAACTACCGTAGTCCTATGCCGATTTTTATCCCCTCTCTTCTGCAATTTATTCTGCCTATAAGGATCAATAAATACACAATCAGTGCTAAAGTTTCTCTCTCTTACACTCAACCTTTTCAATATTAGTTTCCCTGCCCAATAACTTCAACCTGTTCAGAAAACAATAACTCCTTCAATCGCTTATGTCCTTCCATGTTAAGATGCAGTCCATCTCTAGCATACAACTGCCTTTTTCCTTCAAACACACTCCAAACATCAACAAACTCCAGACCTCTTTTTCTGCACATTCTTGCAATCATATCATTCATTATCATTGCTCGTCTACTTAACTCGTAATTGTCAAAACGAGGCAGCACGCACACACTATTCTCCCATTGACACTTTTCCTCTTCACAATATCTAATAATGTTCTTAAATCTTTTCCTACCCGATTTATACTACCTCTCAGGTCATTCGTACCCACCATAACTATCATCTTGTCTGTTTCATGCCCTCTCTTTATCGCTAAAGCCACTCTTTCTATTGTCCCATCAGCCCAGCACTCCTCATGCATACCACTCTCCATACCTTTAATCATAGAATCACCATATATTTTACCACTCTTAACTTCATTCAAGTCCACACTCATGGACTCATTCTCTACACTATTCAGCATGACTCTCCCAGCTTCATTACTCAACTCTCTATTACTTACCCCCCCACTCTCACTACATCTCATTTCTTCTAGGCCACTTGTGGTTTTATTATGTTGACTCCCAATCACTCCCATACTATTTATTACTGAATCATTCAAAGACTCACCCATATGTAATCCTGTTCTAGTTACTTCAGCTAAAGTAATCTCTATAGTCCTAATTTCTCTGTTTAACACATTAAACTCAGCTTTAACTTCCAGAATCTCCTTACCGATCACTTCCACTTCCTCATGAAGAAGATGAAGGTCATTTTTCATTTTCATAAACTCCCGCCGAAGTTCTTCCGCTACGGTCCCGATGTCTGCTTCCATTCCTAAGCGCTCCAGCCTATCCCGACACTTCTCACATACGTCGACATTTTCTTTCTTCTCATTTTTCCAGACCGACCACAGATCCTTCACATTTTTCGGTGCATACATGTAGCAGTTTCCGCACTGCATCCATTGCGAAAAATCTAACGCTGAGCCAGCCTTTCGTGTAGTAGTAGAAGTCCTGCGAGCCGCTGATGTACGTTTCTTGTTGGACGCCATCTTTACACGTTGTTATAGTGAAACAAACGGCAGTGAAAACACAATATATACAACACAGTTCTAAACAATAATACCACTGAAGGACACTTGTTTCTAACCGATGCACAATTGCAGCATAATTTGTGACAAAAAGCCACACTATATTTAACTTTAAAAACACGTTTTCTAGACTAGCTAAACTCGACCGCCACATTTACCAAGGACACTAGCGCCACCTTCCTAGCATTAGTACACTAATGCTAGGAATATTAGGAACAAGAAGGAAGATGGGCTGTGCATTAAGGGTAAAAATTAAGAATAGTGATCAGAGCTTTTCTACCTTTACCATGAGTTGCCTTGACTTGTACTACTTTGAATGTCAGCTAGACTTGCAATACGTGCAGGTGCAAACTTGATTTATTTGTCTGTTTGCTTACTTGGTAAATGGAGTAAAACCAAGTTTAAAATAGCTTGGTATCTTTAACATATATATCTAAGCATATATATATATATATATATATATATATATATATATATATATATATATATATATATATATATATATATATATATATATAAACACATATATATAATGTTTTAATATTTGTTTTAATATTTTAATATTTGAAGGTAGAAATACAGAAAGAATGGATGATTTGATCGATAATGAAAATGGTGAGATTAATGCGAGTAGCGAAATTGCCTGTTTGAATGGTGCGATACACAGAGCTAAAAGACAACTGGAGCGTATGGAAAAATGTGTGTTGAACGTAACGACAAATAACCGGCGGAAGTCTGTGACGGCAAATAATAGAATTCGTAAACATCAATAAAATGAAGGAGCGAGTGCTGTATGGGGATTCGCTATTAAGAGGTGTAATAATTGAGAGTTTAACGAAGTCGTACCAGCCGGGTGCGAACATAAAGGCCGTCAGCGAAAATCTATTCGACTGCAAAAATAGAGGGTGAAAGAGATGATAATCGTGGCAGGAATGAATGATTTGAAAGAAGACAAAATAGAAATGATAGAGGATGTGAGGGAGTTATTTGAGGTAGCAAAAGAGAAGAGTGAGAGAGTTAGGATGGTGAGTATCTTACCGCGGTATGACAGTAAAGTGTTTAGAAGGAGGGTCATAATTGCCAATGACTTTATGCGTGGGTTATGCATGGAGAGTGGTGTGGAATTTGTGGATGTGTGGAATGAGTTCGATGGGCGAAAGGACTTATATAAGATGGATGGGTTACATTTGAATGGAGTTGGTGTACAGAGACTTGTAAAAGTGTTGATGAATGATGTGGAAGTGGATGTACAGACTCAGGGAAACTAGATTTATTAAGAGGGGGGGGAGTAGATATGCAGACTTTAGGGAGGCAGTTAAGTGTATGAATGAGTATATTATGCCCGAGCGAGTACGACGGACAACAAATCAGAATGGGACAAATGGGCTTCTGCGATTCATGTACACTAATGCTAGGAATATTAGGAACAAGAAGGAAGAGTTTTTGGCCATGGTTGGCACTTCCAGGCCACAGGTTGTTGGTATTAGTGAAACATGGCTGATAAAAGATGATAAAGCTAGTGGGATTGAATGCAACGGGTATAGCGTGTTCAGGAGTGACAGGGTGAATAAAAAGGGGGGAGGAGTGTTATTGATGATAGCTGATGAGCTTCAGCCAAGGAGTATAGAAGTTGAACTGCAGGATGGGGAAAAAAGCACATTTGAGGCTGTTTGGTGTGAGATAGAATCTAGCAGAACAAAATATACAATTCGGTGCTGCTATAGACCAGGTGATGGAATAGATGGTGGGGATAGTATGCATAAGCAAATAGAAGAAATGAGTGGAAGGAGGGTAATTATTATGGGTGATTTCAATTATTGTAACATTGACTGGAAAGAGGAGAGGGCACATGGGAGGAAGGAATTGGATTTTATGCGGTTATTAAGGGACAACTATCTACGGCAACATGTAGTGGAAAATACCAGGGGGCAGAGAGTGCTGGACCTAGTAATTGCAACTGAGAATGTGGCTGTAACAAACATGACCATGTTGCCAACAATTGGTGAGAGTGACCATAAGGTCATGACTTGGGAGGTGGCTAAAGGAGTCGAATTTACAATTAAGACAGGGTACATGTGGAATTACCGGGCTGGAAAGAATGACAAGCTTAGGTGTGTGTTTGGCTCAATGCCATGGCATGTAAAACTGCAAGGGCTGGATGTTAATAGTGCATGGGAAGTGGTTAAGAACTGTTTGCAGGAGGCAATGGTTAACTGTATACCAAGAGTCCGAATAATAAATCAAGTAGGGGTTAAATGGATGAATAACACTATTAAGCTTGAGCTGCAAAAAAAGAAACAATTGTGGAGGGAATTTAAGGAGAAGGGTGACCATCAGGTGCAGGAACAGTATAAAGCTCAGGCCAGGATGGTAACAAGGGCGGTAAGAAAAACAAAAGCACATTACGAAAGCAAACAGTTTCTTCAATATGTTGCAAGTAAAAAGGAAAAATGCTCATGGTAGAATGATCTTAAAAAATGCTGAGGGTAGGGAGGTAACCGAATTAGTCGATATTGTGGAATTACTGAGAGAGCACTTTGCAAGAGTATATCATCTAGGTGGTGACTTTGCAGGAATGGAAGAACGAACAGTTTATACTGGAATTGTGATGAATGAAGTAGAGGTAACTGGTCTATTACAGAACCTCAATGTCAATACATCTGTGGGATTGGATGGTATACCAGCTCGTGTCGTACGTGAAGCGGCTAAAGAATTGTCAGTGCCCTTGACCATTTTGTTTAATTTGAGCCTCAGGACTGGGTCAGTCCCAAGGGGGTGGAAAGAGGGGAAAATAGTTCCGCTGCACAAAGGTGGTTCCAAGGCTGCTGTTGAAAATTACCGGCCAATCAGCATAACAGGAATCATTATCAAGGTCTTAGAGAAAATAGTCAAGAGTAAAATACAAGATTGGATAGAAGAAAATGGGATACTGTATCGGGGACAGCATGGTTTTGTGAAGGGTAGGTCATGCCTCAGTAACTTGCTCACGTATTATAACACAGAGACAGCTGAACTGGATAAGGGTAATGGGTTTACAGTGATTCTACTGGACCTTGCTAAGGCCTTTGACAGGATACCACATGGAATTCTAATCAGTAAATTGCAGCATATGGGGATAGACATAGGGTTGGTGAGATGGATAGGAGGGTGGTTGACGGAGAGATATCAGAGAGTGGTTTACTCAGGAGTAGAGTCCACAAGACGGCCTGTGACTAGTGGTGTGCCACAAGGATCTGTTCTTGGACCACTGCTGTTTAATTTGTTCATAAATGATATAGGAAAGGATCTGAGAGGAACAGTTCATTTGTTTGCAGATGATGCGAAGTTGGGTAGGGCAATAGTGAATGCAGATGACGTCAAAATTTTGCAGGATGATTTGGATAGATTGGAGGTCTGGGCTAAGGAGAATGGATGTCAATTTAATGTGGCAAAATGTAAGTTTATGCATTTTGGGGTGAAAAGATTGGCGGCAGTTTACTGCATTGGTGGAACTGTGCTCCAGGAAATTGATGAGGCACGAGATTTAGGAGTGTTGGTGCATAAGGAATTGAAATTTAGGGGACACATTACAAAAGTGGCCAAATCATCTCATCAAATCACTTGGTTGCTGAAGAATACGTTGACAAGCAGAGACAAGCAGGTTATTGTACCTCTGTACCGAGCCTTGATAAGACCTCATCTCGATTACTGTGCTCAGATTTGGTCACCTAGGTTTCTTCTTGATTGGGAGGAGGTGGAGAGGATCCAGAGGCGAGTGACCAAGATGATAGCAGGTCTGTGGAATGAACCTTATGAGAACAGGTTGAGGATTTGTGGGTTGCAAAAATTGGTTGATAGGCGGAGGAGGGGAGATATGATTGAGACATTCAAATTAGTGAAGGGTTTCTATAAAATTAATTCAGAAGATATTTTTGAGAACAGGGCTGGTTGTGGGAGGACTAGGGGACATCCATGGAAACTGGGCAAAAGTGTGGTTAGTAAAGGTGTTAGAGCTGGGTTCTTTACTTTTAGAGTAGTTATTGAGTGGAACGCCCTCCCTGAGTCTGTGGTGGATGCTGTGACAGTGAATGAGTTTAAGGCGAGGTATGATAGATACTGTATGAATGTCGTATAGTTGTGATGAATATGATTTGGGGCCTCCCTCGATGAGTCTAATGACTCCCTGGAGTTGCCCGTAATAATAATAATAGTAATATAAATACATACATATATGTATATATATATCTAAACATATATATATAAATACATATATATATATCTAAACATACATATATAAATACATATATATATATCTAAACATACATATATAAATACATATATATATATCTAAACATACATATATAAATACATATATATATATCTAAACATACATATATAAATACATATATATATATATCTAAACATACATATATAAATACATATATATATATCTAAACATACATATATAAATACATATATATATATCTAAACATACATATATAAATACATATATATATATCTAAACATATATATATAAATACATATATATATATCTAAACATAAAAATAAATACATATATATATATCTAAACATATATATAAATACATATATATATATCTAAACATATATATATAAATACATATATATATATCTAAACATATATATATAAATACATATATATATATCTAAACATATATATATAAATACATATATATATATCTAAACATATATATATAAATACATATATATATATGTAAACATATATATATAAATACATATATATATATATATATATCTAAACATATATATATATATATATATATAAACATATATATATATATATATATATATATATAAACATACATATATATATATATATAAACATACATATATAAATACATATATATAAATACATATATATAAATACATATATATAAACATACATATATAAATACATATATATATATATATATATATATAAACATACATATATAAATACATATATATATATATATAAACATACATATATAAATACATATATATATATATATAAATACATAAAAATACATAAATACACACACACACATATATATATATATATATATATATATATATATATATATATATAAATATAAATAAATATATATATATATTTCAGTATTATTTATTTATTTATTGATTTACGTATGAAAGTCTGTCTATAGTTAATAGATTATAAATATATACATACATATATACTAAAAAAAAAATAAAACCAGACATGAAATCTTCAGTTAGTTCTCCTCTCATTTCTAAAGTTCAGAGGTAAAGCGAAAATATCAGAGTCCACTTTTGAGAATCATGTCTTCCCTTCATTCTTGAATATACGCATGCGCTCACAAGTAAAAAAACGCCACTTGTGTAAATGACGTTTCCATATTGCTCAAGTGAGTTTGCAAACTGTTTGTTTATAGGGCTGTGATTCAGTTTGCGGCCATTTCAAAAATATATTTAGAAGATTGTATTTTCAATGCAAAACATTTAGCTTTCCCCTTTTCCAGGTGAATAAACTTTTTTCTGTTCTAGCCGTCGGCATTTATTTTATTACAAATGTTTATGATTGTTCATAATAGTAGTAATAATAATAGTTATTGCAGTTAACACTTCTACAGGATCGGCGGATTTCAATATTCTGAAATTCGGTTAGTTTTCTTTCCATGTTAAAGCGTAAGAAGTAACTACTTTTACTTTAATGAAATACCTGATTAAATAATGGGAAATGTTGAATTTTCAAATGGATTTTGCAAATCTTGATTTCTGTTTAGATTACTGAATTCCAGAATTAACTTGCGTATTATTATAAGGTGACGAATACATTGAATGCATTTACAGTATAACAGTTCTATATTTGTATTTTGCAAAAGTTTTCGATAGACACATGACAAACTACTAGTTAAATGGAGATGGGATTGGATATTAGATTAGTGCACTGGATTGGAGATTGGCTGTTTGAAAGGTATCAGGTGGTTGTGTATAGGAGAGTGATATTCCAGAAGAGGAAAGCTACTAGTGGCATGCCTCAGGATTCTGTTTTGGAGCCATCGTTCTCTAATGGCCAGCCTGGCTGGCCGAGTGGTTAGCGTATCCAGCCAAAAGGCTGCGTGTTCGAATCCCGCTGTGGGCATGGATGTTTGTGTTGTCTATGGAAATACCAGTAGCGGTAGATGGCGTTGTTGTAGTTGCGTTCAGTTGGTGGGTTGAGACAGAGTTGTAGAGTAGGTACCCTCCCTCGATGAGTCTTTGGAGTTCCTGGAGGTGTCAAATAATAATATAAATAACATTGAAAAGAGCTTAAGTCGTGATATACAGTTGTTTGCAGATGATGCAAAATTGTGGGATGTCAGGTTAATGTTCCAAAATGTACGGTTTTAAAATTTGGGAAGCAAAGATGGGATGCAGAGTAAAAGGATAGGATTGGTGGCATTATTTTTGAGGAGGTGAATGAGATGAAAGATCTGGGGATGATAGTAGATACAGATTTAATTTCGTAGATGTTTTGCTAAATTTGTGGGACAACATAGCAAATTATGAGAATGATGTGGAGAATATTGATGTGTAGAGTAGATGTTTGATTCCATTGTGCAAGACTTTGACTTGGCTGCATATGGATTACTGTGCACAGATTTTGTTGCCAGGTTTTCAGAAGGATGAGGAGATGTTGGGGAGAGAGTTCAGAAGCAGTTGACTAAGTTGGTTCCTGGTCTCTGGAATGTGGAATATGAGGACAAATTAAGAGAATGCAAATTACAGATTTTAGCAAGAGATGAGAGTTTCTATAGAATATCTGGAGATGGGGATGATGAGAGGCCATCTCTGAAAGCTGAATAAGGTGGGTGTGAGCAAAGGGGGTTAGGAGTAGATTTTTTGCATGGAGAGAGAGTGGTGGGTGATTGGAATGTATTGCCTGAGAGTGCGATGAGTGAATGTATTTCAGTCACGATATGATGAGCTGTGCATGTGAGAGTGGGACCTCCAATGATAAGTCTCTTGATAATAATAAACGAATTAACATTTAGTGCTTTAGGATTCCAAAATTTTTGGTACATGAAACAATTTTCAATTAAATAGGGGAATCATCATAATGCTAATTATGGATATAGACAATATTGGTTTCGGTCTCATTATCCATCTAATATCCTTTTTTGAGGTGTACTTGGCCTTCTCTTTCTAATTAGTTTATATTTTATTATTGGTTTAGGATATTGGGTGTTGGCCATTCAGTTTACATGTTCTATCCAATTTTGTTTATAATTTAGTGTTTTGTTTTGTTTATAATTGCTTAGGGAAATAGCCAGTATATACTGTTATCAAACATTTCCTGATATGTACTTCCAAGTGGTGTTCAGGTTACTATGACAGTACAATATATATTGTGTGTGTTTAATTATAATACAGTTAGAAAGTTGAAATAAATTTTATGAGTTAAAATGGATGCACATTATATAAATAAAATAATGATAAAAAAACGTAATTACAGCAATGCTTTGGTTCAAAAAGACATTCCCTTAGCTGCATTTTGCATTTTACAAAACTTTCTTAAGTTTTGTGAAAACTTGTGTCTGGTCTTTAACAGGCACAAACATTATTTAAGATAACTATTAAACCAACTTTCAAGTCTTTCTCATCTATAGAAAATTCACTGGGGAATGGAGATATATATATATTAAAACAAGAAGTAGCCTTGAGGTTCACCTGTAATATATTTATAAACAAAATCTTTTCCTTCAAACATCAGAAGAAGGTAAAGGATGTCTGTTCCAAATTTAAAGCCATTTCAACCCAATGAAATTATTCTATTGAGCTGAAGCACACCAAAACCTAGAAGGGGAATGGGAGAAAAAAAAAACACCCTGAGATGACTAAAATTTGAAGATGATGCTTTTTACATTTCTCAAGTTATTATTATTGTACGGGCACCTCCATATAGTCCAAAGACTCATTGCGGGAGGCTCAAACTATCCACACAATCTATCATATATCTTCTTGAACCGATTATCATACAAAACACCCGCAACTGACTCTCTGGCAACCCATTCCACTCAATCACAACTTTTCAAGCAAAAAATCTAGTCCTCACATCTCTACTAATCATGCTTTTATTCAAACTTCCAGGGATGACCACTTCTGGCTCTGTAACAAGAAAATTCCCCTGCACCAATCCTATAAAACTCTTCTAGCAACTTATATGTTTCTATCATATCCCCTCTTTTTCTTCTATCAACCAACTTCAGCAATCCATATCTCTCTCAATCTTCTCCACTGCTTCCTCATTCCCAAGAAACCGAGGAGACTAGATCTGAGCACAGTAATCCAGATGTGGAATTATGAAAGAGGAATAACTTCCTTATTTCTGCATGTTAGTGTGTTCTTCAATAACCAAGTAATCTTATGAGCTATCTTAGCAATATGACCTCTAAACTACAAATCTCTTTCTACCATGACCTCCAAATCCCTAGCTTTATATATTTCCTGGAGTACATTTTCATCATTGTGGTACCAGCTTGTAATGTGTTTATCCCAAAATGAATAACTTTTTATTTCTCTTCATTAAACTGATACCCATTAACTTTTGCCCAAACTGAAAGCCTATTTAAATTGTCCTTCAAGCTCTCCACATTGCCTTGATTAAAATTAGTATGCTACCTAATTTGCTGATGTGAAATTAGTATGCTACCTAATTTCACATCAGCAAACAACAATGTCCCTTTCAGATTGTTCCTATATCATTTATGTACAAATTAAATAGTAGGGGTCCTAGCACTGAACCTTGGCCACACCACTAGTCACCTGTTTTCGCCTTGATTCTACTCCTGCATATACCACTTTTTGATATCTATCCAGCAGCCACTCTCTTATCCACATAATCAGTGTTATATCCATCCCCATTTGTTCTAATTTGCATAACAGAGTTGTATGTGGTATTCTGTCAAATGCCTTTTCAAAATCTAGCAGAATCATTGTATAGCCATTTCCTTTTCTGATTCAGCTGTTTTTATTATAAACGGTCATACCTTAGTAACTTACTAAGGCATGACTGACCATTCACAAAGCCATGTTGCCCTTTGTACAGTATCATAGTTTTATCCACCAATTATTCAATTCTCTTTGTGACCAATTTTTCCTGTACTTTTACCACCACATCTGAGTTACTGATTGGTCTGTAATTTGCTGCTGTTCCCTTATGCAAGGTAATTATTTTGCCCTCTTTCCACTCCCTTGGAACTTGACTAGAGTTGAGACTTGAATTAAAGAGCCTAGGAGGGAGGACATTGCTGTTTGCTTGCACATTCTTGCAAAACTCTCACTTATATCCCTTCTAATCCCACCACTGCATTTACATTGAGGTTATTATTATTATTACGTGACACCTCCAGGGAGTCGAAAGACTCATCGAGGGAGGACACCTACTCTACAACTCTGTCTTCACCAACTGCAACTACACCAACACCATCTACTGCCTCCCACCACTACTAGTATTTCCACAGACAACCACAAACATCCATGCCCATAGCGGGATTCGAACCCGCAGCCTTTTGATTGGAGAGCAGATACGCTAACCGCTCGGCCAACCAGGCCATTATGCAACATCCTGAATACCTCCACATCCACCTCTATTCCTACATCAGTGTCTGTCACATGAGTTACCACAGTAACCTCACTTGGATGATATACCAAAGTGGTCACTCAGTAACTCAACTATTTTATCTGCTTCTGTCACCTTGTGACCATCATCACTCATTGAGGTTAATCTTCCATAGTTATTCTTCCTCTTACTTGCCACATAACGAAAAAACTCTTTGCAATTTCCTTTGGCCTACTTGGTGCGATTCTTCTTGTAATCTGATTTTGTTTTCCTTGCCATGATGGTAACCTTTCTTGCCTGAGCTCTTTGTACTGTTCATGAGTTTGCTGATCACCTTTCTCCTTATATACCCTCCATAGCATGTTCTTCTGCAGCTTATGCTTAATGATATTACTCATCCATCTAACTCCTACTTGATTAACCCTCCTTACCTTATGTATACAATTTAAAATTGCTTCCTCTAGATGAATGTAACTGACTCCTATGCACTTACTAACATCCTTCCCTTTCATTGTTTTATGCTATAGCATAAAATTAAGCTTCCTCCTAAGCTTGTCATAATCACCTGCCTTGTAGTTCCAAGTATACCCTTTCTTGTTATAAAATTCCTCATGTTTTACAATCTCCCAAGTCAAGACTGCATGATCATTTTCACCCATTGGAGACGACGTTGTCACCTTGTTTATGGATAGCTCTTCTGATCCTATGACCAGATCCAATACTCTCCCACTTCTATTCCCCTCAATCATGTTGCCTTAAACAATATCCCTCAGCAGGTGTATAAATTCAGTTTCCTTTCTGCCATGTGATCTTTCTTCCTTCTAGTCTATATCTCCATAGTTGAAGTCCTTCATAATAATCACTCGACCTGTACTGATTGAATTAATTTGGTGATGCATGACTTCCAAATCATCTGTGGAACTCCCTGATCTATTGCAACAACCAACTGTATATTTTGTCTTATTGGTCTTAATCTCACACCAGATTTCTTCAAATGAATAGCCACCCTCCCCCCATCTCCTATTCTTTTTGTCTGCAATTCATCCAACATCATCAGTTGTACCACTCCCCTCGTCCCTCCCGCCATTTTCTTCTCTATCTTCCCTGAAAATGCTAAACTCTTCACATTCTATCCCTTTACCCATACATAGTACTAATATACTATAGGTTGATCAACCAACCTCTCGTGTATGGGCTCAACTTTAAAAAAAAAATAAAAAATCCCTGTCACTACATCATCTCCTGTTAGCCAAATCTCACTAATGCCTATTTCTTTTGGCGAGGTTGCATTAATCAATGCAAAACTCCTCCCTATTGTTCGAGATACTTTTGGCATTAGTATATAAAAATTGCAACATCATTTTAGGCTCCTGCCTACCATTACTTCTCAGATTGATTACCCTATTCAATATTTTTGCTTGAGATATTAGATTCTGCACTTTCTCATATTCACTCACCTCATGAGTGCCTTCACAAAAGCTGAATTTGCATTTCAGCATGTTCAGTGAACAAAGCTTTCTCTAGACACCTAACACCAAAACCATTTAGATGCAGTCTATCTGCATTATACAAATTCTTCTTTTCATCAAACAGATACCACAAATCCTACATTGTTCCTTCTGCACAATTTATGTGTTGATTCTTTTGCTGCCACTGTCGTCCTCCTCAGTTTGTCTCTATCATAACATGGCAGGAGACTTAAAATCTTCACCTTCTTGCTCTTGAGTTTTGCTTCCTCTAACAACTCCTTTGCATCCTCTTTCTTAGAAGACTTCTTACCTCTCAAATCATTTGTGCTAACCAAGATATTTAGTTCTTTTGCTTTATCTTTTTTTCATCTGGATTGCATGACTAATATCATTATACCAGAGAACTCAGAAGGATAACATGTTTCTTTCAGTACACTCAAGCACTGAAAGAAACAAAGCAATTCCTAAAGTCCTATTATCACTAATATGAAGATGTGATGATGATTGAAAAAAAAAAAATTGTTATTTAGTCTAAATACCAGTTAATTGTTTATATGTAACATATATGACCTTATGCATTTTATTTGTTCTGAGCTTTTATCTTGGCATTACAGTACATCTGCATCACTGGATAAGTTTGTGCATGCCCATAATGGTATTTTTAGGGAGGTGATAATGTATATTATTTCTTATATTTCACCAAAATCAAATTTGTATTTTCAAGCAATAAATGTGAACTCAAGTTTCAATGCACTCAAACACTGTGGGTCAGTGCTTGAGTGCACTGAAAGAAGCAAAGCAATTCCTAATGTCCTATATTTCACTACATAATGGCTCGATTTTTCAGCACTGATAGCCTGATGATAGACATTTCTCAAATTTGAGGCAATTTTATGCATATGAATTTATTAAGGATTGTTTTTGGATAGAGATGGATTCAAGGAAAACTTTTATACTTTTATTTGCTACTGTAAAGTAAGTTGGCCTTCTTTCAGCATATTCTCAGGCAGATCCAAGGCATATTCTGCAAAGTCTGCAGGAGTTTTGCAAGTTAGTTGGCCAGGTGATTAGCATATTCACTCTCCAACTAATAGGCTTTAGAATTCCATTCTGGGCATCAATGTTTGTGATTGTCTTTATTAGGTAGGAGATGAATTTCATTGTCATGTGTGAGACCACTAACCTGCTCATTGGAGACCTGAAGTGGCTTGAAGTTCCATGTTTAGAACTTTTTCAAGAACTTATGTTCACATATGTCCTGTGGCCCGGAGTACTAAAAAGTACTCAGGGCCACAGGGGCATAGTTTGCGTTCAGTAACTTGGAAATTGGCTGTTTC
The DNA here is from genome assembly GCF_054136105.1 of Typopeltis vanoorti. Classification (NCBI taxonomy): domain Eukaryota; kingdom Metazoa; phylum Arthropoda; class Arachnida; order Uropygi; family Thelyphonidae; genus Typopeltis; species Typopeltis vanoorti. The sequence continues at coordinate 78,019,204 of NC_143553.1, read as the reverse complement.
TACTGCTTTAGCCATAGAAGAGATTACATTTGCAGAATACTTGGTAGCCACCAAGTAAATTCAGGGATCATAGGTGATAATGTGGGAGATTAAATTTTTTTTGTAATCTGAATGTAGTTACCAGACTGTTTACAGAAGATTTGATTTAGTCATTTTTCAGGAGGGAGGGAAATTGTGGTGGGTGATGTATTTATTTTTATTTTTTTTCTCCTGTTGGGAGCTGTATGTGATGTTAAATTCAGTGGTGAAGACATTAATATCAGAGCAAATCTGTTTTGCTCTGTTAACCAGTGTTTATGATGTAATGCTATTGGATAGAGGAGAGTGGTGATGTGATGTAACGGTTGGGTGTAGGTATGGTGTCAATTTCAGTAAACAATGAATACCAAGAATCTATGAGATGTTGTATTGAAGCCATCTTAGGAAGGGAAAATACTGGGATGTTGGCTGTTCATATTTGTTAGAAAGATATATATCTGATCATGTGGTCAAATGGAGAATTCATTATCATTGCATAGTCAGATGGGAGGTTTATATAGATGTTCAGAATGCCTGGTCAAATTAAGTAGCCAAGAGTTCACATTTAATCCAAATCAGGGGCTGAGATTTCAGGAGAAATCCAGCTTTGCATAAGTCAAAGGTATCTAAGTGGAACATGGGCAAACAGGATGTATGAGAACTGGATATTCTCAGTACTGTAGAAGAAATTTTCAGTGTGGTAGAGAACAAAGAATTGTACTTGGGAGCTATGTAGAATTGCATATTCCAGTACCAGTAATTCCAGTATTGCCACTATGGCTGTAGGAGTGTGGAACCTGCTGTTAAAAAATAAATAATAAAAAAAAGAAAGAAAAAGCGTCTGATGCATGGATCTGTCTTAAAAAAGCAATCCCATTAAATTTTGAATACATGAAACTGTGTTTGATGCGTGTGAAAGACATACACAGATCATTGACTTAAAGGCCAGTACCATCCAATTAAGACCACTAGATGGCTTATATTACCTACATATTGTTCCTTGAAGATGTCATTGACTTTGACATATGGGAAATAATAATTCCATTGTTTTAGTTATATCATCCATTATATCTCTATTCCTTTCTATTCTAGCTTGTCCATTATATATATCTATACCTGTATAGTTTCTGTATTCGGCTTTGAAATGATGTTGGATTTAATATCCACTTAATTTATATAATTTGCATCACTGAAACAAAGCCTTCAGCTCTTTATTTTAGTAAATACTTGACGCACTGACTGAGAGTTCGCTTACGGAAAATACATCTTTCTGACGCTTCATGTTCCCTAGTACTGAGAGTTTTTGCTCTCTTAGGTTTCTGCCTAGTCTCTGACAAAAACCAATGAGTTTGAAACAGCTGTCAGACTAGTGAAACCTATCAAAATGGACCAATAGAAGGCAATATATGGGTGCTTTTAGCATTCATGCTTTTCCTATTAGGTTCAGCTAGGACAACTTGTAGTATTTCAGCGGTGTATTCCTGCAAACTCTGGTCAATTTTCGCACAAAACTTTCCTAGTTTCTGTATTCGGCTTTGAAATGATGTTGGATTTAATATCCACTTAATTTATATAATTATGTATCGCCGAAATGAAGCCAAAGGCTTCATTTCAGCGATGCAAATTATATAAATTAAGTGAATATTAAATCCAACATCATTTATTTATTTATTTATTTTAATAAGCATATCTCCTTTTAAAAAATTCCCTTCTGTGATTGCACAATGCTCAATCATTCACTTAGGTGTGCTCATATCTTCCCTCTGAAAATCATTTCACTTGTTTTTAGAGGCAGGGAAAAATATTTCTCACACCTTTTCTTCTCCATACAAAACAAAGTCTCTTCTTCACATCCATTCAGTTTCTGAGGATTGGCTCCTGTTCTCTGCCCTCCTGTTATATACTATTTTTTTTTCTGTTTATTCTTCAAAATTTCTTTAGAAATTAATGTTTCTATCATATCCCTTGTTTTCTGCCTGTTAGCTAAATTTTGTAATTGGCACACTCGACTTCATAACAAGTTCCACAGACCTGTTGCCATCTTCACTATATGTTCTCTGAATTATTTTCATCAACTTCATCATTCCCATGAGACTTAGGCAACCAAATCTGAGCAAAGAATGCTACTGTTGTCATGTCAAGTTTTCTAAAGAGGGACAGTTACTGCTTTATCACTGTTTGTTGTCGTACCTTTTTTTTTTTATTTCATCCCAGTGTTTCTCTGTTCCTTTGCTCACTTTTGTAAAATATTTCCTGAACCTTGACTCTGTTTTGCAGCAGTCTCATTAATGTTATACATACCTGTAATCTCTTCAGTCTAAAAGGTGGAATATTGCATTTTGCAACATTAATTAGTACCAATTTTTTTCCCCACACTAAAATTTTTTATTAAACCCTCTTGCAGGACTCTTACATCATTGTTGCCTTCCAAACATAAGATAACATAATGAAATTGGATACCATCCCCTACACACACACACAAGTGATTTCCAATATCACATACAAATTAAACAGACACTGTCCTAAGCATAAACCCTTTTGACACCATTGGCCATTCACATTCACCCTAGACTCCACTCCATCATATATTACATGTGTGTTGTTCCTTCACTTCACACAATATCTTTTGAATAATACTGCAATGAAATTTGGTTGCAGTATTATTCAAATGCCTTTATAATACTTCTTAATATTGTAATGTAATTTACAAGTTAGATATCACTCATTTTATTATATAAGTTGGTAAGTTATTATTCTAATGCCTTTTTTTTATCTATAACCATGCTAAAATTTTTTGAAGTGACTAAAATCTGTAGCACATTTAAATACTTATTAGTAATTATTTTTCATGTGTTTTGTTTTAGATGCAAGCACATACACCTGAAAGTACTTCATACCCAAGTCAGATTCAAACTGAAGACTGGGTATATGCTTATAATGAAGAAAGCTTAAATACAGCAAACAGAGAAACTGTTGGAAAGTGGATGATTTTTCTTGACCAAGAGGCAGAAGATGCACAGGGTCTGACAGCACTTGATAGAGGTTGGGTAAAAATAAGTCGTGCTGTGAGAGAAGGTGGTATTTGGAGTGCAAAATGTTCCACAGCAAAAGACAATCCTAATGCTTCCAGCTATGAAACTGGTGTTATTGTTTGCTATACAAAAGACTATAGAAACAAGAATGATGTTCAATCAATGGCTAATAAGATTAGATCAGTAGTTAAATTTCCACATGCAATGTATTACAAAACAGATGAAGCAACTCAGCAAGGGCAATATTCTGCAAGAGGCAGCCGTAATGTGTCCTTATACAAGCATGATTCTGATGGTACTCTCTATGAGCGAAATAAAGAAGGGAGATGGAGTTTATTATTTAAGGGCTTGACATCAGATATGCTTGGAAAAACATTGCCACCAAGTAAAATTGGGACGGAGGACTATGTGTATGCATATAGTGAAAAACGTTTTAATAGCCGAGCCAAAAAATCCATTGGAAAGTGGATGATTTTTTTGGACAAAATTGAAGAGGATATAGATGGTTTGACAGAACTTGATAGAGGTTGGATAAGCATACAGGATATTGTGAATAAAGGTACTGTTTGGCAAGCAAAATGTTCCACAGGAAAGGATAATCCTGCTGCAGTCGATGAAGATGTTGGAGTCATCATTTGCTATACACGGAACTACAGAAATAAAGTTCAGGTGCAATTAGTGGCTAATAAGATCAGATCAGTAGTTAATTTTGATCATCCAATGTATTATAAAACTGAAGAAGCAACTGAAGAAAAAGTATGTCGAGCAAGTGGTGACCGTGATGTGTCCATATATAAGCATGAATGTAATGGTGACTTTTATGAGCGAGATGAAAAAGGGAAATGGAAACTTATACTTGTGTAGTTTAAATAATAATAAAAATAACATGATAATCTGTTATTTCAATACATTTTTGTGCCTTGCTATGAATAAAAGCAGACTGCCTGATGAGAGTACGAGCTCAAACCTTTATGATTGAAAAAATGTCTCAGCTTTTTTTTTTTTCCTAGTATGTTATATATCTATCCTATATATATAAAATGATAAGCCTTTTTATGTCACGTTTTGAAACTCAGGGGCAACAGTGTAGAGTCTTCAAAATTTGAGTCATCAGAATTCAAGGAGAACAGGCCTACCAGTTTGGAACTCGGGGGATTGGGTGCCATAGATGCCAGGGAGCGTATCCCCACCCCTAGTGTATATATATGTATAGGCTGTCAGTATGGGCAAATGGGTATCAGTTTAATGTCAAGAAATGTAAAGTTATGCACTTTGGGATAAATAGATTACAAGCCATTTATCACATTGATGATACTATATTCCAGGAAATAGATGAAGCCAGAGATTTAGAGGTGGTAGACAGAGAGTTAAAGTTTAGAGGACATGCTGCTAATATTAGCACATAAGATTACTTGGCTAGTGAAGAGCACATTAACAAGCAGAGATAAGGAAGTTGTAATTCCTCTTTATAAGGCCTTTATATCTATACCCCAATATCTGGATTATTGTGACTGAATTAATCTTGTAAAAATCCCTCAGTAATTTGTATGTCTCATTCATATCACCTCTTTTTTGCCTATTAACCAGTTTCTGTAACCCACAAATCTTCAACTTGTTCTTGTAAGATTCATTCTTCCATAGACCTGCTACCATCTTGGTCACTTGCCACTGAATTCTCTAAACCCCCCCTCATCACCAAGAAACCCAGGCGACTAGATCTGGTACCCTGGATTTCTTGGGGGATGTGAAATTGGTGGAGAGGATTCAGAAGCGAGTGGCCTGTTGAATGTGCCCTATGAGGATAGATTGAAGGTGTGTGAATTGCAGAAGTTCGTTGGTTGGAGAAAAAGAGGGGATAAGATAGAGACATTTAAGTTGCTTAAAGGGTTTTATAGAATAGATGCAGGGGAAATGTTTCAGCACTTGACTAGATGGACCAGAATAAGGGGTCATCCCTGGAAGTTGAATAAAGGTGTGGTCAGTAGAGGTGTGAGGACCAGATTTTTTGCTTGGAGAGTTGTGAATGAGTGGAATAGGATGCTAGAGGCAGTTGTGAGTGCTTTCTCAGTTGATGGGTTCAAGAAGAATTATGATGGTTGTGTTGATTGTTTGGGTCTCCCACGATGAGTCTTCAGACTCCATGGAAGTGCTCGTACAATAATAATAATATATATATGCAAATCATCTGAAATATGTGAATTTAGATGAAAAAAAAGTATAAAGAAATATGCTTCACTTTCCCATGCATAACAGCAACACTTAATTCTTTCCTGAAGTGTTGTTTTCAGAGTAGTTTGGGTTTAAGTGCTTGTTGAAGCTTTTATTATTATTATTTAATGAAATTGATCATTAAACCTTGGTATAATGATTGCAGTATGCACACACAAAATGGAAGTGATTAGACTGAAAGCCTCAAGTTGTAGAAGGGCATCCTGTCTGGGTGCTGGTGGCCAGCCATATGTGTTAAGAGGATGTCTAAGGATTATAGTTTCCATATCTTGGAAAGTTTCATAGTCATATATTTACGAATGTTGTGTTGCTATGAAGATCATTGTTGACCTTAGTGGTGTGTGTATGTGTGGGGGGTCCAATTTATGCTTTGCTACATAGCAGTTCTTTCAGATTTGATTTTGTGTCCATGGCATTGTTGGACACACTTCTGATCAAGATTGCAGTGTCAGATGTTTTTCAGATGGATATTAGCAGATGTGAATAATGCAAGAAATACATTTGCCTCTATAATTATTGTCTGTTAGGTCTAACAGACTATGCTTCACTGCAATAATTTCCCACCCAACAACCAAAAATGTTTCTTTGACACATCTTTAACTGAAAATTAAAGAAAGTATTTACATATAACATTGCTTGACAAAATTAACATAACAAAATTTTGTTCATAAATATTTTATTTATAACAGCAGTTCCTAAGACAAATATCTGATATTGTGGCATGCAAATTATGAAAAATTTGCTAGAAGTCTGCACACATGACGAAATACTCTGCTAACACGCCCAACAAACAAATTCGGTGGAACATGTGTGGGACGACCTTGACCACAGCTTTGGTTGTTGTCCGCATGCAGTGCGCTCACTTGGTGAGCTAAAGTCTATGGAGATAATGTGTTTGTTGCCACAGAATTTTATAGACATCCTTATATCGAGCATTGTCCACTATTATGCCTGTTTAGCCGTTAGACGGGAACATTTATTGATCCCGTCTAACGATATGTGACCATATTTTCTAGCATATTGTACGACAGTAATGTGCTGGTAAATTTTTAATGACTAGCTCGCAATCTCCATTTATAAGTGGTTTCATCTTTCCCGTGCCTTTTCTTCTTAGGGTAATAACATTCAGTTCACGACAAGCGAAGTCTTTGAGAGATATCGAGGACGAGAATGTCATTACCTTAAGAAGAAGCGACCCAAGGAATATTAAGCTGGTGTTTGTTGAAAAATGATATTACTGTCGGAGGTGGGTCAAGCAGGTATCGGACCCATCGGCTGCCAGGAGTCCGATCTTGAAGGGAGCACTGCGCTGAGCGTCAACTTTTCCAAATGGAGAAATTATTTGCATTTTTTTTTTTTACTATTTTTATTTCCAATTAATCAGGAGAAAGATCTTTCTCTATCTTAAAAAGTTTAAAAAAAAGAAGCTACCTATGTCAGAAGCACGATGTCAGAAAAAAGATTAAACAGTATGTGCTATTGTGGAACAAGAAATATTAAATAACATCAATACTTCGAAAATAACTGATGCATGCTAGAGAAAATTGAGGAAAATTTTCATTTAACTTTTTACTCCAACTTAAATATATATCTTACAATATTTTATTATTTTGTTGTAATTTTAATATATAAACACTTAGGGGCCCATAAATTTTAACGCGAAGGGTCCCCAGCTTGCTTACTTCTCAACTCATTACTGTAAGATTGCTGGAGATTATCCCTACCCGGCTTCGACAGAAGGGAAAGGGGGGGGGGGGGGAATGGAGGAAAGGAACCACAAAGGGTGCCGAAAAAGCGCGCGCCTCGGCTGGATTTTTCTGTGTCAATATTTCCAAATGGCGAATTTATTTTTTATTTCCAGGTAATCGGAAGAAAGATCTTTCTCTGTCTTAAAAAGTATAAAAAAGAAGGAAAAAAAAACCTACCCAAGAAGTACGATATCAAAAGAAAGATTCAACAGTATGTCGCTATTGTGGAACAAGAAATATTAAATAACAGTCAATATACAATATTGACTTAATAATACATAAGTGTCAATATACAAGATTATTGCCCAGATGCCGCTAACTATTGTGGATTGAAGTGCATGCTGCTCAACAGTTTTATAGCCATTGTCTTTATTTATATTTATTTTTTTGAAATAAAGAAATAAAAGTCCTTTTATTTAATTTATAATCTTTCACATTCAGAAATAAAAGATACTAATTGATTTGCGGTAACTAAAGTATGAGACTTGAGATTTCGAGTAATGTAATCTCTGGAAAACTGCATCTAGAGAAGTACCGTTCTTTGTCATAGCAGGATTATTCTTCATGGTGAGGTCGAACTTCTCTTTTAGTAACTCGCAAGAGCCATCGAATTAGGATCAGAGAAATCAACGTTCAAGTTGTATTTAGAATCAGTATTTATTTTTTCATCACCTCAGCACTGTCAGTAAACAATACAATAAGAAAGAAGTGAATGAAATCTACAGTATGTCTTCAATGGATTGGTTTGAAGAAATGCATATGTAAATATCTCACACACCGACCTGATTACCACGGACATTCCCGTCATTTGTCGGTAGATAATATTGAGATTGGGAGTAATGTGTGTATTATTGTCGCTGTTGTCCCTATTGTATTATATATCGATGAGCTGGTCGCTATTGACCAGCTCATCGACACTCACTTTATTTGCATGACAATTGAAGTTAGAGACAACAACCGCTCGTTTTTATTTGGCTATTTCAGAGAGCATTATGTCTAGCAATGCTCAGTAACTGCGCCCGTGAAATCTTCAGAATCAGCTGGAAAGCTTTGACAATTAAGAGAAAGAACGGATAAGTCTTTTCCGTTTTTGACAATCTCGAATGAAGATTCTTGTACAGTTCTCAATGGATTACTTGCTAACTTTTCAAACTCCATTTGACGAGGCAGCGTAGATTGCGCATTTCCAATCCATAGCAAAACGTTGCCACTGATCTGGTGATTCCATTTAGCGTTCAATCAGAATAAGGCATCACCGGTGTTATGCGATCGGACATATCGTACCTTTGTTTCTTGGCTAGGGAGCCGACTTGTAGAGCATTTAGAAATTTAACCCAAAGTTGTTTAATGTTGGACGTACATTCTTCAAATTCGATATTTGACAGTTGATCCAAAGCTTCATTCGCTAATCCGTCAGAAACGTCTATATTCGTAGCGATGAGATATGATTTGCCAACAACCAAGGGAAGTTCGTAGGGTAGACTGCCAATGTCTGAAATAGGCATAATAAGATTATGTAACTTCAGTCTTGACGTGAGCTTCATGCTGCTTTTTTTTTTTCAAACGATGGATGTGTTGAGCGATTGATGTCAACGTGTCTTCTGATGAATTAAACACTAAGTTATAGCAGTTTACAAAATGATTCCAAGAAAAACAGGGCCGGTTTTATTATTAGGCGAACCTTGGCAATCGCCTAGGGATACTAAGACTTCGGGGCGCCAGATTTTGCTACATAGTTCGGGGCAAAATTACAACCTTCGAAAAAAATTAGTAAAACCTTCATTAATAATAATAAAAAAAAAAAAAAACTGAAATAAGCCAAGCCGTCCTGGTGCTCTCTGATGATCCTACATTTTTTTCGCCTTTCTCTATTTCTTCCTCACCCCTGCTCTTTGTATACTTAACCTCAAGTGCAGAGATTTTGCCAGTATCGGTAGCAAGTTCATAAAGGAGTTCCTCGAAATTAAAACTTACACTCGCTCTACGATGGCTCAGGAACGACTCACTGGTCTAGCAATAATATCTATAATCAATATAGATGAATTAATTTAGAACTTTGCCAAAGCAAAAGCCGGAGAGATTAATTTTTCATAATTTTTGTATTTAAGATGTAATAATTTTCTTGCTATACAGATATTAGGAGTAATCATATATGTATACAAATGTATTGGTTTTGATTAATAATTTTTTTAATGTTCATAATGATATTATTTTTATAAATATCCACATGTGTAGGTGTACGTGTGCTTGTGTATGACAAAATATATATATAGAGAGAGAGAGAATGTGTATGGTCGCCTAAATTTTCTTTGCCTAGGGGCATCTGATACTTTCGGATCGGCCCTGAAGAAAAAGTCTTATACCACGGGAGGAGTCGACCAGCTTCTTAGTCATGCAACACGATTCAATCAGTTCTCTTTCCGAATTTTCAAACTTTGAATCTTTACCGATTTTGTTCATACAATGGAGAAAGCAATGTTTGACGAATGCATTACTTTGTTGAGGTCTTGGTATGGTATTTAAAGTGTCAATGTGTGTAGTCGCCGATACGCTGTCTCTAATCTAGATGGGAGTAGCACGTACTGGCGAAATTGACAAAAATCTTATTATATGCATATTCTTCCCATAAGAGTTATAATCAATACTGTATGCGGCTGGTGAGCTATGGAAATTTTAACAAAGGGCTCGCATCGTCGAGCAAAAAAAAAAAAAAAAAAAAAAAAAAAAACAAGACCTACCTTAGCCCTTATAATACTTATATTGCGACTTTGGCAGATATGATACTTCCTGTAGGATATCAATCATTAATGCTAAATCTTTTAAAAATTCCAAATTGAGAAGTCGGTTTAAAAAGACTTTATATTTATCGTTCGATGCAAAATGCTTGCACGAAGCTGGGTAATTTCTCTACAAAGCAAGAGCCGTTCGTAAACTGCAAGCTGCTGTTATATAGTATGGTCTATTGTTAAATCGTAATTCTATGGTTAAATAATCAGTTTAATCTTATTATACATTAATTTACTGTTTCTTGAATCTACCCTTTGCTTACTTAAAACCTTACACAATCAAATTCCTACCGGCTGCTCTATTGTTATGTCGCTGCTTTCTCTATATTATATCTTGTTCTACCTCTATAATAACTCTCCTTCTAATCTACTGTCGTGCCCTTAAGATATTAATTCAGATCTATCTCCTCTTCGGATATTGGCAAAATTTATATTTTGCTGCGCCAGCCAATATCCTATAACAGAAGAGACTCTTGTTCAGGGAAATATTTCTAAATTCTAAAGGGATACACACAGTTATTTTATCTCACGCTAGCGCTGTGCAGATTCAGTTAGCAGTCATAGACCGAATCTCACATAAGCAATTATATCTAAATTCTTTCCTGCCAAAAGGTTCTATTTCATAAGTGGTGGTTTGAATTCGTAATCAGGCATAAACTCAGGTATAAGGTACAGAACATGTTTATTGGAAAACATAAAACATTTACAGTTATGTAAGTTAAAATACTCAATGGATCAAAATTTACTCTAAGTTAAGGGTTATACTAAATCACAATGAATCTGAGTAAGTTAAATCCTTCAATTATGAAAGGATGTTAGGTTTAAGCATAATACTACTACTATATAATTCCTTTCACTCACAAGTTATTCACAGAACACGCATTGAACACTTTCATTAATACTCTATCAATAATTATCTTAATTCTAAATTTCGTTTAAATTTTAAATTTTAAATTTCGTTTTAGCCTAGCCATTCACAAATTACTGCCTATTAACTCTTCTTTGTTCCACAAGGGCTTAATTAATTCAGTCAATTTCTCACTAAAAGTTCTCCTAGTGTCCTTTAGTTACAATGCACACAAATTTCTTGTTCTTCTAAACGAATTTTAACATAGAACGAAAACTCTTACATTACCGGATCTTTTCAGATTTCATGCCGCCATCTCATGTAGGTCTGGATTACCTTACTGCCTATTCTTCAACCGTCTTTGCGCCTGGCGATGTACTACGCTTTTTCTTCTAATCGTTTCCGACTGTTGCGTGCTGTGTACCGCTCCCCAGGAAACTTTCTCCAATGGACATTCTGCTAAGGCTCAATTCCACAAAGGCCGTCGTATCGCGATCAGCTCCGCTTGAAAATCTTCAAGCATTCTCAAGAAAAGAACCTGCCGTCTGTTATTACCGTAGCCGACCCATCGCTCTCTCACTAATCCTCCGACCAACTCCCCTAAAACTCGAATCCAGCCCCCCGAAGATCAAAAGGTCAAAAAGCAGCTTAAAACGGCGTGCTTCGTCTTTTATTCGCCCTATTCGGTCGCCCTCTATTCGATGTGGTTTTCACCCACAAACCCCATCGTTCATGCCCTACCCTCTCCCCTACCTGATAGGTTAGGGGAGAGGGTGATCCTACCCTCTCCCCTAACCTATCAGGTTACATTATTCTAGGTAGCCGCTCTGACGTCATTTTTCCCGCGTAGGTATAGCCTCCATCGCTACGCTCGACTCGTACAGATTATACGCGATTATTCCGGATTACTACTTATAATTTTTCTCAGAATTTCGCAATGTACAAACAGCTTACTTGGGAATTACAAATAACCTAACAATAACTCTTACTATGTGGCACACGTGGACTACACATTATTACATAACATAAAACAATACTACATAATTATTAGCCGATGTGCAGATATCTCCTTAATTAGTAGTAGGTATCATGTTAAATCCTGAATAAAGAATTTACTTGTAAAGTTCTCCATTCAGGATCTAACACTGCCTATCGTGGTCCAAACACACGGCCGATCTTTAAAATTTCGATACCAAGGTGGTCTTTTGCAATATTTAATTCTCGTAGATTTTTTGGTGATTGATGATAAAAAAACATAATTTATCCATAAATATTTCAAAATGATTGATTTCTTTAATGTTTTTTTTTATCGAATCGTGTAATGCTAAGTGTAAACGATGAGCGCAATGTTAAATCACTACGTTGGGAAATTTTTGTAGAAGTTTGATCGCAACACCTGATTTATTTCCTAACATTACACAAGCTCCATCAGAACAAAATACAATGATATGATTTTTTATATAGTTATCAGAAAATCCATAATTTAAAGTAACAATTATAGTAGCATGTATTCATTCCGCGGTGGTATTTTCTAGTCCTACAAGATTATTAAACAAGAAGAACAAGGAGCTCGCAAATTTCAGAAAAATTTAACAAAGAGCTCGCGCGTGTCCCTTATAGCTCACCACTGAATATGCCCCGTTATTTGTTTTAATCTCGTATCGACTATAAGCTTTCAACGCTTATTGTACTGATTTCGTCGATAATAAGCGTTCGACGTATAAACAACGCTCTACTCGTATATTATTCAACTTCGTTTGACGACAGCATGTTCGTTAAGGCTGTGGTAATTTTTTTAGTAGGAAAGTATTGAATTTCTACAAGTGTATCATAACAGACAATTCTTGTGACACTAATTACCTAAACAAATAGTAGTTTGACTCAATCGATGTGATCAAAAGTGCTAGCATATTTTCTTCTTTGCCACGCTATGCAATGGATGTGATTGAAGGAGCAACATTTGTACTCCTCCATTCACATCTCGGAAATGTATAAAACGTTCAGTGAATGCCGATGAAACCTCGACCCTACAAAGTTAAGGTCTAAGGAAAGAAGCAACACCAGTGAAATGAAAATACCTGCCAGCAGGTCAGAATCGGAGTGTGTATGCAACCATTCTCTGGTGCAGTTCACCAAAAACATGCTATGTAAATAATCGTAGGCATTGGGTGCCCTGGGATTAACCTCCTGCACACTGGATCTGATCATCTCTGACTTCCTTTTTCCCATATAGTGGTTTTTTTTTTTGAAAGCTTTACCAATATTTCAAGATGTCGCGGATATATACCCGACACACATACTGAAACTGTAGTCATAGTATAAATGGATTGATAGGGCTAGAGTCGCTATAATCAGGAATAATGTAACTTACAGAATATATATACAGTTATGAGTTATTTCTAAAGAGAAATCTGGCCAGGATATTTTTATTGGACCCTCCATAACTCACTCAGTAACGACGATGCTGCCTAGTTGAAAAGGATGTTTGAATCCTTATTGAACGAAGAACCCTTATTATGACTATTTTAGCATTGTTTGATTATTATTGACATTATTTATCACCTTTCAATTATGTGGCACAGTATAAAACACAAGCAGTAATACTACATTTTAATTTAAAGTTCTATCCTGAGTACTTATATACACTGCAATAATTAATTCTAAAATTTCAATTACATAACAGTGGTATGCTCTGGAATGTTAGATTTTGAATCTTAGATGTATCGCTGTGATACACCTAAGATTCTTTTGAAACTTATATATCAAACTTCTTAAGATACACCAGTTCAGTTAAACTTGTGACATGAGAAAAAATAATAAAAATAAAAAGATTTTAAGTGTGTTATAAGTAAACTAAATAAAACATAATTAAAAAAAAAAAAAATCAGCTGACGCCTTTTTATTCCCGTATACGGGGAGTAGGCGAGGCCATTTAGCCCTATCTAACTTTTGGAGACTGAGTGGGCAGTTCAATCTCCACTGGTACCAATCAGAGATAGATGGCCCAAGGCTATCACTAATTAAGCGGTACTCAGTGAAGAGAGACGGCTCAAATGGGCCGCCATCTCGTGGTCCCTAACACAATATATTTAATGTCTGAATTAATGTGGGTTCTACGGTCGATTTTCTTGAGTTTACAGGACGAAAAACCCGAGTTTCCGGGAGGAAAAACCTGCTTGCCGGTGCCAGAGATCGACTAACTCAGGAACCGGTCGAAAAAAGGCTTAGAAAAGTTTTCCTCTAATCACCGACTAGACTCGAAACCAAGTCTTCCTTCGTGCGGCCAAGCACCGTGGTTGGCAAACGCCACATCCACTGAGCTACACAGGCTCATAAAACATAATTGCATATGTAAAAATAATTATATCAATATAGGGTCATAAGGATCGAAGATAGGGTTAACGTTACCTTCCTGATCAATTTCTAATCCCGCCTTCATGTAGTATGACTTGTCACAAGTGGAGCTCTGGTGGCCAAGTATTGCATTAAAAGCATTAACTCCTAAGTTGGGGAAAAAGCCAACCATATACTTCATTTCTTCTGTGGGTTTAAATTTGGAAGAACGCAAGTTCAGAGGCCTACTACTGAACTACCCATTGTCTAGCCAGTACCCCATGAGGAATTTTACCTTTAAGCCACTAAGAACATTCGGATGGAGAAAATGACCCTCGAATGGATACTGCTAAACGAAAATGGAAATGACAAAATGCAAGTATTGTGACCTGAAATGAAAGATGAATCTAATTTTGTTTCTTATAAGAAATATAATTAAATACAACATTAAATAGAGGAGGATTTAAAATTGCAATAATTGCTGCATAAATACATTCCAAAACAGATAAATTACTATCAATATTGGAATAATAGAAGTCAAGCTAAAAATAGAGACATTGCTTAACAATAACTGGGTTAATATTTAAAATATTTAGTTAAAAATATTTAGATGCTTGTTCATCCTAATTTTTACTTAAAGAGGATTTAATATCGAGTTATCTATCCTTTTTTGCCATAACAACCTAGAAACTCTGGGAAGGCTTTTCCATTAGATTTTGATACATTGCTCGGTAATTCTATTCCATTCTTCTAGAAGAGCATTAGGAAGGTCGGTCACTTTGACAAACGGTTCGGCATGGCTCGCAATGTTGTTCCAATTCATCCTAAGGTGTGTACGATGCGGGTTGAAATCGGAGCTCTGTGCAGGCCAGTTAAGTTCTTCAAATCTACCTCATCAAACTATTCCTGCAAAGACGGGCAATGTCGTGTTCATACAAGACAGGACTCTCACCAAACTGTTTGCTGTAGAGATGGAAGCACAAAATTGTCTAAAAATGTCATTATAGGTTGCAACTTTAATATTCTCTGCTACTGGAACTAGAGAGCTCTGCCCGAACCATGAGAAACGACCCACAGACAATGATGGTGAAGCTTGATATTCAACACTTCAGAGAAAAAGTTTCCACTGCTCTAGAGTCCAATGGCAACGAGCATTACACGTTTTCATCCGACGTTTGGTGTTGCTTTTGCTGATATTTAGACTTCTGAGCGACTACTGAAATTCATGTTCTTCAGCTCCAGACGAACTTACAAAATATTCTAAAGACTTTATTCTTAAAGCACGGACGGTGCCAGAAAAGAAATTCACCTATAGATTTAGCTTTCTGTCTAAAATTAATAAATTAAAAACAACAACAAAAAAAAAAAAAACAGAGTACTACCTAGAAACACACACACGCAACATTTATTCATTTTGAGAAAAGCATTTGATGTAGCAAAAGTAATATTTTATTTAATATATTACAAGAAAAATATCAAAATAGCATCGAGGTATTTATTATTATTATACGAGTATCTCTTCAGAAGATTCATTGCGGTAGATCCACGCTATTCGCAGGATACCTATCATACTTCTCCTTAAACTCATTCCCTGTTGGCACCCACAACTAATTTAAGACATTCACGCCTCTCCAAGCAAAAAATTAGGCCACATCCTTATTAATCACACTTTTGTTCTTTCCCTATCTACCATGTGTTGAAAAATTTATTTTGTGCCAATCTTATAGAATCACGTGGTGGAGAGGATCCAGAGACGTGTGACCAACGTGGTGGTATGTTTGTGAATGTTCCCTATCCACCACTTCCTGATCACCCAAAAAACCAGGTTACCAATCCATGCACAGTACGCAAGATGCGGCCAAATCATAAGGGAATGACAATCTCCCTATTTTTATTTGTCAGTGTGTTCGTCAACATCCAATTAATCTTTTGAGCGCTTTGCCAACTTTTGCAATATGCCTTCTGAACTTCAACTCTCTGTTCACAATTCGCCCCTAAATCCTTAGTTTTGTCAACTTCCAGATATCAATGTGATACGGAAGTATGTAGTTTTATTTGTTCATTTATTGCCTCGAAGGGCAATAAATATCAACTTCCGAATCATTCCTTATATAATTAATATACAAATTAAAGAGTAGTTGATCTAGTTAGTCTTAGGGCGCTCCATTAGTCACCTTCATCCTCTAGACCCGACTCCACCATATCTTTGATGTTTGCCTGTCAATCCCTCCTCCTCCATTATGCCGCCAGCTTCATATGCAGTCCTTTTGTTCCAACTTATGTAATAGTTTTTTATGGGGATATTCGGTCAAATGTCTTTACAAAATACAGCGATATCATAGCATAGCCATTTCGTTTATTTAGATCCACTCTCACTTTATTATAAAATATGAATAAATTACTAAGGCGGATCTACCTTTGACAAAGCAGTTCCCCCCCCCCCTACTTCCCGGTACGATTGTAATGTTTGATACATTACAATTGGTACCGGGGAGTAGGTTAAGTGTTATATAATCTGGAAATTACTGTAGGGATTAAAACGGAATATTTTTTCAAGCTACTTCAGCTTTCAAATAAGCAGGGAGTCTCACACCGTGAAATGGGATATTTCACGCTACCTACAGATACATTTACGAGCATCAATGCCCAACAGACTATGGGATTTTCGAAACCACAGCCTGAGCTCAAACATGTGCCAATCAGATTAAGAAATTTGGTGGGGGGGGGGAGTAGATAAAACAAGATTGAATTTTTCTAGAATTGAGATTAACAAGATTATAAGTACTTCACTGAAGAATACTTTGGAGTCTTAAGTGAGGATTATAGACATTATTATTGCGGAGGCTGTGTTCGTTTGCGTAGTGCAGAGTCAAGTGAAAACGAAACGTGCAATGTACTGTTATAATCAAAACTGGATTTGCAATCACTTGGAGAAAGTTATCGATATATAATAGGGACAAAGTAGATGAATGAATAAAATCTTGTGGAATCCCAGCATTAGTTGCAATTCGATGATACAGATCAATTCATTATCACACGTAATCTGCATTCTGCGAAACGGCTGATAAATCCAACTAAAGGTCGTATAATGCGAGCTTACTTAGCAGGCCTTTGTTCCAAATCTGATCAAAAACCTTGGAAATATGAAAAGTGATGACCATTTTTAATTCCAGAACATTTTGGTATTTGTTCAAAGATGGGCAACATAAGAAAGAATATCCTCTTATTCGATAAAATTCGAATTGAATCCATATTGACGATCATTTATTTGGTGAGAGATTTCCAGGTAGTATAAAAGTTTTGTACTTGGAGTGGCATTAGGTCATTTACCATGACCTAATACCACTCTAATACCTAATACCAGATTACACACACACACACACACACACACATACTGTAGATCTTTGTTATACCCATAGGCTGCATAAGCGAATCTGAAAAATATGTTGTAATGGAGAAATAATTCTGTATTGTATGCATTGGGAGGGCGCTGTTTGCTTTCTCTTGCCTCGTAAACTGGGCAACTTCAGTGAAAGTCGCTGTACAATAATTCAATGACATTCTTTTTTTTTTTACTGGGGAATAACTCAGCTAAAAACTGCATTTTTATTTTAAAGATACCAAGCAATTTTATAAGCTAGGTTTTAATCCTTTTTCCGAAGTAAGCAAACAGACAAGTAAGTAATGTTTGCGCCTAAACATAGTTCAAGTCTGAGGCAACTTGTGGTAAAGGTGGAGTAAGATCCAATCACTTTCCTTAGTATTTTACCCTAATGCAAAGCTTATTCCCTTGCGGAGATGTATGATGCTATAATCTCTGCATTACTTCAACCTTGGGTCTGGCTTCCACTGACGAGACCTCAATAAAGGTCGAAACCGGTCTGAGTAGTGGTCCTTGCCTTTAATGCATAGCATCATATATCTCCGCAAGGGTATGTGTTTTGCATTAGGGTAAATTACTAAGGAAAGTAATAGGATCTTACTCCACCTTTACCACGAGTTGTCTCAGACTTGAACTATGTTCAGGTGCAAACTTGACTTACTTGTCTGTTTGCTTACTTGGGAAAAAGGATTAAAACCTAGCTTATAAAATTGCTTAGTATCTTTAACATAGTATATACCCAAGGTAAAATACTTTCTGCATTTTTATTTGCTTGCGGCAACATATTTTTCCTTCCCTCCATCTTTGCTTGTGGAGCGGATATCCTTTCCATATCCTATATAAGCGATAGCTAGCTTTTTTGTGTGTGTGAAAATTATTCATGGACTTCCCCTGATGTATACATCAGGGGAAGTCCATGAATATATTTTCAAGAATTGATAATATTTAATCTAGACTTTAGGTGAATCACAGATATTGTTGATTAAACTGGTTAGTTATGTTTCTTTCAGATCTCATTGTGATGGTATAATCTTGTTTAGTTGTTCATTGCCAACATCACGATTTTTTCCCGGAGATTACTGTGCTATTGTCATTTTCACTTTATATGTTCTTGACAGGACACTATTGGTTAACTTGTATACACCAATTTTCTACGGTGAAAAAAAAATTTAAAAAAAAGAGAAAACTTGCGTAATTATTTATTGACAAACTGAGATAAAACTACAAAATTGGGGATAACACCTAAGCCAACAGTAATATCTAAAAGATGGTGCAAATATTCTTTCTTTTTTTTTTTTTTTTTTTTCCTTCACAAAATCCTTCCTCATCTGGTTTTGCTAACGATTTGGCCTATGCTAAATCTAATATCAACGCTAACAGAAACTGAATCGAAACAATTCGATATTGTTATTAATATTATTTAGGTAGAGGTCGATGGACCTTGAGCAGGAATACTTTTTATTTCAGTTTCTTGTTATAATTTTGATTTTCATTTACCTGCGCTTACCTTTTTGTAATGAAATAAGTTTTGCTGACTGCCAAAGTACTGCTTATCACTACCTATTTGAGGATACAAGAAGGAAATTCAAGGAAATGTGTTAAATACTATGAGTAAGGTATTCGCATCTCAGTTGTAAACTAGATAACTTTAATAATGCCATAAACGTACGTAAGTGATATATTAGTATTCTCTCAGTTTATTTCTGCCCTTTTAACTCATTAAGTAATAATTACGTGATATATTTTCATCGTAATTCATTATAAAATTACATATTATTTATTATTATTTATCCTGTTCAGTAGTAGGCCCAGTGGTCTACTAGCGTCTCAAACCATCCTTCTGGTCTATCTAGTAGTAGTATCTATCTCTTCCTTTACGCATGTATCAAAGAATTTGCAATGTAGACAGAATATAGCAACATAGACAACACTAGTTAAAAAACTGTAACCATTTTGTCTATGTTGCTGGATATATTGTATTTATTATATTTAGTTTATTCATTACATCTTTGTTTTCCATCTAGTTCCTTACGATACTAGACCTCTTGATCTAGTGTGGGAATCACACAATGGATTTCATAACATATATCTTACGGTTCTCCTCATAACTCCACTCGGTTAGCCTAGTGGCTATTCGCTTCGCAAACATATATTGGGGAAGGAGTGTCCTAGGTTCGATTCCCGTTGACGACGTGAGGAGCTTAAGGATCTGCCGTAGCCAAGTTAGCCGGTCTTGGGCGTGGACAGCAAGGTTTTTTTCGTCAGTTTATCTGAGATTTTTCATCTCGCAGACCGGCTCCGTGAACACACACGGATTATAGTCAGCTATGATTCGTCTGATTCGTCAGCTATGCTGGTTCCGAGCCCGAATAAAATTTTGGGGAAACTGAGATGGTGCCTTACCTACCCATAAAAAGGGACTCACGGCCGTTGTATCATCATACGAAACTAACTCACTCCTCATAAATTTCATTTCACCTGATATAAGCCATTGTTCATTTTGTTTTCTGATGGTGTCCGCCTTAACTATCATAATTAAGATTTGGTCTTGCTAATGTCTTTTGTATGCTTCAATTCTGGTATGCCTTTGCACGATTGTTGGATTAAACGCTGCTTTTCTGTATTTTTGAATTTTATTATTAATCTTCTTTTCTACGGGAACAAATAGGCGTTAGCTGATTTTTTTTTTTTTTTTAAATTTGATCTTCTTTTCTTCTTGGAAAGTCAAACTATGACCAATATAGTTAAAGCAGTTTAGTTGTTCAAGGATTGTATTTCCAATATATATTTTACTCTGAATTATTTCTTTTCTTTTTATAAAAAAAAATCATAATTTTGTGTTTTAAAATTGATATTTCACCCGTAATTTTTCGAGATTGATATTTAAATAGTGGAGAGAATATTTTAAGTCATCATCATTATTGATCAGCAGTACCTGACCATCTATTTTATGTGTTCACACCCATGAAATGTAATAAACCTATACATCAGTACCGTAGGTGGGTTAAGGAATTTTTTTAATTTTTTTTTTAATTTGTATTTTACATGATACGTAAACCCTGCAGACCAAACAAGGAACTTTTCCTCATAACTGCTCATAGACAGTTATGACGGCAGATTTTCTGTCATACGGAGTATCTATTCGAATATTATTACTTTGTAATGTATATTTCATGAAGTATTAGTCTCCAATGTCTGAATTCTTTGCGCTCTTCAATTAGTAATTTCGAAGAAAAGTAACCATCTGAGCAAGATCTGCCCATTCGAAATTTATTTTATTCCTTACTAATATTCTCATTGCAATAACTTTCTACTTGATATCTGTAATTCTTATATTGAGGCTTTTTCCAGTATATTTGAACAGTTTTGTATTAATACCATCTTCTCTAGATGATGTAATGTTTTTAAAGTTATTTAACATATCGTTCAATGCCAGCTACCGCTGATTCGGTAACGAAGAAGTCCGACTGCCCATCATGCTCCAAAAGTTAAATAGGACTAATACGACCTTGCCCACTCCCTATGGGAATAAAATCTGTTAGCGAATTTATTTTATTCTCTATTGAAACGTATTCTACAACACTGTGTTATTTCTAATTCTTTCGTACTATATGATCAAAAATTCTGAAAAAGCTGTAGCGACGTGATTTTATCAACTCATCGGCTCTTACGATCTCGCTTATTTTTTGATTCAAATTATTTAAAATTTTATAAATGATTTAATTGTTTCGTTAAATATCCCTCTGTAGATAAGATATGAAATTATTCCAACTTTCTCTGTGTGCCTTTTCTCTTTTCTTTTAGCTATAGTTTCCTTTCTATTCCATTCAGTCTTTATTTTCAATAGAACTTGTTCATAATACTTTCTTGAAAGTGCTTCTTTTATTTTTTATAATCCTAGAAATATCTCATCCGATTTTCTACAATCTCCTTTATGGTGTCATGGTTTCTTTCTTTGTTTTCTTTTTTTTTTTAAGCTTTAAAATATTCAAGAGATGTTTAACCATTCTACGGTTGATTCATTTATTTGTGTATCTTCTCTTAATATGTAACTCTCTGAAAAAAGAATTCTATGTGTTTTTTAGACTCCCTTTATAGCGAGGTCTTTTAAGAGACTGACTTTGAAACAGTCCTCTTCATTCGTTTCTGATTTCATCATTTTCCGTCGTGGAGCCAATCGAAATGGTCAATTTAATAGGAAGTATTAATTTCCAATTCGAAGCTTCTGAAAACGCTTGTGTCAGAAGCTTTGAACTGGGAATATTTCATACAATGTTTAATTTAATACAAAAGATAATTTAATTTTTTCGGAGGGAAATAGCAACGCTCTATCTTTTGTACATAGCAAATGTATCAGTCAGTAGGCAATGAATTTTCAAGTTTTGGTTATTTAGATGGCAAGTATTAAATTAAACGAGTCATTGGAGAACTTTGTAAGCACTACATTATATCATTAGAAAAGTAAGTCTTATAGCACTAAATATAAATTCTACTTATAAAGAGATATACGATCATGCACTTAGTACCATTGCTGTTGTCACTGTCAACATACGTATGACGTATGGCTGCATTAACAGAATACAGGTTGGCATTGCTTTGAAATAAAACTCAAAATAAATGCTAAATACCTTTATATAGATTGATACAGGTTCTGTTTTTCCTGGTTTGGCCTCGGACCTCTGTGGTGCCACGAACATTGAATTCCGAGAGGTATCTGTACATTTTGGACAATGCAATGCTTCCTACTTTGTGGTGTTTCTACGGAATTGGCTATTGTCTTTTTCAGCAAGACAATGTACCTTGTCATGAGGCTTCCACGTGAACGTCACCACACTCGGCTGGCCTGCACAGAGCACTGATCGAACTCAATTGAACCCTATATGCGGGATGAACTGGAGTGTTGCGTGAGGACAAGGAACGTCTGCCCCAAAACAGTGCAGGACCTCATTACACGCCTACAGGAAGAATGGCCCAAAATTCCCATTGATTGCAATCGCACATTTGTGGAACGTATGCCCCATAGTCATTGTTGCGAAAGGAGGGCCTACATCTTATTAAGGTGTACTCTTCACTAACTTCTTTTCAAGCAATGTTCACCATTCAATGAGCGAATCTCCATAAGGCTATGCACAAATACTTGAACATAAAAATTCTGAGATACTCTGCACTATCATTTTTTCATAATTCTTATCGTAACAATAGAGATTCCCGTATCTTAACACACCACACCACAACCTTCTACCTTGTCAGGCACTATCAAAACACAGTTTCATGATAGATCGTCTCATACCACTACTCAATAACAGTTATTGAATTATTCAGTCTTGTTATTTCAAATATTGTACATGATTTAAATAACAAGGCTGTTACAGAACAGTGACACATGAACTGTGAACTGCCCTACATCTTTGCTGTATATTTAGTAGGGTAAAGATGATATCTACACCATATAAATCAGAGAAACGATAATAACGAGCTCCAACATTTCATCTATAAAAAACACTAAACGAACGAATATGAATAAATATGTTATGTTAATCCCATTCTCTTCATAAAATCACATTCGAGCTACGAGGTCAGTGATAATACACCACCTCAAAACATCTTTTCATCTTACCTTTTTTTTTTTTTTTTATGTGACTCCTGCCCACGGAAGGCTGTAAACGTATAGTACATTTAGTACCGTGGATGGTCTAAGGATTTTTTTTTTCTGTTTGTATTCATTTTTACCTGATATGAAAACCAATCCTGGAACTTCAAAACATTTTGGACCTCCAATAAGCGGGACGAAGTGCTCACACTAGGTGTGAAATTCACTTACCGCCTAGAGACAATCACCATGCCCCGGTTCGAACCCGCACCCAGTTAGTTGGAGAGCGGATACCCTAACCACTTAGACAAACAGGTAAGCAAAATAAAATCCCATCGATGCGAAATTTTATTTTTCCATATGAACTACCTACCAATGGATCCATGTTTACTATATTATTATTATTCTACCAAACTTATAAATTTACCCTTTCTTTTACGCCTAATTATAAAGTAATGTTTATTTCATTTAATTACTTTTTATTTTTGTTTGGCTCGTAATTTTTGTTCTTTCATTCGTTTTCCCTCTCCTCTTTTCTTTTTAACCACCTTTCATTTTATTCTATACTATTCCACTACTAATAACTTTAATTATACGACGCTTGTGACACTAGTACTGATAAATACATAAGGGAAATACTATTACGTGAATTAAACACTGTACTGCCATTTATAATAAGATACACTATGTTGCCAAAAGTATCCGGACGGCGACTGTTTGTATTTCCCGTCGCTACAATGTTGATGTCAACACAAGGCTGGGCTTCCTTTCACTGCTATTACGATCTTTTGGAGTAGGCTCTCCACTAAGTCCTGGTAAAGAGTAGCTGGAATTCGTCACCATTCCTCCTGTAGTATAGGGAATAGGCTGACAAATGTTAGCTTTGCGAGTAGGTCTGCATGCAACTTTCGTTCCAGCTCATCGCAAGCATATTCAATAAGGTTAAGGTGAGTTTTAGGCAGGCCAGTTTAGTTTTTCCACCTTCATGTCTTCAAACCACGGAATTAGGGCTCTTGCTTTGTGAGCAGGTGAGTTATCATGCTGATACGGAAAAGGGCACATTGCAAGCTATTACAGTGTGGAAAGAACGGAACTGTCCAAAGTGTCATGGTATGCATCAGCGTTTAAACATCTGGACACAGAAACCAATGGTTCCAGTCCAAACCAGGAAAAACATCTGCAGACCATTATGCTACCGTCTCCAAATTTCATGGTCGATACAAGCCATTACTCTAAGTATTGTTCACCAGGCATCGGCCAGGTGCAGAACACATCCATCGGATTACCAGATTGTACCGCGATTTATTGCTCCGCATTGATCCACAGTCCAATGGCGATATTGTTTGCTTAATTCCAGACGACGCTAGACATTGGGCAGGTGCAATCAAGGGCTTGTGAGTAGGGCACAACCATAAAACCAAAGGGCTCATACCTCCTGGCGAATAGTTCTGTCACTGGCGTCCATTCCATAGCCATGAGGAAGTCGTTTGCAGTGGTGGTTAAGGCTGATTGGCGATTTACTGTGATAACAAGCTTGGAAATTCGCTTGTGAGCCGTATCTTCAGGGAAGAGATTGTATAGGATATTGATAACTTCTTCTACTGGGATGTTGGTATATAAAGATACCACGTCCAAGCAAGCGAGAACGTCTGTCTTTCGGTAAGCCGTATCTTCAGAGAAGTTGCAGCTCACCTAAATGGAATGAAACGATATATGAGCAACTAAATGGCTTAACTATGGGCAGTCCTCCTTTCACCGCCCTGTTCATGGAAAAGCTAGAAACATCCTCTCAAAATTAGACCCGAAACCTTTAGTGTGGTGGAGGTATTTAGACGATGTCTTCATAATTTGGAGGGACACAAAAACAGCTCTTTTGGACTTTTTAACCAAAATTAATTCTTTCCATCAAAAAATACAATTCACTTTGGAACTGGAAAAAGATAATCAACTACCATTTTCGGATACTCTTATCAAGAAACCAGCAGATGGACATATCAACCTAACAGTCTACTGTAAACCAACACACACACGCTGGAAGCTACCGTCATTTCAAATCAACTCACCATATCTCCCAGAAGCTCAGTATATTACATATGCTCAAAAATAGAGCCACGAACATCATCTCAGAAGAAAAAGAACTCCATGATGAACTCACTCATATATCAGAGACATTAATAAAAAATGGCTATCCAAAGAATTTAATCAACAAAATTCTTCGTAGACCCCCCCCTTCCACAACAACAATAACAATCTACCGTCACTCAATACAGATCATCCATAGTATTCCTTATGCAGGTATTGTGCCGAAAAAGATCGCAAAACTTTTTAAGCCTTTGAACATCAGAGTTGCGCTCAAACCGGTCAAGACTGTCCGTCACGTTTCAAGATCGCCAAAAGACATTAATGCTTTCTTTTTTTCAAACACTGGAGTGTAGAACATCCCATGTGCTTGTGGTCCAAACTATATAGGACAGAGGTCGAGAAGCCTCGAAATCAGAAAAAAAAAAAGAACATATAGGAGATGTGAATAACAATAGAACAGACAACTCAGGTCTAGCCCATCATTTCGCGATCACAAACGATACCACTGATTGGGATAGCAGCTCCATGCCTTATCTAGAAGAAGGCTTCCGTTGTAGAAATTTCAAGGAAGCAGTAGTAGTCCTCCGTTCTGGAGAAAATCTTAACAGAAACCAGGGTATGATAGCAGCTCACATATGGAAAACCTTAATAAGATCGCTCAGTCTGACAGAATTTAACTTCGCTCAAAACTACAAAACGTGCTCATAACAGTGACTAACACAACACGCTCCACGCGTGTAATGTTACGCGTTCTGTTTTAATTTTTAATTTATAGGATAGTGTTACTCCATTTGCTCTGTACTAGCCACTTTAAGTTTCCTCTTACCGTTATAAGCCCTGAAGAAGCCGAACAGTCCCGTTGGCATTAGATGTTTATAAATCAATGGTCATAAAATCAATGGTTATAAATCATTTAAAGATCAATATATATTTCAGTTTAATTATATGTTGAATGACCAATCATAATCTCAACAATGAATATTGCAATTTATTAAAAATACTGTAATGTTAATGTTACTATTAACTGTGCAATTTCCAATACAACTATTAAATCTTGCAGAAATGCGATTTGCATCCATAGCGATAGGCTGCCAGAAGAGAGAAAGTTCTACGTTCGATTTCATATCGCCGACTAGAAATTTTCGAAACCTTTGTTCGACTGGCTACCGAGTTAATTGATCTCTCTCTCTCTCTCTCTCTCTCTCTCTCAGGTAACCGGTCAAATAGAGTTTTTTTCTCCAGGAAATTCAGGTTTATAATCTCGCAACGCAAGAAAATCGATCATTGAACATACACTATTTAAGATAATACAGGGTGGCCATAAAATAACTTTCCCTCTTTGGAGACATCTGTAGGCACAAATAAACGGAATAAGACCAAATTTTATATTGAGACTTTTGAAGTATTGAGAAATGCTTTCCGCGAAAAAAAGATTTAGTACCAAAATTCGCTGATATGGGAAATTTTGGCACTAGTGGAGCCGACAACAAGCGGATAATTACATTAAAGGCAGATAAAATGGAATAATAACATTTTGACGACGTAAGCGACAGCTACGTCACTCATTCCAGCTGGATATGTGGCATGTTACAATAATAATAATAATAATTAAACTGAAACAACATCTTGTGAGAGACACATAAATTAATTTACTTATAGAATTCACAGGAAATAATGTTTTATTCATCAGAATCAGGGTCCCCTGGACCACATACACGATTTTCAGTGTGCTGACCTTTCTCTTGTGTACAACAAATTGCATCCAGTGTGCAACATGCTCTACAGCTGAGCATAGGGAGCCTTCTAAATTCCCGAAGGGACGCTACGCATTGCACTGTTTAAGGTAAAACAACTTGACAAGTAACGCAAGCTGAGGCAAGGTAGGACACATATTGAGCACAATTCGTCACTCATTCGAATGACTGAACGTTCCCAATCCCTTTTCAAGTAGAATTGGTGGCACTGCTGTCACGTACGCACAGTAAAATTTGCATAATGCTTTTTACCTGTCGTTTACTGCAAATATTTGACTGCTTTCGGCTCTACCAGCGTCAAAATTTCCCCTATCGGCGACTTTTGGTATTAAATATTTTGTTTGCTGAATTCATCTCTCCATGCCTTCGAAAGTCTCAGTATAAAATGTGGTCTCATTCCGTGTATTAGTTTTAACTACAGATACCTCCAATGAGGGAAAGTTAATTTGTGGCCACCCTGTACATAGCGTTAGGGTTAGTGACTATGAGATGGTGGCAGTTGTCTTGAGTACTCTCTTGAATGGATGCCATTTAAAAAATAATTGAGAGATGGGTCAGGTATCTCTGATTGGCTAAGGGTGTACATTGGTTTCGCCTTAATTTCTAAAAGTTAGATTGGGTAAAGTGGTTTCACCTCATCCCTTTAGGGAATAAAAGGCGTTAGTGGATTGTTTTTTATTGATGTTGAAATCAATGCAATATAATAATACAATTGCAATTTTATCGATACATAGAGTATCGATATAATTACGTGTCTCAACATAATCTCCTGCAAACCCTGTTAATATTTCATAGTATGGTTTTGTTGGTATTCTCGAAACTCAATAAAAATTATTATAATTATTTTAGAAAATGATATAAACTTCATGTGATAAATTAAGAGACTAGTTACTTCTGATAGGAAGCATTCAAAAATACAATAAAACGATTCATGGGGCGATTAATTTACAAGAATAGTGACACTCGTAATGTTATTTTAACCCAAAGTGAAGTGATTTATTTACTTAATGTGAAGTGATTTATTTACTTAATGTTCTATATTTCAGATGCTAATTACATTATTAGGCCAATATACACACATATCGGCCACTGAATCAGAACCTTTTATCTAATAATATGTTGGACCTCCTTTAGCTAGAATCGCAGCAATTATACGATTTGGGATAAATTCTTTGAGATGTTGAACATCTGCATCTGCAACGTACCGAAAGTTCACCAGATAATTATTTAATTGACTCAGATTTGACGAAAGAGGAGCCAACTTTACTCCTGAATATGTTTTCCTGACATGTCCATACATTTTCAATGGCGTTCTGATCTAGGCTTTGGCTTTGTGGTGGCCAGAGAAGATGGTGGAAGTGGCTGTCCTACTCGTTGAACTACTAATGAACAATTCTTGCTCGATGGGCAGTAAACCATTGTCGTCCATGAAACAACCGTCACCTGTTGGATAAAAAGTCAACATTGTAGATGGACTTGTCTGCAACAATATTCAGATATTCCTTGAAAGACACCCGATCTTCCACCAATATTAGTGGCCTCATTCCCTACCAACAGAACATTCCTCATATCATTACACCATCTCCAGAACCTTTGGTTGTATTTACAAGGCAAGCTACGTTCATTGCTTCATGGGACGCGCGTCAAACTTTCTTCCTACCTTCGTCAGAACAAGGTGTACCGCGACTCGTCGGAATGCATGACGCTTTACCAGTCTTCCAATATGTAATTACGGTGTTCCTGATACCAATGTAGACGAACTTTCAGTTTTTCGCAGAAATCAGTGGTTTCCATATAGGCATGCGACTGTCAGTATCGATCTTCTTCAATTCTCTGAGCATAGTTCAATGAGGTATTCGGCGGGAATAGCTTTCATTAAATTCTTCGGTCAATTGTTGCACACAGGAAGTTCTGTTTTTTCTCCATACACGCCTCAGACGAAAGCGATCTCGTTTGGCTCTTCTTAGACAAGCAATGCGGGTTATTTTTCCACTGATTAAATACCCCGGATATCCCACCTTTTTAAAGCATAGTCAGCTCTGCTGCTTTCAAAATCGTGGCTCCAACCAGACGGTCACCCACAATAAGTCCCTCATCAAATTCTTAAAGATCCTTTGTTTTTCCATTGTGATCAAACTATTGACGATTACTGACAAACAGCATTCTTAAATAGTTGCCTAGAACATTGGTGACTCACGTGACGAAGTGGTCTTCATATGCACTGCCTAAGTGACGTTTACATCTGCATAAAGGTTTCGAATTCAGTGGCAGTATGTGCATATTTAAACTACAGTATTTTGCAATAGTGGAAAACTCTTAAATTCTTTTTTAACTCTGAAATCAGCAAAGGCTTCTTAGCTAGTAAGTTTAATATAATTATTAATTATTATTATTATCATTATTATTATTATTTACGGAATAGTTATGTTTTTGTGTTGTTTAATCATAGTTTTTCTGGGATTTTTTGCAACAATGCTCATAGGGTTCTGTCAGTATCTAATGAATACATTATGTCACTATCTTAAGAAGCAATTTAATTACGTAAGCTAATTAATAACTTAGCTTAATTACTTTAATGAATAAATTATTTGCATAGTGATGATTAATAATAATTAATTATTACGTACTCAGCTAATAAAATAATAAATAAATTTGCTTAAATAAATAAATAAATAAATACGTAATAAATTAAGAAATTAAATAATAATTATTAAAATTGATTATTGTCCCGTATTTAGGCCTAGTGGCCCATTACTTTCGTATTAGGCATGGCTTATTACGATTTGAAACCGAGACCGCTTCGAGGATAAGGAGATTAGCCCTATTCCTCCCGTTGTGTCCTATGTTTGTATCCTATGTCTGTAGATGCGTGTGTTCACGGGTCGGTTTGCCTGTTCTGGGCGACAAAAAAACCCGAGTTTCCGGGTGAAACAAAAATCTCCAACCTCCATATGAGACCGGGTAATTCCTTTTGTGGAAAGAGACCAGATAAAGGTTCCTCACGTCTTGGATGTGAATCGAACCTAGGTCTTTCCGACAAAGGGCTTGGTCTATACCGACTGAGCCACGGAGGCTCAACTAAAATTGATAGAATAGCATAATTAATTAAATAAGTAATTAAATTGTTAAAATGATGCTATATTAATAAAGAATTAATAAAAATATTGATAAAAATCTTTTAACAAGATTGATGTTCAACTGGAGTAGGCAGAGTTCTAAGTTACTAACTTTTTTTGAAAGATCTATGTGTAGTCAACTCGACCTTTAGCTGTCTCCGATAGCTGAACTCCAGTTTTTCACTGATTTCATGGATATCCGGGGACAGAATACATCTGACAATTGCTTCAGTCTCATGGCTAAATCCTGAAGCAGTCATCCATTATTTGATGAAAGAGTATAGTGTACTTTGTACAGCCGATCTTTTTAGTTACTGGGAGAAAAATCAGAATTTCGGAGAGAAATAAACCCTTCTTTGTGCTAGAGTTTAACGAACTGAGGAATAGGCTGAAAAGTGCGTAAAAAGCACAGAAACGTTTCAAATGGCAGAAACTATTGATTACATTATGATGAAATACTGTAGCTTAAACACATAATATGCTACTGGTCGGCATACTTAGGCAAAATTAATAAATGATTAATAATAACAAAAAATAAATTGAAGCATTTCATTGAAGATGTGTCATTGAAGAAGCTGAGAACAGCATGGGTTTACTATAAGGAGGTCATGTCTTAGCAATTTGCTCATTGGAATATAAACTATATGTTCGGGATAACTGCCTGGCTGATGGACACTTATCAGAAAGTGGTATATGAGGGGTGTGAATCTGACATATTTTAGGTGACCACTGGTGGTCCCCAAGGATCAATTCTTGAAGCAATATTGCTTAATCTATATATTAATGATTTTGGAAAGGGTCTGACACGTGATTTGATTAGGGTGGAAGTGTGTGCAAACGATGATGGCTTTCAGTTTTATGCTAGAAAAGGTAAAGTTATGCATTTTGGTGTGATGAGATATCCAACGGCATGTTATTAGATGGGATTATGCTTAGAGTAACTGATGAAGTTAAAGATCTTGCAGTTATCTTGGAAGAAGTTCAATGATTATGTAGTGAAAAAAATATAACCAAGAAGATTACTGCGATGTAGAAATGAATTTTGACATGTCAGAATATAGACGAAATCTGGATTCTTAAGTTTGACTAGACCTGGATTATTGTGCCCAGATTTCGTATACTAGACTCCAACC
This sequence comes from Typopeltis vanoorti, assembly GCF_054136105.1. Taxonomy (NCBI): domain Eukaryota; kingdom Metazoa; phylum Arthropoda; class Arachnida; order Uropygi; family Thelyphonidae; genus Typopeltis; species Typopeltis vanoorti. The sequence continues at coordinate 77,988,154 of NC_143553.1, read as the reverse complement.
AAAAGGATAAGGAAACTATGGAATGGCTACAAAAAGTTTACAATAATGATATAGGGGTTATGAGTGGAGATTTCAAGGATAACTTTAGAATAAGTGGACTACAATCACTGGTAGACGGGTGATGATATTTTTCATTATACAGCGGAGAGTGTAAAGGTATCCGTAGAAGTTATGCCCAATTAAGAAAGTGGTAAAAGTTGGATTTTTCTCTCACAGAACCATGAGTGAGTGAGTGGAACAGTTTGCTTGTTGAAGTACTGTGTATCTAGTGGGAATGAGTTTAAGAGAAGGCATGACAGCTGGTTTGGGTGATGTCTAGCCCCTCCATTGTTCCTTGACTTCCTGTAGGTCTAATAATCTTCTTCCTTTTTCCTTCTTTTACCTTGCGGTGTCGAGAGTTTTCTATTCATTTAACCGCAACCGTACAGAAAGATAAGGTGGTTAGCCGTATGCCTCCTGTTGTTATGTCTGTAGAAGCGAGGAGATCTCAAGGCCGGTTTGCCTGCATGCGGAATGAAAATCTCCAGATGAACTGGGAAGAAAAATGCTGCAGTCCACTTCCAAGACCGGCTAACTTGGCTATGTCTAAGAAAGATCCTAAGCTCCTCACGTCAGCGACGGAAATCGAACCCAGGACACTCCTTTCCCAGTCAAATGGTTGCGATGAGCATAGCCACTCGCCTAACCGCTCGGACAGGTCTAATAATATATATAGAAATGAGAAAAAATATAAAAAATATAACGTCAATAAAAACGAGAAAAAATTCTTCGCCCGTTGAGGGCACTAGATCCCTCCACGAAAGACAGAATATTGCAGATTCATGGTGGTTATAATTCATTGATAGCCTCAAGTTTAACTATCGCTATCGGCTGATGTCTGGAGGCTAATTGCTACTGGTTTTAAAAAATTAGGCTAAAGGGTTCTTACTTACTCCCTTTGAAAACAAAGGGATTTTTTTTTAAATGTTGCTGAACTGCAGCTTTGAATAATAAAACGAATACCCAAATTTCTCAAAATCCTAAAGTGTTTGCAACATTCTGTGACCTTTGTCATCATCAACACATCTATGTAATATCATTCGGAATAACCAATTGTACTACTCTGTTAGAAAGACTTGAGCTCTAATTTCGTGCAATTCGCTAAAAACCTTTATAAGATTTCATTTGAAATCAGTTTGCCGGCTTCATACAGAATATAGTAAAGTCGTCGTTTTGCTCTGAACAACAGACAAACTGAAGAAAGAACGCAGTAAATGATATCTTTGCTTCGTACATTTAGGAAACATCTGTCATATATGATGGCAAAATTTTTAAGAATGACATTTATTTATTTATTTTTATTTTTTATAAGAAGAAGACAATAGAATCGTGATTATTTACTGTTAACGTCAGTGACAATTGCTACAAACAATTTGATGGATCATCGAAATTGTTGAAAAGGAAATTTTCGACTCTTGGACATATTCTTTCAGTACAATTTTTTTGCTACTTTTTTATATAACTCACACTGAAGAAAGTTTACATACTTATAGTACATTAGTTCTGTGGGGGAAATAAAGAAATTATTTTATTATTATTTTATTTTGAAATTATAGTTTTTCATAATCATGAAACACTCCTCTAGAAACCAAACGACGCGAGCAGGTGTGGTCTCACACCGGGCGATGAAATTCGTCTCCCATCTAAAAACTACCAAAAGCATTCATAGATGTGGGATTCGAACCTTCATCTTGATGATTGAAGACTTTCTTTAATCATGTAGCCAACCAGGTCAACTAATTATTAACCATTATAATGTAATGAAACAACTATTATTAGTGAACTTATTTCAGATAATGACTTTAAAAAAGAACGCTTTTTTTATGCATTTTCCTTTTAGATGACATCACCTGGAGATGAAGCTGCCAAAAATCCAAGTAAGATAAAAAGTCAGTTATGGATATATGAAGGCCGCCGTGTCAGCCATAATAATGAAGACAACGCAGAAGCAAATGTTGCTGGAAAATGGCTGATATTTTTAAATCGCACAGTTGAAGATTCCAATGGGTTAACAGAACTGGACAAAGGATGGTTCGAAATATGTCGATTTGTTAAAGATGGTTTGATCTTTGGTGCGAAATGTTCCACTGCATTAGACAGTCCCACTTCCACTGATCTCTCAGTAGGAGTTATCGTCTGTTATACTAAAGACTATAGAAATCCAGCTGATGTTAAATGGACAGCCGATACCATACGATCTATTATTCGATATCCGAAACCTTTATTTTATAAAACCGATCAAGCTAGCAATGAAAACAGATACAGAGTGTATGGGTGCACCAAAGTCTCCATATATAAGCATGAACTAAATAATGATCTTTATAGGAGGGACCAACAAAACAAATGGAAGCTTGTAAAATTTTAGAAAAAACAATTAGGTATATAAAGTTTTGTAACAAAAAGAATCGTGTATATTTTATAGTTACATGCTAGATATGAACGCCTTAATTGAAAACCTATAATTGTCTGGTTCCTCATTCATTTGCTACTAATAAAACTGTACACTCACAAGTGCTTGCCCGGTCACCTGTGACATATTTGCATTTACATTGACCTTCTATAATTTGTGTATTCTAGTACTATGATGCCAGTTTCTTAAAATTCCTATTATCCATGGGTGTTTAACAATGAATTCCCTTGACTTGAAATCATCAAGGGGAAAAGGAAAAGATATTTAATTAAAAAAAAAAAAAAAAAAACTTGAAATATACGTTCTGTATTAATTTTTGAACATTTTGCTGTACACTGAATCCCTGCAACGAATCTGTAATTTATATATATATATATATATATATATATATTGTTGACTAATTTTAATAAATATATTAATTAAACATTATTTTAGTATTTTTGACTTCCTGAAGTTAAAACAACAATATTTGAATAAAAAGAACGTTTATGTTCGTGACGATTGTTTGCCAATTTGGAGCATTAACTTTGTTCATTAGATTTACAATTATTTAATAATCACTTAAATTATTAGCGCTTAAAAATTATATAATTTTAATAGAATTAAACGCTACATTGAAATAACAGATTATTTGTAACAGTTATTAGGTAAATTTTGTAGCAAATTTTGAATTTAAGCCTTTATTTTATGTAAGATATTGTATGAAAACAAATTCTAAAATTCAGCTATGACTACATCATTTATGAATGAAATGAATCAGCTGATAATGAGCTGAATAAAAGCATGCTACATACATACGAATCCTGAATACAAATCCACAGAACCTCCGTACATGATTCTGTGATATCAAAGCAGGAAGCCTTTTATTTAGACATCTGCATTCCGGCCTTTTGTCCCGTACACGAAAAGTACAAAAAAAACCTTCCTGTATTTTATTCAGTAACGGCCTGGTGTAGAGGGTGTGCAGTACTTTCTCACAACGCCCAGTTTTTTGTATGTGTTTGTCGAAATACAGCGACCAGTAAAATCAACTATTTTTGCTATTTTTTTAATGGAGAAAAGCTTAATTATAATGGTTATTCTTGCTTTCGTAATGCTAATTGAGTCTTCACCTTACCGAGAGAAGTATAAAGAATCTTCAATGAAAATACAAATGCTAGAGAACTTGCCTGTTGACAAAGCCGTAGAGTCAGGAGCTCCTAAACCAATAATGGTGTTAGATGAAAATGCCGAAAGGAAAAATATGCTTTCTAATGCTGAGGTGTAATTGTCCAGGATTTTATTTCAATGTATGATGCCATAACTGAATAATGTTTGTAAGTGCATTTTGGAATTTAATTTGAAAAGTAATGTAGACATATTTTCTCAAAGATGAATAAATAAAGTAATTTCTAAATTATTTTCGCAGTTTTAATTTTTGTCTATGAATATAGCGTTATTAGAATTCATTCCTATTGCTTAATTGTTTGTCTATTCTCGAATAAGGACACGACAAGCACGATTATTGGTATATCGATCGTTTGTGATTAGGTTATGACATTACAGAATGTGATTTTGACTAGCACGTATTTTTTGATAGTCGGTGAACTTACTTTTCTTCCGGAAATTCGGGTTTTTCCTCCCTCAAAACAAGCAAACCGCCTTGAGAAGACAGCCAATATACGGTCGGATTTAGTTTTGAATATCTGCACTGCGAAGTGTGCGAATTCTCACAAACGTAAATCAGGAAGGAAGGCAGTAAAGCAGGTAAATGCAGATTAAAATGAAGTTATGGAAAAAGTATTATTTCCCGTATAAATATTTGGAATAATTGTTCCAATTTTAGTGCTTCTGTTCACTACTGACATGCGCTCACCAGAAGTACTAAAATTAAAGAATGCATTTTGGTATACAAAACAGCATTTAAATGTCCGATGTTTCAATTACCTGATAAATTAATTATTAATTATATTTAACTAATTACTGAGTTTTACTTGAATGTCAATGAGTGGTATTTTCTTAAATGATCTACTAGTCACTAAACACTTACTGACGAGTTTTATATCATTTTGAAATGAACAAAGAATTCATGTGAGGAACAGAAATTCTGAAAATTACTAGGAAAAAAGGAAATTTTCTCCACAAAATTTAATGAAATTTCTTCTAAAAAATAAAACTGGTTAAATATATGTTGCAAGAGCATATATCTCGCTAGTTTTATTTCGTTTTCACTTAATTTTTACAGTATTTTATTGCTAATTTCTACTGGAGTTAAGGTAAACCAAAACACTGATTCTCAATATTAAACCATTGAAGCTACGTAAGTAAAAAAAAAAAAGTAATAATTTCGAAACTGGTGTTCGCTTATTTTTGAACAAAATAGAAATATTAAGAATATTTCTGTATTTTTTTTTGTTTGTTTTTGTTTCGATTACATTTTATCATGAAACAAATGAATTAACCGCTTAGAAATCTGAATAACTCATGAGGAAATAGCTATAGTAACACATCTACTTCTAAATTTTGTTAATTTAAAATATGAGATTTCAATCACAAAAGCAAACACAGATAGTCCGATACCAGTAAGGTACATATAAAAGACATTATCCAAATGTGGATGTTCCATTTCCTGTTGTTTAGTAGCCAGACGTCGAAACCTGGAGTCACTTAGGTAGTCATTGTGTAGCCACTTATCGCTAAGGCCAGCTTCATGCATTCGCAGAATTCTGTATGAAAAAAATTCAAGTAGCTTAATTATTCACGAACCACATATATGTTAAATTATTAAGCTAAGCATTTAACAGGCAACACTAAGTTACCGACTCAATACGATATATTTTTAAACAAGACTTTAAAAAATTCTGAAAGGACTTTACAAATATGCATTCATATTTGTAAATTGCTATAACGTTTATTAAAACATTTTCGATACCATTTGAGCTATAGTCTTAACAAATTCAGGGATTTAGTATTCCATAGACATACATTACGTACGTCCGCGCAGTTAGCCTAGTGGCTTTGCGCTTCGCAACCATATGCCTGGGGAAGATTACCGTCGAAGACTCACGTGAGGAACTTGAGCATCTTCCTCAGCCATAGCCAAGTTAGCCGGTCTTGGGCACGTGCAGTAGGGTTTTTTCCGCCAGTTTATCTGGCGTTTTACATCACGCAAGCAGGCAAACCGGCCCCGTGAACATACGCTGCTACAGTCAAAAATATACCCCCCCCCCCCCAGCAGCAGGCTAGGCGACAGGTCGGTTGGGCGTGGTACTAACAAGAAGTCGCATCTAAGTAACACGCGGACCCTGCATAGGAAGCGGGAATAACGAGTAGTGAAAGTGAAAGAAGACACACATTACGTGTACTTACGTAAGGTCCAAATGTTCTGCACACGGATGATATTTTGTAGTAACATGGCTAAAGTATTTAGCGATGAAATTTTCCTTGGAAACAGTAAAATATTTCGATCCCAGGTCACGTGCAATGTGGATAGGCAAAGGATATCCTGTTATAAATATATATCTGAACTTCAAAACATTTTCAAGAGCTGTCAAAGGATCTTCCGCATAATCGTCTTCGACCACATACTTAGGGATTTCTTTCATAATTTCATCTAAAGTATCCTGCAACAAAACATAAACGTAGTGTTATTTACAAGAATGCCACTCGTGGTTAATTAACTCTATGAGAAGTATAATAAGATAGAAGATTTACTGTCCTACAACTTCTGCGATACCCTCATTAATAAAGAAAGGTAACCGCTTATAACTCCCTTTTACGTATTTAACAATTTTAGGTGCATTTTTAAATGTATAGCTTGCACATCCAATAAATTCCGTTTATTCCCCTCCATCCATATGCATATAGTAATTGATTTTTCACTGGAAGGACGAATTTGCAGGAATACATAAAGGAATCGTCAATAGGCATTGCTGAGCATGAGACCAATTTCTGAGGATTTAACTTCCTTAGCATACCAATATAGAACACTGCACGGAAAGGAATCAAAGTGAAACTCTGGTTTGCAAGATTGAGAATTAACCAATGTCTCCTCAGATAAACGCAACATCTGCTATGGCTTGATTTGTGAATAACAACCTGCCATTAATGACTTGTCCAGCACAGAACCCAGCACTAAATCCAACCGGACGCTTTCGGGATTAAGTGGATTGACATGCGATGGATCAACCGGAAACCAAATTTTTTTTGTATTTATCGGTTTTCCAGTCCTTTAAGCAATATAATGTCAGAATAGATAATATGATAATTATATGATGCTACTAGAGAGAGAAATACAAAATATGCTTACGTCAAAAAATAGATAATTGTAGTCTGCATCGATGATGAGTTTTACATTTCCATTCTTCATTGCTTTGTCCAGCTGTTGTATAGTCTCGATAGTTTTTTCTTTGAGCGGAAGTACGTAGTAGGAACGCATTGCAGCTGAATAGATGTGAGTAATGAGGAAACTCAAGAGGAGCCAAACTCCGATTGAAATTTTCGTTATCTGATGTTTGGTCATGAGTGGATTCATTCCTGTAAAAACGAACAAAAATATAAGCATAAAATAATTACTTAGAAAATATATAGCTAGTTATTATACTGTATTTTATATTGCGACGATAGAATTATAATATTCCGAATAGCGAATAATATCTTATACTAAAGCAAGTGGATTTTTTTTTATCTTTCAGAGTTTAATAAATGAATTTATATTCTGAGGAATTGACAAAGTAAACAGGAAAATCTGAAGATATAAATTTGACAAGGATGGAAAAACCTACCAGTCTCAATATTTGCTACACTTAGTGATGTCTGTTTCATAAAAAGAAGTTTAAAATATTCCAGTTTCTTAAAAGAATTTCGCAACTAATTTCAGCAGCATAAAGATTATACTGCATTAATGCTACATAATATGTACCGCTTACTAATACTGTATATAATCAACTCTCCGCATACGCACACTACATCATCTACTGCTCACTAATATTTTGTTTGTTAATTACGTATATTCTCTGGAGGATTAAACTCTTCGTTGGACGATAAACATGAGTCTCCGTATGAAATCGACGAAGTCACTTTCACTCGAAAAAACTCCATATAAAGATTCCTCTCATCACAATAATCGAGTAGGGGCTTTATCCAATCAAAGAATGCACTGTCCGAATCGTTCTTCGAATTGCGATATGGGAGAGCGCTTTGTGAGATGATTTTTTTCTTTTTTTTCAAAAGTGTCCGAATGTTGTTTTCGGAAATCACTTTTGCAATCATTTTATTATTTTCAAATAAAAATGAAAGTGATCAATAACGATCGATGAGAGTGCAAACATTAATATGAATAACTTGTGCTCATGACCTCCAACGACTCATGAAGAAAAATTTCTAAGATATTTATTAAATACAGCTAAGATCTCAATATCGTTAACTCGAAAGCCATAGATATCTTTCTTATAATTTTTCAACACTGAAAAGAAAGGAGGACCACGAATTCATTTTTTTTTTAAAAAGAAGGTATTAAAATGAAACATTTTACACTCACGCATACTTCATCGATAAACTGAAATCCTGAGAATCAGAAGCATTTATTGACCTCCTTAATAACCTCTCAGTAATCCGTTTATTTTATTTGCTTACCTTGTGAAACAATCGGTCGGAAGAAGTTCCAAAAGACGAATTCCAAGGTGAATCTGTGTAAACTATTTTTGAACGCAAAACACTGAACTATCAATAGAAGTAACAGCCATATCTGAAACAAATCGTACAAAATGGCGAATTAGTAGTGGACATTAAATACTCCATAACATGAACTATTTGAAATACAATGAGTTGAAACATATTGAAATATTGGTTGAAAATCTTTATGTCGTATTTTAAATTCAAACTAATAGGCCAGAGTAACTTAAAGAAAATATCGCTTTTTTTACCTTCATTTTTCGTCACAAGTTTTATTGGTAATTTATTACAAATTTATACATTTTTTTTTTCAAAATAAGAAAATGGAAGAAGCCCACATCTAAAAGTCCCTGATCATTCTGTCCACTTATCTGAAGAAGGATAAATATTTATGTTTATAGAATAGCAAGGTGCTAATCTTCACAGCTTAGAAAACATTGCTAAAGACAAGAACAAACAGTCAAAATGCCAAAGTTTCTGTTCATCAATTTTATGAGAAACAGCATCATCCAATCAACTTCTCTAGCCAGGGTTGCATCACATATACAAGAACCAGTAATTATGAATTAAACAGTAAAATATAACTCAATGAACTCGTTCAGCTTACGTAAAACGAAAATGGAGGCAGCAGAATATGAATATCGGTTATCTTCTTGGGTGAGGTACTAATGAAAACAACTTCTTCGTAACTTGAAGGCACGTTATAGCGTATATAGTAATGAAGCAGCTGAAATATCTTGTATTCGTCCATGAGGAAATCAATCTCCTGCGAAAATAACCAAATTGTTTTTAAAATTAATATTGTTTTCACGTTCGCAATTTACAAATTTTGCAAATTTAGAATAACATAACTAGGAAAAAAAGCTTTCCTTAAAAAAAAGGAAGAAAATAAAACTGTTTCATATATAATTTTAAAACGAATTCCTATAACTTACTTCATTTAATAGCATAGCTAGATCGCCTGCAAAATAATTTTTTGAGTCCATCCATATAACCAATCTGGGATTTTCAGGAATCAAAGTGTAGCTAAAATATAATTAAATAATGACATTCTTTATACAGAATTTATGTATATAAGAAATTATATTCTTGATTTCGCATGTTGTTTCCTCTAGGTAGAGAAAGGTGTGAACATGAAGTAGATTTAAGTAATCCCATCGAATATCTTAAATGTTGTTGGTAGGCAAGTTATTAGACTGTAATTATTTGGAAAAGATCCGTTTTCTTTAAAAATCAGAAATATCCTTCCTATTTTTCCCTATTGTCATTGATTTTCAGTTGAGCATGTTCACAATAGTTTGTGAACTTGCGGAACCAAACGGCAGGGAGTACTGCTCAGATATTTTATCCCAAACCCACACAATTCATCTTTGTCTGGTGCATCCCACTTCACTTTATTTGCGTGTCTTTGAATATTTCTGTTGTTATTACAAGTTCTTCCGTCTGAGTAATGTTCAATTGTTTTTCGAAATATTTTATTCAGTAAATGTTTGGTTAGGTTCTTTTGGATCATCCCAGAGGTGCTTCCAGAACTCGATTGTTTCTTCAACTTCCAGGTGTTCAATAACTATTAGGATTTCCAATGAATATTTCATTAAAGTTATATTTATTGATCTTGAATTGAATGTTTCGCCTGTCCTCACTTATTCTGCTTTTACAGCAATGATGCTATTATTATTATTATTTTTTTATATAGTTACATTTTTTGTTTTAATTTGGCAGTCGATTATATTTTATAAGACTACCCTTATCTCTTTTTCCTTAGGTTTTCCTTGTGTTAATTTCGTTAAAATTGCTGATATCTGCTCGATGCCTGTTTATTTTCGATTCCACCGTAATGCATGCATAACTGACAATGGCAAATGCCTCCCCCTCTAGTCATTCCAACTTCCCAACATACAGTGCCCTGTTTATCCTTTGGCCAGGAAGAGATCAGAAACCTGTTGTCTAAATTACACAGAAAACAGTCTCTTGGCCCTGATGGCATTCCTCCAAATCTCCTGAAGGTCTGTAGTGCACCACAACTGACTCCTATCCTATGCCGCCTGTACATACTCTCTTACTCCACTGGTATATATATTCCAAAGCATGGAAATGGCCTATGTTCAACCCATTCCTAAGAAGGGTGACAAACTACCGCCCAAGGACTGAACAAAACCATCAATTCTCAACTTTTACACTACCTTGAAGTCATCCAGCTATTAAGCGACCACCAGTACAGATTAAGTTGCTGCCAATCAACAGGAAATCTACTCTCACTTATCACACATCTCTGGACAAATGTCATGGAGAAATGTGGTGAATCTCAAGTGACTGCACTTAATATCTCGAAGGCTTTTGACTGGGTCTGGCACAAAGGCTTATTAAGCAAACCCCTATCATTTAAAATGTCTCAGGACTTCTGCAGTTGGATTGCCAGCTTTCTGTCTGGAGGCATATTATGTATATGATGGTAGACGGTTTCCTATTCTCTCACCATTCAACAAAAACTGGGGTTCCACAAAGTTCTTTTCTCTCAACAACCCTCTTCCTTCTGTATATCAGTGACCTACTTCAGTTGACCTCCAACCCAATACACATTTTTGCAGATGATAGCACATTGCACTTCTCCCTTTCATTTGACAAACCTTACCCTACAGAACTCACTTCAACCTAGAGAATAACCAACACTGCCCTCAATTCTGACCTCCAAGCCATCTTCCAATGGGGATCACATAACCGCGTCAACTTCAATGCTAGTAAAACTCAGTTCTGTCTTATTTCTCACAAAGAAAGAACCATTTCCCCAGTATTATTTTTGATAACACTCAAATTTCCAGAGAAGATGAGATTTCTTTTTTGGAATTACCCTGACATCAGGCCTCTCCTGGCGCAAACACAACACAACCATTGCATCCTCAGCTTCCAAAAAAACTATGATTTCTCTTTCGCTGAATACGTTACTTCACCTCTAAACAGCTGTTCACCTTATGCAAATTACAAATTCGCCCAGCTGTCGAATCCTATTCTGACATTTTGAGTGAGGTTCCTAAAAGCTCTCTCAAAATGCTTGACTCAATACAGAGGAGAGCAATTTGATTGATAAATGATCTATCTCTTACCAACTCACTCTCCTCCCTTTCACACAGGCGTTTCGTCTCTGCAATTTGTGTATTCTATAAATATTTTCATGGAAAATGCTCATCTGAAACAGCATCAATAATTCCCCTACTCTGTACTAAGCCCATTTGGAACACGTACAGCTGCCGCCCAACATCCTTTCACAGTACACTTTGAAACCCAAAGAACAAGTTTCTTTTTCTTCCTCCTTCATCCCTGCTACTGCTGTACTGCGGAAGTCTTCCATCTGATGTATTTCCCAATGAATACAATATACAAACCTTTAAAACAAATGTAAATAAGTTCCTCCTTTCCCAACCCACTACCCATATGCGACGCTAACGTACTATAGGTTGATCAACCAAACTTTCGTGTATGGACCCAACATAAAAGAAAATTCCGCGTCAGGGTGCCTGTTTTTAATTCAACCGTCCCTGTTTTTGCATATAACAAAGTTCTTTTGTAACTACAGATGTAGCACTGTAGATCAACTGACTTGTTTCTCCAACTGTATTGTTGGAATTTTTTATGCTGCCAAGGTTTTTGTTTGTTCTTTATTGTGATTATTATTTTTGACTTTAAGTTTGGTAGTTGTCGTCATTCTTTGGTGTTCTTCATTTGTTTTACAGTCATACATCTCAGTTCTTGTTGTTTAAGAGATTTTGTTCGTGATCCTTCGAATTATCTGTATCCAGGAAAACTGTTTCTTCTATGGGTTTTAATTGCTTGAAATTTTTCTGGGATACAGTAAAGCCAACCTTTTTTGCTGCAATTATACAAGTTCAACATCACCGAAAACTTTGTTTCTTACAATAAATCGTCACTGGTCCATCAGGTGCTATTCTGTAATTATTACATCAGGGAATTTGTTTTGTTTTTTCAAGATTTTACACATGTACTTTTATCCACTTAATGCTGGATGCGATCCATAAAAAGTTCGCATAATCATCTTATTTTCAGACAAAATCTATTTCTTATATTGTTTTGATTATTCTTCCAGTCTCTTTTCATTTCCTTACCCAACATTGCCCGATGCTTAGAAGTAAACCGGGCGACTACCGAACCGGTATGAATGATTTCTTTTTTATAGTCATCATTTTTATATGAAATAAGAGACACATAGTCTAACTTCTCTGCTAAGCCTTATCCGGCTTGGGAAGCACTTACTAATAAAATTACCATCATCATCATCATCATAGCCCTTACCTCCTCAGAACACTCAACACTGTCTGAGCGGTGATTATTTATTATAATTTGATGGAAGTTTGTGTGTACAAGTGTATACGCAGACTTAACATCAAAGACTCAGTGTACAAGTAGCCAACTGTGAAGGTATTTCAAGACGTACAAATTTCTTTTGCTTGCATTTGGGATAAGGAGTAAAACAAGAATATAATTTCTTGTTTAATATAACTTATTACTATTATTATTATTATTATTTACATGCAACATGGAATTTTATTGCATAAAAATATGATCAAAGAATATGATTTTTAGGTGTATATAACCACATGAAAATTACACATATTTCTTAGTGAAGCTTATTACTTACCTGCAACCTGTGGCTTGGGATATGTATTCAAAGAGCTTCTTAGATTCATGCTGTATTTCCTTCAGGGAGCTATTAAACGCCAGTTCCTTTTAAAAAGTAAATCAAAATATCTTCTATACGATAATTTCAAGAGAAAAAAGTTAGTAATGTTGCTCATAAAAAAATAACGAATGATTTTGGAGTTTTATCCTTGATTATTACAAATTTAATGAAATATCTAAATTGGGTATTATGTAATTTTTAATTATGGTTAAGAACCTTATTAACTGAAAATGAAACATGAAATTGAGCACATACACTGCTCAGATAAACTTTCTGAGTATACTTTTCAGCTAAAGATTAGTTGGCTGGTTTCATACATCGGTGGTAGTATTTATCTCTCACTCCTTGAAACTTGTTTTTTTTCTTTATTTTGCAAAGCAGGCATACTGACCGAAGAATATACGTAATTAACGAAACAATATTTGTATAGCTTTTACAGTTAATTGCTTCTGCATTAGTTTCATACTCTTTCCCTTCTAATGCTTAAATTCCGGTTTAATGCTGGCGCGAGATGATATAGACATGGTTGTGGTTATTATTTGAAATTACGGCCGAACTAACTAAGGATATGAGTCTGGCATATTAAGTCTGAAAATTGCATCTTCTTCTTCTGGCCACTTTACCTGTTTTCGGATGAAAAATTAGAATTTCCAAGAAGAAAAAACCCTTACACTTCGATATGAGACAATTTGACTTACTTTCAGATGAAAAACCTTCAAAGAGGTTCTCCACATCCTAGACGAAAATTGAACTTAGGTCATTCTGTTCAAAGCCGAATGAGCATAACCACGAACAGAACACCCCCCTGATCGATGTTGAGTGAGGATCTTAAGACAGATTGAATTTAATTCAGCGGATTATTCAGTGAAATATAATTTAGTGAAGAAGTGAGTGGAATTTTTAGTTACCTGTTCTATTATCTTTTCTATTCTTCTTTCTTTCAGATTACACTGTGACTTTGGAATTTACGAATGCATTACCGACTCCAAATATCCAATTCCTAATGGGAAGTCTTAGAAAATTACACTACTCAGAACTCTCTTTATGAATTCGTGCAAAAAATGGCCCAATCGACAGTTGTTTGAATTTGACAGACCAATGACAATCCCAGACATTGATAATCGACGAAAACCAACATTTCATACCCACAAGCCGGTTAACATTTGTCTCAGGAAACAGCTCAGAAACATGACAGTTTTCTGGGAAGTCAGTAGAAACAAAACTACCGAGAACCATCATGAAACTTCATGGTGGTTCTCGGTAGTTTTGAGAACATGGAAGCAGAAACAAACCACTATAAAGAAAGAGTTCCTTTAGTTATCCTCCCAGTTAAGTAAAACAGTGGAACTCAATCGCCACATCCCTTAAAAGGGGAAATATAATTTTCATGAAAGCAAGAAACACGGAGTAGAGGAGGTTCGAATACTGCCTGAAACAATAGCCGACTAACGCGCTCTCACCAAATTCTTGGGAGACAAAACATCCAGTAGCACACGTGCGCTCTAAAAATTGAGGGAAAAAAATTTAAGGCATAACAGAATCCGAACCACAAATGAAGTCGCTATAGAGGTCAAAACGCGCGCACTAAATCCTGTTAAAATTAACCGTATTATCAAAGAAGATAAACGGCCAATGCCTCTCGTTCTTATGGAAAGCAGCAAACAACATCGACATTAAATTAAAGGATTTTAATAAAATCAGAGCAATTCCGTAGGTAGCTCTATTTTTTTTCCATTTGAACACATTTATAAATGCATGAGTAAATATATAAAGAAAATCAAAAACAGATCTTACTGAATTTCCTTCAAATGTAATCCTGAGATTCTTGATTGTTTTACATTTCTTCTGATTTTCATTCTTTATTAGTTTTGGAAGAAATTTATTTGAGTTGCTTCTCATATTAAACGTTCGCTGCAAATTGGTACCTGCTGATATTCTCAACCATCTTTGAACAGACAATGTAGTCTCCTGGAATTGAAAAGTGCAACTTCAATCACGTAAAGAAACTATAAATGCTAATTAAAGATAATAAAGAGACGTCAATAGTATTTTTTGGTAGCAGGTAACAAGCATAGCTTTATTGAATTATATGCTCCTAGTTTGTTTGTTTTTTTATATAATTTAAAATTGCAATAACTATGTAAAGAGTTAACTCTGTTTATAATAAGTACTGTTACACAATGCAGCACAGAACTACTGAGGCTCATTGGAGAATGGCTTTATTATTTCTGGGAATGTATAATTCTACACTTTTTTTTCAAAAAAAAAAAAAAACGATTCTGAATAGCGTATTGCATATGGGACTAAAGAAAGTACGACATGGACTGGTATTAGCCGAATGATAGTATGTTTTATGTTTTTATAAGAGTTTGTCCTCTAATCGAGAATTATCGCTTTCACTTGACAAGTATTATTATTAGAATTTTTTCCCTAGTGAAATGCCATCAAGAAGATTTCTTTGATGAACATTAACTACAAAATTGTTGTTTATTGTACTGATGAATAGCTGCGTACTACTAGAGAACAAGGCATTCATTACACTTCAATTATTTCAATGTATCGATATTTAAAACACAAATCTTAATACTTGAAATACGTTTACTCACGTTAAGATATAAAGCTTCGTAGTCAGCAACCGTTACTATCGTGATGTCCCAAACAATTCGTTGCATCTCGTATATCAGCTTCTGCATTGTTTCTGTTGCTGAGTCAACAAACACAAACCACTTCAGTGGTGCTTTTGGTATGACTGTACTGGTGACCTGGAGGATAAAATGGCGAAAAATTTTGTCACGATTAAAATAAATAAATAAATAAAATAAAATCTTTCACAGATCAGATCAAATGAGATCAGGTCACAGTCAAACTAGGATTCACACTTCAAATTTATGGTTATATTATACAGGGTGGCCATAAATTAACTTTCCCTCTTTGGAGGTATCTGTAGTTAAACTAATAAACGGAATGAGACCACATTTTATATTAAGACTTTCGAAGACATGGGGAGATGAATTCCGCGAAAAAATATTTAGTAGCAAAAGTCGCCGATAAGGGGAAATTTTGGCGGTGGCGGAGCCGAAACAGTCAAATATTTGCAGTAAACGCAGGTAAAAAGGATTATGCAAATTTTACTGTGCGTACGTGACAGCAGCGCCACCAATTCCACTTAAAAGGGGGGAATGGGATTGTTCAGGCAGTTATTCGAATGACTGACGAATTGTGCTCAAAATGCGTCCTACCTTGCCTCAGCGTGCTTTACTTGTTAAGTTGTTTTACCTTAAACAGTGCAATGCCGTAGCGACCCTTTGGGAATTTAGAAGGCTTCATAACCTGCGTACAGGTTCTATGTCAGCTGTGGTACTGAGAGTTATGAGTAAGAAGTTTGAAGAAACTGGATCACTAGGAGTTAGACCTGGCAGATAACGGAAAGCAGTGCAAGAAGAGACAGTAACAGACGTTGATACTGCGGTGTTCGACGACACAGGGACCAGTACTGGTCCAAGCGTTCGTGCCATAGCTCGCAAACTTGATATGGCTTATGGTACAGTCTGGAAAATCTTACGGAAAATGCTTCACTTCTGTTCATATAAGTTCAGTCGTGTGCAAGCACTAACTACAACAGATGATGATAAGCACATGACCTTCGCGCTAACGTTTCTTGTCCGAATGGAGGTCGACAATGACTGACCTTGGAAAATATTGTGAGGTGATGAGACTCATTTATCTGAATGGATCGGTCAACACTCACAACTGCAGAATTTTGGCATCTGAACATTCTCAAGAGATCCAGCAAGTACCACAGCATTCTCCAAAAGTAACCGTGTGGTGTGGCTTCACAGCCGATTTCATAATAGGACCATACTTTTTTGAGCGTATTACCCCTACAGGTCCTATAACCTGCTCCATTTCTGGAGAGAATTATCGACGAATGCTGGAAATGTTTGTTATTCCTGCATTGCAGCGAAGACAATGTTTGGACTCCATAATTTTTATGCAGGATGGAGCACGGCCACACATTGAACGTTCACTACAGCGCCTTTTACGCCAGCATTTCATTAATAAGAGGGTTATCAGTTAGTTCTTTCCGAAGGCATGGCCGCCTGGATCCCCGGACATCACTCCATGTGACTTTTGGCTGTGAAGGTATTTGAAATCCGTTGTGTATGTTGGTGGCGTTCCCAACTCGCATGTCTTGAAAGAGAACATAAAACGTGCTGTTATGAACATCCAATCCGACTCCTTACGCTCAGTTGTAGAGCATGCCGCACACTGGATGCAATTTGTTGTACAAAAGAAAGGTCAGCACATTGAAAATCGTGTATGTGGTCGAGGGGACCCTGATTCTGATGAATAAAACATTATTTCCTGTGAGTTCAATAAGTACATTAATTTCTATTGTCTCTTGTAAATTGTTGTTTTAGTTTAATTATTCTTATTATTATTATCATTGTAACGCGCCACATATCCAGCTGGAATGAGTGACGCGGCTGTCGCTTACAGCGTCGAAATGTTATTATTCCATTTTATCTGCCTTTAATGTAATTATCCGCCTGTTTTCGTCTCCGTCAGCGCCAAAATTTCTCCTATCGGCGACGTTTGTTACTAAATCTTTTTTTTTTTTTTGCGGAAATCATCTCGGCATGCCTTCAAAAGTCCCAATATAAAATTTGTTCTCATTCCGTTTATTGGTTTTAGCTATAGATGCCTCCAAAGAGGGAAAGTAATTTTATGGCCACCCTGTATATAGCATTAGCACAAATAAATTAAACCGAGTCTTTAATTGGCAAAATATGATAACTGTAAATTCACTCATCGTATTAATTTTTATGTGATCTTAAAGAATGGGTTAAAGACTAAACATTGAACATAAGGCGGCGGTGGTTTCGAGTTGACAATGAAATTCGTCTACTGTCATTCGTGTCAGCTGATGGACAAATGATAAAAGCAGTGTGTAGTACGAATATGTTCGAATGTTTTCATTGTTCATGCACAAGGGTGGATTCGAATCTACACAAATGCGATTCTATCTACTTTGTCAGCCAAAACGAGAATTGTTCTCGTTATTTAAATTTTACTCATTAGAATTTATGAGTCGTTTATAATATTTATTAAATAATTAAATTAAAATCATTTATTGAACATCACAATTCTCAAGAGAAAGCGGGATAAATTTATTATGGACAGTTTTTTGTAACAAATAAAGTATTTTCTCACACAGATAGCCGTGAAAAATGCGCAAAATTCAATAAAATTCGAAGAAAAATATATTTCATTGGTTCTTAATGTCATTTGAAAGGGAGATCAGCAAAATGTTGATGTCTTTTGCAAACCTCATTAAAAATTTTGCAAACCTCTTTAAAAGCAAAATGTCTGCTTTTAAAGAGGTTTGCAAAAGGCGTACCTATAATACTGCAAAACCTACAGAGTCGCAAGGCTCAAGAACCAACGGCTCTTATAATAGCGTTTAAGGATATAAGAACCTTCCAGGAATGCATCGAAAGTTTGTTTGTAGTGAGATTCCACTGGTAATTTGTAACACAACAGCAATAATCACAAAACAATAACAGTTACGCCAATCACAACTCACATTTAGAATGATTCTTTTGACTTCAGAGCTATTTGAAACGATCAATAGAATATTTAATACTTCTGTACTTGACACGTAAGACCTAAGAAAGTCACTCTCATGAATAGCCTGATGAAGCTTCTCAGGATGATAGAAAATAGTGGTTCGGATGGTGTTCTGGTGAAACGCGGAAATCAAAGGAGTTAGCTCACCATCATCTGAAAAAAAAAATGAAATAATGATTAGACTCTTTCCTAAATTAAGAAAAAAATTTTTTTCTTCTTATAAATTAAATTCCGTTTATAACTATGCAAAACCTAAGTTTACTCTGATTTAATAAACTTTTTTTATTTAATGATGCATCGTGGTGATATGAAGTCTCAGATATTCTGAACAAGTTGCCGTTCAGGAAGCATGTGTTCTTATCTTTTTCAAACTTTTGTAAATGCCTGCACACCTAATCATCAGTGTATGCCACTTTCACATGGCATTTCTGTTCTGTTGATAGCCATTAAACTAAACACAGCGCCTTACAACTTGATCTTGAGGAAACAAAATAAATGTTTAGAAGTCTGGTCTTGGAAATACCAAGGTGAAGGACACAGCCATGTTGTTCTTACCTCCAAAATATCGTCTCCTCGTGAACAGTGTTCAGCAGAACATTGTCATGCTAACAAAAGCTTTGCATATTCTGTTTCATGCTGATTTCAGTAAACATTTTGCCTAACGTTCCTAATTATAGGATACTCGAATTTTTGAATTTCAAGAACAAAATGCTAATGTATAATTCCTGTACTGTAATGGAAATAATCTTTACACTTTTGTTGATTGATCGGACCTTCCTAACTCTCTTTGATGTTGTAAGAATATATACTGCATTGAGACGACTTTTTTTTTACAATATTTCAACGACTTCTGAAGTAATTGTGTCAAATCTAAAACATAACTTGAAGTAAATTCTTTCTTTTTCATTCAATACGAAAATCGCAGAACATAATAAACAACCAATTCCTTTACATGAAAACCTTATATATTATAATGTTGACACTCATCTGATGAAAAGCTGCGTAAGGAAGCAATACAATCCCGAGAGACTGCCAACAACACATCTTTTACGCCCAGTTTAAAAATTTTTTATGTCTCAACTTGTAAAGTTGTCGTGTAGTTGACACATCTGATGAAGCTATTAGATAAATGGGTTGGCAACCACATATGATGTCTTAACTCTTAACAAGATGTAAATGTTGTTACTATATAAATTTAGATCTAAACATAATTATTTGCAAAATCAATTTATTTACATTCGTAAAGTGTTTCTATTTTAATTTTGCTTTAAACTTACGTCTATTCCCATCATCCAGAATTACAACATCTCCATTGACTACAGAAGTCCAACTAATTTTAAGGCATTCATAAAACTTTATAGAGGAAGCTCTATCCGAATGGATTTCTTGCTGTGTTTCTTTTAATCCTAAAAAAAATTAAATAAGAAATAAATCAAAAATAAATGAATAACAATAAATTTATTTGTGGATACTAAACATCCAATAAGAAATAGAAATATGAACTGTCACTAAAACTTCGTTTGCATGAGTGAAACATCTCCATACCGACACTAATCTACGAAGAGGAAAGTTACCAACCACATGGATGCATATCCACGGAAATCATAAAGATATCCAGGAAGTAATAGAATTATTACTCCCTGGTTAATTACATAATTACATAATTATTATATAATTATATAATTATAGGATTTCTTTAATTTTTTAATTACAAAAAGTAATAGATATTATCTTGTATAAAAATAAAACAAAATGTTTCTGAATCGAGTTTAATAGAAATTTAAAAACTGAACTACGAATATTAACTACTAAAATACTTGACAGCCTCCAAAGAACTCACCTATGATTGTAGTACCGATTTCTCTCAGGATGACAAAGGTAAAGCAAATCTGCAGATGCACAGCTGTTGTTGGAATCATTACTGTAGTTAGAACAAGACTGGTAATTAAAAGCAAATATATTTTTCAATGTTTAATACAGGCTTTTTTCCTTTCTAGAAAATTATTTTGTATTGCTTTATAGACACTTTGTGAATGCAAATTTAGGCATGTCTAACGTCTAAGATTACAGGACATCACTCGTATACTTAGAACAATAACGAATTTTATATTCAGAGTCTTCATATCAGATCTTCTAATAAAAGCTATCTCCAATGATGAACAGCTTACTCTAATACAATAATTATGATTTTCAAAAAGAACTGTAGTTCAGCGTTCTCTATGATTTTTTGTTTAGTTCTCTAGTCTTGTTAATTTCCTGAAGAAACTATTCGTAACATGTAGAAAATTTATTATTCTAATAAAACGTAATTGTGAAATTCTGTTACCTTAGAAATTTTTATGATTTTATCAGTTTTGTTTAAACTATTTTCATGACAATTTAATCTCCGAAAAAATTGAAAATCAATATACATTATTTGCAGACAGTTGACGATAAATTAAAAAAAAATAACACGATTTTTTCTTTGTTATCTTAGCTTTTAAGAAGTAAGGTGGTAGATTCAAACCTTATGATGATAACCAGTAAGTTTTAGCGAAGGAAGCATTTAAAATTCACCTACCTTTCTAATTCGAAATGAGTAGTGGTACATATGGTAAAGCTACGAACGGTAAGTAGTGCAAACATTACAAGCATTTTCAATGCAACTACACTAAGAACTATTGCGTTTATACAAGATCCATTATAATTGAATAAAATCGATTTTTTTTAATGAGTTTGCTTTGTTTCAACAATTCTAAGAAATTGTTTGAAAGATATATTGATTTTCCTTGATGCATGTTGGTTTGAATTCACGCGAAAGGCCAATACTAAGCCTTGGTCTTTATTCTTAGAATAAAGACCGATGCGCCAGTTTTAATTTTAACCACATCCAAGATTGTATAGCAAGAGAAGATTATTCTTAATGCTTGTAGTACCTCTCACGAGGCTGCTTCACGAGGCCTTTCACGAGGCTGTTTTCAATCTGTCATTCATCCCCAATGAACAATACTACACTTTAATTAAAATGTCCATCTTCGACACACTTTCATAGAAATATAGTGAACTTGAAAGTAGGTGATATTAAAAAATAAAAAATTCAAAGTTCAAAGTTGATCAAACATTTCTTTGTTTAAATGTCAGTTTTCAGTGGACAAAAGGTTGAAACAAACTCTCATTCTAAGTTTTATAACAAGTTACATGAATATCGTCTACCACTACATTATTAAAAATGGCAACGTTTATGACGCTATTCAAGTCAGTAGAAAAAATACAATAATTATAAGAAATATTTTAAAAAAATTACTGGCTGGCCTCTTCACAAAAATAATTAGATATTACTAAATTCAAAGTACTTAGAATTACAAATCTTAAAAAGAAGCTAAAATATCAATTTTAAGATCCACTGTGGATTTGTTTTATTTTATTATAATGTTTTCTCTATCAAATATCAAAATCTTTAACACTATTAGCTCATTTTCTAAAGACTCTTCATTCAAATATTTTCCTTATAATATTAATATATTACCAAATCATAAACTGTTATAATTTGTTCACATATAATTTTTTACATCCTATGTCATGTACACTTTTCCGTTTTAAGATAACCCTTTACGAGATCTCTAAATTCATCGACCATTAATATAACCTTGGTGAGTATAAAGTTGTAAATTTTAATCCATTATTATTCTGGCTAGAAACTTATATGCTTTTTAAGTGACCAACCTTTGTTTGGCCTTAGGTGGGAAAATAAAAGAAGTTTAGTCTTCCAAACAATTGGCCACTCAACTTAGCTTCACGTCATCGGCAAAGTGAATTTTTGCCTTTTAATATTTCAACGTAGATTATTTATGAATCTATCCTAACAGTGAACACTGTCGAACCCCGCTACTGACCATCAGGCTCTTAGAAGATTTTCCACTAAATATTACTCTCTATCATCCTGTCAACCTTTTTCCTTTTCATCTCACTACGTGACCATCAATACCCATTTGGAAAATTTAAACAGTAGGTAAAAATGTGGAAGGATTTTAGCAAACACTTGCTAAAATCCAAATGAACAACATATCTAATATCACGATTAACTTGGCCTCTTCATAAAAAAATCTGTTTCAACATCTTTCAGAGCCTATTTCTCATTAACAATACCTTCCTACGTTGAATCGACTGAATAGGACTTTCCTTATAAAGAATATCCTAGGTATACTTTCCTAAGTAATTTCCCAAATGCTTTGTCTATAATAAAAGGTGATCTATAGTTCGCCATTTTATGCAAAAAGGAAGCTTTGAGAACCAGAAAAAACTCTTCTTAACTTACAAATCAACAATGTTCTCATTCTCAGAGAGTCATTATCCCTGCCCTGCAACATCCCTATTCTAATTTTCAGATTAATTTCAACGACTGACTACTCATTAACTGACAGTCAATCATCGGATTAAGAAAGGGAGAAATCTAATGAAAGTGAAATATATTATTAGAAGTAGAGATCTCTCACTCGAAACCTTTACTTATGGTTTTGAAGAAATGTTTCTATTCAGAAATAGAGACCTTAAACATTACACAGAAATCTTCTCAGTAATTTTGATTTTGGAGTCAGCTACAAGTTTCTTTTGGATGACTCCAAATTTCTGCAATTCGAAATCGGTTTCAGCTCCTGTAGGCTTTATCAAAAATTATTGCTTCAAGATTTCTTTTAAGGGTACAATATTCAGGCTATTTTCCGTATAGTGATGGTCAAGCAACGTATTAAAAATTTAATAAATAAATAAAATAAGGCCATGTAGAAATATGACGTATACCAAAGCAAATACATACTTTTTTCCATGTCAAAATAGTTCGCATAAGAATGCTTGTTACCACTGTTTCAAATACATCGTATATAGTAACGGTCCTAATCGGACCGTTAGTCACACAATATTACTCATACCTCTCCTACAATCAGTGATTAAATTCTAAACGAATAAGCTCCGGGGGCCTTTAAAGTAAGGATCATAAATGTGAGGTTACTGCTAGATTGTCGCAACATTTTTTAATTTAATTTATTTATTTATTCTCGTAGAGTTAAAGCCATCAGGCCTTCCACTAAAAACATTAAATACAAATAAAAAATTAAATTAATATATTCCTTCTACCATATTAATTGTAATCGTTCATAATCAGGCGACTGTTGATATTGTCTTTATATACACATTCAAAATTGTAACCAATTGATAATTCTATTTTTTTTTTCGACCACCGACTTTTATTCAATAATAAAATTAGACTGGAAGAATTTAATAACACATTAAGACGACTAGTTTCGCCAACTTGACTGTTGGCTGCGTCTGGTATACATAAGGTGATAAAAAAAAAGCTTAAAACAGGTCAAGAAAAAACATAAACGAGTACTAAAGGTTATAAAATTCAAAAGACGCGTTACATCAAACGTTCCATGTTTTTGATGTAACGCATGGAGTCGGTGGTCGAAAAAATAGAATTATCATGAACAGACTCCAGTGGGAAGTTAACAACAAGATACGTAAATCTGAACAACTTAAACGTAAGAAAGCTAGACTTCTAAACCAGCTTACGTTCTTGAAGAGATGCAGAAACCACGATATCATTTCCAAGTTCCTGGTTATGAAAGAACAGTTCCACTCAAGAAGGGCCAATCGTCTAAAATACAGTATTTTTAAACGTCTCTAGCGTTATTACCAGATAGATTTGACATGATTTGGTTTATACGAAGACATTTTTAATAATATAGAAGCCAACCTATGGTCACATTTAGATAGCATGATTAACAATAGTTTTAATAGGACCTTTTTAATCAGCATAAAATGCAAATCAATAAATTTAATACTCTGTATGAAAGAAGTTGTTATTCAAGGCCTAACCTTCAAGACAAGAAGGTTGTCTTTAACCTCTCTGACCATATCTTAACACATACGGAAGTCAGCATACTAAAGAAAGATTTTAATTTCATAATTACTCCAGATTTTATTCCGAAGGTGGACATTATATGTAACACAGAGAAAGCACTTTCGTCTTTACCTGAACTGATGGTTACATGAAAATTCATCGAAAAGGCAATTCATCGAATGAACAATACATCGAACTACAATTCGTCGAAAATGCAATTCATCGAAAAAACAATTCACGAAAATTTTAAATTTTCGTTAATATTATGATAAAAGTGATCCATTTAGAACAAAAACTGAACCGTGCAAGCAGCTTCTTGTACTGGCAACTTCTACTAATTCCGCTAAGTCAGAGAGTTATTGTAATACATAATTTGAACACGTGATTTCTTTGTTGCCCCGAATATAGCTGAACTGAAAACTGGAACGGTTCGACATTTTCTTGTAAAAGGTTCAAATAGCGAATCTGAATCAGATTCGCTATTTGAACCTTTTATTCATCCCATAATAATACTATTTGAATTATTATGGGATGAATAAAATTCATCTCATAATAATTACTGTGTTGAATTCGCATATTACTACTAGAGACAATAATAATAATAATGGAGCCTGCATAGTGCTGTTGGTATAAACGAAGCCATTTAGTTAGAAAGACCTGGGTAGTTGGAATCCCTTTTACGACGCGCATACTTTTTATCAGTCCTGTTCAGCTAAAGGTTAGCTAGCAGGCATAATACGGAGATGGTTGGGCTTTCCTCCCGGAAACAGGCAAATCAGACCCATGAACAGACATGAGCAGTTATGAGAAAACATATTGTTCTATATTTTTTTCCTATTAAAGTAGCATTGCTATCTCCCTATGCACTGTTCGGTTTTTGTTCTAAATGGATCAATTTTTTCATAACATTTTCGAAAATTTCAAATTTCCGGTGAATTGCTTTTTTCGGTGAATTCCATTTCGACGATTTGTCGTTCCATTAATTGTTCATTCGATTAATTTCCTTTTCGATGAATTGCCTTTTCGATGAACTCTCCGGATACTGAACCGATAGCTAATGATCTAAGATTTAAAAAGCGCTATTATCCTCTCATCTTCGAGGCCACCTAACAAAAATATCACACCTCTAGAAAAAAGAGCTCTGTCCAATTTGAAGAAAAACAAACAAATTATCATCCTAAAGGCGGACAAAGGAAACTCAACAGTCATCTTAAACACTAAAGATTACATAACAAATATCACGGAGTTACTTTCGGACACATCCACTTACAGTAGATTCGGACCCCACATGGATGAACCATAATGAAACAAATAACCTTTTACACAATATGGAACAGTTGGCCAACAGACGTAAAGCGGGAATTAAGGTCGTTACATCCACTGAACCACGACTATATGGTTCTCCATAAAGTTCACAAAATTTAATACCTCTACGTCGTATAGTGGATGGAATAAACTCTTCCATCTACTTATTGTCAAAATACCTTGCCCATATTCGTAATTCTGACACGTATATAAAAAAATACGCAACATTTTATTGAATAGCTGAAAAAAACATCCAATCTCGGAGACAAACATTCTCACCAACCTAGATCTGGTGTCCTTGTTCACCAACGTCCCAGTGGATGAAGTCATTTACATTTTAGACAACCTATATCCTCAAAATATTATTTCTCTTTTCAGACATTGTCTAAAATAAAATTTCTTCAAATGGAATGGAACGATATACAAACAATTAGCCGGTCATGCTATGAGTAACCCTCTATCGCCCCCCCCTTGTGCAGACCTATTTATGGAGAAACTAGAAAAAGACATTCTTTCACAATTAGACCCAAAACCAGTGGTTTGGTGGAGATATGTCGATGACATATTCATCATATGGAGAAACAAAAGCAGCACTTTTGGATTTCTTAACCAAGATAAACTCTTTCCATCAAAAAATAAAGTTTACCTTAGAAATTGAGAGAGATAGAAAATTACATTTTTAGACACCTTAATTACAAAACAAATGGATGGACGTATTAACCTAACGGTTTACGGCAAACCGACTCACACTGGCCAGTATTTGCACTTTTCTTCTTCACACCATATATCTCAAAAGTTGAGTATCATACATATGCTCAAAAATAGAGCTACTCGCATCATAACAGAAGAGAAAACTCTCAAGGATGAATTAACTCACATATCAGAAACCCTGAAAGACAAAGGCTATCCAAAAAATTTAATTCAAAAGATTCAAAAAATTTAATTTAATTTAAATCCAATAAACGGAATGAGACCATATATTAAGATTTTTGAAGGCATAGGGAGATGATTTCCACGAAAAAAAAAGATTTAGTACCAAGAGTCGCCGATAGGGGAAATTTCGGCGCCGGCGGAGCGAAAAAACAAGCGATAATTACATTAAAGGCAGATAAAATGGAATAATAACATTTCAACGGTGTAAGCGACAGCCACGTCAGTCATTCCAGCCAGATATGTTCAGATATGTTGCACGTTACAATAATAATAATAATAATAATAATAATTAAACTAAAACAAAACCTCCTCGATCCCCGGACATCACTCCATGTGACTTTTTGGCTGTGGGGGTATTTGAAATCTGTTGTATATGTTGGTGGTATTCCCAACTTGCATGTCTTGAAAAAGAACATAAAACGGGCTGTTATGAACATCCAATCCGACTCCTTACGCTCAGCTATAGAGCATGTTGCACACTAGATGCAATTTGTTGTACACAAGAAAGGTCAGCACATTGGAAATCTGGGTATGTGGTCCAGGGGACCCTGATTCTGATGAATGAAACATTATTTCCTGTGAGTTGAATCACTACATTAATTTCTGTATCTCTTCCCCTATCGGTGACTTTTGGTACTAAATCTGTTTTTCGCGGAAATCGTCTCCCCATGCTCTCAATATAAAATTTGTTCTCATTCCGTTTATTGGTTTTAGCTACAGATGCCTCCAAAGACGGAAAGTTCTTTTATGGCCACCCTGTACTTTTCTCCAACCCCTCTCAACCCAAAGAAACTGAATATAAATCTTCCATTACCATTCCTTATGCTGAGATAGTGTCACAGATGATTGCAACACTTCTTAAACCATATGAAATAAGAGTAACTTTCAAACCAATTAAGACAGTCCCCAACTTGTTAAGATCACCAAAGGATAACAATGCTTTCTTCAAACATCCTAGCGTTTACAACATCCCTTGTTCATGTGGTTTAAATTATGTAGGACAAACTTCCAGTTTGGAAGTTTGGAAATAAGAAAAAAAGACCACATCGGAGACGTTAATAATAACAGAAAAGATAATTCCCGGTTAGCCCTTCATTTCTCAACTACCAATCACAACATTGAATGGGACAAACGTTCTTTGCGATATTTAGAGGAAGAGTTTCGTAACCCAAACTTCAAAGAAGCTACTGTGATAATCCGTTCAAAAGGCAGCCTCAATAGGAACCAAGGGATAATCCTTGCTGATATATGGAAAACCCTCATAAGATCACTTAGCACATCAGAATTCAAATTCGCTGCAAATTACCAAATTATTGCATCAAACTAAATGCATAACAATGTCTGACATGGTTATGCATTTAGTTTGATCTCTCCAAAACACGTTACACACAAGCTCCGTGCGTTTGATGTAACGCGTCTTTTGAATTTGTATAACGTTTAGTACTCGTTTATGTTTCTTTCTTGACCTATTTTAAGCTGTTTTTTTTTTTCACTTTATGTACGCCCAGACGAAGCCAACAGTCAAGTTGGCAAACCTAGTCGGCTTAATGTGTTACTAAAATCTTCGGCCAATATATCCCAGTCTAATTTTATTATTGAATTACTGTAAACAATTGTTAAATAATAACACAATAATGTAGACATAATTAGCGTAAAGGGATAAAAGTCACAAAACAGAAAATGTTCCGTGTCCGTGTCCAGTGAATAAAAAAGTCCCGGGCCCTGGCCCCTGAGGGCCTCGGCTGAATTTAACCACTGCCTTCAACACATTCACTGCAAAAACAATTCAACCCTTCATTTGACTCATTCACCATTCTCCAAGAAAAAATCTTGTTTTTTTTTATTCAAATCTTTCCCTCAAATTCGGTCAACTATATTTTTACTTAACTTCAAATGGTGATCCCTTGTCATTCATAATCATAATTTTCAATTATGAATCTTTTTTACAATTTTTTCTCTGTTAGTATATTATTCGTTTTTGCTTTCGTAACAATTATGATCGGAACTTGCGATGTGCTCGTTATGATTACTATTATTATTAAGTAACACTTCCAAGGAGTCCAACGACTAATCGACTAATCGAGTGAGTGCACCTAATTTACAGCTCTCTGTCTCCACTACTTAATCCACCAACTACAGCGAACCGCAACTACCATCATCATCTACACCAACGCCATCTATTGCCCACCACTCAATAGTATTTTTTGTCTGTAAATTTGTGTGTGTACTGAAGGCCGATTTGTCTGTATGCGGAATGAAAAACCCGAGTTTTCTTGAAAAAAAACTGCTACCTCCGTATGAGAGGCTAACTCACCTTAAGTTTACAAAAATCCATATGACGATTCCTCTCCTCACGACGGGAATCGAACTTATGCCTTTCCAATCGATGGACGCAATGCACTGTCATTCTTGCAGTTACACTGCGGAGTATATTTTATTAAATCAATGACAAATAAATAGATACATCATATATTAACATATGCTTTAACTTCCTGAAGGGTATTACTATTGGTTACACGTAATTCATTTTGTGAATTTACTTCGCTTAGTCATTAACAGGGAATAGTTATATGACACTAATTACATTATTATTACATTCAGGTTTTCAACTCTTAATACCATTGTTTTACTGTTATTAACTATTCAACTGTTAGTTATTTTAACACACTGTTATTTGATTACACAGTTTGTTTCTCACACACACAACACATATACATAAAGGTTCTTCCTGTTCAACTATCTGAAAGGTAGCTGATGAGGAAAAATCTCATGTATCCTATTTGGATATTTTCACCGCCTGTTCTGTTATATATACAGTCACACCTGTATGTCCAAATAGTATACATAGTTTTAATATATACTTTTTCTCGTTTAGCAAAAATATTAGATTTTCACATATTATCTGATTCTGTGACATCCATTGTTTCACAAGACACCAGATTTCTTCTTCTGGATGATGAGGATGATGAGGTATTGGGAAAATTCTAGATAACTTTGAATATGTTGCTCTAGATTTGGTATGTAATATCTTATCAATGCTGTAAGTTTCTTCTATAAACCGGTATCCTTCAGCCATCTCAGTAAACATTCTTGGTGGCCTTTTTTTGATCGAAGGAAGAGAGCTGATGACTTTGTCAGGAAGATACTTTTGCATCTTCCTGACAAAGTTTCTACTTTTGTAGAAAAGCAATTGCGTATCAGGGGTATGATTTATTATGTGCTTTAACCACAGTTATGGCTCTGATTATCAATGTTTTAGATGAATATTAACTAGATTGAGAGCTCCAGCTTCTGTTTCGTGGAAGAGCGCTGTGCAACGCATTGGTTCATATTATGAAATTCATATGTCGCAAAGAGCCTATGATTTTTATCTGCCCGTTGTCAGTAGTATGAAATGTTATGTGTTTTGTACCATAGTCGATAGGCAAAGTAATATTGCGAATCCTAGCTTTGCCTCTCACAGAAAGGTATTTATTTCGCATATTACTTTTTTTTTTTTTAATATGACTTCGTACAACTCTTTCCGTTGATCTACACCTGTCTTGGCCTCCAATTGTTTTCCTAATACTGGCAAATAGTATTTTTCTCAACATTCCCGCCTTTATTTCATGTTCCTTTTTCCAGTCGCCGACGACCAAAGAGCAAGACTTCGCCACGTTCACTCTAAGAGCTGAGGCCTTTGCAAAGGAGTCCAATATTCTAATTGAAACAATGGATTTTTCTCCATGGATGGTGGTCGTTTTGGATAGAAGGAAGAGAGTAAGACTGAAAACTCCATGGATTTTTCACTTTCTAGTGTGAGTGTTATGTCGTCTGCATAATCTAGCATTTTTGCTTCGCTTTCTCCATGAATATTTGTTCCTTGAATTTATTTATTTATGTTTATTGCTCTAATTTGTGGTTCAAGTGCTAATGCAAAGAGAGCCACAGAGAATGGGTCACCTTGTCGAACGAAATTGTTGATTTGGATATTTGCGAAGAGTTTTTTTATTTATGATTATAGGGCTTTCTGCATTTTCATAAAATATTTTTAACCATTTCTTGAAGTTTGCTCCAAATCCTATTTCTTTCAATACTTCAAAGATGTATTCATGGATCACTGTGGGAAAAGCTCTTTCGATGTCTAAACTTAGTAATATTCATTGTCTGTTAGTCAATTGATAGTATTTGTATATACATCTCAGATGTATTATGGTATTTGTTATATTTCTTCCATTTACCGCAATTGATTGATTAGGCGATACAAGTTTCTATAGAAATCTTTGTATTCTGTTTGTGAAAATGTTTGAAATTATTTTTTAGTCTATATTTAGTAATGTTATACCTCTCCATGTTTTTATATACTTCAGTTTTTCTGGATCGGAAACTTTTGGTATTAAGGCGATGCATCTGGTGTTGAAGTTTTCTGGTTTTGCGTGAGATTCTAACATTTGTTAAATCATCCTCATACACAATTTTTCAAACTTGAAAAATATCTTTTATATACTTCACCAGTTAGACTATCTGCTCCGGGATATTTTCCTGATGGAAGATGCTTTATTTTATTCTTGCATTCCGATATTGTAATGGGACATTAATCTCTTCAGTCTCGATTCGAGTAAGCCTGGGTAAAAATGACATAATTTAATGTTCAAGGGTATCATTATCTTTTTCTGTGAATAGAGCTGTAAAGTGTTTCTGAGACACCTTTAGTAAGTAGGCATCTTCTTGCAATGTTTCCTCTTCATAATGCAGAGCATTTATCCTTCTTCTTCAGTTGCTGTTTCTTTCGAACAGCCAGACAGTGGATGTTTTGCCTTAAGTATTTTCTACAACTTTTAAACTGGCCCATAGCCAAGCACCTTCTATTTCCATGTATTTCATGTATTGTAGTTCTTTTAGTTTATTTTTAACCGATTTATTTCTGTTTTTACTTGTCTGTTTGTTCTGTCTGAGTAGTATGGGCTAGATAAGTTTAAAAGATCTTCTTCCTGTTCTCTCTTTTGCTGGTTCTTTATTTTACTTCCAGAACCTCTGTAGCTCAGTCTTTCCGACCAAAGAGCTTCGTCTTTGGTCGGAAAGACCTGGGTTCGATTCCCGTCCATGACATGAGGAACCTTTATCTGGTCGCTTTTGAATAAAACTGAGTTAGCCGTTCTCATACGGAGGCAGGGTTTATTTTTTATTCCGGAAACTCGGTTTTTCGTCCCTCAGAATAGGCAAACCGGCCTCGCGAACACACACTGCTACAATCAAAAATACATACTTAATCCCTCTTTAGGAGGGCTCAACCAGTTCTAAAGGGTTGTCATGGATCCGGGGAATCTCACACGAATAAAATAAAAAATATTCTATTTACTATTCGGATATCTGCCTTTTTGATATTTAATTTTAATGTTTCTGACGAAATTGATTGCATTTTCATATTATTCTGATTCTGTTATTATATATTCTACTTCCGTATTAAATTCACTTTTCTCTGTTAGCTTTTCATTGAATTTCCATAATGGAAAGTTCCGATTAATAAATTTTTTTGGTTTTTTTTTTTTTGAGGAATACTGAAGTTTAGCCTCTACAATGGAGTGATCACTGAATACGAATGGGGTATGTTTAACTCTTTTAACAGTTATTCCTCCTTTTTCATCAAGAAAATTTTTTATATCGTTAATTAATAGAAGAAATCTTTCTAAAAATTGACTTCTGCTGAGTCAGCAAACATTATTGTACAACAGAAGTTCCCTATCATCATCTGCCTGTAATTTAAATAACCGCCGTTGCAGGACTTTTCCTCGAACAGAATTTACAATTTTAAATGTAATATCCAAAACGTCTTTTGTGTTTTATCTTTTACTATACAGTACTTGTTGGTGAATAATACAGTGGTACGTTAAAATATCTGGATATTTGTCATCATTTTTACATAATGAAATGAAGCGTGATTTATTACCTATCATTGCAGGAGCACCATCAGTAGTAATAGACACAAGTTTAAAAAACGGAAGAAATTCATCAAATGCCGAAAAAATGTCTTCTCTCCTAGTCCTTCCCAATAATGGTATAATTTTCAAAAGTTCTTCTTTACTTGAATAATCTTGAAATACCATGCGAATAAATACCATTAACTGAGCAATATCAGTGAAGTCGTTTGATTTATCAAATTGTAATGAAAACGCAACTCACTGGTGAATGTCTGACATTAACCTGGCCTTGAATCTTTTCTCCGGCAATTGAAACTCTTCCTTTCGGCAATTTGAAACCTTGTCTGCGGCCTAGATGTAGTCTCTCTCTCTAGCGACGTCTGGAACCGAGAAGCTCCTTTCTGGAAGCGGGAAACTCTCCTCTCTCAAGCAATGTGGATCCGGGCAGTCTCTCTGACGGCGACTCTGGACAGGGTGGCTTCTTCTCTGACAGCAATTCTGGAACCGGGACCCCTTCTGCTTGCTTCAGTCCCTTTTTATTAGGCCTCCTCTGAGACCTCGCATGAATCGGTATGAGTCTTTCATCCTAAGTTTGAAGTTCGGCACGCCTTTTTTTCTCCTCTGCTTTCTTTTGAGTGTAAGTTGCCGGCCATCAGAAAGTTGTTTGAACGCTTTCTGACTGACTTCGGAGATGTTTACACTTAGAGCCTGCAAACCTTTCTCATACATACATCTTTCAATAACAATCTTTCTAAAGCCGCCATGTCCAGCTTAGGCGAAAAAAACATTGCCTTTATTTTTAACACTGACATATTCTTATTAAAGCAGTATATATACAGTTAGCTTCAAAACAGTTAAAAAAAATCTAATACAAACTATACCGAGACAAACAAAGTTTATTTTTTTTACAATATTCACATGGGACTGAAAAAATCGATGTAATGTGCTTTGGAATATTTAATATTTAAGCTACAATCGAGTTTTTACACTTTGCTTATAATCGTATTCACTCAGCTCGCTGTTTGACTTCCACTGAACCAAATTAATTCATTTACCCGGATTTATAAGAAAATTACTGATTTGATAACTTTAAAGAAAAATAAATAAACAATAATAATACACTTAAAGCGAATTAAAAATAATACAAAATAATGATAAATAAAATATTATGTTTTTCAGTTTTAATTAAATTTGTAAGGAGGAATATACAAGAGATCGATCAAAAATCGCTCCGCGATCGACGGGTTGAACACCCCCTGCCTTAGGAGGTTCCAACCATTGTCAGCCATTACCACGTAACTTCTCGTTTGTTATTTACCTAAGTGAAGTGTGCATGCTCGCCGAGGAGATTGATGGGTGATTGACAGCTGACAGAGAGGCGTTTGGGATAACGCTGGGAAACAAGTGAGAGAGAGAGAGAGAATGTAAATTTGAGAAGGACAACCAGAGAACTTCGTTCTTATGAAGATTTAAGAAAACGTGACAGTTAGGAAAATATTTATGGATAATTCCGAAAAGGAATCTTAGAACTGTGAATCTTTAAACTGGAAAAGTTGAGACTGTCAATAATTGTTTAGAAAATAAAAGAAGATATTGGAGTCTACCTTCTAATTTAATGTTCGAGGTAACGATTAATGTAAAGTTTCATCTTTTGTCTAAGGACGCCCGATCTATTCGTTATTTCTACTGGAAAAGCAACAGAATTAGTAAAATCTGAAACTATAATGTGGTTTAACATGAAGAGCTCTACTTAGATATGTTGTTTATGAAGTAGTGGAAGAACCTTCTTTCTCTGGTACAAAAACTAGGGTGCGTCAAATTGAACTTTTGGGTTGTCTCCAAAAGGTAGCCAAACTTTTTGATCCAAAGGATCAATTTTAACTCCTGATATATGGACGTATTCAGCAGTAGTTCCGCTTAGTGACAGGCAAAAACTTAATACGGAGTCTCTCATCTAATAGGGTGGCTTTGAACGGGGCAACCAAATGGCCTTGATCAAGGCCGCTTCAGCAAGAAGGGTTATCAGAGGAAACCACATCAACGAAGGTCAGACACAACAAGATACCCAAGTTAAATCACTGAAAACCTTGCTATATATATTTCAAATATTAATCGAAAAAGGCATGTCACTTATTATTAAGTATTCTTTACAAGAGAGAGAGAGAGAAAGAGAGAGAGAGAGAGAGCGAGATGAAAAGCTTTTCTACTTTGTTACAATACACAATATATTTAAGAAAAAACCTGTATTATTCTTTTAATTCTATACCAAAAGATACGTTTGAAGTAAATTTTGTTTTCTCAAAAATGAAAGATTTTTGAGAATACTAAAGATATCCAACACGTTTTTTTGTCTTTATGAAAATGAGTGTTTCTTCTTTCATAAATATTCAACTATTAGAAGTATTTAAACAGTTAAAATTTTTAATTCAAACAATTGCTGCATTTCAAATTATTATTTTCATTTACTCGTAGCTTACAATAATATGAGTATTTTTCAGTGACAATTCAGTTCTTTCATTTTACTATATTTATGCTAAAACCTTACTAATGTCAATATTTAAAAAAAATAGTTGTATATTAAATGACTAATATTAATTTATTAACCACCTAGAAATCAAAAAGCATTTCAGGAATACATTGGTTCAGTAGTGTTATTACAGTACATTGAAATTGTTCTTCTTAGTTTGAAATATAAGATTTCAAAGAAAAATACAAATATCGACAGTGTTGTGCCCGTAAGGTACATGTAAAAGATGCCATCTAAACGTAGATGTTCCACTTCCTCTTTCTTATTAGCAAGTCCTCGAAATCTGGAATTACGTAAGTAATCATCGTAAATCCACTTATCATAGAGGCCAGCTTCAAGCATTCGTAGGATTCTATATAAAAATATATCAAGCATCTTAAATATTCACGGACAAAATGGGAAAATTATAATAAAATAAAATAAAATGGATTTTATAATTTATTAAAAAGTTATATGTTTCTGAAATTGGATCTACTTTCATAGTGCTAGGCAGCCCGAAGAATTATAGTTATAGGTACGATTCCTTGACCAGAGGATTATTTTAAAATCATAATTTCGCTGTTCTCTCTCTCTCTCTCTCTGCGGATTTAGTGAATGTAATCGTGTGTATGTAAATCTTGCATTTACTGCAGTGATCGTTTAGCCTTTTCTTTAATAGATAACAGTGATTAAGTAACATATGTATTGATATTACAAATAAGTTCATTACAGTTAATCTGCACTTTGCTTTATATAGCCTGTGGGTCACGTGTGAAGCCTTAAGAATCTGTGTCCTTAACATGAGAACTAATTCAAGGTGTCAAAAGTTCCTCTCTTTTTCTCCAACCCTATTTATTCTTCCGAGATGAAAATTTATCTCAGTGAAGAAGCTTTACATTCATCAGAGATTTTCAGGTAATTCCAAATGATACTAACAAGAATTTTGCTTTTGACAATTCATCAGATGGCTCTTTCTCGTTTGATAAGACTCAGAGCTAACAAATTAAACAAGAATTAGGAACCGTTCATCTTCCTTTCTTAAATATTACATAACCAGAATTCTTTGTAGCACATCTTGAAGCCTCAGTAGCTTATTCGATATTACCGACGCTTTTTGGCTGGAAAGATACGAGTTAGAATTCTTTTGAGAAGTTTTTTTTTCTTCCGGAAACTGTTTTTCATCCTACAAAACAGTCCAATCGGCCATCACAACACACACACACACACACCTAATTAACAGTCATAATACAATGAACTCATACACTCATTTGCTTCAACTGGAATTCCGAATAATAACCGCATTCATAGATCAGTCGAGAACACACATGGATTCGAATCTCGTCTGCGACAGAAGAAACTTTTCGACCTGAAGACGACTCCCAAAAGAAGAGGCAAGGCTCTCGGTCCCAGAAACTCTGTTGTTTAAAGTAAGCAAATCGGTCCAAGAAACGAAAACTAAACTAATTTTAACAACTATTTGAAATTAATGCTTCTTCATTTTAATTAATGTCGATTACTTTTCTATTTCTTTAGAATAACTGGTCTTCAATATTTGTTTTCTTAAATCTATACCTTAATTAAATGAATATTAGTAGTTTCCTTCTTTTACCGCATGTCTTTGTCCATTCAGTGCAGTTGACTACTGTGTATACGCTGATGGGTGCTACAGACTGACGACTGACAATCATTCGTATTTGTATACTTGATACTTACGTTAGGTCCAGTTGTTCTGTACACGGATGGTATTTTATTGTGAGTTGTCCAATATACATCATCATGAAAACTTCCTTAGAAACGATAAAATACTTTGGGCCGAAGTCTCGCGCAGCAAATATAGGCAGTGGAGATCCAGTTATATAGATGTACCGGTACTTCAAAACATTTTCAAGGGCTGTAACAGGATTGTATACTAGATCATTGTCGTCTGTGCGCTTAACGACCTTTTTAATAATTTCATCCGGTGAGTTCTAAAAGAGAAAATACGAACATATTATTATAACAAAGTTGTCTCTTTTACTTTGCTAATTTATTCTGATAAAGCTTCACATACATTCAGTGGTGAATATATTTAAAACACTAAACTTCTAGATGACTTCACCAATAAAATGCGACTAATATGTCATTCACCGTTATAACCTATTATAAAGCAATATCTTAATTCAATTATGTGTGATAATATATGGAAAATGATCTCAACAGCTAGAAATGGATATAATAATGAGAATCAGATACGGTAAAAGCATTTCAGAAACTATTGTTTCGCTAGAATTGCAATTGAAAATCACTTGGGTTTACTGGAAACATCAAATGAAAGTCAGGTATTCAGCCAAGTGCTGAATTCTAGTTACGTTCAGAAAAATAAGGCTGGGTACTCTACTGACGGCACTGTAGCAGGAAGTGGACGGAATTCGAGATCTGGGAGTAGTGGTTAACATTAGACTGAAGTTTAAAGGGCGTATTGCAAGTGTTGCAAAGACTGCTCATCGCAATGCAGCTATGAGAAGACTACTCTACTAACATGTAGAGATAAGAATAATAATATCAAAAATCAACTAAACACCGCCATTACAATAGTATAACTATAAGAAAATAATATACTTAATACTTGCTGAAATATTTTCCCAAATTCGCCAAAATGGAACAGTCAAAGGAACGATACAGAGGAAAATCAAATCGACACAAACATTAACAGTTTAAGTGGACTGAAATTCTATACATATTTAAATGTCATGGTTGCAGATAGAGTGGACTAGAGAGCTGTGGTAGCCTCAACGTAAGGCATATAATGATGATTGAATAGTATAAGCACGTAAACACAAGAAAGATATTTAATTAACCAAATATTTCGGTCTGGAAATAGCAGACCATCTTCAGTCGCACTACAAGAACAGTTTTAAAAAAATACAAGGTGGAATACTAACAATAGATCATTTAAAAATAGAACAAGCCGCGCGTGATGTTATATCACTAAGTACTAAACGGAATATTTTAAAGAAGATACATGACTGAAATAAAGATATTAATCAATAATATTAAATAACATACAATTAATATGAATTAATGGGTTATCCTGATCAGATCCCAGATTTTTGATATCGATATACAGTCATTCCGATTCAGGATAGGAAGATAGAGTAAGGCCTCTATGTTTTCTTTGAATAAACGTTCAAATTTATAACGGGATCTATGTAGGAAGCGATTTTTTAACCAAGGGATGTTGTGGTTAGTTTCAATCCCGTGCTGAGCCAATCCAGATTTTTCAGGTTTGTTGTGATGAATGGAGGATTGATGTTCTTGGATTCGTTTTTCAAGAGAACGAGTTTGTCGAAAATAGGAGAGATCACAGTTGCAGAGAATTTGATAAACTGCAGGAAGAGACATAGTTGAGCGTTTGTCTTTAGGAGAAGGAAAATGGGAAGATAATTTGTTAATAGGTGGATAGGTAGCTGTTAACTCATATTTCTTCAAAATTCTTGCGATAGGTTCTGAAATCCAAGAAGAAGTAGAAGGAACAGCCATGGGAAGTCCTCTCTCTCCTGATTTAGCCAACGTTTATTTAGAACATCTAGAAAAAGTCCTCTTCTCATCTATTTTCCCTCAACCATCCTTTCGGGTAAGATATATAGATGCCATCTTTACTGTTTGGCCGCACAACAAAGACTCCTTACCTTCTTTTTTAAACAGTATCAATTCCTTACATCATTGTGTGAAGTTTACCATGGAAATGGAAGAAAACAACCAGTTATCTTTTTTAGACATTCCCCTCATCCGGTCACCTTCAAATACTCTTACAACTACAGTTTACAGGAAGCCAACGTTCACAGGTCGTTATATTCTTAAAGAATCAGCCCATAATCCTTGTCAAAAAACAGGAATCATAAAATGTCTAATCAGAAGAGCCAAAACTAATTGTTCTACTTCTAATTTTCTACAGAAAGAACTTTCTACTATCCAACAACACATGAAACTCAATGGCTTTTCCGAAAGCAGTACTCAACATCTTCTCGATTCTTATAATCCACCACAAAACAACAAAGATTCAATACCTCGAGTTCTGATTCCATACATCTCCGGGATTTCAGAACCTATTGCAAGAATTCTGAAGAAATATGAGTTAATAGCTACATATTCACCTATTAACAAATTATCTTCCCATTTTCCTTCTCCTAAAGACAAACGCTCAACTATGTCTCTTCCTGCAGTTTATCAAATTCCCTGCAACTGTGATCTCTCCTACTTTGGAAAAACTGGACGTTCTCTTGAAAAAAGAATCTAAGAACATCAATCCTCTATTCATCACAACAAACCTGAAAAATCTGGATTGGCTCAGCACGGGATTGAAACTGACCACAGCATCCTTTGGTCAAAAACTCTCCTCTTACATAGATCCCGTTATAAATTTGAATGCTTATTCAAAAAAAGCGTAGAGGCCTTAATCCATCTTCCTATCCTGAATCAGAATGACTGTATATCTATATCAAATATCTGGGAAAGTCTAATCAGGATAACTCATCAATTGATATTAATTTTATGTTATTTAATATTATGAATTAATATCTTCATTTCAATCATGTCTCTGCTTAAAAATATTCCCTTTAATACTTAGTGATATAACATCATGCGGCATGTTCTATTTTTAAATGATGTATTGTTAGTATTCTACCTTGTATTTTTTTAAAACTGTTCTTGTAGTGCGATTGAAGATGGTCTGCTATTTCCAGACCGAAATATTGTTAATTAAATATCTTTCTTGTGTTTACGTGCTTATATTATTATTATTATTATTATTACGGGCAACTCCAGCGAGTCCTTAGACTCATCGAGGGAGGCCCCAAATCATCTTCATCACAACTATTCGACATTCATAGAGTATCTATCATTCCTTAAACTCATTCATTGTCACAGCATCCACCACAGACTCTGGCAGCCCATTCCATTCATTCACCACTCTAAAAGTAAAGAACCCAGCTCTAACACCCTTACTAACCACACTTTTGCCCAGTTTCCATGGATGTCCCCTAGTCCTCCCACAACCAGCACTGTTCTCAAAAATATCTTCTGAATTAATTTTACAGAAACCCTTCAGTAATTTGAATGTCTCAATCATATCTCCCTCCTCCGCCTATCAACCAATTTTTGCAACCCACAAATCCTCAACCTGTTCTCATAAGGTTCATTCCACAGACCTGCTATCATCTTAGTCACTCGCCTCTGGATCCTCTCAAACTCCTCCCCATCAAGGAGAAACCTATATGATCAAATCTGGGCACGGTAGTAGAGATAGGGTCTTATCAAGGCTCGATACAGAGGAACAGTAACCTGCTTGTCTCTGCTTGTCAACGTATTCTTCAGTAAACAAGTGATTTGATGAGCTGATTTGGCCACTTTTGCAATGTGCCCCCTAAACTTCAACTCCTTATCCACCAACACTCCTAAATCTCATGCCACATCAATTTCCTGGAGTACAGTTCCACTAATGGTTAGTAAACTGCTGCTAATCTTTTCACCCCAAAATGTATAACCTTACATTTTGCCACATTAAATTGACATCCATTCTCTTTAGCCCAGCCCTCCAATCTATCCAATTCATCTTGCAAAATTTTGACATCATCTGCATTCACTATTTCCCTACCCAACTTTGCATCATCCGCAAACAAATGAACTGTTCTTCTCGGATCCTTTCCTATATCATTAATGAACAAATTAAACAGCAGTGGTCCAAGAACAGATCCTTGTGGCACACCTCTAGTCACAAGCCGTCTTGTGGACTCTACTCTTGAACAAACCAATCTCTGATATCTCTCCGTCAACCACTCTCCCATCCATCTCACCAACCCTATATCCATCCCCATATGCTGCAAGGTACTGATTAGAATTCCATGTGGTATCCTGTCAAAGACCTTAGCAAGGTCCAGTAGAATAACTGTAAACCCACTACCCTTATCCAGTTCAGCCGTCACTGTGTTATAATACGTGAGCAGGTTACTGAGGCATGACCTACCCTTCACAAAACCATGCTGTCCCCGATACAGTATCCCATTTTCATCTATCCAATCTTGTATTTTCCTCTTGACTATTTTCTCCAAGATCTTGATAATGATTCCTGTTATGCTGATTGGCCGGTAATTTTCAACAGCAGCCTTGGAACCACTTTATGCAGCGGAACTATTTTCCCCTCTTTCCACCCCCTTGGGACTGACCCAGACCCGAGGCTCAAATTAAACAAAATGGTCAAGGGCACTGACAATTCTTTAGCCGCTTCACGTACGACACGAGCTGGTATACCTTCCGATCCCACAGATGTGTTGATATTGAGGTTCTGTAATAGACTAGTTACCTCTACTGCGTTCATCACAATTCCAGTATAAGCTGTTGGTTCTTCCATTCCTGCAATGTTACCACCTGGATGATATACTCTTGCAAAGTGCTCGCTCAGTAATTCAACTATGTCGACTGATTCGGTTACCTCCCTACCCTCAGCATTTTTTAAAAATCATTCTGCTATGAACATTTTTCCTTTTACTTGCAACATATTGAAAAAACTGTTTGAGATTCTCTGTAGCCTGCATGGCCAATTTTCTTTCGTAATCCGCTTTTGCTTTTCTTACCACCCTTGTTACCATCCTGGCCTGAGCTTTATACTGTCCTGCGCCTGCAGGTCACCTTTCTCCTTAAATTCCCTCCACAATTGTTTCTTTTTTTGGAGCTCAAGCTTAATAGTGTTATTCATTCATTTAACCCCTACTTGATATATTATTCGGACTCTTGGTATACAGTCAACCATTGCCTCCTACAAACACTTCTTAACCACCTCCCATGCACTATCAACATCCAGCCCTTGCAGTTTTACATGCCATGGCACTGAGCCAAGCACACCCCTAAGCGTGTCATACTTACCAGCCCGGTAATTCCATATGTACTCTGTCTTAATTGAAAATTCTACACCTTTAGCCACTTCCCAAGTCAAGACCCTATGATCACTCTCACCGATTGGTGGCAATGTGGTCATATTTGTTACAGCCAAATCCTCAGATCTAATTACTAGGTCAAGCACTCTCTGACCCCTAGTATTTTCCATTACATGCTGTTGCAGATGGTTATCCCTTAATAACCGCATAAAATCCAATTCCTTCCTCCCGTGTGTCCT
The DNA here is from genome assembly GCF_054136105.1 of Typopeltis vanoorti. Classification (NCBI taxonomy): domain Eukaryota; kingdom Metazoa; phylum Arthropoda; class Arachnida; order Uropygi; family Thelyphonidae; genus Typopeltis; species Typopeltis vanoorti. The sequence goes on along the minus strand of NC_143553.1, from coordinate 77,946,063 downwards.
CTCCTCACTCCAATCAATGCGACCATAGTTGAAATCTCCCATAATAATCACCCTCCTTCCACTCATTTCTTCTATTTGCTTGTGCATACAGTCACCACCATCTTTTCCATCACCTATAGCATAGCATGGTCTATAGCAGCACCCAATTGTATATTTAGTTCTGCTAGCCACACAATCTCACACCAAATGGCCTCAAATGTGCTCTTTTCTCTATCCTGCAATTCAACTTCTATTCTCCTTGGCTGCAGCTCATCAGCTATCATCAACAGTACTCCTTCCCCCAATTTTATTCTCCCTGTCATTCCTGAACACACTATACCCATCACATTCAACCCACTAACTATATCATCCACAGTCAGCCATGTTTCACTAATACCAATAACCTGCGGTCTGGAAGTGCCAACCATGGCCCAAAACTCTTCCTTCTTGTTCCTAATACTCCTGGCATTAGTGTACATGAATTGCAGAAGCCCATTAGTCCCATTCCTACTTTGATGCCTTATACTAACTATCCCATTCTGATTTGTTGTCTTTCGTACTCGCTTGGGCATATTATACTCATTCATACACTCAACTGCCTCCCTAAAGTCTGCATATATACTTCCCCCCCCCCTTAATAAATGTATTTTCCCTGAGTCTGTACATCCACTTCCACTTCATTCATCAACACTTTTTCAAGCCTCCGTACACCAAATCCATTCAAATGTAACCCATCCATCTTATATAAATCCTTTCACCCATCGAGTCTTTATGTCACAAGTATCCTTAAAACATCAAATATAATGATGATGATGATGATGAGAAAAAAATTCAGCAACGTAGCACTGGTTTTGTATGGAAAGACGTCATTGTTACAGTTTAAAAAATAAATAATAATGAATAAAAATAAATTAGTTAGAGCAGAGTCGAGTACCAGAATGATTTTATAAACAAATTTAATAATATTTAAATCTGCATCACAACAGAGTAAACCATTGAAACTTTAAAAATATTTATCGACATATACACTGCTTGGAAAGAAGTCATAGTGTGAGGAACAAACAGCCAACCCTACCTTAATGTGATGTAAGACCGTCTTTTGCTGTGATGACTGCAGCAATCCTACGGATAATACTTTCACAAGCGTACAATGACAGTTTGAACCATTCTTTATGTAATGAGTGATGTAATGAGATTCTGGACTGTTGTGGGGAAGGACGTCCCTTAATGTCACGAGACGCTCCAGTTCATTCCACAAATGTTTCACTATGGTTGAGATCAGGGCTATGTGAAGAACGGTCAAGTGTCGTGTCCACAAACCACTCAGTTACAACAGCAGCTTTATCACCCAGTGCATTGTCTTGGTGATAGAGACAATGGTCAGTTCCATAGAAGCATTGCATTATCCAGAATGTTCAGATAACTCTCAGAGTTCAATTCGTGGAACTAAAAACAGAGGTCGGAGGTCACACCAGGAAAAAGAGTACCATACCATAACACCCCCACCTCCGAGTTTCATAGTTGTCGTTACGCACCCCGGTAAGAAATGTTCACCGGGCATCCATTACACCTACATCTGTCCATCTTCTCGGAAGAAGGTGTAACGTGATTCGTCTCTACATAACACAACTTTCCAAGTTTCCACATCCCAATGCACACGCTTTGCACCACTGAAGACGATAACTACGCTGCATGTTGTTTCGGCTAATGTGGAGGTAGCATATTGCAGCCCTACCATGAAAATGGTAGGATTGCAATGTGCTCCATGTTGTGAGCCTCAGTTCTGAATGTTTTTGTGCGAATTCGTGTTCCAGTCGATGCCCTGAACGCAGCATTTAACGTGTTGGCCGACAAATGGCGGTTTTTATATCCTTCGTAACACTCTACATCCATGTTCGGTGAGTGTCGTGGGATGTCCAGTGTGGGTAGCACTTGCAATTGACTCACTGCAATTCCATCTTAGAATGGTTTTACAGACTGTTGATATAGTTTGACCCAATTTATCAACAATTTACTGAACAGATGGGCCTGCAACATGGCATCCTATTAAACGCCTGTTTCGAACTCCATCAATTCCATTCTCGCAGTCATTTCATATGGACACAGCTGCACTGACTTGGGAGCATCACATGCCTTCAAATTATACCGGATACAAACACGAGATTCGTTACATGGCACAATGGACCTTGCTCATGAGGGAGTTTTCCGTTAACTTCTTTCCAGGCAGTGTTCTTTATAGAATTTAGCTAGATAGATAGTTCCATATTAGACATTGTTTAAAATATCTTTATGTAAAAATTAGTGGACTCCTAAATCTATTATACTTCGTGTGGGTGAGTTGGTTGGGAGGGGGAAAGAAATTGTGAGCATATGCATTCCACACGTTGAAAAATTATTCCAGAATGATAAATACTTATATGATACGAGTATACTAAAATAGCAAAAAAAGTCTTACTTTAAATGCAAATAGATACGCATATCCTCGCCGAAAAATGAATTTCACATTTCCAGCATTCATTGCATTATCAAGATCTTCTAAGGTCTCAATGGGCTTTTCTTTGAGAGGAAGCATAAGAAAGGAGCGTATACTTCCGGTATAACTTTGGTTAATCACAAAAATTAAGATCAGCCAAATTCCTATTGCCATTTTTGTTATCTGATGTTTGAACATAAGTGGACTCATTCCTGTAAGAGAAAAGCAATATAAACAGCAAAATAATTCTTAAAAATACACTGGTGTCCAAAACCTAAGGACGAACAATATTACTAATGATTATAACCGCAAATTCAGACGAAGCAACTCGTGGGAATTTGTATAACTGACGATTTCCAGTAAAAATCTGGTACACATTCAAATTTTGAATCGCACGCAAAGGGGTTTCGTGGTAGCACTCAACAGGATAAAAGGAAAAAGGTTCAGCTAAGCGAATTGTGTTTGAAGAAACGTCTTTTAGGGAAGTAATAAAAGTTCCAAACTAACTTGGATGTATTGTAATGTTTCAAAGGCATAACTATATGATTTCACGCGGGGAAGAATTATTGAAAAGCTGGAAGAAGACCGCGGAATTACTGATATTGCCAGAGGCTTTGCAATATTGCATAGCGTTGTATCCAGGCTCTGGGCACCGTTCCAAACCAATGGAATGTGTTCCGAACGTTTGCTAAGAGGAGAGGTCGCCCTTGCTAAGAGGTTTCCCTCACTCTACCACAGAGCACGAAGACAGATTTTTGGTTAGACCAACAAAACGTAATCGACGCACCAAGTCAGGTCAGCTTGCAAATCGGCTGCTTTCAAGAACATGTACGCAGATATCTCGACAAACTGTGGTGACACATCTGCGACAAGTAGGCTCATACCCCCCCCCCCAATGGTATGTAGTCTACGTCCGTTTATCCACAGCTGATCGTAGAGCAGCTGTGGATAAACGGACGTAGTGGTGTTGTATCCATAAAAGTTGAGAAGACACTAATGTGCTAATGTATTCTTTACAGATGAGAATCGTTTTAGTCTTTCTTCCGATGCTAGACGACACCTCATCTCGCGTGAAAGCAGTATTACTTACCATTGCAGGAAAGTTTGGAAAGGGATAGATACAGGACTTTGTTATGGTCATGATGTGGGAGGCATTATGCTTAATAGATGCACTAAGATGCAAGTGCTGGAAAAAGGGGCTATGACTGCTGACGTTATTGCAACGAAGTTCGTCAACGGCATGTTCGATTCTTCCGTGACGCTGTAGGCGAAGAATTCCTTTTTATGGATGACAGTGCCACATCACACCGCACACTAGCAGTTTAGATATTTCTAGAAGCCGAGGATATTAATCGAATCGATTGATCAGAACGCTCCTCAGATCTCAACTCCATAGATCAGTTTCGGGCTCAACAGAGAGACGCACTGCTGCGCAAATTCCCCTCCAGAAATTGAACAATGTCTTATCCTTGGTATAAAGGCGGAGTGGACCAGTTTGCCTCAAGAACTCCTGAATCACTTGGTGTACCAAGTTATGAGAGCTACATCGCACTTCGGGATGGATATATCCATACCGAAATATCTCTCTGCATAGTTTTCTGTGACCTCTGAGTTTTCTTAACTACGTCCTTAGAAAAATTTTAACTTTTGTCAAAAACGTATAATGTAAATTATTTTGTTTTGTATAATATAATTACTTTTGAACAATATAATTTATTATTATACTGGGAGTAAATTTATGTCCACCTTTGTCTGCATTCATGAAAATGTATCCATATACATGTAAAAAATGTACTTAGCTTTTGCACACCAGTGTATAAACATATTATATTTGATATTACAATAACTGAACTGTAACGTGAGATTTTTAATTATATATCGTATCTCTACATGATACCATTTCCTACTGACAGGTTTTACTATTTATATTTGGACTATTTTCGCTTTTTGCGAAAACAGATCGAATGAAAACTACGTGAAGAAAAGTTCCAGAAATTGACTGGCATATAAGAATGTTTACATTGAAGAAGGCATGAAATTCTAGTTGGTTATTCACTGAATAGATAGAAATTATCTTCGGATGATCAATTGTGATATTCAAGCCAAAACGATTACATTTCGGTAATCTTTTTATTAAACATCAAAGTCTTTGAACACTATTAAAATTCAGATTGTAGCAAATTCACATAAGCATTGTTTTTTGATATCGCTAAACAAATTTTATAATATTACTATTTCTAGATTTTCATTGCAAAGTATAGATAATTCTTTTTATGGAATGTCTGTTTCCATCTTTTTTTATGAAAAGAATGTACCGATAGATCATAATGGTCGATTCGCGTGTTTGCAGTCGAATGTCGTTACTTAAAACTTTAATTAAAACTAAATGTGTCATTAACGTATGAGTTTTCGATTTAATCCATCAGCCGATTCAGAGCTAAGGATGGGTTAATTCTGAAATAGTGATATGAATGGGTTGATGGGTTAATTCGAAAACTCTGACTTAAAGATCAAGCACATTAAACTTTTTAAAATCACTTCGGGCCTCCAGTAAGCACGATGTATTACCACACTGGGCGATAAAAACCATTTACCTAACTCTATTTACGAGATTTTAATAAAATCTGGTAACCTTTTACACTTTCATTAAAACAACACCCGACTTACGCCCTGAGGCAACTGAGGAAACTCAGGAAACTGAGCAAAAGGAAATCCTTTCATTTGGAAGGACCCGACTTCATAACGCAGAAATAGATCATTTCAATAGCAAAAACAACCTCACAAAATTTATAATAAGCAGCTCCACTTGACCTCTTTTTATTTCCGATGTTGTTTACTGGAATAAGGCGAAACAAGTAAATTTTCAGGCGACTATATATCGTGTCTGATAACTGCATGCCAAATCAAACTTGCCGTCACTGTTTTGTCATGATAAAAACCCGAAACGAAAGCCTTTACAAAGATTTATGGCTTCCTAAATGAAATTACAAAGAAAGAACGACAACATAGGAGTTGTCGTTCTTCCTTTCGATCCTTATTCGACTAAGCAATGAAGGGTTTGTCCACCATCCATAAAGAGACGACAGCGGTCAGCCGAGTAATCATAAAAGTTAGATGCCGAAAACACTCTTAAAAACCTTTCAAAACGTTACTAATTTTCCGATATAACCGTTAATTCTGTTTTCATACCTTGTGATATAGCCGTTCCAAACAAGTTCCAAAACACGTATCCTAGCGAAAGTCGACTGCAAGACCTGTTCATGAAACACTCTGCGCGAATCAGCCATATTGCAATGCTTTGAAGTAGCAGTAACGCTATCAGTGATAGCCACATCTGAAACAAATTGCACGACAGTCACACAAACGAATATTCCCTGAAAGTGCAGACAAACACATAAAAATTAACAATTAAGGGAAAAAAAACTATATTTCTTTGTCACCCTTCTTTCTTTCATAGCTTTTATATTAGCCTCTCTAAGACATCGAAATGTGAATTTATGAAAGATGGAATAATTTCACTTTTTTCACGGTGTACTCACCAATAAAGATCCACACATATTTAAAAACATCATAACTTTAAGTTATGATGCCATTAATAAAATATACTTCTGTAATATAAATATATAATAAATAAATATATTATTTATTCATTATTAAAAAAAAAAAAAACAGCTAGCGCCTTTTTGTTCCCGTACAGGGAGTAGGCGAGGCCGTTTTAGCCGTATCTAACTTAATACATAATGTGCAAATATATAAATCATTACATATATTAAATAATATTAATTATATATATTAATATTATATATAAATAATATGTAATGTAAAATATATTTTTACATTAATAAAATATATTAATATTGATAGGCATTTATTCAAACAGCAATTCCGATTCTATGCAAGAATCTAAGAAAATCTGTCAGGTAGTGTCGTAAAATGTGGACTGTTCCAAGTAATGCCGGTTTTTGTAGATCATAATGGGGTCATCTTGCTGATATTTGATTCTTGTAAATAGTTGGAGAGATATTTTTTAAATTGCACTAAGTACACCGATAATCTTTGGGATGATTTTGGTGTGTTTAAGCCACACCCGGCTAACTTCGATTGCCCAATCTCCATATTTCGTAACTTTTATGTTCTATGTTCAATAATTGTGATGACAGGTCTATTATGTTTCAAAAGCCGATTGTATAGTATTCCCAATCCCTAATAGCAAAAGAATTTTTGCTGTTCGTTTTCCAATAGTGTCTCTATATTATGTGGCCACCAGTTATCAGAAGTAGGAAAACCACAGTTTTTTTTTAATTTATTTTTTTATACATGTCAATGAACTATTTTAGTTACTTATCATGGTAGTATTTGTAATTAGTTTCGGCTATCTTGGTGCTGACACCGATCAAATGTATTACAGTTTCATTTTTCTGATCTCATAGACTGCACTGACTGTTATTACTAACGTTCTCAATTTTTGCTGTCATTGCATTAGTTTGCACGCCTGTTCTACAGGGGCTAAAATAAATTCTTCTGTTTCTTTTTTTTTTAATCCATCCATATTGTAGCCATTATCATATCTTGGTTTGGTCCGCTTTTTCCTCGGTGTCTCGAAGAAATTGGCTGCGAAGGGGTTTGTTTTCCAGCGGACATATCGATTATTTTGCTGTTCGTTTTTGTAATCAACTTTATTTCGTATTGCTTTTAAAAGGCCTTCTTGTGAAATAACTTAGAGCACTTGCTCAGTGCTATTTTTCGATAATTCTTTCAACTAATTTCTACTTCTTCTTCTTCAGCAGTTTCTCATTTGCAACAGACCTCGTCCATTATTCTTATTGGTAGATACAACCGGTCAACATCACCTTGTGGATATAATGCATGATGTATGTGATGTTTGTCCGTCCAATTTTTCCAGATCTTCTTTTGTCCAATCTACTCTGAAAGCTGTGTATGGGATCACCGGTTCAATAATTCATATCCAACACTTCGTTGCTCGAATTGTGTTCAACCCATTAAGTTTTGTTCTCAGAATATTTCTGACTTGGTGTATTCTGCTGCTGTTTGCTTGCTGTTTAACATGTGAGTGAAGAATATCACTAGTTTTTAATATTCCTAGGTATTCATAGTGTTCTTTATCTGAAATTTCTTTCATATATCTCTCCTGGTTAAAACTAAAATTGTTAGTGTCATTAATTTTTCCTCGTTTAATAAATAAAATTGCGCATTTATCTAAACCAAATTCCATTTTGATGTCCTGACTGAAAATACGAACTGTGTTCAGTAAAGAGTCTATTTGCTGGCCCGATTTTCCATATATCTTCAAGTCATATGGAACATGATATACAACAGATGGGAAATTTTACTATTACGTTTAGGAATTTCATATCCAAGTTTTGTTTTCTTCAGAACGATAGGAAAATATATCAAAGAAATGTTGAAGAGTAATGGTGACACCTTGGAAAATTCCACGTTTAATGCTAATATCTCCAAATCGTTCATTATTGATTATTAAAGTTGTTTTTCATGATTTTGTAGCAGCAGCCAGAAACGAACAAATATTTGTAGTGATATTAGGATCCAGGAGTGTGGGAAGGAATTGAATGCTTTCTTATAGTTTATCCAGTCCATGTTTAAGTTAGTTTTTCTTCTCTTTGAATTTTTGAGAACCATTTTATTAATAAGGATCTGGTCTTTTGTTCCTCTGAATTTTTGAAAATTGTCTTTTTATCCAATCGGATAAATCTGATTATCTGATAAGTAGTGATATATGGAATTCGCTATGATTGCAGCGAAGTGCTTAAGCATAGTTGGTAGGCAAGTTATTGGACAATAGTCAGGTGGATCTGTACCCGTTTCCGTTTATCTTTCGTGAAGAAAAAAAGTACGCCCAGATATCATCCAGTCTTTTACTGAGCCTGACTGCAATAAATAAATAAATTGTTTTGTCCATCAGCCATGTAGACTGGTTATATGTTTTAACTCCGTGTAATTCGTCTTCAATTGGTGTTCTCCTGTTTTTTATCTTTATTATTTTATTTTCTAACTTGTGCACTGACATTTCTTCAGCATTAACGATATTTTGCATTTGTTTTTATTTAATTTCTACTTCATTATTCCACCATGTTTACATTACGTTTAATAGGATTGTTCCAGATTGATTTCCAAATTCAATTGTCATTATTGTTATTGACTGAACTAATAAAAGTAAGTAAAATAACAGAAAAGCTAATAATACCAATACATTCAATGAACATAGCAGAAACTCACATTAACAGAAAACGGATGTAGTAAATTGAAAACGTCAGTTATTTTCTTTGGTGTTGCGCTGATGAAAACCACTTCGTTATGCCTGAAAGGGAAGTTGTAATTCATGCTGAAATAAAAGTCTGAGAACAATCCAAAATCACCTGCCACGAGATCGACCTCCTATTAAAAGAATAATGATATTAATTGAGAAATATAGTATCAGAGATAATCGTGACTTCAAATTTATATTTTAATTATTTTAGGCCTGTCGAAACTTTTCTAGAACAGATATTTTGAAATATGGATGAATATAGCTTACTCACTTCATTTATCAGCATGGCCAATTGATGACGGAAATAATAACCTGGTTCAACAAATATAACCCGTTTTAGATTTTCAGGAATCAATGTATAGCTAAAAATAAAATGATGTTTGAATTAGTGTCATTATTTTTAATCTTCAAGTGTTCTCTTACTTTCTTACTCATAATACAATTACATAACTTAGTAGGATTGGAAAGGGAGGGAAATTTTCATTTTTCTGTCAGTATATTCAGAGGGATAGTTCCAGTAAAACGATCACAGTAAATTTATATATCTGGAAAATCCCCAACTCTATATATCCCCAACTCGTTCCCTGGGTATCTCCGGACTCTGGAGATACCCAGGGAACGAGTTGAGGTTATTATCCACAAAAATCTGGACATGCAGAAACTCTCAGTATAGTGGGTCCTCAAATGTTTGAATGCCGACCAAAAGAGAAAACGTATGCTGTAATCTTAAATTGAATTTTGGTCATTTTTAAGAAATCAGGTGCATATTTTTGGCTCGTATTCTGTCTCTTGATGAAACATGGCTTCGTCACTATGACCCAGAGAACATACAATGGTCAATGGAGTGAAGACACCAAGGTTCTCCGCGGCCAAAGACATTTCAAACCAAAAATTCAGCAGGAAAGGTTCTTTCCTTTGTGTTTTGGGATATGGATGGGATAATTCGTACCAAGTGCCTCCAAAAAAGGTGAAACAGTTACAACAGCTCTGAAGGAATTGAAGGAGATACTGAAGGATGAGATTCAGCAGAGTAAACTGAGCAGAGGCGTGTTGCTTTTGCCGGACAATGCACCTGCTTATGAAACCCATCAGACAGTACACAACTTGGGCTTTCAATGTCTGCCTCACCCATCATATTCGCCAGAACTGGTTCCCCACCTGACGATTTCCAGTTCTCAAAATTTAAAGAAACACTTGAAAGGAACAAAATTTACCACAGATGATGAAGTCATATCTGCAGCTTAGGGCAGGTTTTGGCAAAAATGGAAAGACTTTTTTCTCAAAGGATTCCAAATGGCAGCATCGTTGTGATAAATGTGTAACACTTCGTGGGGAATATGCAGTAACTTACTAATGAGTAAGTTACGAGGTTCTACCTCAATTCCTCCAAGGTGATTATCACAAATATTCAGCACATCGTAAGATTTAAAAGTTTGGGAGGCACAGATGAGAAGCGGAATATAGGATGGTGGGGAGATATCTTAGAGGATGTAGAGGAGGTGAGGGATCTGTGATGTTGGTGGATAAGGACCTGAAATGTTGAAGATATTTTGCTAAAATTGTGAGGACAGCACTATGCATTGTCAGTGATGCCGCGAACACTAAAATGTAGGCATAAAGATGTAATCACACCATTGTATAAAGCTTTATTAAGACCGCATATGGATTACTGTGCCAAGATTTCGTTACTTGGTTTTCAAATAGATGAAGATATGTTGTAAAAGTTTCAAGGACGATTGACTAAGGTGGTCTCTAATCGCTGGGATGTTGAGCATGAAGACAGATTGAGGGATTGCCATTGTAGAGTCTTGTGAATAGAATGACGGGAGGGAAACGTCATCGAGACATACAATAAGTTATTAAGGGGTATTTATCGGATTAACGAGTATCAGATTTTTCATAGAATGGGTGGAGACAGGAGAGAACAATAGGCCATCCCTGGACGCTGTATAAAAAGGACGTGAGCAAATGGGAAAGAACTGTTTTTTTTGTGTGGGGGGTTCAGAGTGGTTGGAATGCGTTGCCTGCAAGTGTAATGGGTGCGAAGACGGTGAATACATTCAAGCCACTGTATGATGAGCTGTGTGTGATGGAGGGCCTCCCAATATCAGTTGTTGACTGCAGGGAGGTCTGCGACTGTAGATCTCCCTGCAGTCAACAACTGATATTAGGAGGTCACAGATCACCGCCGCATAGCGAATTTCATTATAGTGAATCACTGACGGTTTCATCACTTGCAGAATGCATGTAATGGCCAAAGGTACGCAAAAGAAATATTTAGAATAATTTTCGGAAACGGAAAAATTATTCTGAATCACATGGCTTAAAGGAAGACGCCGACCTGTTCAGTCATGTTTCATTCAATTGTAAAAAGTTGTTCTTTTTCTTTTAGGATGTATAAGAAGATATAAAATTAGCTGATCTTTGTTCTGGATGGTCATCAGAACTTTCCACCCTTCCCTCGTATAAATGGGTGCTGGTTATAATTGAAAAGCGTCGTATAAGGGGATCGTCGAAAAGCGAACATCATAAGACTGGTATTATTGTAATAATATTAACTTGAAGCATTATTGGCCGCAAGGTACTAGCCTCGGTGCCTAACAAATGCTTCTTGCGTTATTGTTAAATTAAGACATAATAACCAACTCTTTTTGGTTGCGTCAGTTTAAAAAAAAAACTAAAAATAATAAAGAAGATGTAACAAATAACATTTTCTGCATAATGTCTTTCTCACAACAAACAAAAGAAGTTAGTTGTTAGAAGATTCCCAAAGCAGGGAGAAATATTTATCAGAACAAATTATAAACCAAAAAGATAGTTTAACTTGCTGCATTTAATCTGCTTCTAATGGATTTTCCTGAACTGTGTATAACGTACATCCTTTCAATCAAATAGAAAATTCTAAATCCCTTAATCATTCAAAACATATAAAATTTAAAAAAAATTAATTTTTGTACTGTTTCAGAAAAAAAAAAAGAAATAACATTTAAAAAATGCATTCCAAAATTTAAAAGAAGGCAATGCAATTCAAAATGGTCACAATTAAAATAGTCTCTCTATCTCTCTCTTTGTGTGTGTGTGTGTGTGTGTGTGTGTGTGTGTGTGTGTGTGTGTGTGTGTGTGTGTGTGTGTGTGTGTGTGTGTGTGTGTGTGTGTGTGTGTGTGTGTGTGTGTGTGTGTGTGTGTGTGTGTGTGTGTGTGTGTAGTAAGCAGATGATAATGCTCACTCTGCTAGGTTCTAGAGTTAGAGGAAAAAATTTCGTAAGAGAAAATTCCAGATAATTTTAATGATAACTAAAATGATAAATTATGGTAAATGAATCACAGGAGTACTAGCAGTTGTTACGTTAGAGCAGGGATGGCCAACCTATGGCGCATTGCATGATTAAGTGGCGCACTGAACCCCAGAGAAAAATTTCAAAAAAATTTGTATATGATTTATATATATATATACAGGGTGTTCGGGATAAATTTGACAGTTTCGTAAGGAAAAAGAAAATCTTCTTTGTATCTATTAAATTTAATGAATTGACAAAACAACATTACAGGCAGAGTTAATTACAATACTATCAACAAGATTTACTCAAAATAACCACCATTAGCATCGATCACAGCTTCAATTCTGCTTCGGAACCTCGAACAAGCTGATGCTACAGTCTCCCTGGGAAGGGCCGCAAAAACTGTTTTAATTTTATCCATTAACTGGGCTTTTGTATTACTGGAAGTGCGATTGGTGTCTTTTTCAACTGCGCCCCATACAAAATAATCCATGGGGTTAAGGTCTGGGGAGTTTGGAGGCCAAACATTTGGACTGGTGAAGTCGTAGAAATTTTCAGACAACCATTTTTGACTTTTCCCAGAGGAGTGGCAAGGGGCCGAATCCTGCTGCCATACATACGGCCTACCATTGGCTACCCTTGTTATCCAGGGCTTGACTACAGTTAGCAACTCCACGAACAAAGCCCGAATTCCAATGCCAGGGTTCTTCAACACCTGTTCCTGCAGATTTGCGAGGAATTCTGCTGTACGAACGCAATCAGATCGTCTGCTAGGGATCTTTCTTCTTGCTTCATCCTCGTAGTCACCATTGCAAGTCTCTAGTTCATGCCTGATTGTTTTTACTGTATTCAGGGAGCATTGGGCAGCAGTCGTAATATCCTTATTTTGATGGCGGGCACGAATCATCATGATACAAGTTATTCTCTTCCATGATTCAGGTGGGTTCCAGCTATCCATCCTTTCTGACATCTTGTATATGAATGAAGAAGGGTCCAAACTTTTAAATGAAGAGAAGTGTGTGTTAATACATGTAACTTACGGAAAAATATAATTAATTATAAATATGTCAAATTTATCCCGAACACCCTGTATATATATATATATATATATATATACACACACATACAATTAACTTACCACTGAATTCTAGAGTGCGCACTTATTATACTTTTTTGATCTTGAAGCAACAGGCACGGGCAAATGCTGACATGCGTCACCAGTTACTCAATCAGTTTACAGCTGACTCTCGTGTCATAAACATTCGATGAACTTCTGATTCGATGTGAGTGAACAATTCTGTATTTTCGAACCTATATGTTTTTACTAACAGTTTTTTAAGTTTAAGATAAGATTTCTGTTTTATGAAGGCTTACTATAGTTATGTAAATTTAAAAATAAATGTTTTAATTTTGAACGCGTATGTCAAGTTCTTGCCCGCTCCCCTAATTTGCTAATTACTGACACCTGTAATTACTCGGTATTTTTATGTGTGTGTTTTTATGTTTTTTTCATACAATATCATTCCTTTTTATTTAGGTATAGTAGGTTTCTTCCTAAAATTTAACTGATCATCGGCAACGCTTTCGTATTATGAGGATCTTTGGGTTGTGTGCGTGATTGCCAGCTGATCGACTGTTTTATGGCAGGAAACGATCTCGTATTTAATTGGACATAATATATTACAAGAGAGAGACGAAAACTCTCTATGAAAAAAAAATATATAATTAAATGATTTTTAAACTTATAGAACTGTATTAGGCCTTCATGAAAACAGGAATCTTATCTTAAACTTGTAGAACTGTTTTTAAATGTTCATAATATTTAAAACGATAAAATAATTTAAATAAATTATTTAATAATAAGCTTTACTTTTTGAAATAATTTTTTTACAGTCAGTTATCCATTACTTTGCAAATGAAAATGATCAGAAGAAAAGCAGAAGGTGATAGCAAGCGCCAGTTTAATGAACTGTGGGAAAATGAGTTCTTATTTATTGCGGGTCCTTCAGGAAAACCGTTGTGCATTGTCTGTGAAAGCACTCTCTCAGATAATAGAAGACATGATCTTAATCATGTCTTCTATTATCTGAGTTAGAATTAGAAGAAAAGCTGAAGTTAGTTCCTGGGTCTGAGTTGCGGAAATGGTTAAGAAAAAGGAAGAAATAAAAAAGAGACAAAATATATTTGTGAAACAAAGTTGTGAAAGTGTGGCAATGCTGGAGGCGTCTTATGAAATTGCCTTTGTGTTGGCTAAAAAACACAAGCCTTTCTCTGATGGAGAGGAAGTTTTTAAGCCCTGTCTCGAAAAATTTGCAAAATGTCTTGGAGATAAGAATGTTGAAAGAAAAGTAAACCAAATTGCTCTCTTCAAGCATACATGATGTTACTGAGCAATTTAAAGACCATGTTCATGTTAGTTCTGTCTTTTCTTCAGCCTTGGACGAATCCACTAACATATGTGATGTAGCCTAATTAAGCATTTTTATAAGACGAATTGATGGTAATTTTAACATCTTTGAAGAACTTATCGGTCTTGAGTCACTTCATGGAAAAATCAGAGGGTCAGACATATTTCACAAAGTAAAGTCATGTCCAGAAATTCAACAACTAGATTCTAATAAGCTCATCAGTGTTTGCACTGATGGAGCACCGTCAATGATAAGTAGAGTTTCTTGGACTGTAACTTTACTTGAAAGGTTTTTAGGTCGTTCTCTACTAACGTATCATTGTATTATACATTTCTGTGTGGAAAAACTCTAAATTTGAAGCATGTTATGATGCCAGGTGTAAAGTGTGTGAATAAAATTAGAGCAAAGGGTTAAACAGAAGAGAATTCAGGGAATATTGTGAAGTGCTAGATATGGAGTATGGTGATCTCATCCTTCATTATGAGGTGCGCTGGCTTTCTAAAGGACAAGTTCTCAGTAGATTTTGGAAGCTGAAAGAAAGTGTTCGTAATTTTTTGGAAGAGAAGGATGAGCTGCATGAGGAAAAATGCCCTGTTGTGTGATGAGAAATGGCTATTTGATTTAACATTTTTAGTTGATGTTACCAGCTACCTCAATTATCTAAATTTGAAACTGCAAGGCAAGAACAAATTGTTTCCTAGCTTAGTAAATGACATCAGTGCATTCAAAATGAAATTAAAACTATCCATCCCAGTTAGAAAACGGGGATTTAAGTCCCTTTCCACATTTAAAAGAACATCGTAAAGATAAATTTTACGACAAAAAAAATCTTTAAACAATCACATATGAGGCTAACAAAACGTAGTCTATTTTAAAAACTTACTTGCATCTCAATGCCTGTGATATGTACTCGAGGCGTTTCTTCTCTTCGTGTTTTATTTTGTTCGGGGAGATGTTGACGATCATCTCCTTATAAAAAATAATACATTGTTATTATATAATTATTTTTGTTTTTGAGGGATTTTGAAAGTCTTTAAAAACATGATTAAACACACTTTGTGAGTTTCGATTGCTACAAATTTAACTAGTTAAATAAAATTAGCATTACTTATGCCAGTGTTTCTCAAACTTCAGATATCCGCGTACCCCTTCTTAAATTTTTATTATTATCAAGTAACCCCTAATTAATTAATTAAAAAAAATTAATTAATTAAATATAAATAAATAAATTAATTAAAAATAAGTAATTTAATTAATTTAAAATATTAATTAAACTTAAATATCTATTTTATTCGAATTTATATGTTCATGTAAACAAATAATATGATTTATTTTTAAATTTTGGTTCTCTAGAGATGTCAGACGACACACTCCTATCAATTTCATTTGATCCAGATGCAATATCAACGTTTTCTTGTTGCTTACAGCTACTTGTATTTGCTATTGCTCTCTTTGGAGGTTTTATAAATCCGATCTTTAACCAATGATCCATACATAAGAATTTGAAAGCTAAAATAAAATACTGTATTTACTCGAATATAACTCTAACTTTTTTCACAAAATTAAAGCTAAAAAATCGTTGCGAGATACGTGAGGGAATTTTCGGAAACTAAAATTTTCAGAAAAAAACTGAAAATGGTGCAACTTACCAAGAAGCTCCTATTCGCTATCACTACTTTTGACACCGAGAACAGTTTCTTTGTGTGCATCGTCAAAGTCATCTACCCAAATAGCGTCATCTTCTTTCCCATTATTTCAAGCAAAAATTACCAGTCATTTCCAAGACTTGAGATACGTAGAGCAGCGAAGAACTGCATATGATTGGTGCGGTATTAACAAAAGATCACGCGAACCAAAGACAAATTAGTATTTCAACAGTTGAGTTAAAATGCTAATTCCCTTCAACCGAATTCCATAATATCTGAAACACATTCACTATATATTTCTTAGTTTTAATACGTTAACGACGAGGCTGGTATCAAGCAAAACCATATGTTCCACGGGCAACATATGGTTTTGCTTGGTCTATACAGCAATTTCTGTTGGAGAGGGGATGCGATTCATTAGTTACTGCGGTTTTATCCTGGTTGTCTCTAATTGTACTGTTTGTTGAAATACATAATGACTCCTTTAATTATGCATAGCCGAAAATTGCCACATACCCCCTAACGACCTTTCGCGTACTCCCGGGGGTATGCTTACCACACTTTGAGAAACACTGACTTATGCAATCGGACTCCATATAACTTAAGTTTTCCTAAAAGCTCGATTATATAAAAAAATTTCAACAACGTTATTCCGTGTTCTTATACCCCGCACAAATCATTTTGCATATCAGGTATATGTATGCGATATGCTAAATAGCATCATCACTATTTTTAAGAATATTTACTTCATTTTTAAGCTAATTGTTGAACGGAAGCTTACTGTATTGTCGGGAAATGTGAAAGTGAGATTTTGGATCTTTTTACATTTTTTACGTATCATGTTCTTCGTCAGCTTTAGAAGGAATTTTTCTGAGTTGCTTTTCATACGAAATATTCGCTGAAAGTTGGCACCTGCTGATATTCTCTCCCATCGTTGCACCACAAAGGAGGTCTCCTGGAATTACAAAACTACAGTTTGAATGAAATCAAGAATAATTACTATTAATGAAAATTATTAAAACATAATAAAAAGAGAAATAGCAACACATAAGAAGTAATAATTTCTTATAATAATTCAGCACTAGCTGCTGAAGAATGCAGTTTAATTGATGTCTTTTTAATTTTACATAATTTACAGCTCTTTCAAGAAAAAAAGGAGACAAAGATTAAGTAGTACACACCATAAACCCTCGTCGAGTGTTGTAGAAAACACTTAAAATGAAACTCATGATCATCCATCACAAAAATTGTTATTCTTCAGAAAATATCCTAGAACGACAACATTGGCATTTTTTTTTTGATAAAAATTCTCGCATTTCTGGAATAAATGCTATACTGTTGCAAAGTTTATACACAAAATAATAGATAGTCACATCGGAAAAACTACGCAACTTTCAGGAATATTCAGATTTCACCCTTTCATTGCATCATCCTTCCAAGAGAAAGTACAATGCACTAGGAAGGATAATAGAATATAATTGTTCCCAGTGATCATATGATTGGTAGTTTAGTCGGTATGGATCGGACAAACCAGCCAGTGGAACACTCGCAATTTACAGACAAAAAAAAAAAAAAAAACCTCATGATTAGCCAGTCACCTCATCCTAGAGTTAGGTAATGAAATCCAAGGATACTTGAAGGTTATAGGAACTTAAGTGCCTTTTGGAGTTATGATGGTGTTGATGATAAATTATTCAATTACGAAAATAGAACTGTATAATTCTATTTGCGTAAATTGAATTGGACAAGATATGAATTCGGTTCATCTCTTGTTCATGACCGTTCTCAAAGTTATAATGCAATACTTCAACAGGTGGATGCCTGAAGTGTTATATGAAACAAAAGGAACGTTCTCTCCAGACTATTAAGCCTCTGTCAATCTAGAATAGATTTTCCCTATGCTGAATCATCCACATCGTACAAATAGTTGCAGGAATTGCCTTCACTGATGGAAGAACTCATGAAAAGATAAGCAGATGGAAAGTTTCTAAATTTTCTCTCTGTAAATCACTCATATTTTTGACTAGCTATTTGTATTCTTGAAATGATGCTCAGTAGAAGCAAATAGACGACTCCCACTCGGTAGTGAAATTCTTGTAAGGGATTAATTGTTCTCCATTACCTGCTTATAATCCAAGGGGGCCCAAATGGTTCTTGAATTGTATAATGTACACTAAAAAGATGAAAATCAAAAACTACTTGGCGGAAAAAATTGAAGGAAAGAATGTCAGCTTATTAAATCAGATAGTGATCTTCTTAGGTGTATTTCGCAAAATATGTAATTGGATGGTTTTCATAAAATGTACAACGAGATGATTTGACCAACAAGCATAACTTAATAAATTTTCGCAAAACATGTAAGCACATATTCGTTCAACACTTAAGATATATTTACTCACATTAAGTTTCAATGATCTATCGTCTTCAACTGTTGCTATAGTAATATCCCAAACGTCTCGTTGTACATCATTCACAAGCTTCCATATTTCTTCTTCTGTTGTCGAATCAATAAACACAAACCACTTCAGTGGTGCTTTTGACATCCCTTTAACAGTAACCTAGAATTAAATTGTGAGACTTAAAATCTTTATTATCTGCAATACATATTCTATATTATGATTTCTTCTTAAGGTCTTCTTTATATCAGTACTCAACCATCAAAAGAACTAAAGAGTACATAAAATTAATAAATATAGAAAAATCCTTAGCTCAGTCACTGTACTACAGGGTGTCCCAAAATTCACGCAAGATTTAAATTTAGCGCCATTTGTGCGGTAAAGTCTTGCCAACGAGAAAAAAAAAAGACAGCATGACAGCTGACAGTTCAGGGTTATTAAAAATGGAGCGCTACACGAAAGAACAACGCATTTTCATTGTTGAGCAATATTTTAAAAATAGTGGAGGTTTGGCAGCTACAGTTCACAATTTTCGTACAAAATATGGTCGGAATAGTGATTTAACTTCATAAACTGTGAAAAGATTAATTAAAAAATTCAAGGAAACTGGATCAGTTAGTGATCTTATACACTTTGGCCGTACTTCGACAAGTCGTTCAACAGAAAACATCGAGGCAGTTCGTGAGAGTGTTGCTGAGAGTCCAGGAACATCAATTCGGCACCGTGGTCTTGAATTGGGCATTTCGAGAAGCTCTCTACAGCATATTCTCACGAAAGATTTGCATCTTTATACTTACAAAGTTCAATTGACTCAAGAACCGAAGCCTACTGACCACACACAGCGAAGAGAGTTCGTTGAATGGATTATGGATCAACAACAAGTGGATGCTTATTTTTCGAACGAAATCATCTTCAGTGATGAGGCTCATTTTCATCTTGGTGGTTTCGTTAATTGACAAAATTGTCGCATTAGAGGTTCAGAAAATCCACGAGTGATTGTTGAGAAACAAATGCATCCACAACGTGTCACTGTTGGATGCGGAATTTGGGCTGGAGGCATCATCGGTCAATTCTTCTTCGAAAATGCGGCTGGTAAGGCAATAACAGTTAACGGTGCTCGCTATCGCGACATGATAATCCAGTTTTTTGTGCCTAAATTGCAAGAAATGGATGTGGACGACATGTGGTTTCAACAAAATGGTGCCACATGCCATACAGCCCGAGAAACAATTCAATTACTGCATGAGTCATTTCCTGGTCGTGTAATTTCCCGTTTTGGTGATCAGAATTGGCAGCCCAGATCATGTGACTTAACGCCGTTGGACTTTTTTCTTTGGGGGTTTTTTGAAGTCTAAGGTGTATGCCAACAAGTCCACGACCACCCACGCCTCGAAGGAGGAAATTGAGGAAACTGTATCAACGAAATTCAGCCACATTTGTGCAAAACGGTCATGGAAAATTTCGACAAAAGAGTGCGTATGTGCCAGCCAAGCCGTGGAAGCCATTTACCCGATATGCTATTCCATGCATAACCCTATACTTTATGAATCAATAAGAAATTACAATTTTTAATTAAAATCCTGTGTTTTCTATCAAAATTACTTCTTGCGTGAATTTTGGGACACCCTGTAATATGCTATATGTTTGCACATTTCCTGAACTAAAATCACTTAAAACGTTAAATAAATAAAAATTATTTCAGTTATTACAAGTAAAATAAGTAATAGTCCTGCCAATCATTGGCCACATTAGTAGCTGATGTTTTTCTCCTTGTCACTAGAAATCCATCGTAGAAAAAACAAGGTGAAAAATAACAAAATAGCAGGATATTTAATTACAACCAGCCACGATCGATCATTTGTAATCGATATATACGAACTTTCTACAGTAATAATGTCGTATACATTAAACTGAAATAGTTTGTATCATTTAAAAATAATTTATTTCATTAGAAAAGTTTCAACAATGTGAGTCCAAAGATTTCCTTCGATATGCACAATATTTTCATTTAACTGTTTTCCATGTTCATAATACTCAATATGTTCTAGAAAAGTTTGATTAGTTTTAGGTGATTTGTAACACGAAAGGCCCTGGCGTAGTACATTTAGAACTAGATAAACAGCAGTGGAAAACGAATGGAAGCGTACCATCCTCGCCATTCCATGAAGGTTAATCAAACAGCAGAATGAGAGAATTGAATGCTAAATGGAAAATAGAAAATTACTTCCCATAAGACGAGACAGGAGCCAAACAGTATTATGATTTGTTATCAGAGTTGTGACAACATCAAGAAGCCCTTTTTCGTAAAATAATAGGAAACTATCATTACGCAAAGTTCTCGATTGGGCGTCAAACTTCGAAACAACACTTGCATAGATATTGGAAAACTCTTTCGTCATTCAAATGATTAAAGCGGAATAGAATAAATGTTAGAGAGGTCTTTGAGTGGCACCATAATACATGCAAAAGTAAATAATAGATAGTTTTGAAAACAGTTCAAATCAATAAAATAGAAAATGTTCAATGTTGAATAGCGTAAATTTCTTCTTAGCCGACAATTTTAATTAAAATTTCTCTAAACTCAAACCTTATTATACAAGTACAGTGATCAAGGGAAGAAATTAACCTTGATTTTATTAGATCTTGCTGGCTACCACAGTTGATTAGATGCTAGGTATCAATTAAATTATCCGAGCGTCAACATCTACTCTTTACGAGGAAAAGCTTGTCCGCAGAGCTTCCAAGAATTTTTTAAAATTATAATTTAGCTGAGCTTCCATTGCTCCCTCGACAGTCATGACGCTCTTAAGTTGGACAAATCTTAATCCGAATCCCCTATGAAGAGAAGATATTTTATGATATTTTTCGAAGTGAAGTTATGTTAACCACTCTGAGACACATAGACCCTTCGGATAAATCGGTTTTATTTCATAAGACTGACAAACCAGCCAAGGGATACACATCTTTGAACGAT
Organism: Typopeltis vanoorti; assembly: GCF_054136105.1. Taxonomy (NCBI): domain Eukaryota; kingdom Metazoa; phylum Arthropoda; class Arachnida; order Uropygi; family Thelyphonidae; genus Typopeltis; species Typopeltis vanoorti. The sequence goes on along the minus strand of NC_143553.1, from coordinate 77,924,623 downwards.
ACAGCAGAATTACGGAATAATAAATAGTTCAAAGATTTTCAGTTTTTGTTGGAAAAAAGTGCATAAAATCGGAAAAGTTTTTAAAAAGTCGTGTCATAGAATATAATGCAGTGATGTCTTACTTTAAGAATAATTCTCGTCGCTTCATAACAATTCGTTACAATCAGTAGAATGTTCAGCACTTCAGCGCTCGATACGTAAGATCTAAGATAGTCAGTCTTAAGCATGGCATTCTGAAGATCTTCAGGATAAGTAAAAATTGAAGTGCGGATCTTGTTCTGGTGAAACATAGAAGAATAAAATTGCACCTCCTCATCAGCTAGAAAGATGAAAGAATTATTTTAGAAAATTGTTTTAATAAGTATTATTTCTGGAAAAATTTTCATTTTACTACTCTAAATAAATATTAATTTTATGGCTATTTTTGCCTAATTTTTCTTAGAAGTACCCTCCTTTATAATATAATTGGCTTTGTACTAAAATTTTAGCATTACTGCCTGGTAGCGCCTTATTTGTTTTAAAGACAGATACATGAAGAATACACAGTATATGGAAGAATAATTTTGGGAAGTTATGACATTTTAAGAAAGGGGTACTTCTAAACATAAATAGGCAAAAAAGGCCATAAAAATTAATAATTGTTTATCCCTTTAACTGCTGATTTTATATTCTACTGACATTGTCCCATGTGCTGAATAAATTTTGCAAAAAATATTTATAAATATAATCAATTAAAATTCTTAAAAGTAAGAAGTCCGGACAGCATCATACATTCTTGATGTACACTTGTTCACTCCAGAAATGGCAATAATAGTGTTTTATAAAATTTGCATAATCTGCAAGGGGGGGGTTGTCCACTTGAGGGCGCCATTTTTTTCGGCGTTCGAGTTAACTCGACCGTAGCAGTTAAAGGGTTAATAAACTAAGTAAATTCTTTTATTGTAATTTTCTTTAACTTCAAGTTAATGTGACATAAGTAACTTTAGACAATGTTAAAGTGTAAGATAATGTTAAACTTACACCTGTTTCCACCATCCAGAATAACGACGTCTCCTTTTACAAACGATGCCCAGTTATTTTTCAGAACTTCATTCATTTTTATAGAGAGATATCGATTGGGAAAATTTTCTCGCCATATTTCTTTTAATTCTATACAGATTTTAAAAAAATGTGGAAATCATTTAAAATCATGCAGTAAATTCACTGATATTATTAAATTTTAAGGTCAAAATTGAATAGGTTTATACTTCGCTGGACTCTAATAAAACTGAAAGTTGAATTAAGAGTATTAGATAACTGAATGATTTGAAATCCAAATACTCACCGAATGCTGTAATGTTCACTTCTTTCAGTGCGACCACGAAACATTGAATGTACACATATGCATGTGTTCTCAGAATCATTGCTGAAAAGAGAAAAATTAAAATTAAACCGAGGAAGATAACCAACAATGAATGACCAATATTCTAAGAATGATTGCTCAGAATCGAGTGTTCTCAAATTCATTGTTCATTGTTCAGAAGCATTACTGTGATAATTTTTAACTCACTTTTTATTCTGGCTTCTGTTCGTTCGTTTAATTTTTGCTGTTTAATCCGATCATTAAAAAAAATCGAATCTGTCACTGGTGTTGAGGTTATAACGCTAAGAATACAGTGCACTGTTGGTTGTACAGAAACTTTTATATGCCATAACTACCATATTTTTTTCTTACGAATATTTATTCAAACATGAGCTGAAAACATCTTAAATAAATACATAAAATAAAACAAATAAATAAATCTTCCGTAGCAGTAATATAGTATAGGTTTGCAATCTGTCATAGGTGAGTGTCACAAAAATATTAAATGAATAATTAGGCAATTAATAATAGCAATACTTATTGTGTCACGGAACTCATCACTATCCAGCAAAAGGCTAAAGTTGATCTAATATTAAAACTTCATTTATATTCATTATTCAGAATATTAATATTTAGCCTGAGGGGAAAGTGTAAAGAGAGTAAACGATAGCTTACTCTAAAATCAAAAATTGGCTATCATAAATAACACAAAATATTATAAAGGATGAAATAAATTAAAACTGACTTACTTTCTACATTAATCTACATCGCTACCTGTAGAATGTGACACCCAAAGATGTGCTGCATCTTCGCCATGATACCGGTAACACAATATATTAGCATTAACAGCTCACGCTTACACAAGTTACGTCGATACATAACATGGAATCCTTGTTCTTTTTGTGTTAAAGAGTTCATTTTGCTTTCGTTTTCTCAGATGTTTATATCAATTATCGCTGCATCTATCGCGTTTTCTTTATTCTGTGCATAAAGACTGAAGTCATAGTTATAATGCTAAGCATGTCTAGATTGTTTCTTGCACACAATAAATCTTAATAGACATAATGGTGCATCTTTTATTTCTACCTTAAGTAATTAATGCAGCATACAAAATCTATAATTTAATTATTACGTCTTTCTTGAATATGTCACAGTTGAGCGGTAATGCATCTACCTTTAACAATACTTTAGTCCCATATTATTGCAAAATTCATTGTTTTCATTAGTTGGCTTGGCAACTAGAATTTAAATAGGTACGTACAATGCAACGTTCGGTTAGATAGAAACGAACTTTGTTTGCAAATTGAATGGCAGGTAATACTTCACATTTAACTTGCAAATGAGACAAATTTACATACTGGTGAAACTTTTATCAGTAACTCTGTTTCTATGCAAACAGAAATATGATTCAATCTGCATAATAACATTTTCCCTACTAAATGCTGAATGAAACGAATTTAATTTCCTGGGTATATTACTCAGTGACAAAACAGCATGATATTGAAAGTCATTTAAAAATAGATGTTACAAGGCACATATTCAAACAATTAGTATTCAGTTGGACTACGTATTTCCTAGAGTAAACATGTACTAAATGAAAAATATCGAATTTTGGAAAACTTTTGCTGGTCCGAATTAGTTATCCCAGCACACTAAATTAAATATCAAATTAGCATTTTCCATTATCTGATTATCCTTAGAAATATTCTGAAGTTATTATTTCGAAACGTTTATATCAGAACCATATTTGCTTCTGGAAGCAATTTTAAAACTTTCGCTGTCTGTTTTCGTGTTATAATAAAGTAATTGATTTCCAATAACATCAACGTAAAAGTGGATCTCTGTATAGGGTCTGGTTTAACAAAGGATTGCTGAATATTTTCATTCTTAATTTAAGATTCCTTTTACTGCAATAAAATCGAAAAATTTGAAGAGAATATTCGTTTTTCACTTTATATAAATCTTAGCTGCTTAGGCAAATTAAACAGACTAAACTGTCATCTATCGGTGTTGAGTCACGCAAGTTTACTGTAAAAAATACAGATTTTTACCAGTAAACTTACTTCCTTGTCATATTGTCATTGAAACCCATTTATGTATCCAAAAATACACACTACAGACTGTAAGACAAGAACACGTGAGTTATGTCACGGGAAAGCTATTATAATTCCTGAAGTTCCGCTAATTAATTCAGGAAAATAGTCCGCACTATCAAAATTATAGAAATCCATATTTCATCATCAGATTAAAACGTCCACCATCCACTTACACTGGATTTAATGATTATTATTTCTTATGATAATCCCTTACACGAGAGAATGACCAACATATCCCATAAAGATTGAAGTATGAACAAGGCATTAAATAAATAACGCGATCTGCAAGATATACATCTGGGTTATACACACCACAGAAGTGAGTATACAAAAACCACGCAGGTAAATCATTCTGTTTGTAAACGAATGTTAGGAGAAACAAAGAAGGCTGGTAGAGTTTATTGCCTTCGCAAACACGATAGGCCTCAGATTGTAGATATTAGTAAGTCCTGGCTTCCAAAGCAGGTATCGCGTGTAAAGGGTACAGTGTTTTTAGGAAGGATACACGGAGGAGACGAGGGACGTGCTGTTAATGATACTGGATGATTTAAGTTTATTTAGGATGGAAAGCTCTGACTACAATACTAGTAATAATTTTCCATGTGGTTTGAAGTCATCTGGTGTGAGGTGGAAAATCTAAGAAGATCAAATACACAGTGGAGTGTTGTTTCAGACCTGGTGAGGATGGAAACAAATGCTGCTAGTGACGTAAGAATACATCACAAAATAAAAAACATAGGCGCGAGAAGCGTAATCATAATGTGAACTTTAATTATCCAAATGTTGATTAGGTAGCAGTGAGAAGAATGAAAATACATTCATTGAGGTGTTGCGGGACAAGTTCCTCAAGTAGCATGTTACACAAGGAACGAGAGGTCAAAGAGTGAGATCTGATTATAGTGTCAGAAAGGGAGGTTAGTTAAAGACGTAATTATTCTGCCTGGGATTGGTGACAGTGATCATGCGGTACTTACTTGGGAAATAACTAAGTTTATGAATATTCCATTTAGAAAATATTGCATGCTGATCTACAAAGCAGGAAATTATGATCAACTAAATAATGATACTGATTTCAGCAGAATGGTGTCAATTGCTGTATGGGAAGAGTATCGACAGTGCATGGGCAGCATTTAAAAAAAATACTTAAATGTTACAATATAGGAATGTGCCCCTACAGTAAATAGGGTAGGATTGAAATGGCTGTGTAATCTTTTTAAACAAGCGATTATACGAAAAATATTATGTGGAATGAATACCGTGTGAATAAGGATGATATCAGTCATGAAAATTGTAAGCAGCTGGTATCGAATCCAAACTCTTGTACAGAAAACTAAGTGTGAGGATGGAAACAAATTGGCTCAGCAAGCTAAAGAAAAAATCCAAAAGATTTCTATCTTTATGCTGCAAGTAAAAGAAAAAATGAATGTCACAGAATAACTGTAATGAATATAAATGGTATGTGGATAACAGATGTTGAAAAGATTGTTCAACTAATAAGTGGCGATTTTGCTAAAAATTATCAAATTGGCGGATGCAATATTGAGCTCACTGCTATCTCTTCACTCTGTATGAAGAAATTCGGGCGTATGAGGAGGAGGAGAAAATAAGATGCTAAAAAACTGAATAAGAAGTCGCAATAGAGTCTGATGGTGCTAAAAGAGTATCCAATTGAAATGGATAACACAGTCCAACACCAGTTTTGCTGACTTTTATATGAGACTTGTTTTTTACTAATTTGGGTGCGCTTATTTCAAATATCAAACCCACTTTTCTTTATCACGCCAGGTTTTTCCTCTATGGCATTTTCTTTTTGTTAATTTGTAAGTTTTTGATAGTTTTAAGGAGGCAGTACTATTTAGAGGATCAAAAAAATCGATTTTTTAATATTATTTTCGGAAAGTACGTGCTTTTAAAAATCTGTTTCTAACTTTGTATCAAGAAATTCGAAAAATTCCCGAAGATATAGCCTATTATTCAAAGCGGTGCGCAGATCAGAATCAGAACGCTCACCGCTCTCGCTTGTTAGTATGAGCAACTGGCCGAATTGCTGAGTCGAGATTTGGATACACAATTTTTTTCTTATTCTTCTTATTATAACCAGAAGTCTGAACTAAACAAAAATAGCAATCATCTACGTGATTTTTCGGTTCACGCCAAATCAATGGAATGCCAAAAGCTAATTTTTGGCGTTTTCCCTTGCGCACTGTCGTAAATTTTCTACACGACTTACACATACACACTTTATTTGGAGCCCATGAATTGTCCTGATCTGCAATTTTTACATCAAAGTATGCAAAGTACACTTTCTTAACGAAATCAGTGATATTTGTCCTTTGACTGGGAACAGTAAAGTTGCCACAAATGTAGCAGAAGGAATCTACACTATTGACACAATTTCGAGTAGTAGACATGATGTATTTTCTTCACTGCCGACTAACATGCAATTAACAAGACAAAAAAAACCAGAGACTTTATTGAAACGTTATAAGCGCTCATCATACTTTCACGATCGATTAACGATTGACTGATTTTGATCGTTCTTTGTCCGCTATGACGCATATAGCATTCATTTGTTTTAGGCAGTTGCCATCGCCTACTTTTCATCACCTAAATGTATTAAATGGTCTGTTATCGGCCTCTCTCGCATTCAAAGCGCCAGTACGTACCGCTGCAGGTTCTTACGCATTTATTCGTTTATAACAAGCGACAGCGGTGAGCGCTCCGATTCTGATCTGCGCACTGCTTTGGATAATAGGCTATATCTTCGGGAATTTTTCGAATGTCTTGATAAAACGTTAGGAACAGATTTCTAAAAGTACATACTTTTAGAAAATAATATTAAAAAAATCGATTTTTTGATCCTCTAAATAGTACTGCCTCCTTAAAACTATCAAAAACTTACAAATTAGCAAAAAGAAAATGCCATAGAGGAAAAAACTGACGTGATAGAGAAAAATGGGTTTGATATTTGAAATCAGCGCACCGAAATTAGTAAAAAAACAAGTGTCAGATCATAATCAGCAGAAAAAAATATTTTTTTTGTTGGCCAGTGTAATGGTTTCACCAGGATTTATAATTTGAGACTCAGAAGAGGAAAGATTCCAATTCCACAGGAGGAGTACGATTGTATGATAATCCCACTGTAAAAGAATGTGCAAAGATTGATGTTTCCACTATTTTCCTGTGACTTTGTATGAATTGGTGGAAAATATTATGGAAGACTTAGTAAGAGTTTGTATACAGAAAAGGGATATCGCGAATATATACTTTGCAAGAACATTATGATGTGAGAAGCGAAGGTCTTGTTTCAGCGCGCATTTTATAATATTGCACATGGATATAATATGATATTGCTTGATTTTGCTGTCTTTTGACAGGATACAGCATGAAAGGCTGTTGCATAAATTGGAGAATATGGATAGTGTAGTGGATTATAAAATAATAGTGTGGTGAAATGACGGCTGAGTAAGAGATATCAAAAAGTGGTATGTAAGATGGGATCCTGGAAGATTTAAGGTTACCAGTGGTGCACCACAGAAATCACTCATTGCTCCATTATTATTCAGTTTTATACATTGATGTTCAAAACCTGAGAACAAACACTATTTCTGAAGATTACAACCAGAGAGGTAGAGAAATCAGCTAGAGGCCATTTGTATAACTGACGATTTCTAGTAGAGAGCGGGCGCAAATTCAAACTTTCGAATCGCGCGCATAGGGATCACATTATAGCACTGAACAGTATAAAAGGCAAGAGGCTGCTCTAAGCGAATTATGTTTGAAGGAATCTCTTTCCATGAAGAAATAAAGTTGGAAACTTGGATGTCTTTTATTGTCTCAAAGACATCATCCAGATGATTTCATGCGAGGAAGAATCGGAAAGCCTGAAGAAGGCCTCAGAATTATTTATACTGACAGAGTTTGGAATCTCGTAGATATGCAACCATTTTCTAGGTAACATTTCAAACCAATGGGATATGTCTCAGATGTTTTCTATCAGGTTGCCCTTGCTCTACTACTGCTGAGCACGAAGACAGATTTTTGATTATAATAGCAGAACATAATCGACACACCACGGCAGGTCAGCTTGCAAGTCGGCTCCACTAAAACACAGATAAGCAGATATCTCAACAAATTGTGGCAAGAATACAGGTATCATGTTAAAAGAGATTAATTTTGTTCCCACTCTTCTACCCAAATGTTACATATGTTAATGCTTTTAGTAAGGTTGACCGAATATACATATATGAGCCAAAACATTATGGCCACTTGCTTAATAATTGAACCTACTTTGCCATTGATAATTACTTGCAGTACTGCAACAAGTAGGATTGTAGTTAGTCTGCATCTCTTTATCCACCCCACACTGTAGAGCACATTTTCAGTGGTGTTATATCAATAAAAGTTGGACAAGACACAAATGGGCTAATATATTCTTTACAGATGAGAGTCGTTTTAGTCTTTCCACAGATTCTAGCTGATAATAGTAGTACTGTGGCCACTTCTGACAAGATCAAGATCAAGATAAGATAAGGAATAGTGAAGTGATTGGTTGTTCAGATGACGTCATTGTGTGTGTGACGTCATGAGTTTGGAATTTTTCTGGGGAACATATTATTATTATTATTCATGACACCTCCAAGGAGTCCGAAGACTCGTCTCGGGAGGATACCTACAATCTCAACCACTACACCGAACCTCTACTACGAATCATCTCCATCAACAACCCACCTCCACCACTACCACAACTAGTATTTTTTGTCTGTAAATTGCGTGTGTTCTGAAGGGCCGATTTGTCTGTATGCGGGATGAAAAACCGGAGTTTCCGGGAGAAAAAACCCTGCTATATGTGTGAGTATCACGTTATTTGTTTTGTTCGCGTATGGAATTGTGGGTGATGGTTCGAGATAAGGATTCGTGTTGTGAGTGACAGCATGAACAAAAATAGGAGTAGGGTGTATGGAGGAAGCAACGTCCGTGTCCTGAATGTGTATTGTTATCAGATGTAGATAAGTGACGTCATTTGTTAGTTGTAAATAAGTGACGATATTGTTTTGAATGGAAAAAGGAAGATGTATTAGTGGATAAGGATTCGTGCCGTGATTGGCGGGACACTATGAACAAAATAGGGTTAGGGTGTATGGGGAAGCGCTATCAGTGTCGTGGATGTGTGTTTATCAGATGTAGGTAAGTGACGTTATTTGTTAGTTGTAAATAAGTGACGTTATTGATTTAAATGGAAAATTAAGATATTTTAGTGGATAAGGACTCGTGTCGTGATTGGTGGGACTCTATGGACCAAATAGGGGTAGGGTGAATGGAGGAAGCGTGTCGGTGTCGTGGATGTGTGCTCTTATGAGATGTAAGGGTATTCTTAGTTTAGAGTCGAAATGGCTGCAGCATTTAGACATTTCTGAATAATTAATTATATGCTGGTTTCCCCTCAACCACACATTTTTTTTTCCATATTCATAACTGATCCGAATATTTTGATTTGTCTGAATTTAAGATCTTAAACTGAATTACTTTTTCTAATTTATGTTATCTTTTTTTTTTTTTTTACAAAATGTTTGGCTATTGGAATTTTTAGTTTACGGTCAAGAGAAAAACCAAACAACATTTAAAAAAAATAAATTAAAATAAACGGAGACTTAAATGGATTACAACAACTTTTGTATGTAGTCTAGAAAATTCTAATGATAATTTAAATTAATTTACATTTTCTCCAGAATGGGTCTTCTCAATGCCAATAAATATTCCAAAATATTTGAATTATAAACTTATATCCACAGCGCGCGCGCACACACACACACACACACACACACACACACACACACACACACACACACACACACACACACACACACACACACACACGGGTTGAAAGAATGAAATTTCTGTAAATACTGTAACCTGAAATCTAGTTGACAGTTTGTACCTTTAGATTTCTGTCCGTTTGGTACTCTTGATTATTTTCATTTGCACTTTGCCTAATGCTATGGTTTCCCACGGTTTCTGTCCAAAATGACATCACGCAGTTGAAATGGAAATGCATTTTTGTTGAGGGAATGTGCGACTTCCTGTTTTTGGAATTCTGGATGATGTTTAGAATGAATTCTGACAAGTGCAATGAGTGTTTTGTTTTGCCTTTACGGGATAACCATAACACTATAATGGGCAGAAACATTTTTTTTTCTTTCTATCATGTTCACATTTTCTAAAATAACTAACTACTGGAATATCAGTTTTATTGCTTTTTTTTCATTCACGTTTTTCTTGTCAGTTTTAGTAAAGGAAATGAGGCAAACAAGGTTTTGAACTCTCCGTTAGCGTTTTCTTTTCGAAAAACGTCTTTTGCAGCATGACAAATAAATAGTTATTTCTTATTATTTCAAACTAATATATTAGCTCTGTAGTTAGTAATTAATTTAATTTCCACGTTACCAAGTTCCAATCATTTAAAACTTGAGACTATATGATATGTTTAGGTGAGCGTACAAATCAACGTCTCTTTTTCATGACTCATATCCTCCCTTTTGATATTTTGCGCGGTCATTCTGTGTTATGACACCAACATTCTATTAGAGATTAGCAGTTGGGGTTTTCGAGCATGTGAACGAAATGTTTAGAGATAGCTCAAACAATCTCAACAGGTAGCATTCGATAAATTTTCGAAAATAATTAATTTGCAGTTGTAATGGAAATGCAGTTTTGTTATTGTATGTGCGACTTCCTGTTTTTGGAAGACATTCTCTGATTGCTTTGGAACTCTTCATTAGCGTTTTCTTATTTTTCAAATGAATATTCGCTCTGTAATACACTTTGTTAATTTCTATGTTACCTTTTATTTGAGTGAAATATTATTTACAAATTGTATTTTCTGAATCTAACATACAGAAATTAAATAAAGTGAAAAATAAACTTTTTTTTTCTTATTCTTCTGATTTTACATTTGTGCTGGTTTTCATAGTGTATGATTTGCCACTAGTAGTTACATGTAATTCAAGTGATTTTTTGCTATGTGATATTTTAAAACAAGTTGAACTATGGTTTTTACAGGAGAGGCAACATGCTCAACAACAGCACACATCTTTGATCATTAAGTTATAAATGCATATTTTATATTTTATATTGCTGAAATATAAAATCATCAAATGCTTACAGTCACTCTTTAATTCCAAACTGATCAACAAATATACTAATCAGTTGGAGACATCTACAGATATTGTCACTATTTAAATCATTTTTACTTTATTCATTTCAAAAGACACAATTATATCATGAGCTATCACATCTGTCTTTTTTTTTCCGTTCTCTTCATGGAATAGTATGTGTTGTCAAGTTTTGAAAAAGAAAAGTAAACTAACCAAATTCTCAGAGTACTTTAATTACAACTGTTTTTCTTTTCTAGACTGGTTGTGGTATCTACAGATATAGTAACAAAATTGTTACTTTTCAGGTGAAATCTCCACTAAAATTCTGGCTGTTCATTTAATACTTAATTCCTTTTGCTTCCAAGAGTTGACACAGTTTCTTGAAATATTTGAGGGCCTGCATGAAAAAAAAAAACTTCGTGGCAAGAAATTTCACAAGAAAAAAAAATATATATCCATATATATATGGTCTTACTTAAATTTGCATAACACATCCATGACACCCATTTGTTCATTTATATTTACACATTTTATTTGAGTGAAATATTATTCACAAATTGTATTTACTGAATCTAACCTAAAGAAAATAAATAAAGTGAAAAACACCATCTATTTTTTGTTCCTTAATCTTCTTATTGTTAAATGTGCGCTGTTGTTCAAAGATTCTTCCCATGTTTACAAAATTGCCATCATATGGTTTTCGACAATGTGACTCTCATCTGAAAGTTTATTCATTTGTGACCGTTGGGAATTTGTTACTGTAGTAAAATTAACGGTTATAGTTTTATTTTTTAAACCAATACATATATTTTTGTGCATTGATATAAGCACAGAATCTTTGGCAATGTTTTCAAAAACATATAAAAGTACACAGTATGTGTTCATGTTTTGGGCATCCAATTTCATTTAAATCTACAACAGGTCTGCCTATTAAAATCGTTAATGTTTTAGATTTTTCTCTTCCTTTGGCGAGCAACATTTGATATTTCAGAGATTTTTTAAAAATTTTTGCTCCGAAGTTATCACAATCAGTTGAAGGTGGCATCACCTTCAACTGATGCCCGCTCACCCTAGTAGAGATGCAACATCTCTACTAGGGTGAGCGGGCATCTTCTGGAGGAGGGGGGTTAGGGGATGAGGTGGGGGAAGTATTGCAGGAAAGACCACTGTCCCCCTCGCGACTGCACTTTCATCTCCACCACCTAATGGTTTTTTTTTTCCATCCCAACAATTTCGGACATATGAGTGACAGAACTAGTCACATGGTCTTACATCCTGAGCGGACATCTTCTGGAGGTGTGGGGGTGAGGAGATTATGGGATGAGTGGGGAGCATTGCGGAGAAGATCACTGTAACCCCTCTTGACTACCTTTTCACCATCACCACCTAATGGTATATTTTTTCCTATCCCAACAATTTTGGATAGGAAATTGTTGGGATAGGAAAATGAGATTATCTGCGTGAGAGATCTAGTCATATGCTCTAACATCAAAAACGCTGTTTGAGGATAAAATATTAACATAATGATAAATAATATAGAATACCATTCGAGCCACAGGGGTAAGGTTTACTCAATGATGTCACAAAGTAAGATAATCTAACATCAACATCATATCCAACAACATGCAGAAACATGTTCTGTGATTCATCTGCATGAAAGTTTAATTTAAGAAGGAATGGTCAGCGTAAGTGTCAGGTAAACAGTGCCATAAGGAAAAACAATTGAGTTTAATGCTTTTCCAGTTATGGCAATTCGTTCATCCAGTGCAGCTATTGTTATGTGTCCAGTAAAGTAAAGTGAAATAACGAGTGAGCCACAAAAGTCTTTGAAAGTTTCTTTCTTCAGGAAAATAGCACAAGACAAAACTCTTCACATAGCACTAAAAGAATGGAAACCTGTCATTATTTTAGAAGATACTTACATTGTGATGTATTTATCCAGGATCACTTAGGAAAATTTACGCAGGAAGTGGTCTGATATCCTCAGCTACTTGCAAAGAAGAGTTGACTACGAAATGGACCTCGGTGACTGTTATATTCTGAAATGCCAAGAAGGGGAACTAATGCTCGATTATTCAGCAGCTGGTGGCTGAAACGTTTTCTGTATGAGTTGTGAAGATTCTGAGATATTTTCACCAAAAATATACGACATTGATAATCATTTACTATTTTAGGAAACTGAATTACCACCAATTCGTATCATTGAGAAAATTATTGCTAATCATCTAAATGCATCAATGGTAAAATTAGACCTTCAAGATTTTATTCAATTCGATAAAGATTCTTTATTTTGGGATATTAAAGAACGTTTTACAAAAACTGCATGTGTATATCTGATGACCAAAGAATACACAGAAAGCTTAACAAGGCATGGTGTCATTTCCAGACTGACGCAATATCAAATGTATGGAGCTAAACTTACTATGTTATCTGATCTAAAAACTCTATTGTGTTACCAACTATTTTGATGTAATGTAACCAAGAAACAGTGAGTAATGAACATTTTCTTTATTGAAATCTTTGGAATATGTTAAGAGTGCAACTAAATATTGTGGAATATTTTTTTAGGTAATTACAAGTTTTGAATTTTTTTTCCTCTGTAAATAATAATATTTTAGCAAAATAAAATATGCATTTGTTAAGCTTAAATGAACAAACGTGTGTTGTTTCTGTGTTTGCCACAGTGCAATTTATACTCAGATATTCTGTTTTGAATTTGTTATTTAAATCCATAACTTTATACCTTAATGCAATTCTGTTTAATTATTGTAAAAAAATCACTCACTAATGTAAAACATGGGAAACCTGATATCCTGTAATTAAATATTTAGAAAATTGTTTAATTGTACCTTTAAGTACTACCTGACAATTCTTTAAGTTACCTGTAAACATTTCGTTCACATTCTCGAAAATCCGCCCTGTTAGAATTTGGTGGTTTTACAGAGAGACAGTAGATAATTTAACCCAAAAACGTGACAGACCTTTTTTTTAAAAAAAAAAAAGTTTGGTATAAAAAAATTTATACTCTCCAGATAACATGAATACAAAATTTATATTTCCCCGCACAACTTAAGATAAAACACATCAACAGTGTATCCAACTGCATGCAAAAACATGTCCGTGAGTCATCTGCATGAAAGTTTCATTTTTGAAGGAACAGTCAGGATAGGGTAGGGGAGGGTAAATAGTACTATAAGGAAAACAATCGAGTCGAGTGGCTTTGGACTTAAGGTAATCGTTCATCCACTGCAGCCATTGTATTTTGTTGTGGTGTTTTATGTCCAGTAAAGTAAAAATAATGGGTGAGCCACAAAATTCTTTGAAAGGTTCTTTGTTCAATGTTCTAATTGTTTAGAATTTTATAACAGAAAGTTAACAAAATATAATATCAGAGCTAATAATCACTGAAGTAGTATGGGTGACGGTTTGAACAAGATCAAGATAAGATAAGGAATCGTGACGTGATTGGTTGTTTATTTGATGACGTCATGCGATTGGAATGTTAGGAATTTCCATGGGGGCATATGTGTCAGTGACGTGAGTTCTTGTAATTTCGTTCGCGTATGAAATTATGAGTGATGGTAGCGATAAGGATTCTGTTGTGATTGGTGGGACACTTTGAACCAGATCAAGATCAAGATAAGATAAGGGATCATGACGTGAATGTTTGTTGTTATCAGATGAAGATAAGTGACGATATTTGTAAATAAGTGACGTCATTTGTTAGTTGTAAATAAGTAATATTATTGTTTTGAATGGAAAGGAAGATATATTAGAGGTAAGTATCCATGTCGTGATTGGTGGTGCACTTCTGACAAAATCAAGATCAAGATAAGGTAAGGAATCGTTATCTTGAACCCTTTCCCACAATTCTATACGTGAACAAAACAAACAATGTGACATCACAGATACATATGTTCCCCAGAAAAATTCCAAACTCATGACGTCCCACACACAATGACGTCATAATCTGAACGACCAATCACGTCACGATTCCTAATCTTATCTTGATCTTGTCAGAAGCCGCCACACTTCTTCTGATACTTGATCTAGTTTGAAAATGATGCTGCTTACCATCGCGAGAACGTTCTTGAAGGGATAGATAGAGTCGTGCAAGGGTCGTGCTGTAGGGAGACATTATGCTTAATTGACGCACCGAACTACAAGTGTTGGTAAAATTTCTTCAATGTTATGCTCGACTGTTCCATGGTGCCGTAGGTGAAGCATTCATATTTATGGATGACAGTGCCACTCCACATCGTACATGAAGAGCGGGGATAGTTCTGGGGACTGAGGATTTTAATCGAATCAAGTGGCCAGCACGCTCTCTAGATATCAACGCCATAAAACGTGTTCCGGACTCAATAAGGAGATGCACTGGCTGCTCGAAATTCCCCTGTGGAAAATAAACAAGGCTTTGTCCTTCCTCTGAAGGAGCTGTAGGCCAGTTTGTCTGAAGAACTCTTGACTGACATGGTGTTATGATAGTACGACGTTGTGAGAGCTGCATCGCAGTTCTGGTAAACATATTCTATAATGATATGTCTTTTTGCATAGCTTTCTGTAGGCACAGGACATTAAATCCTTAATAAAGTGCTTAAGAAATTTGTAACTTTTACTCAAAACGTATGGAAATTTAATTTAAAAAATTTATAACAAATTTTTGTGTCATATAATTTATTAGTATGCTGGCAATAAACTTATGTCCACATTTGTCTGTGGTCATAAAAATAATTTCATATGGTGGTAAAAATGTAGTTCGTCCTTGGATTTTGCACAGCATTGTAGATTTTAATGACCTAGGCAAATTAAAAAATTCAATAATAATAATGCAGTATGATAACAAAAAAATAACATACCTCAATAACAAACCCGACAGAGACTTTCAGACCCACTGTATAATTACACGTGGTCTCTACTCCTGAACAGTGTCTATTTCCACTTCTTGTCTGCAAAAGCACACCTGCTGTTTCTGACAGAAATCAAACTTCAGACTCTCCAAGCTGTGCTAATTTGAACTTCAACAAACAAACACACTTCAGCTCAAGGGCAACGTTTATGTATATGTTCGCTCCGAAATACCATGCCAGAGAGAGCATTCAAGTTGGAATCTGCTGATCACGATCTACTTTCATGTTAAAAGTTTATTTTTCACTTGGTTAGACTATAATAAATTCAGTTTAATAATTTATCCAAGTGTGAGCAAACAAAGTTTGTGCCTGAAAATATCTTCAGGACTGGGGTAAGGTAGTACAACACTAGGTAGTACAAGGATTAAACTAAATTTATTATAGTCTAACCAAGTGAAAAATAAACTTTCAACATCTTTCTCTAAATCCAGGGTAATTTAATAAAAAGGTGGCATACCTTTTGGAAACTCCTATAGGTAAAGATGACCTCGCCATTGCTTCTGCCTGGTATCTCCACGTCTGGCACCCACTCAAGAGACCTCAATAAAGGTCGAAACTAATCTGGGTAGTGGCCCTTCCCTTTAATGCATAACATTATATATATCCGCAAGGAGATGTGTTTTACATTATGGGAAATACTGAGATAGGAGTGATGTTAGCTTGGTCCACCTTTGCTACGAGTTGTCCGGTGTTGTACTACCTTACCCCAGTCCTGAAGATATTTTCAGGCACAAACTTTATTTGCTCACACTTGGATAAAGGATTAAACTAAATTTATTAAAATCTGTTTCAAATTCATATGCTATATATATCCTTCTGCCGTTACCAACTAGCACACAAAAATCTTTGATTTCCAATCTTTGAAAGTCGATTTTCTCCATCCAACTTTTCCTGCAGATAGATTGTCTTACTTGGCAATTTCAACATACACAATACCAACTTGTTTTCCCTCTTCAACTACTCAGAAAGCAGGCAAAGATGCTGATATATTTGCCATCAGAAATAACCTTAGGCAAATTGTCACAATAGAAATGTCACCAGAGTACCATCCCAACCACTCTTTACACAATGCACAGTATATTGGTAAATGTTACCCAACCATTCTAAACACCTCACACTCAGAGCCTCCTCTGACATTCTGTAGGAAGTGATCAAAAATCCTATCCAAATTTTGACAATTTTCCTCCAATTGTCCTGAAGATTTGTGCACCAGAGTTGACCCTTGTTCTGTGTTGCCTCTGGGGGGGTAGAAGATACACTAGAAATGACCCTACTGTTCAGGTTGGACATGAATTAATTTCATGTCCAATCTGGACATTGGGAAATGTTCAGGTTGGACATGAAATTAATTCATGTCCAACCTGAACATTTCCCAATAAGGGTGACAGACCTTCTCATCAAATATCCCCAATCTCTTTCACCTTAATCCTCTATAAAAATAATGGAGAGAACCGCCAACTCCTATGCTATCTTGAAAGTGTTCAACTAGTAAACGACCTTCAGTATGGATTCTGCCAATGTCGTTGAACAGGGATTTGCTCAACTATGTCACCCACCTCTGGATTGGATAATCACAATGGAAAAGTTTGATAAATCCCAAGGGATTGCACTAGATATCGACAAGGCTTTCGAATAGATCTGGCATAAGGGCCTGCTAAGTAAGCCCCCATCATTCGGTTTGTTCCGTGATTTCTGCAACTGGATTTCCAGTTTTCTCACCGGAAACATATTGGGTGTGATGTCTGATGGTTCCCTATTTTCTAACTCTGCATCTAACGCTTGCGCCTTCTTCTATACACTTTTCCGACTATACATCAACGACCTACTCCGCTTAATCACCAATAAAATTCACAGTTTTTCCGACGACATTACACTGCATTCCTCCTTCTCACTTTACAAATTTTCAGCAAACAACCCACCACAACTCATACAGCAAATTCAGTGCCTGTAAACATTGAGTTCTGCCTTATCTTCCATGTTAACTTTGACCACACCTAGATCTTCTAGACATTACTGCGAAGAGCTATTAATCGTGTAAAAATCAAAAATCCGCCAGTCCATCGAGTGTAATTGCTTCCTTCTGTGTTAAGTGTTTTTATGGTATTGTTCCTAAGAACTCCCTGAAACACTAGACACAATACAGAAGAAACACTCAGAATTACTAACAAAGCATCTCTTTCTAACTCCATCTACACTCACACAGGGCGCCTGGTATCTACTGCATGATTCCATAAATATTTCCATTGTAAATGTTCATCAGAACTACTATCAATAACTCAACTTGTCGCTACCAAGTCCATTGCAACACATACAGTTACTGTCCCATCATCCCCTCACAGTCAAACCCCTTGCTCATGGAAAACGTTTCTCTTCCTCCTCCTTCATTTCTACTGCTGCACTGGGGAACAGCCTTCCCTCATATGTGTTTCATTCCAAGGAAGAACAATGCATAACCGGTAAAATTCAATGTGAACAAGTTCCCAATTCCCTTCTCATACCCGGTACTAATGTACTATAGGTTGATAAACGAACCACTCGTGTATAAACATAAAAAAATACAAAGACTAGATAATTATATTCTTCATTCCCAGCGGATAGCTTGACAAGACAACCTAGCCAACAAGCTGCATTGAATCATTCCAAGGGAATGGATGCTTGTGAGTAACCTTAGATGAAAGACGAATTTCGTCACCCAGTGTTAAACCAACTCCTCGCTTGCCCGAAGCGACTTGAAAAAATTGTCTAGACCAGATTTTCAAAATTATTAAAAAGTAAATATATATTTATATATATTTACATAACTGATTAAACTGATAATAATTGAAAAAATCCTTAGCCCCCCCCATACACATACACAGTATTCACGCATCGCAGGTTTACATCTTCCTTGGGCGGGAGTCACATCATATCCAAGAAATCCAATAGGAAGCGTGCAGCGAGATGAAAGTTTCAAGTATATTTCTGATGAAATTTCTCTGCTTCCGGTAAAGAGATCTCATGACAAATATCACTGCTCATAAGATCTCATGACAGAGATATCATGAGCAGTGTTTTACTTCAGTCTATTATTCTTCATCTGCTCAAGATACATCTGTATATTATGTTTATACTTCGATGGTTTGTTGTCGGCTAATATTCTGTAGATATCACGTACAGTAGTTTCAGAAGACCAAACTTAATTTCAATTTAACTTCAGATTAAACATAGATTCGACATCACTTATGCTTTTATTCATATTTCCATTCTCTCCCCAGTGTAAACAAGTTTGATTGGAAACATACAGCCAATGCAGTTACTGTATCGACTGTTCAATAGAACGCCTCTTTTCCAGGAAGATAATAACGTTCAAACTTTCCTTAATAGTTCTATTTAGTAAACTATTATACGAAGTACAAAGTTTATCATTAGGTATTCACTTGTACCAAGCAATATACTAATATTTCATGCAAAGGATATTATGCAAGTTTGTAACTGGCACTGGTAATCCACTGCTCTCTCTGAATAAGAAATAAAATTTAATTAGCATTTTCGCTGTTACTGTCTTGTTTTCGAAAATTACATTCAAATGCATAATATCGTGAAACATCCATTTGTAATTTCCGAAAAGTAGTGTTTACGTATGAAATTAATTTTAATAATGGACTATATTATTTCACCGTTTATTTACAGAATATTGGTTTAATACATGCTCGCCAAAACACAGCATAAAAATGAATAATGTTTCGTAAGTATCTCTTAGAGTATCAAGGATTTCTAATTTTTAAGTATTTTAAGAATTTGAATTTTTAAGAAATTGGAATTTCGAAAATCAAAAATTATGTTTTTTACATTACTTCAAAGCAGGAAAGTGCCTAGGTAGTTAAACTGCACATGCTGAAGAGGAGTATAGTCACCATTTGCCCACCATGGTAGCGAGTCTTCAATGAGCAACTCTGTCTCCATTTCTGGCGCAAAACAAAAGCGCTTGCTACTTAGTTTTTGTCATTTGATTTTGGTAGTTATGGATGTCTTTTAATTATCTTTTCAACTGGAAAAATATTTAACACGTCATTTGATATATTTTGTTGCAGTTAATTGAAATTAAGTGTATACAGAAGTGTCAATTTTTTCCTGTGGAAGTGTTCAAGAGGCTTTTCTTTATGTGGTGCTTTTGCCGTGATTGTTTTTGACAAGCGGATTCTTTTTTAGCAGATTCATTTTTGGAGTTAGTTGAAGTTTTGAAGTATGATGTGAACGTATCTTGCGACTATGAAGAAAAGCATCCACGATTATAATGTTCAGAGTAGTTGATATATTATCAGATGCAGAATAGACATACAGGTTTTCCGGTCTTGGTATTTGATATCTCTGCTTTCTACCTATTTTCCGAAGCAGGCAAGATGATCACTTTCATAGATAACATGTTTAGTTTTTATTTTTATTATAATTATTAGTTTTTAAGTGAGTGATTTATTATTATGCTCATTTCAACGACATCGGACACAGACCGTATAGCTACAATGGGCATACTCGTATTTTTACGATTTAAATTATCATGGTAAAACTCTAAATATAGTGCCTGTACAATTGAGACACTTTTCACACCTGCTGGTCAGAACCAGACTACCGAACAAGTTGTGTCTCATAGTTGTATTTAAGCTATGAACCATTAATCTTGCTTTACGATATCATTTGTCTAAAATAAGGGTTCTGTGGGCAAAGTAATTGGTGTTGCTGGCAGTGGCTTGACTGAGTTTGATGACATGATGTTTTCGTAAGAATATCATCACCATATTGTTTTGACATGTTTGGTAGTTTTTCTTTGTATGAGGAGAAACAATAGACAGATGCTTTCTATTTCTTATTTCTGTTATTAGGTGATGTATGTAGGATATCAGTAATTGGTTAGGATCGCTGTAGGCCGTGAATAATGATTGAAAGATTCAGGCTTAAAGAGATTTTTGATTCTGCTACAGATATCCACAGACTCTTATCCCACAAGCTCTAAACCTTCGCTAGCCTTAAGAGAAGGGTAATAATATAAAACTATGAGCCTTTGCAAGCAATCCCACTACCCAATTACTCATGGCTTGCCCGTCAGGGACAGAGAGGTGCCTACGGAGGAGATTCTCCTCTTCGGTAGGTACCACTTTATCAATACGTTAGTTTTGAAAAAGTATGGATTACATACCAAATCGATGCAGAAACCAATTAAGTAAAATTAAATTCCTCAAACTTTAGCAAACGATAATCACATTTGCAGAAATAGAAAATAAGAAATATGAACTATATCGGTGATTATTTGAAACGTAATATTGTATTGCTTAATTTTAATAATTAAATTCTTTGGAGTAAAGTCGTATCAAAAAATTGGTTTCTCTTTTGAACGTAGCTATTACTCCCAATTTTCATAATGATCCTTCTTGTTTATTTACCAGAGAAACATCAAAAGGATTATTAATCTTACTGATTTAAACGCCAAGTAAACACCGCACAAAAGTCTCCTAATGATTAGCAATGCAGATAGTAGTGAAACGTTTGGAAAAATACAGTCGAAACTAGAGACTCCTGGTGGACACAATATTCGACGTATTACATAAATTAGAAGAGAGCTCCAAATTGTCGGTAACTTCTGTCTCATGTCGGAAAAGGCATTGCAGAAACCAAAACGCGATGAAGGAAGGAGACGTCAGAGAAATGCGGAGAGAGGCTTTGATGAATGCCTGTCCTCAGATAGCAAGTGCGAAGAGCCTACCGTGGAAAAGCTTGAGAACTGTTGTATTCTTGATATCCCTTGGGGGATTCATTTATCAAGCTCACAGTTTCATGGAACTTTATTGGGAATATCCCACAGTACTCGAATCTTCTGTAGAACTTGCTTTGGAACCGGAATCTCCAGCTATCACATTGTGCAGCTCAAATTCGTAAGTTTGCAAGAGCATTTTTTGTAACTTAATATATATGTAGAAAGTTATTTAAATTAAGGGAATATTAAATCCCACATTATCTCAAAGCCGAATAAGAAACTCTAAGATATGAATCGGCTTTGAAATAATGTGGTATTAAATATCCCCTTAATTTAAGTAATTTGTACATCGCCGAAGTGAAGCCTTTTGGATCTTTATTTCATTATATACAAAGTGTTTACCTTGGGTGTAGTATAAGTTATATATATATGTACATGCTTATGTATATTATTTACAGATATATATATATATATATATATATATATACTTCATCAAAATTTACTTTCGAATTTTTATTTTACTTTGAATTTTTATTCTTATTTTTAAATATACGTCCCCTTATTAGCCTAATCACTAGTGGCTATGCGCTTCAGAACATCATGCTGGGAAGGGAGTGTGCTCGGTTCAATTTTCGTCACCGACGTGAGGAGCTTAAGGATATTTCTCAGACATAGCCAAGTTAGCCGGTCTTGGGAATGGACAGCACGATTTTTTCTCCCCAGTGTATCTGGTGTTTTTCCTCCTGCAAGCAGGCAAACCGGCTAAGTGGATACACACACACACACACACACACACACGCACACACAGTTACAGCCATGGAATATATCGGGAGGCAGAGGGCTAGTCACCTTATTCTCGGACGCGTACGACTTATAAGGACTTAAGAGAGCTCTGCAATGTAGTCTTCTTCTATCTTCTACATGTTAGGCCTATTGGCCAAACACGTAGAAGCCAGAAGAAGACTTTTAAGTTTACAAAATTTACTTATACGAAATTTGATATGTGTGTGTATATACAGGGTGTTCGGGATAAATTTGACATATTTATAATTAATTATATTTTTCCGTAAGTTACATGTATTAACACACACTTCTCTTCATTTAAAAGTTTGGACCCTTCTTCATTCATATACAAGATGTCAGAAAGGATGGATAGCTGGAACCCACCTGAATCATGGAAGAGAATAACTTGTATCATGATGATTCGTGCCCGCCATCAAAATAAGGATATTACGACTGCTGCCCAATGCTCCCTGAATATAGTAAAAACAATCAGGCATGAACTAGAGACTTGCAATGGTGACTACGAGGATGTAGCAAGAAGAAAGATCCCTAGCAGACGATCTGATTGCGTTCGTACAGCAGAATTCCTCGCAAATCTGCAGGAACAGGTGTTGAAGAACCCTGGCATTGGAATTCGGGCTTTGTTCGTGGAGTTGCTAACTGTAGTCAAGCCCTGGATAACAAGGGTAGCCAATGGTAGGCCGTATGTATGGCAACAGGATTCAGCCCCTTGCCACACCTCTGGGAAAAGTCAAAAATGGTTGTCTGAAAATTTCTACGACTTCACCAGTCCAAATGTTTGGCCTCCAAACTCCCCAGACCTTAACCCCATGGATTATTTTGTATGGGGCGCAGTTGAAAAAGACACCAATCGCACTTCCAGTAATACAAAAGCCCAGTTAATGGATAAAATTAAAACAGTTTTTGCGGCCCTTCCCAGGGAGACTGTAGCATCAGCTTGTTCGAGGTTCCGAAGCAGAATTGAAGCTGTGATCGATGCTAATGGTGGTTATTTTGAGTAAATCTTGTTGATAGTATTGTAATTAACTCTGCCTGTAATGTTGTTTTGTCAATTCATTAAATTTAATAGATACAAAGAAGATTTTCTTTTTCCTTACGAAACTGTCAAATTTATCCCGAACACCCTGTATATATATATATATATATATATATATATATATATATACATGGTTATATTCCACTAATTCGAGCCCTACCCAAGTGCCTATGAGTTGTGGAAATACTTTCTGAAAATGAAAGCTGTGCCGAACAAAGCGGCCTTTTGCAGCTGCCCAATTTTTAATCCATCTAACTCGAGTGCTTCCAGATGTTTTTTCCATGTTTTAGGGATGGCGCCTAAAGCACCTATTATTATGGGAACAACTTTCGTTTTCTTTTGCCAGATTCGTTCAACTTCGATTTGCAAATCGCAAATCAAATATATATATATATATATATATATATATATATATATATATATATATATATATATATATATATATATATATATATATATATATAGGGTGGTTCAAAATTCCACATACAAACTTTGAATGTAGGCGGAGAGCATCAAAATCAACCATATTCACATAGGAAGGCATGAAGGGAAACGCCACAGAAAGAAGGCACTAACAGGGACAGAAAGATACAGAAATAACATCTATCTATCTATCCCAATGGCTTTAACAGGCCTTTAAGGCCCACAACCTTCCAAGCATGCTTGGATTTCGTAACCGAAATACGAGGATAGAACGGTCACTCCTATGCCTCAAGGTATTCTTGGCTGTATCCCTGTGTGTTCAAGGGGCCGGTTTGCCTGCTTGCGGGATGAAAAACACCAGATAAACTGGCGGAAAAAACCCTACTGCCCGCGCCCAAGACCGGCTAACTTGGCTATGGCTGAGGAAGATCCTTCAGCTCCTCACGTCTCCGACGGGAATCGAACCTAGGACACTCCTTCCCCAGGCATATGGTTGCGAAGCGCAAAGCCACTAGGCTAACCGCGCGGACATACAAACTTTGAATGTAGGCGGAGAGCATCAAAATCAACCATATTCACATAGGAAGGCATGAAGGGAAACGCCACAGAAAGAAGGCACTAACAGGGACAGAAAGATACAGAAATAACATCTATCTATCTATCCCAATGGCTTTAACAGGCCTTTAAGGCCCACAACCTTCCAAGCATGCTTGGATTTCGTAACCGAAATACTGATCGATGCTAATGGTGGTTATTTTGAGTAAATCTTGTTGATAGTATTGTAATTAACTCTGCCTGTAATGTTTTTTTGTCAATTCATTAAATTTAATAGATACAAAGAAGATTTTCTTTTTCCTTACGAAACTGTCAAATTTATCCCGAACACCCTGTATATATATATATATATATATATATATATACATGGTTATATTCCACTAATTCGAGCCCTACCCAAGTGCCTATGAGTTGTGGAAATACTTTCTGAAAATGAAAGCTGTGCCGAACAAAGCGGCCTTTTGCAGCTGCCCAATTTTTAATCCATCTAACTCGAGTGCTTCCAGATGTTTTTTCCATGTTTTAGGGATGGCGCCTAAAGCACCTATTATTATGGGAACAACTTTCGTTTTCTTTTGCCAGATTCGTTCAACTTCGATTTGCAAATCGCAAATCAAATATATATATATATATATATATATATATATATATATATATATATATTGGGTGGTTCAAAATTCCACATACAAACTTTGAATGTAGGCGGAGAGCATCAAAATCAACCATATTCACATAGGAAGGCATGAAGGGAAACGCCACAGAAAGAAGGCACTAACAGGGACAGAAAGATACAGAAATAACACAAGGCAGTAAATAGTGTAAGAATTTTATTACGCGGAACTGAACAGTTCAATGGTAGTTGGATACATAATATGGTTTCACATCAGGTGCTCAAAGTTACGACCATTAGCGGTTATGCATGGATGACACCGACGACGCATTGATTGCCATACATTTTCGAAAATACCTGGAGTTTCCCGTATATTGGCAGCGGCGAACGCGATTTCTGCCACGAGGTCCTTGTGAGATGCAACAAGCGTTACATTTACATTTACACATCCATTTGACTCCTACTCAATTGATTCTTCGAACTTTCGGGATACATTCTGATATCGCGTCCTTTAAGTATTGTCGAAATACTTCCCATGCACTGTTGATATTCTTTCAATCCAGCAACCGATCCCATTCCACTGAACTCAGTATACTCCTCAGTTGGTCATAATTTCCTGCTTTGTAGTTCAACATGTAACCTTTTCTGAATGGAACATTCATAAACTTAGTAACTTCCCAAGTGAGTACCGCATGATTACTGTCACCAAATGGAGGAAGAATAGTTATGCCTTTAAATGAAACGCCCTCTGATATTATAATCAAATCTAGCACTCTTTGACTTCGAGTTCCTTCTGTCACATGCTTGAGAAAGTTGTCTAACAACAGCTCAATTAATGCATTTTCATTCTTCTCATTAGATTCTACGGCTACCCAATCAATATGTGAATAATTAAAGTCTCCCATTATGATCTCTTTTCACGCCCAACTTTTCTATTTGGGGATGCAATTCTTCATCACCAGCAATCGATCCACCAGGTCTGTAACAACGTCGCACTATGTGATTTGTCTTGTTAGATTCTACGTCACACCAGATGGATTCAAACTCACTGCCACATAAATTATTTTTAGTAGTATTACTACATTCATAGATTTCAACTCTAACTGGATTCAAGTCATCCAATATCATTAGCAGCACGCCACCTCCTCTCCGATCCACTCTATCCTTCCTAAAAATACTGTACCCATGACACTCGATACCACTTAGTAGGTCTGATTCTGATAGCCACGTCTCACTAATGCTTACAGTCTGAGGTTGCAACATATTGACTAAGGCAAGAAATTCTATTCTCTTGTTTCTCATACTCCTGGCATTCGTGTACAGACATAATAATCTACCTGCATGTTCTGTTTTATACTCTTGTTTGCAGTCTGCCCGACACAGTTAGACATCTTTGTTGGACCAATCATATGTGTGCACATGTAGACATATGATTGGTCCGAACCGGACGAACACAAACCCGAGATCGTTCTCGCCTCGTCAACATTCCCATGACAAAACCCATTCCCGTCATTAACACAGTTATATACCATTGTCGCTCTTACACTCACATTCACACCATTCTTCCCTTTATAATGTAGTTTCCTTGACTCTCTTTGTTAGGTCTCATATCAGTTATTAGTTTTTTACAGACTCCTGACACCAAACGCATTCAGGTGTAGTCCATCCCATCCCTCTTATACAAATCCAATCTTTCCTTAAACTCATCCCACACATCCAAAAACTCGCATCCATTTCTTCTAGATAATCTACACATCGAATCATTTCCCATTATAGCCATTCTCTTTAATTCATTTTTATCTTAGCGAGGTAAAATGCTAACGATTTTCACTTTCTCACTCTTCATTATGTAGGTAAAATACATAGGAATGTTAGTAATAGAATTTCTTTTCAAACGTAATAATACTGTTACATGCATTTTGTTTTTGTTTGTTAACAAGGACGTGGAATTTGGGGGCAGTTTTAGTTAGTTTAGAAGTGGGAATAGTCAAAATGGAGGCAAAATCGTGGTAGATTTATTTATTTCGCTAATATTTATGACTGAATAATTTTATCTTTCTATTTATAATATACAAATTGCTTAACGGTAAGTCATCTGTGACATTTTAATCTAGGGTTTCAAGAAGTGTTTTCTGCGAACGGAACAAAGAGCTGTGCTACACCCCAGAGAACAAAACGGAATTTTGCAGAATATCCCCTCATTTCTGTCCTTACGGTACATTGGAAGATAATTTTAAGGTAAGTAACCAGAAACTTTTAACTATCACTATGACCACTTAACAGCAACAGTTTAAGGAAGACAAGAAATAAAATCGGAAGAATGAATCCAAGTATGGCGATTATTATAAGGAAGAATAAAAAGCAGAGTGGTGAAATAAACCCCCGAATTTTGCAGTTTGCTGTCTCCATAATCAACCATCACCCTCTTTATAACCTGCTATGTTTAAGAGTCCCTTAGATAACACTCTGCGAAAATAAATACAGTCACTGTACTCGTGCATTCTGTCCATATATATGTTAGTTCATAATGGAATAAGCAGCAAAAAAAAAAAAAATACCAGATGAGAGTGGAGGATTGGTTAGTTGGGCGGTTGACTGTTTACTGGATAGCGAATCCCAGATCTGTGTTCAATACTCAGGTAGAGTAGACTCATCTCATAAATCCGTTGATTTCTACTTTCACTAGTCTTCGATATCTAAATTCGCTTCGTCTGTGGTCCACGTTTGATCAGCGAATCCCTTTAGAGCAGTCTTCGAGTTATTTAACTCATATATTCCATTCACTCAGCAGTTTTTGGCTTATTATACTACCGATTCATTAAACTCGCTGTATGTAGATTTATGTGTTTCAACAGAAGAAGACTTTGTATGAGTCTGGCGAACGTACCTGCCCTTAAAACATTCCCCCGAAACAAAAGAGTGGAAATATTGTGGGCATTATACGTTTCATTTCGAAATTAAAGGTAAAGTGGATTTGAGAGAACTAACTGTTTTGAAAGATCTGTCATTAAATTTCGGCAATTGACTTTCGATGAATAAACTCATCTGTTTCTGGCTGTTATTTAAATCACTCGGGAGAAACTTATCAGTGTCTTCATTGGAACTGTTATATTTATATTTTTATATTTATTAAATTGGTTAACATTAAATAAATAAACACTTCTAATATCTAAATTACGTTATCACACTTTCGTTTTGTTTAATTAATTTCGTTTTATACTGTATAATGATTGTTCTTCGTCAAGCGGAATATCCCGCTAAATATTCAATTGTACCCTTTCGACTCCAGTTGTGAACTTGAATAACTTTTTTTTTCTAAGCCTAGCTTAGACCACTTCCTGAGTTAGTTGATCTCTAACGCGGCGAAGTTAGACTTTTCTCCTGGAAACTCGAGTTTTCAATCTCGTAGCTCAAGAAAATTTACCATTGATCTCACAATATTCAAAACAATTAAATGTAACGTTTCAGTTATAGACGATAAAAAACAGCAGTTGTCTAAAATACTCTCCTGCCCAGGTGCCATTTAAAATCATTGATAATCTAGGCAAGCAATCGATGACGGGTTTCAAGCAAATCGTTTGTCGAATAAAATGGGTTAGCTGATTTTATATTTTTGAAGATAATAAAGATCAAATCAAATGCCAACAAAAAAAAAAAGAAACTTTTAAAAAATGTATAACGAAATCCTCGTCTGTATTTACATAATATGTAAATTTAAGTGTATAAAAGAAGTTAAAAGAGAATACGAAAAACATCATAACATAACTTTGTATTAAGTAAATATACGGCACATACTCTTCACACGTTACTCACGTTTTTGCCATATAATACACTTTCAATCTGAAAACGAATTTTCGACTGCAGCATACCAAATCTATTTCACTGCCATCTTGTAGTCTGACAAGGAAATGCATTTCATTTAAATATATTTTGAAATCAAGTAACATTTTTATTCATATTTAAATCGTAAGTCTCACCATTTCATTCGTAAACATTCTTGCGACAACCATGAGTAGGTAAGGACGACAATTCATCTGTTTTCCCCTACTTCATCTATGTCCCTCATTCAATTTTTAAAATAAATCATATTGAAATAGGGGTATTAAAGATGTATTAAAGATTCAACCTTACTTTCGTGTGTATGTAGAAATTTGTAAGTTCGAAATTTTGATAGAGTGTCGTGAAGTTCTATTTTCATGTTGTTTTCTAATCTGCCATCTTGTTTCAAGTCACTCTTATTAATAAAACAACTAATTGCAAATTGATCACCGATCCAAAAGTAGGGAAATTTATAATTATACTGCGCCA
Source organism: Typopeltis vanoorti (assembly GCF_054136105.1). Lineage (NCBI taxonomy): Eukaryota > Metazoa > Arthropoda > Arachnida > Uropygi > Thelyphonidae > Typopeltis > Typopeltis vanoorti. Next base: position 77,895,660 of record NC_143553.1, on the reverse strand, counting down.
CCCTATTTTTAGATAAGTCTATATAAAATAGTAGGATCAATTCTTAATTAAGTTAGCAGTCTTCTCATTTAGGCCGAATTATTTATTATTCTACTTGGGGCACCCGCAAGATTCGAATTTTTTATGAACGGTGCAATAAAAGGGAATTCAGGCAAACACAATATTTAGATTAACAAAATAAAACATTTAATATATGATATATAACAAATACAAGAATTCTACTTTTAAATGAGACAATACAAATAACTTAATACATCTTGCTAAGTCACTCATTCCAATTCAATGTTCTAAACTTTAACATACAATTCACAGCTTCAAAATTACAAACTTTCTTAACTCAAGTTAATAAAACAAAACTTCTCATTTGATCAGCCTGCACATATCTATCAGTTGTACTTAATGTTTAAATTCACAGCAGGCACTAATCAAGGTAGACAATATTCCAAGCAATCTTATTTCGGACCTTGAACGTCGAAGATACGTTATAGTTAATGTTAGAATAAACAAACGTGTATGACTACTCTTACCAGATACAATCTTCAATACATCAATTTATTGTGAGCACACTTATGAATTGACTTATTTAAGCTAGCGGAACACATTAAATAAAATTCTCCAACGCTTTAACTGAACTACTGTTAATCGGGCTTCACTACTCTAAACAACAGCAATAAGGTACTGATATCTTTCCTTGTTTACTTTTATCCAACTAGTTAAATTCATTATAATTCTTCTCAGGGCAACATAGAATTAAGACGTAATCCTAGACTAACTGGAACTAATCAGAATTTCCCATTGAATGTCCAGTTCTTTATTTATCCGATTACGACATCAATTTTCCTCTACAACAACAGCTGATTTCACTTGCAGCTGAGTATATGATTCACTACGTTTTTGCTCACTTCTAAACACTATTTTCATGAATTTCTGCCCTAAAGAATTTATAATTTTCTTTCACTTCTTTACTTTTATCCTACCTTCCTTCAGGCTCTGCAAAACTCTCTCCTTTTCTCTAATTAAAATTCTTATTGCCTTTCTTTCCCCTTTTGGTTCCAAGGTCACGCACTCTTCGACTCGTGCTTGTTTATTTCATGCGTCTCCATGACAACCAATGAACGCAAACATTTCGCTAATGTAATACAACGCTCTACTACTGCATAAGTGATTACATAACGTTAAATTTTTACAAATAAGAATAAACAGAATATTTGAGCTACTTAATCAGCTTTTTCATTACGTATACAATTATTTATAATAACACTTTTCGTTACATCATATATATATTTTAGTTATCATAAATTTCTACACATATTATTATTTAATAAATTAATAGTAGGTTAAGTTTAGAATAAATATTTAAATAGTAATCCTTAATTAAGGAACAATAAATAACTTTTATACAAATCATGATTAATATATAATAAGCAATGTTAAATGTGAATGAAAAAAAAATAAATTACACAACATAGTTTCATTCACAATTTAACAAGAGGAACATGAATTCCCATAAGGATTGTATTCCCATAATCTCTATCGAAGAGCTTATGGGAATTCAATCCTTGACATAGGAGCTGCCTTTGTTCATAAAAGATACAAGTGCTGCCAAGCTCTCGTGTATATTCACCTTTTTATTATTGCATTTAATAAAGGTTTCACTGGATTGACAGGTGATTGGAACGGGTCACCTCTCTTCAGAGATCTTTGTTATAAATGAAGGGCCATCTCTAAACATTCAGCGATTTCCAGACCACTCTAACCCAAAGAGTGACCCGAGGAATCATTTAAGTCATTAACTCTGGATCAAACCAAGATACTCATGGTGGTTCCACTTGCCCCATATGTGATTCCACATGAGCAGAACTGCACATGTCAAAGAGATAACCATCCACCGAAGGCGCCGATAAAGACAACGATTCTTCAAGCATGCATCTAATGGCATGTAGTGATCAAAACATCAATTAATTATCAATTACTCAATTAATTTTTAAAATTTCCAAGTGAGAAATACTTGTAAGTGACCTAAGAGGTCACTTTCAAGTAGCTCCATATCAGTTATCTTAATAATCTCGATGCTTGCCCGATCACTGAGTCAAAACCTCAACCTGTAACAACAAGGGAAAGTACCGGCACTCCCATCAGGCCTCACTATTGAAAAAAGCATGCAAACCACTAGAGTGCACAGGCCTACTTGTTCCCTTCAGATACCAGGCAATAGGTGCGTTGAAATTTCCTAAATTCCAAAAACTCTTGAGTGACCTAAGGTCTCTCAAGTACTACAAATCTCTGAATCTCTTATGAATCTCTGAACTCTGCTCGGCTCTGAGAAGAATGTCAGCAGTAGCAGTATGGGAGGCACTAGTGACCAAATAGGGGTAGGGGAAATGGTAGGGGAAGAGACAGCAGAAACGTGACGCCATTGCCAGTTGTTCCATGGATAATTCCATAACTGATGATGTCACTGCTCGGACACTCTGAACCAAATATGGGTAGGGTAAATAGTGGGGTGTGAGGAAGGAACTGTGCCGTCATTGGTCGGACAGTATGAAGCAGAACAAGATAAGATAAGGATTTGTGTCGTGATTGGTTGGAAACTATAAACCAAATAAGGGTAGGGTAAATGGGGGAAAGCGACTTCGGTGTCATGTGTACAATATCATACAAGAAGTGGTCATTTGAAATTACAAATATCATGCAAAATAATTGCACTCAACAAATATTGTCTGTTTAGGTGTATATGATAAAAAACATTATAGTACCAGAGCTAACATTCAGTTGAAATAAGAATAAACAATTATATATTTGTGTTGGAAAAATCCGTAACATAATAAACGAGTATACCTTATAGCCACTACAGAAATGTCACGTTTCCACTTCAACTCAATGATGTTACTTTGGACAAAAACTATAAGGAACCAAGCAAATAAGTAAATTGTGAGTTTTTAATGGATAAATTACAAAATGAATTAAATAATGACACTTTCGTTGCTATATTAGATGTGACTAACAGATTAGAATAGAAAAACCAAAAGAAATAGATGCTGATAGTTATGTCACGCTAACGGGTCACCCTAGCTACCTAACAGGTACTAACGGTTCTTTGTATTTTGAAACCTTTTTTTGCATTTACCTCTTTTTTGTACTATGCAAGCCTTGAGAAAGCTGGTCAGTTACTAGCGAAACCGGTAGGCAATTTGTAAGAGCTTAAGTACGTTGTAAATATATGGTCTATGTAACAATAAATCTTTATTTTGAAATAGTTAATTATTTAAGAAATGTGAACACACAAGAATAAAAAATTACGAGTGCAAATTACCAAGTTTTAGTACAATATGCCAGAATGCATTGTGAAAATTAGCAGAAGAGAATAGTGGTGACTTTATTTCCCATGATGTCACTCACTAGAGAACATCTACAACTGTGGAGAAAAATAGCCATGAGCCACAGTGATAATGATATTAACGAAACGGACAGAAACCTATAAGGAACAAGAGCCAACTGCATTTTCAGGTTATTAACAACAATTCCGTTCTTTCAGGCCTTGCGTGTGTTGTGCTGTAAATATATGGTTATAATTCAACTACTAATTTTGAATATCTATTTGCATTCAGAAGTTCGTTAGTTCCAAGATCAGCCATTCTGGAGAGAACGTTAGTTAATATTTCTTTTGTATAGTATAGCAAAGGTCATTTATAATATTAACATCTATTGACATTTTTTTATTCTCTGCACCCAAAACAGACAATATTTGTTGAGTGCATAATTTCAAATGACCACTGCTCGTATGATATTGTAATAAAGATAACATTTAATTAGAAAAAAAGTAATGAACTTTAAGATCTTAAAATTTTAGACAAATCAAAATATTCAGATAAGTTATGTATATGGGAAAAAAGTGTGTTCACTTGATGGGGGGGGTGAGGGGAACACCAATGATAGCCAGTATTTAATTATTTTAAATTTTAATGGAAGAAAAAAGTGTGTGTGTGTGTGTGTGTGTGTGTGTGTGTGTGTGTGTGTGTGTGTGTGTGAGGGGACAGCAATGATAGCCTGGTAATTAATTACACAGAAAATGTCTAAATGTTGCCACCATCTCTTGAATGTAAACTGAAATTCCCATTCTCAATAACAGGAATGAAATACCACAAACCTATATTGGAAAAATTCATGTTGCCAACTATATATATGAGACACTTCCAAATAGGGGTAGGGTAAATGGGAGGAACCGCCGTCAATGTCATAGGTGTGTGTTATCAGATGTAGAGAAGTATAGACAACCAAAAACACAACATGATGTCAATGACGGGTGTGTCCCCCAACGAAATTTCAAACATTCCGTACTCTATCGTATCGCTAACCATCACCCACAATTCCTTACCCAAATCATTCACTTCTCTACATATGATAACAACAAACACTCATGACATTAATGTCGGTTCCCCCCATTTACCCTACCCCTATTTGGTTTATAGTGTCTCACCGATCACGGCATGAATCCTTATCCACTACTATAACTTCCTTTTCCACTTTAACTCAATGACGTCACTTATTTACAATTAACAAATTATGTCACTTATCTACAGCTGATAACAACACACACCCATGACACTGACGACGCTTACACCCATATACCCTATCCCTATTTGGTTTATAGTGTCCCACCAATCATGATACGAATCCTTATCTTATCTTGATCTGCTTCATACTGTTCGACCAATGACGGCAGCACAGTCCCTATCTCAGACCCCTAACATTTACCCTACCCCTATTTGGTTCAGAGTGTCAGACCAGTGACTTCATCAGTATGGAATGCTTGGAATTTCCCAGAGAACAGCTGGCAATGACGTTACGTTTCCGCTGTCACTTCCTCCACTATTTACCCTACCCTGTTTGGTCACTAGTGTCTCCCATAATACTGTCAGCCCAGCACAACTGGAGGCAAGAACTACCACCACAGCAAGCCTTCACACAGCGAAGCAGAGGAGAAATCGTCAAAGTGTGCGTGCTTGCCCTTCTTTTCAGAGACAATACATATACCAGAGAAATCCTCCATTAAAGAAGTATCTTTTTCATAAATGAACTCTCGGGTGATGATTGTTAGCAATTATTAAAAAGAGATCTACATGCTTCATTTCAGGGTATTAGATTATATAGAAATGGGAGATATCGAAGATCCAAGTTTATTCAAGAAATATATGTGGAAACTTTGAAATTTTTGAAATTTTGACCATTGGAAAAAATGATATCTTAATCTAGTTTATTAATAAAAAAGCGAATATACGGACGCCAGGGTAGCTCTCATGTCTTTTAAATGATGCAAGCTAAATCAACTCCGATGCTGTTGATTGAATTTTCATAAGCTTTCTGCTCAAAATTTTTCGAAACTTTGAACGTTAACACATATATTCGGCTTTGAAATAAGACTGGATCTTTAATATCCCCTATTTATGTATAATTCACTTTGACGAATTGAAGCCTTTGTATTAGACTTAAAAATAACCCTATCAATGTGTAAATCGTCTTAATATATGGGTACACTAATGAAATGAGTGAAGAGTTCTAATAAAAGCCTACAGACTACAGTGGAATGCCTTCAAAGAATAAATGTACTTTTCATCTTAGGAGAATTTAATGCAAAAGTGGAAATGGGTATGAGAGTTAGGCCTGAGTGTTGCTGGTTGGTTTTGGTGAACGTAGCACTCATGGGGAAAGATTGTTGGACTTTTCTCATGTTAACAGATAATTTATTACCAATACCTGTTTCCAGAGATATCCACAACGGACCAATACTTGGACATCTAACATTAATAGGTCAAGGCACCAGGTTGATCCTCGTTCTCCAACGGTGGAAGAAAAACATCTTTGATGCACACATTTTTCAAGGAGCAGAATGTACTTCTGTCCACTAGCTAGTAAAAGCCAAAATAAGACTGAGACTACTAAACCTTCCAAGTCAGGTCCATCCCACAGGACTGGATGTCACAGTAATCCCCAATGAGTTCACAGAAAAAAGCATCAACACTGTTGGTAATCTTTTTGAGACTAGTAAGGAAACCTAACATGAAATGCTGTATGAAGAGATCAAGGTTATAACAGATGATACATCCAAGAAGTATCTTAGCCGAATAGAAGACCAAGATATCCATAAATATCACATTCAACTTGGGATCTGATTGAAAAGAGGCCGTTCGGAAAACAAAGAGACACAAGGACTGAATAATATAAAAGATTCCAAAGAGAAATCAGAAAAGCCATCATACAAGACAAGAAAAGTTTTATTCTAATAAATGTGAAGAAATAGAATTATAGGTGAAGTGACACTGTTATAAAATAATGATTTGCTAAGTTCATTACTTACAGAACAAGATAAGTCCAAATTGAATGTCATCAAAGACATCAATGGAGCAGCAGAGAGGATCAGGATTAAGAAAATCTGGTGGAGCCCTCTCTCCAGGTAAATTTCGATTAGGGACCTACTCCACTTGGGCATACTGTTGAAGGAATAATTGAGCAGCTTAACAAAAAAGAAGGGGCCCCTCTTGCAGATGGAAATACAACAGAGTTAACGCAACATGGATTGGAGAGATAAGAGTGTTTCATAGTTGCTAACAAGGATATGGGTGATAAGATCATGATCTAGACTCTAGAGACTGAAGAGGTTGGTTTTCATACCATGACAAAAGAAGGAAGATATGATGGATTGCAATAATTGGAGACCTATTAGTTTAATCTCTCTATTGCAGGAAAGTTTTGACTAAAGTTCATACCACATAACATTGAGGCCGAAGTTGAGCAGAGGTGCCTGAGAAAAGAGCAGGTTTTAGGAAACGAAAGGGTACTATAGCTTTGCCTTAGCTGATCATAGAAACATGTAAGGAATTTAGACTCCCTAAGATGATGATGTGTTTCATAAGACTACTCTAAATCTTTTTACTGTGTTCAACATATGAATCTGTGGGAGGTAATGAAATTAATTCGCTTTTTTCAATACTTCGTTGAGCTGATAACTAACTTTTACACAGAGCAAGAAGCTATGGTAAGAAATGGTGTTAGATTAACTGACGGCTTCAGGTCGGGAATGGAGTTAGACAAGAATGCCTACTTTCCTCTCACTTATTTGTTATCAATGCCGATGACATCATGATTGTTGAATTCAATGATCTTAAGACAGGAATTAGGATAGGTGTTAGATTGATCAGTAATCTGAAGTATGCTGATGATACAGTACTCCTTTTGTAATGACAAGAAAGAACTAGGACAAATCCTTGAAAAGGCTAATGAGATTGGTACGAATAGATGACTTCCAGTCAATTTTCGAAAAACAAAGGTTTATGGTTGCTAAAGGAAATACAGACAGAGAAGCTCCTGAAAAACAAGTGCATCTTAATGGAGAAAGAACTGAGGAAGTCAACAAGTTCGAGTATCTGGGATCCATTCTTAATGTGAAGAATTTCTATTCAGAAGATATCAGAAAGGAGTGGATTAAATAACAGTCAGTGGCTTGAAAATCTGAAAGGACGTACCTATCTCCACAGCTGCATCCAGTTGAGGATTCTGGATGCAGCTGTTTTTTTAAACGCTACTTTGGATATGAGACATGAAATATGAAGAAGTCTGATAAGAAAATGATAGCCGCTTTTAGATGTGGTGTTACAGAAGTTTGTTGAGGATATAAAATGAATGTCGGTCAAATGGATGAGTGCTAGAAAAGCTCACCAGAACTTTAAAGCTACTCACCTCTCCATCTCAAAGTGATGGAGGCATGTTTGTCTGGAGTGACTGATCGTCAACGAGTTGAAGCCTCCATCAGATGCCGTGTGATGGTTCAAACGGCATCTGATGATGTCCAAGAAGTAGTCAGACGGAAATGTCTTCTTCTAAACTTCTTTAGAAGAAGAAGACAAAGTCACTAAAGAGGAAGTATATCATAGTAGATTTCAGCAGATATCCTTGAATTTTTCTGTCATTTTAAATTAAATTAATGATACATATACATCTGTGAGAAATACAGTAAATAACCCTACATAAAATAAACAAAATTGTCATGTACGAAATTAAGAACTAATTAATTTTCAAAACACTAAGACAAGAGTGGTAATGTAGAGTTAAAGAAGAGATGATGTTTTCAAGGTTTTGTTTATTTATATTCATTAATATTTGAGTAATGTTTACTCTTCAGGTCTTTATTTCGTTTGGTTTATTTATTCTGCGCTTTGTTTATTTATTCTTCTTCAGTTTGACCTCAATACTTTATTAAAATGTATATAAACTACTCCAATTTATATTTTATTTCTGTGTTTCAGATACTAAACCACACGCTGAATTTTCAACCAGGCTTCGATCAGTACGATGTGGAAATGCCTTTTAACATTGTGAGTTGCTCTGATGATATGCTAAATGGCATAAGGTAATGTAACATTCTTTTCTTAAACTAATAGAATTTGAAGATACAGCTAGGTCGCAATTAATACGAATTCGAATAATGTGATATTCGATTTAGTGCGAATTGTACAACGAAATTAGATCGTGTTTAATGCGAACCACAATTCAGTTAAAGCGAGGCTAGGACATGCACAGTTCAGGTAACCGAGCTACCATTAGGACTTTACATGCTGCTACTCCCGAGTGCAGGTTAGTTTCCGTCGTTTGTTTTAATTGTTTTTAAGAAGTCTCCCTTAACAAAAAGGACAAAAGGAAGACTCCTTCTGATAAAAACATTACGAGAAAAAAAACGAAGAGTCTCGTTTTTACATTAAAGCAGAAATTTGACGTGATTGAACGATATGAACGTGCTCATAATAACTGTAGTAAGACGAGATTTCGGAATTCCCGAATGCACAGTGCAAAATATTTGAAATACGCAGGGAAAAAAAAAGATAGGTAAAGTTGCATCAGCGTTTTGTCGTCTGCAAACATTCACAAGAAATAGACGTATTACGATAGAAATAGCGCGTCTTTAACTGTGTGGAATGGAGATTGCAATCAAAAACGCACTCCCCTTAGCAGAGCTGCCATTCAGCCAAATGCATTAAATTTGCTTAACCCTTTAACTGCTGATTTTATATTCTACTGACATTGTCCCATGTGCTGAATTAATTTTGCAAAAAATGAATAAATAAAATCAAATAAATTCTTACACGTAAGAAGTCCGGACAGCATCATACATTCTTGATATACACTTGTTCACTCACAAAAATGGCGATGATAGTGTTTTATAAAATTTACATAATCTGCAAGGGAGGTCCACTTGAGGGCGCAATTTTTTCCGCGCAAGAGTTAACTCAACCGTTAAAGAGTTAAGAGAGTGAAAGAAAAAAAAATAATAAAGTAGAAAGGGTTGGTTTGATCAATTTAAAAATCCAGTTCCGCTGCATAATGTTAAAAGTAAGAATGAGGCGACCTATGGAAATGAGATCGCAGCATTTAAATATCCTGATGTTTAAAAAAATTAATTGAAGATGGTGAACACACTAATCAACAAATATTTAAGGCGGAAGAAACATGTTTACTCTGGAAGAGGATATCTTCCAGATCTTGCATTTGTGAGAAAACAAAATTAGTTCAGTCTACGGTGCTAAAATATTTCGAAAGACAAGAAAGATGTGTTTTCGTTAGTGTAAGCTAACATTCAGGAAGATATTCAGAATATTTTTTTGTATTTAGTTCTCTCTATAACGACTCTTTGACTGTGTTAAGAATTTATTTAAATTATCTGTCTTCATTTTTTTATCCATTACTGTAATATTTCATTATCATATAAAATTTATGTTTACAATTTTTTATTACCTATTTCCGTCGAAGCCTATCTTCGTGGAAACCAGCAGATTGTGCATTTTATTTTTATTATTAAGAGAGAACTACAGATATTCAAGACTAATTGAGGAAAGATATATACTACCTGTGCCAGTTGTCGTGTGAATGAATGAATTCAAACTAGTTCTTCCTGAATTCATTTACACTACTTGTACGCAAAACATCCAGTGCCAATGCATTCCAATTACACATTACTCTAAGAGTTGCATCTAGCTTTCACACCCTTCTTGATAGCATTGATTTTTCACATCGAAGGATGCCCTCTCGTCCTCTCACGACCCTCATTAATGAGAACTTATGATAACCTACAAATTTACAATCTGTTTCATTGTCAGCATTCCAAAATTATGATATCATTTTAACAGTATCCTTTGCACTCTCTCCGCTGTATTAGAAACTTCACGGAAATCAGGAGATCAGACTTGCGCGCAATTGTCCAAGTAAGATGTTATCACAGCCTTGTATATGGATTCGGAACTTCAACTTGCTGTCTATTAACACTCCAAGATCGCTATCCTGATCAGTTTCTTTCAGCATAATCCCAGCGATATAATATGACATTGGATATCTAATCACATCAAAGTTTTATTAAATATCGATACATTAAATTTGCTAAGATTGAACTGACATCCATTTTCCCGTGACCACAGTTCCATCATATTCAAATCATTCTGCAAGTACTGAATTCTTGAGTACCCTAACTACTTTCTTTAAATGGTCAGCAAATAACTGTACATCGCCCAACAAATTCTTCCCAATGTCACTAATGTACGGATTATAATAACAGTATCTTCAATCTATACATGTGACTGATTCTAGTTGTGCACCACTGGTTATCTTAAACATTGCAGACTCACATTCCCCAATACCACTTTTTTATACCCTAAGTCATTCATCCCCTTACAGATGCGCATATGCTACGAGTTATGTGGCATTTCTGCATGATATGTTCTGTCAAAAGCCTTAGCAAAATCCAGAAGGTCTTGGCGTATTCATTCCCCTTGTCTAACACACTAACATAATTGCAGAGTGTGAGCAAGTTGTTCAAACAAGACCTTCCCTAGTATCGATAGTTGGATACATTAATCCTTGCACCGCCCTTGTGCGATGGAATTACCATACATTCTTACTATTGATCTTGATTGATCAGATTACGCATCCATTTGGTTCTTCTCCTATTTATTCTTCGAACACTCATGACACATTCTGATATTGCATTATCACTATAGTTTCCATTCAACAACCGATATCATGACTCAGAATCCAGCATACTCCTCTGTTGGTAATAATTTATAATTTTCTTTGTAGTTCATCGTGTATCATTTTTTGATGCAACATTCATAAATGTTGTAATAAGTGTGTTCAAGTTGCCCAATTAAACTTTTGATTGACCTGAAAAATTCGCTCCTTCAGTGGCTCAAACATCTGGATCTCTTATGAATCTCTGCATTCCGCCTAATCACTGTGCCCAATCTCAGCATAACACAATTAGAGACAAGTACTACCACCGCGCGAAGCCTTTGCTCAGCTAGGCGGTAGACAAACCGCCAGATTGCGCCGACCTATTGTTCTTTCGGAGACCAGGCAAAGTTCAGAGAACAAAAATTCTCATTCGAGACCAAAGAAATTCTATGTCAGAAAGTTGTATTATTCATAAGTGAACTCGCAGTTAGCGCGTAATAATAATTATCAATGACAGAGCCCTTAAATTAAAGCGGAATTCGGATTTAAAATAAGGTTAGATCTTTAATATTCCCTTTTTCTATATAATTTACGTTTCCGAAATGAAGCCGTATGGCTTTTTTTCAATAGTTATAAAATGATATTTAAGTCTAGTGAAATGCCATGTCTAAAAATCTAATATGGCACTATTGTTTATTTTATTGCTTATTTACACACACACACACACACACACACACACACACACACACACACACACACACACACACACACACACACACACACACACACACACACACACACACACACACACACACACACACACACACACACACACACACACACACACACGCACGCACGCACGCACATATTTACTATTTACAAAACTAATACAAACATTTCCATTTTATACAAACTTCAATGTACTATTAGTCTTTTATCCGTACAGTTTTACCAAGAGGGTCTGTTACATCCAGGGAAGAAATATGTGCTTACCAGTCTAGTTTTCAAATTATGAAGTCATATAAAGTGTAATGAAATTCCATATCATTTGTGTAAAAAGGTATTAGATATAAAATATTCAATCAAGTGTTTATCAGTTACACTTTACAATTTTTCATTTCTGTTATTGGTCTATGTTCACCTATGATCTTGGAATCATAGAAAAACATAGATAATAAGAAAACATATGATCTGCGATACTTATAAAATGTTCAGTCAAGTGTTAATCTCTACAATTTTTCATTAATGTTACATGCTATGTTAATTTTGTCTATGTTTAAATATGATATCAGAATCATAACCAAACATATACAATAGAAAAAGTATATGATCTCTGATATTTATTTCAGATAAAAAGCTTAATATTAGTATTTTATTGGATGGAGGTGAATTAAAGGAAACAATCTCAAAACGGAATTGAATTTCGTAAAAATCAAATTTCTCGAAGTCAAAATATTCCACAAAAGTCATCAATTTTGAGAATTTCAGAAGGATTTATTTAATTATTGTTAGGTTCTCTGAACTCAGTTCTGTAGTCACGTAAACAGAAGTGGCTTAAACGCTGGTTTTCAAATTATCATTATTGTTATTATTGTTATTATTAAAAATATTAAAAATACAATACGATACCTTGGAATTCACTTCGATGCAGATATGAACTGGAATAGCCACAGAAACGAAACCATCTACACAACAAACTCCGAACAATAAGTGGCAAACTCTTCAGGCAAAAGACAGTTCCCATACGCCTAAAAACACTAATATACAAAGCACTATGCCAAAATATACTAAGATACGCTATAACAACGTATGCTTTCTGTGCACCGTACAAATTAAATAGATTAATGTCGCTACAGTACAAAATGATAAAACTGATCTTTTGGGAACAAAGAGAAAATCACGACCTTATATACATTGCAATGTTAGACCACAAAATACTGACAGCAAAACACTTATGTCACTATGCAGTTTTGCTGAAACATTATTTCGATGCCAACTACAGGACACTCAGAAATACATACCGTATAAAAAGACCTCAGACAACTACTCATATCACATATAAATACAATAATCACTACGGAGAGGCCACGCGAAACTTCTACATCCCAGACATGATCAACAAATTACCTTTTGAATACAGAAACCTTACAAACTACGATAGCCTGGAAAGAGCTCTAAGGACATATTATGAACAAGGAACACGCAAGAAACACTCAAAATGCCATACAAACTTAATGAAACACAATATATTCGTTCCAAGTTGTCGTGTGTGTGTGGGGGGGAGGGTGCGTGTGCTCGTGAGAATTTCTCAATCAACAGCTGCAGTGGAAATCAAGTCAATTAAACATAGATGTGATTTCATATCTTCCCAACCCAGCAAATAAACCAATAAATAATATTGGTTTATTTGCTGTTATATTGGTTTATTGGTTTATTTATATTATTTATTGGTTAAATAAAACAATAAATAATATAAATAATAAGCTCACAAATAAGCTTCGAGGATGAAGGCTGAGAACATACATCTCATCTCATCCAAGATAAAAAATAAATGAATTAATTATTTAAAAAAAAAATGTATCATATGTAATCAAATGCATGAAATGTACGTATCACATGTAAACAAATGTATGTAATATTGTATTATATGTAATGATAAGTATGTAATGTATGCATCATAGGTCATAAATTATTATAATTATTATTGCGAAAAAAATTATTATTATTATTATCAGAATACATGAATGAATCAAATGTAAAGAAATGTATGTAATGTTGTATCATACGTAATCAAAACTATGTAATGTATGTATCATATGTAATAAATTATTATCATTATTAAAACAAATTAAAAATTAATAAAATAATAATAATTATTATTATTATTATTATAAGTAGTAAAATAAAGGAAAGTGACAACTAGAAATTTATATATGCAAGGTTTCTCGATTTACGAAACTTGATGTGAATCCTACATTTTGGTAAGAACTACTGGAAAACACGAATTTCGGGAATTCTTTACGATTAAAAATTTAAGAAATGAAGGACCTTATAACTTTACTTGCAACGTCTGTTAATGTTTCTTCTGATCCTAATAGTACTGCTGCTTCACATCAGTGTTGTAACGAAGGCGTCGCGAAAGAGGCGCCCGCCACGGGCTTAACTAGGATTGGGGCGCAAAACTTAAAAAGATGTAAAAAATAAAAATAAATAAATAGATATAAAAGTCCACTATTTTGCATTGTATTTTTAAATTTCGGCAATGCGCCGCTTTAGACATACATATTCTGCAACACACTGCAACTCATTTTGATGGGGTTAATAGTATTTAACATTTCGCATTTAGTAAAATTTAACTTGTTACATTTAAATTTTTCAAAATTTTTGTCAGTTTTGGGTTGGGGGAGGGGATGCAAGTTAGACACTTGCCACAGGCGCTTCATACCCTCTTTACTGTACTGCTCCACATCCTCGGCTTTCTCAGTATAAAATTAAACATATTGAATTTCCTCAAGAGGAAAGGAGGAGAAAGATTTTGGATGCTGAAAAATGAAAAAGGGATGATTGTGCAAATCATGCCAGAAGATTAGTTAAAATGATTTTGCAACTGAAGATAAAGATGAATACGCTGAAATGGAGGAAGAGGAAGATTTAGAAGAAATGGAGTGGATTTGAATACACGGAAAGCTACCTAGATCATACAAAAATCAGATAACGCTCTCAGAATGGTTGGCAGAAGTACTTTCTAATCTTTCAACGCATTGGTTGCTAGTGCTGTGTCCAGAAGGCAAAAGTGGTAGCTTCAGGGTGAAACGAAATATACCAAGAGTGGCCATTTAGTAGTTTTCCATCTCACCTTCCTGGAGGGAATAATAAACAAAATCTGGTAAATGCAGAATACAGCTTGCTATATTGTATTTACAATTAAATAGAGAGAACTTATTACGTTCTTGATGTCATTTGTTGGAATTTCCATTCATTATTTGATTCTGAGACAGAATTCAGATTCTATTGGCTATACTCAAAGTACCAAAAGTTAGAGAAAAATCATATTTAAATCCTTTTAAGTTCCTACCATTACCGTCATATTTATAAGAAGCCACCCATTTTTCACAAGATTATGTGGTCACCCCCTACCATTTCCTACAAAATCAAATGACCTGTTGTTCTACCATAACGAAACTCACTGTACACCTGGGAGTACTCCCATTTTTGAGCGGGTTGAAAGCATTCATGTTACCAGAAATTCTTACCATTCCTGTTCCAGAGGAACTTTATGCTGACCGACCAGCTATGTATATATCTTTGGAAGAATATTTAAGTGACGCTTTTGCTAGACATCGTAAATAAAAGGAACAAGAAGGAGAGTGCATGCTGTGGCAAGAACAAGATAAAATATCTTCTGTTGATAATGATTGATCATGATGAATGGTTTAGTGAGTGAAGACATTCTAAATTAATACCTTTCACGTTTAACTTTAACAATGCTTCTGCTGGACAGAAATAATGAGTAATATGTGAGCTCTTTATTTAAGTCTGTATTTTTTTTTGCGTCTGAAATTCAATTATGGGATTTAAAATTGACTTTAATATCACCAGAAGCAGTCTCATAATCATTGCCTTCTCAGTTAAAGTGAGTCAGCAATAAATTTCTTATCCCAAAGATGAAAGAAAATCCATTCATGCAATTTTTTTCAAAGCTGTTCTCGGTATGGATTTAAAAATCTTTGTCTCAGTACAAAGGTTTTTGTATTGATAATATAATATGTACATTCTGTGTTGATGGACATGAGTGATTGTATAGGATAATGTATGGAAGATTCAGAAATAAGTAATTAATATGATGTTAATAATTCACTTGGGGAGTAAAATTTTAATTTAGTAAATTTGACATTCCTGTTTATTAAATACTAAATTCCTGTTATCAAGAAACGAAATTTAAAAAATGCTGTATGTGGAATACACATTTAATAGCAAGCAGTACTATTTTATGTGTTGCAATAAATAATAATTCTTAAATCTTATTTAAATTAAGGGGATATTAAATCCCACATTGTTTCAAAACCGAACAAGAAACTCAAAGATTGGAATCAGAGAGTTTCATGCCGAATATAGTAAACTATAAACTTTATAGTTTACTATATTCGACATGAAACTCTCTGATTCCAATTTTTGAGTTTCTTGTTCGGTTTTGAAACAATGTGGGATTTAATATCCCCTTAATTTAAATAATGTTTATATCGCCGAGATGAAACTTATTAGCTCTTTATATTTAAGTATCTTAAATCTTAGTTTCGCATATTTATGATTTTAGGGGAAAGAGAAAAAAATAATCTGTTACAACATTAATTTATGCAAATGTTTTATTTTGTGATAGCAATATATAGAAATATTAAACTTCATAATAATAATTATAAATCCTTGTACTTCGTCTTGTTCTTCTTCTTCTTCTTATTATTATTATTGTTATTATTATTAAACTAGCGAATGATTTCACGCGCAGAATATATAGAAGATATAAATGCGAGTTTTTAGATATGTGGAGTGTGTTTGATTGCAGAATAGACTTGCATAAGAATGACCTGCAATTGAATTCATTAGGCATCAGAAGACTGAAGAAATTACTTCTTGGTATGAGACCTAATGCAGATATGACGATCAGTGAAATTAGATCATCAAGGGAGGAATGGGAAACACGTGTGAAAGATCTGCTATAATACGGAAACGTGATAAAAATATGAATGTTTTCGAACATGGTTATGCATGTAGCGAAGGGGTAGAAAAAATATGCTTTGGGTTCAGACCTTTAAGTATGTCTGGGAAGGGAAAAGAGAAAATTATTGAACAAGACCAAATAGATTGCATATCTAATTATAAGAATAGCCTTGGCGCTAATTTATTATGTCTGTACACAAATACCAGGAGCATTAGAAACAGAAAATAGGGATTAAGTTCTTTGCTTTATTGAATACGATGTGGGCGAAGATTGTTGGCATTAGTGAAACCTGGCTGTCAGAATTAGATATAGTAGTGGGATCGAGTATAATGGGTATACTATATTTAGGAATGACAGAAGAGAAAGTACAGGAGGAGGAGGAGTGCTACTAATGTGATCAAAATTATTATTATTATATTATTATTATTATTATTATTATATTGTGCGATGTTGTTATTTGTGATTTTTCTCATTCTGTCTTTGATATGATATACTTTTAGTAATACCCAGATATTCAAACATGAACAGATTTCCTTCTTGGACTAACCTACACCTCCAACCTTTCCTTGCACATTATATCTCCATTATGGCTTTAGCAGCGCTAAAATCTCGGCGCTTTTCTACTTAAGACACTAATTCGGATCAGATCGTTACAGCTACTAACACTATACAAGTCATAAATCCACCCAACCAATGAGCATTGCTTACATATTTGGGACGATGGACCGAATTTTCTATAAGATTGATTCATTGATGCTATCCAGAAGATGGCAAGATGGCAATCCACCTAATTAATGATTCCTTTCTTTTATGAAACTTTTATTTGATATCTCGGTTTTCGTATAGACATGCGATTGTCAGTACCGATCCTCTTCAATTCCCTACTCATAGTTTCGTGAGATATGGGTTGGACACTGACTTTATTAAATGCGTCGGTCATTTAATGAATACAGGAAGTTCTCTTTGTGCGTACAAGCTTTCTCAGACGAAGGGGAGCTTGTGCTTGACAGGCTGCCTTAGGACCTCATTTACGTCTCTTATTATGTAGGTTATTTTGCCACTGATTAAACACCTAGAATAATCACCTTTTGAGAAATCCGGTAGCTTTGCTCTTTTCAAAATCGTGGCGCCAGCTAGACAGGCCACCAAAATAAGCTTTTATTGAACTCTGAAAGAGAGAGAGTTCCAGAACTATACAAAACGTTATTTTATGCCTGTTCCAAAATTTCAAGAACCTAACATAAAAACGCACTTCATTTTTCTATCTTTCTCTATTGCTGCTTGCAAACTTAGCGTATTATTTAATTATTCAAATGGCAAAATGTGTTGTGCTTCGATTAGCAGAATGCGTAAAAAATAATGTAAAAGTTTATTTTATATTATTGTGATATTATTGTAATAAATTGTGATTTCGTTTAACTTTTTTGGCAGACTTTAAACTCATATTTGGCAGCGCGTGCAATTATACGGAAAGAATAGTTATTTTGTATTTTTCATTGGGATTTAATATTTTGTTTCTGGTTATCATCACAATCGATATAAATATTTCTGATTTTAGCCTCGGTTTTAAGCCTGAAGAAGTGCCCTGTTTGTCTTTCATAGATCCCTGTCTGATTTCTGATAGTGTCCATCATTTCATAATATTTTTTTTTCTATTTTTAAGAAAGCGTCAAGCTACTAGGAGAACTACACTACTGAAACTAAGGAATGAACCAGCATTCTAATTCAACAAACTTTTTATCCCTTTTGATCTGTTTGAATTTTAATATTTGGGAGGTTTAAAAATGCCATTCTTGTTTTATACGCAAAATAACAGCACAAAAAATATCAGGTTTTTTTCAATTCTTTCTATTAAAGAGATCAAAAGACTGAGTTTACTGTGAGTATTTTATTGCTTATCATGAAATATGTTAATGTTTTCGTTTCTTCTAGGTGTTTGCGCTTAAAGGAAAATGGAAAATGTATGAATGAGTATCTAGGCGAGTATTCCATGGAACTTCAAACAGCGAAATGCCTAGAAGAAACGATGGCATACAAATCTTCGTATTGCCACTGTCAAATCCATACAAGTGTTCGACGTTTGGATAGGAATGACATGATTCAGAAATGCGTTGTCATTAATTCACTGTGGGGACATCCTGAAAGAGATCCGGTTAAAATAGATAGTGACTTAGGTAAGTATGTATAATCATTTGAATTTCTTACAAAATAAGAAAATAACTCTTATAATGTTTTTTAATTACCAAAGATAGTAGGTGGAGCTTATTTAGCCCTAACTATCTATACGAACACAGTTAGACTGCCGGTCCTTTACTTCAGCTTTCTTTGCAGGAGAGAGAGAGAGAGAGAGAAAGAGAGAGAGAGAGAGAGAGAGAGAGAGAGAGAGAGAGAGAGAGACAGGCAGTGCATTATTGTCTGTAACAGTGTGATTTCTATGTCTTTTTAAAAAAGAGGTTAAAAACTTAAGTTTCCGGTAAAAAAGTGCTACTTAATTGTTCCAAAGATCGACTAAATGGGCGACTAGCTGAAGAAAAGCGTAGAAATGATTTCATTAGATTGCGACCTGATTCAAATCTCTAATGGTGTTTCTATTGGCTACTTTAATTACAATTAATAATAATTAGGAAGCAAAACATCACTTTCAGAGGGCTACACAGTCCTCTCTTTGAATTGGATATTGATAACAATCTTGTTATCAATATCCAATTCAAACGATTACAGTTGACCTTTTAACCGATTACAGTTGACCTTTTAACAGCATTAAAAGGTCAACATAAATTGACCTGTAAGTTGTGTAATATTATGAGTTTTTCTATCTTATCTGCTGCGACATTGTAATATTATGAGTTATTTGCTTTTTTATTTTACCTGGTTATGGTTGTATAATATTGCTTTCTTTATCCTTGGCTTCTATATTTTTATTCTTTAAACTTTAAGTTTATCTTTTTCCTTTCAGAAAGAAAGGAAATTATGTACTCAATTAATCTTATTTCTCTTACTCTACTTTCAGTATTCTTTCCTTATGCCGGGGATCTCTAGAAATGTATTTAATTATTACTAGCTGCGCCACTAAAGTTCTCCAAATGGCATAAGAAATTATTTATTCTTCCAGTAAAGTTCCTCCTCTTTAATTATATACAGTCGTGGCTAATTCTTAAATCAAAATTCTTACCGAATTCCAATCTACCTCGCTCACAGGATCGGTTTATTTTTGAGAACAGTGCAGTTGCTAAAAAGATCAGACGGCACTCCTTTTAAATATAACAAACATGTTTATTTATACTAAAACAGTAATACAAGGTATGCACTAAAAGGATGCTACTTTCCTTTCCTCTCTAAGCTAAGCACAAAAAAGAAACATCATATAGCACAAATTCTTAGGCATGCAAAACAAAAACCAATGACGTACATTTTTTAACAATTAAATTAGATAACTATTAACTATCAGCCCATTTACAGTTTAGGAATTTTTATACTTTGATTAATTATAATCTCCAATTACAATCTTCACATAAAATATAACACTCTTTAAGCAAACTACTTCTCATAACATTATATTTCTTAATTCTATAATCTTGTCAGTTCTTCTGAGCCATTTCTTTACAATACAACGTAAGTTAATTTTTTCATTAATGTCTTACAATTACTTTAAAAACAGATTCTCTCTATGCGAACAAGTATTCAATGTAATGTATATAGCAATTCTATGAATTCAGTCTTTCTAAACAGTCCTTCACATCATAAATAAAAAAAAAAAGATTTGCAACAAAATTCAACTCACATGACTCCTCCATAGGTACAATGCACTTAGTCGTATTTCCTTTACAGACTTATTCTGAATCCCCCCCCTCTATGCTAGGGCTTGATCTATCACTTTAGACGTTTCATGGACACCGTGTTCTCCTCTGGAATTTCTCGCGGAGCTGGAGCGCGATCTTCTGTCGTTGTAGGCACTCGGACGTAAGGTCCGACGGTCAAGGCTTTGTCATCCTGGTCCTGGACCGCTATTCGCTCTGTAAGGTTTCGCCTCTGGTTACCCTCCACGACTTCATCCGGAATCTGACGTAGTCCATGGATCGACTCCCTCCTTTTCTCCTGGCGTCAAATCTGCCGATGCTCGATAGTCGATGCTCAATAGTCCCTCTATTATCCTTTTATTTGGCTTCTCGTGGGACACTGCGCGAAGGTTTTAGACCCCAGATATTCCCGCACAAACTGAATTAAGGTCGGAGACCCCCGTACCTTTCACATGCACACTCTCATCCTTCTAGAAAGTGCAGACTTCTAGATCTCTCTGAAGTGTACGTTCAATCCCTTTTACAGCATAGCGTAGCAACTTCTGATGTATACCGCCCTCTTTTGCTATTGACCTTGAAGGCGGTATCGGACTGATTTGGTTAAAATAGGTTTCTTTTTCACCCAATACTAAGTGATAACATCAAATACATTTCCGAATTCTAAAGTATTGCCCCTGAACTTCGATTGTAAGATATCTGTTTACTCTATTCTAGCAGGTATAATTCCTCTGGGTCTCTATAGATGGGCTTTGGTATTTACTTACATAGATAAATTCTAACATATTTCTGAATTCTAGGGCATTTCCCCTTGAACTACGTATTCATATATCTTCTATTTACACAGAATCATGCTAATTTTTCTGAGCTAATTTATATGGGCTGTTAGTATTATTTACATATAAAATTTACAAATTTAATTTTTGTGAATTTTGGATGTGACTCCTGTAAAAGTCGATGCAATATAATTTTGGAAAAATTATGACGCTGCATCGAATTTTACAGTTGATCTGTAAGGTCACCCGATAACAGTTGACCTTACAGATCGTACATGGCTGCATTCGCTGTCGAGAGAAATGTAAAACAAACATAAAGATGCAGTATTAAAGCATCTTAAAATTAAATGTTATTAATTAATTAATTACATTTATTTAATTAAATAGAACCAAATAATTTTATAACGTTACATTACTGTATAGTCTAGGCTACTGTGAACCGTTATATCATTTATGCTAAGCCGCCATAAAGCAATCATACTGCTGCTTCTTCGTTATCATGAATTGTTATATTTGTAAATAAATATGAATTTCTTTTTCATTTTATCGTTTCATTTTTGTGTTAGTAACACGTATAACACCTACAGTATTTTTTTATTATATAAGACAATACTGATATAGGCATTAACAGACATGCGATTCGTCTTGTAAACGAACGTCGTCCGTTTACGTCGTCCGTTTACATCGTCCGTCTTGTAAACGGACGACGTAAACTTACGGTATCGATAAATAGAGTACATTACTATAAAAGTATTTTCATTTCCTCATGATTTTCTTTAATAACATTTTTCTTTCCCTAGGTTACTTTGTTGTAAGAATATATAATTTAATACATACATTTATACCCTAGAAAATATGTGTTATCGACTGTTTATGTTATCGGTAAGGCTTCCGGTGAACATTAGGCTACTGTTAAGTTTTTAGGGAGTAAAAAGTTAAATGCGGATATTAGAACAACGCAGAGGTTCGGTTCGGCGCCCCTAACCCCCGCATTTTATATGTATATATGACTACAGTGTCACTTTACACTATTGTATTATTTTATGCACTTTGTTGTCTTGTATGCTTTTGTATGTGGTAGCATATGCATGTATTCTCCTTAGCCAAACGCTAAATAATAATAACCCCCGCATTATTCGAGGATCGACTGTATATCCATTTGCCGATGACATGGCCAGAAACTAAATTTTTTCATACCAAATTTAGGCAATATGTCCAGAGAATACCTGCAGTTTTCATCAATTTACCGATATGCACATTCACAGGTGTACGAGATAATATGATAGTACTCGACATGAAACAATTACTTGTAATTCAGATGTTATTAGTGGAGGATGCATGGCATGGATTAAGTAATGGATTAAATCATGTGGATAGTGGGTTGTGCTGTCTAATGAAACTCGCGCGATGACTCTTTTGATTATGTTGCTGTGTAGCATAATAATAATACTACTATTTAAATTAAGGGGATATTGAATCCCACATTACTTCCAAGCCGAATAAGAAACTCTAAGATGGGAATCGAAGAGTTTCATGCCGAACATAGCAAACTATAAAAGTTCGGCGAGTCCAAGCGTAAGTGTGTGTGCTTATTCCATCTTTACTACGAGTTGCCCTAGCATGTACTACCAGGTGTTGGCTTACGCTTGGACTCGCTGAACTTTGATAGTTCGCTATATTTGGCATGAAACTCTTTGATTCCTATCTTAGAGTTTCTTATTCGCCCTTGAAATAATGTGAGATTCAATATCCCTTTAATTTAAACAATTTTGCATCGTCAAAATGAAGCCTTTTGGCTCTTTATTTCAATAATAATAATACTTTCTTTGACAAGGACAAAGTTTACACAATGAGATATTTTCCGTCAGTAGTACAAAGATTCAGTACAAAATGCAGAGTACTTAATTCTTTATAAATATAAATATACTTTTTTTTAAACTACCTAAATATTCATACATCGTATTTACATATGGGTTGGCAAGAATGTGCATGCAATTCGCCTTACGATGCAGTAACACAATACACAGTTCTTTAATAATTATAATAAGGGAATGATTTTATATTAATACACAATTTTTCTTTATTTTGACTTTTGTCCGTTTTTTCCACTATTCAGTTCCAATACAGTTCTGTATTGGAACTGAATAGTGGAAAAGTAGACAGTTCCAATATATATATATATATATATATATATATATATATATATATATATATATATATATATATATATATATATATCCAGAACTGTCATGTTCTGGATATGTTTCTGACAATATGGAATAAAGGCTTTTTCTTCAACCTGTGGTCTGCGGACCGGTGCCGGTTCGTGGAAATTTCCTGGCGGTCCGCCAAAAATCCCCCCCGCCAATCATGTAGCGGCTATATGGTTCGGGTGCTACATTGTTGCAAGGCGAGCGGGACGCTGCACGTGACAATGTAGCACCCAAAGTATAGGCGAAGGCAATCGATTGCCAGTCAGCTCGCCTGTCGACGAGACTTCGCAAAAATTCTTATTTTATCGCGCTCGTCCATACATGTTTTCTAATATTGTGTTGTGGTATTTCGGAAAACAAGTTATTTCTTTCGTAAAATTTGAAATCTACAAAATGCAGACAAAAAAAGTCAAACCAAAAAACCTTTTAACCTTCTTTAGTAGAGGCAAGGACAGTATTCAGGAGAAAAGTAGTGATGGTACCGAAAGTGTGCCAAGTACTAGAGATTCAAGTTGTTTAGAAGAAACAAAGAAAAAGAAATATGTTGATACTTCGGAATGTGCAATACAAACTAAAATAAGAAAAGGAAACTTCGTTAAGCGTTTTGACAAAGACTATTTAAAGCTTGGTTTCATTGTAGCCATGGCAGTAAACTATCGCCACGGCCTTCGTGTGTAGTTTGTTCCGAAATTCTGTCAAATGATGCTATGAAATCTTCCGAGCTTGCTCGACATTTGCATTCGAAGCACAGAGATTTTATTGGTAAGCCACTGGACTTTTTTCAAAGATTATGTGACCAGATGAAAAGTCAGAAAAGTGAAATGAAAATGATAACGACTAGTGACAAGTCACTGCTTCGTCTTTTTTAGTTGCTCTTCGAATAGCCAAAACGAAAAAACCGTTTGCTGTTGGTGAGGATTTAGTAAAGTCTTGAATCTTAGATGTCGTACGAGAAATTTTGGGTCCTCAAGCAACTAAAAAACTGGAGACTATATACTTTCGGACACCACCATTCAGAGGATAATTATTGATAAGGCCACCAATATTGAAAAGCAAGTTGTAGAGGAGATAAAGAAATCGAGATATTTCGCGATTCAACTTGATGAATCAACTGATGTGAGTAACGATGCCATCCCACTCTTTCTTCGTGAGGTATAGTGAAGATGAAGACTGAAGGGAAGAACTTCTTTGTTGCCTTGACTTACCTGGACGGACCACTAGTTCAAAGATATTTAATGCTCTTGACGGGCATTTTCAAGCGCAAGGCTTAGATTGGAGCAAATGCTTCGGAGTTTGTACGGATGGTGCTGCGAGCATTACTGGAGTTCGCTCACGAGTAGTTGCGAAAATAAAGGAAGTCGCGGACTGTGTTATCCACTGGGGAGCAACTATCCTGCAAAGAAGCTTTCTACTGAACTAACCACCGTGATGAATGACAAATTGAAGATCATTAATGAAATTTGTAGACGAACTATGAACTCCAGGCTGTTAACGACAACACTGTGCGAGAGTATGGACTCACACCACCACCAACATCTCTTTCTCCATGCAGAAGCGAAGTGGTTATCGAAAGGAAGGGTTCTTGCACGCCTTTTCGAATTGAGGGAAGAAGTAAAGCAGTTTCTGCGAGAGCGAAAATTTGACCTGGTAGAGCCTTCATTGAATGAGGATTGGATGACTAAGCCTGTGTATATGGCGGGCATATTTAGCCTTCTTAACGAACTTAATATTTCTATTCAGGGGTCTTGTACAAATATTTTTACACTGAGAAATAAAATGGATGCATTCAAAAAGGAGCTGGCTCGTTGGGATAGTCGTGTACAAGAGGAAGATACAGACATAAGATATAATGTTTCCACTTGTGGAAGAATTTTTGTTTTTGCTGCTGATGTCAACAAGAAAGTCATAATCAACATAATAAGTCAATATTTAAGGACGTTAGCTAAAAACTTTAATAATTAATTCCCTGAAAATGAGGATCCTCGTAAAGGTAACCTCTGGATTAATAATCCCTTCTTGCAAGATATAAAATCATGTGCACTTGGTCCTCATGAAAACGAAAAGCTGATCGAGTTGTCTTCTGGTGTCACTCTCGTGTCAAGACATAAAAAAGCAATCATTGTCTAGATTTTGGATATTACTCGAAAAAGAATATCTCTCTCTGAGTTACAAAGCTAAGGAGTATGGTAGGCACTAATAACAAGATCAAGATCAAGATAAGATAAGAAATTGTGTGTGTGACGTCAGTTGTGTGTGGGTGATGTTTCGAGATAAGGATTTGTGTCGGGATTGGTGGGACACTACGAACAAAATAGGGATATGGGAGAA
The DNA here is from genome assembly GCF_054136105.1 of Typopeltis vanoorti. Taxonomy (NCBI): domain Eukaryota; kingdom Metazoa; phylum Arthropoda; class Arachnida; order Uropygi; family Thelyphonidae; genus Typopeltis; species Typopeltis vanoorti. Next base: position 77,869,841 of record NC_143553.1, on the reverse strand, counting down.
GCGACGTCCGTATCGTGGATGTGTGTTGTTATCAGATGTAGATAAGTGATGTCATTTGTTAGTTGTAAATAAATGACATTATTGATTTGAATGGAAAAGGAAGATATATTAGTGGATAAGGATTCGTGCTGTGATTGGTGGGACACTATGAACAAAATAGAGGTAGGGTGAATGGGGAAGTGATATCAGTGTCATTGATGTGTGCTGTTGTGAGATGTAGATAAGTAAATGGTTTGCATATGGTATTAGGGGTGATGGATAGTGATAATATAGAGTTTGGAATGTTTGGAATTTCGCTTGGGGTACGAAATCTGTCAGGGCCATCACGTGTTGTGTTTGGTTTGCGTAAAGAATTGTGGGTCTTATTTAGAGATAAGGAATCGTGACGTTATCTGTTTGGAAATTTCTGGGGAACATATGTCTCTGTGACATCATGTAGTTTTTTTTTCGTTTGCCTATGGAATAGTGGGTGAAGTTAAAAGATAAGATATCTTGGAATTTCCCAGGGTGACACACATCTGTCATTGTCGTCATGTTTTGTTTGCGGTCGGCTATCGGTGGAGGCATGACTTTTCCAATAAGTATGATATTTCTTTCCTGTTAAAGACTATGGGAATTCTTAGTGCAGAGTCGAGATGGAGGCAATAATTAGACCTTTTCTGAATAATTAATTATGTTCTGGTGTTCCCATCAAGCACACACACGCACGCACGCACGCACGCACGCACACACACACACACACACACACACACACACACACACACACACACACACACACACACACACACGTTTTTCTTGTCAGTAGGTGAGAATGGGTATTCTTAGTTTAGAGTCGAGATGGCAGCACCATTTAGACATTTTCTGAATAAATAATTATATGCTGATGTCTCTCAAACACAAACATTAGACATGAAAAGTCGCTAATGTATCCAATGGTGATACTCTAATGTATGTACTCTATGATTATTCTTATGGAAAAAAAAGCTATTCAGTATTAGAATTAGAATTGCGCTTAACAAAACATACCAGCAGCGGTCATTGAAATTACAAACATCACATGCTGTGTTTAAGTTAAACAAAAAAGATTAACTTACATTCTTTCCAGAATGGGACATTTTGGAACTAGCAAGGTTTTCTAAATATTTCAAAATAGTGGAATTATATATCCACACCGCAACACACATAAAACACAAGGGTTGAAAGAACGAAATTTCTGTAAATAGCCTGGAATCTAGTTGACTATTTCTTCCTTTAGATATGTCCGTTTGGTACTCTTGATTAATTTCATTCGCACTTTGACTCATGCTATGTTTTACTACTGTTTCTGTCCAAAATGACATCACACAGTTGAAGTGGAAACGCCGTTTTGTTGATGCTATGTGACTTCCTGTTTTTGGAATTCTGGGTAATATTTAGAATGAATTCTGACAAGTGCAATGAGTTTGTTTTTTTTTTACCTTAACACTACAACACATACACACAAACCTTTTTTTTTTTCTAAAATGTTCAGATTTTCTAAAATATGTAGTATACTTTGTAATTAGTTTAATTTTCATGTTACCAAGTACTAATCATTTAAAACTTTGGACTATATGATATGTTTAGGTGAGGGTACAAGTCAACGTGTTGTCTTTTCATTACTGTTGGAGACACTTTAATCTGTGTTATTTCCAGTCGCAATTTTGTTGTACCTAGGTGAGAAATCGTGTGTTTCGGTTAGAACTGTTTGTTAGTGTTTTCTTATATTTCAAATGAATATTAACTCTGTAATACACTTTGTTAATTTCTATGTTACCTTTTATTTGACTCAAATCTTATTTATAAATTGTATTTACTGAATTTAACATACATAAATTAAATAAGTGAAAAAGGCACTTTTTTGTTTTTCTTATTCTTCTGATTTAAATTTTACGCTGATGTTCATAGTGTATGATTTGGCACTGGTGGTTACGTGCAATTCACAGGATTTTTCTCCATGTGACATTTCAAAACAAGCTGAACTATGAATAAATTAAAGACTTAATTCGGTATGTTAGTCGAATAAATAATTGTTTAATATCTGACATGTTTCACTGACTAATATCTGTTAGCATTTTCAGGGATACACTGGTAAGCAATGGAAAGTAACAGAAACTAGGAAACTAACCGACTTCTTCTGCTTCTTCTTCCTAACATGGAGTTTAGGCCAAATGCCTGTTCCGGTCTCATGCCATATCGCTTTCTTGGTCTTCCGATTGTTCTCTTTCCACTTATTTTGTATCTGTATAATATTTTTGGTAGTGTGCTGTTGTCCATTCAATTTAAATGTTCTAGCCATTTTTGTTTATACTGTCTTATGTAGTAATTAATTGGTTTTATTTTCAGGGATTGTAAGATTTCTTCATTTGTTTTGTGGTCCCACTTGGTATATCCAGCTGTTTTTCTGAGGAACTTCATTTCTGCAGTTTGAATTCGTTTTTCATCTTTCCTTTTCATGGCCCATGTTTCGCTTCCGTATAGTAGAGTTGATTTGACAAGACATTATATAGTCTGATTCTGGTGTGTTTTTGTACTAGGGATGGCTTAAATATATTATTTATTATGCCATTTACTTTGACAAAGTTTGATATTTTAGTGTCTATGCCTTTTTTTTCTTCGTATGATAGATCACATCCCAAGTATCTGAATGTGTTTACTTGTTCTAGTATTTTATCTAACCGAAACTAACCGACAATTCTAAACATTATATGAAGTTATCACTGTGCGTGATACAATACGCGTGTCGCAAGTACAACGCAATATCTCAACAAATTTATTTGTTGAGATATTTATTGTAATTTTCACGAAAGTTCATTTCTTTTTGGTTAAATGATCTGATTAGAGTTTTCCATTTATCTGGTAGGATTAGGCTTTGATTCGTATTTAAGTTACCTGTTGAACGGGCGACTGTAGCAGGATCTTTGAATGTTCTGGAATGGTAGTTCTCTTCTATGTAGGGCATATGACTCATATCCCATTCAATATTATGGTTAGTAGAGGCGAAGTGGGAAGAAAGTCCTGATATATCTTGTCTGTTATTCCTTCATAGGCTAATTGTTCTTTCTTTCTTGTTTCAAAACTTCTAGATGTCTGTCCGATGTAATTGATGCCGTATGAACAAGGTATGCTGTAAACTCCAGAGTATTTGTAGTAAGGATGGCTATCTTTCGGGGATCTTATAAACTTTTGAATGGTCTCCATAGGTTTGAAGGTTACTCTGATATTATATGGTTTTTAGAAGAAGAGATAATTTTTTGGATATGGTACTAACAAATGGAATTGTTATAGAGCTGATGTATTGGTTTCATCTTGTTGTCTTTGTGGTATGTCATTAAAGAGAATCTTGTTGATGAGTCTGTAGGGCAGCCATTTAGGGATAGATCTCTGGATATTTTCATTAATTCTTCTTGTAAGTCTCCAGGGTCTGTGGTACACTGTATTGCTCTTTTTTTAAGCATATGGATAATGATGAGTTTCTGGTATGTGGTGAGACGAGTCGAAATGGAGGTAGCGTCCTGTGTTGGTAGGTTTTCTATATACCGACAGGTTGATGCTATTGTCAGTTTGTTTCTTAATAAGGACGTCTAGAAATGGAAGTTTATTATCTTTTTCTAGTTCCAATGTGAACTTCATAGTGTTGTGGAAGCAATTAATTTTGTTTAGATAATCTATTAATTATTCTTTTTTGTGATTCCAAATGATAAAGATGTCTTCCACATACCTAAACCATGTGGTTGGTTTAGGGGTAATTTGATATAAAATTTGAGTTTCCAAATTTTCTAAGAATAGGTCGGCACAAGAAGGAGAGAGAGGGCTACCCATGGCTAATCCAGTAAGTTGTTTGTAGTAGGTTTTTGCCATGTCAAATAATTCGAAGTTGAACAACTTGGAGATGTTTGGTGGGAACAAGTTTTCTAAGATGTTGATGACTTCTGAAACTGGAATATTTGTGAATAGAGATGTGACATCCAGCCTAGCCATAATATTATCTTCAGAGATACGGGTGTTTTTTAATTTCTCCAAGAAATGTTGAAGTTCTTAATATAATAATCCGTGTTGTGAATGTGCTCCTGTAATATTTTGGCTAAATATTTTGATAGTTTGTAAGTAGGGGAATGGATGCCATCTACTATTGGACGTAGTGGTGTACATTCTTTATGAATTTTGGGAACGCCATATAGTCTTGGAGTTAACGGATGCTTAGAGTTTAGTTTTTTGATTAAGTGCACAGGACAGTTGGTCATATCACGTAATAATTCATTGGCATCAAGATGGCTTTTGTGATTACGATCTGTGTTAAGAACATTATAGACAGATGTGTCTGATAATAGATTATTGATCTTTTCTTCATATTCCTTAGTATTTAAGATGACAGTGTTGTTGCCCTTGTCTGCTCTCAGTATAATGATGTCTTTGTTGTTCTTTAATTTCAGTAGTACTTTTTTTCCCATTGTGCTAGCGTTGGTGAGAATATCTAGACGGAGCGGAGAGGATTAAGCTGTTTTTTAATGGTAGGTCATTGGCTATTGTGCGTGGAAATAATGAGATGACTTTTTCTAAGTTGCAGATAAAGTCCATTTTTTAAATAATAGTTGGTTTTAAGGCGAAATTGAATCCTTTTTTGATAATAGAAATCTCTGCTTTTGTTAAGATGTGATTAGATTGGTTTACAATGACTTGATTGTCTGATAGGGAAGGTTTAGAGTTGATGTGATTATCATATAGTGCGTTAAATGTTTTAATTTGTGTCTTTTTACTTTGATTAAAAGTTTTTGTATAACCTTTGTGAATCACGTTGTCCAATAGTTGCCAAGTTTCCTCATCTAGGATATTAGAAACGTCTGTGAATAAGTCATAGCATTGAGAGTCTATTTGGTTGAGTATGAATCTCGAATGACAAATTCTTTTGTCTAAGTAGAGCGAATGCCGTATTCTGGTAAATGATATTAGCTTTTTTGACTTAAAAAGTTGTTTTTGGCGAAGAAATTTTGGGATAATGTTGTTGTCACGACACCTTTGTAAGAAAGTCAAATGGTTCAAATTCCTAGCCTTTTCACTTTTTAAACTTTCAAGCTTGCGTACCTTTCGTTTTGTCATTTCGTCTATTCTATTATGACCTGTTTCTTGACCACTGGTATTAGTAAATTAAAGACTTAATTCAGTATGTTAGTCAAGTAAATAATTGTTTAATATCCGACATGTTCCAGTGACTAATATCTGTCAGCATTTTCAGGGATACACTGGTAAGCAATGGAAAGTAACAAAAACTAGGAAACTAACCGACAATTCTAAAAATTATATGAAGTTATCACTGTGCGTAATACAATAGGCGTGTGGCAAGTACAACGTTTTATTTGTTGAGATATTTAATGTAATTTTCATGAAAGTTCATTTCTTTTTGGTTAAATGATCTGATTAGAGTTTTCCATTTATCTGGTAGGATGATGCCTTGATTCTTATTTAAGTTACCTGTTGAAAGGGCGACTGTAGCAGCTTCTTTGAATGTTCTGGAATAGTAGTTCTCTACTGTAGGGCATATGACTCATATCCCATTCAATATTATGGTTGGTAGAGGCGAAGTGGGAAGAAAGTCCTGATATATCTTAGATAAACGCTACCCAGTTATTCTGATTAGAAGTTGATATATAAACCCATAACTTTAATGTCTGTTATTCCTTACATAGCCTATGTGTTCTTTCAAAGAAGCTGTTACAGTCGCCCATTCAACAGGTAACTTAAATAAGAATCAAGGCCTGATCCTACCAGATATATGGAAAACTCTAATCAGATTATTTAACCGAAAAAGAAAGGAACTTTCAGTAAAATTACAATAAATATCTTAACAAATAAAATGTTTTACTTGCGACAGGCATATTGTATCACGCACAATGATAACTTTATATAATTTTTAGAATTATCGGTTAGTTTCCTAGTTTCAGTTACTTTCCATTGCTTGCCAGTGTATCCCTGAAAATGCTGACAGATATTAGGCACTGGAACATGTCGGATAATAAACAATTATTTACTTGATTAACATACCGAATTAAGTCTTTAATTTATTAATTCTAGTGGTCAAGAAAACAGCTCAAAATAATAAGCTGAACTATGGTTTTTACAGGAGAGGCAACAATTTCCAGTCAACTCCCATGTTTGCCTCATTTCTCTTAGTCCCATTTCAGCCTGACATTTCTTTCACAGCAGGGATATATATATATATATATATATATATATATATATATATATATATATATATTAACACAATTATTATATTAGGTATTTTTCCAACACAAATAAATAATTATTTATTCTTATTTCAAATGAATATTAGCTCAGTAGTATACTTTATTAATTTATATGTTACAAAATTCCAAACATTACAAGGCTCCAAACATTTAAAACTTTATTTACTCTTTACTTTAGGTTTCTAGACTCAAGTTATGTTTTTTTTCCCCACAGTGGTGAATGTAAAACTCAAAATGTCTTTTCCTGATAATTATCTGCCAGTCAACGGAAATTCGCATCTCTCGAAGTGGAGAGTTGTGAATTTATTTTATTTTATAATGATTAAGGTTTAAAGTTATGGGTTTATATATCAACTTATAATCAGAATAACTGGGTAACGTTTCTCTGTGGAAAATAGCACACATCTTTGTTCGTTAAGTTACAAATGCATATTTTATATTTTATATTGCTGAAATGTTAAATCACCAAATGCTTATCGCACTTTAATTCCAAACTGATGAACAAATATACTAGTCAGTTGGAGACATCTACAGATGTTGTCACTATTTAATTCATTTGTACTTTATTCATTTCAAAAGACACAATTATATCATTAGCTATCACATCTGTCTTTTTTTTTTCGTTCTCCTCATGGAATAGTATGTGTTGTCAAGTTTTGAAAAAAAAAAAAAAGAAGTAAACTAACTAAATTCTCAGAGTACTTTAATTACGACTGTTTTTTTTTTTCTAGACTGGTTGTGGTATCTACAGATATAGTAACAAAATTGTTACTTTTCAGGTGAAATCTTCTCCACTAAACTTCTGGCTATTAATTTAATACCCGATTCCTTTTGCATCCAAGAGTTGACTCAGTTTCTTGAAACATTTTAGGGATTTGAATGATTTGAGGGATTTCAGGGTGAAATGATTTGAATTCACTGAGTGAATTTTTTTAAAAAAAATCTCTAGTTAGTTTGTTGCAAGAAATTTCACAAGAAAAAAAAATTGACGTAAGACTATACAGTATATATATATATATATTCATTTCTCTAAATTAACTGACTTAAAACCCGAGAATTATAACACAATGACATTTGTTTGAAAAAACGCAACATGTTTCGTCAAGAATGACTTCATCAGGCGATAAAAACATAGAAAGATATTAAAAAACACTGAAATTAACATTGACACACTCTAAAGCTGTACAATTATAAAGCCATAATATTCGACTGTAAATTACAGTTATTATGAGCTTGAACTACAGTCCGAGTTAAAGTTCTATTGTTGTACACCTCTGCATGTGTGGAATCATGCGATCTCCAGTATCTAATAGTAGAGTTGAAAGAGTCAGGCAAATTATAGCTAAGATTGTTATTCATGTGAAAAGGGTCCAAGGTGATTTCCTTTGACTCAACAATGCGGCGCTCTACCTCATCATGGCAGATGTGTAGGTTTGAAGTTGATGTCCAATTTATTTCACGTTAGTGGCTTTAGTTGTTCGTGTTTATTGAAAGCAGGAAATGGCCTGACAGAGCAGTTGCTCTGGTTCTTTTATTAGCGTTGTCGCGCTGGTGCTCTTCGAGTGTAGTAAGATAGACTTCTCTGTCTGCCCATAGTAAGGCTTTCCGCATTCACAAGTGACCTTGTATACACCTGGGAATTGTAGAAGGTTGTGAGGTTTTTCTAGTTGTTGAAGCGTGATCTTATTTTTGGCATAGTCGAGAAGCACGTTTTTATGTTAAACTTCTTTAGAATTCTACTCAGTTTTTTGGATAGTGTGCTGATATATGGCAAGACGATATGACCTTTGGAGTCGTCCTGTGTCTCTACGTTGCTACATTGATGGTGGGATGATTGGGTGTTAATATTTTTTAGAGAGTATCCATTGTGTTTAAAGGTCCATGTCCTGCTTTCAATAGACACGAACAACGAAAGCCACCAACATGAAATAAATTGGACATCAACTTCAAACCTACACATCTGCCATGATGAGGTAGAGCGCCGCATTGTCGAGTCAAAGGAAATCACCTTGGACCCTTTTCACATGAATAACAATCTTAGCTATAATTTGCCTGACTCTTTCAACTCTACTATTAGATACTGGAGATCGTGTGATTCCACACACGCACAGGTGTACAACAATAGAACTTTAACTCGGACTGTAGTTCAAGCTCATAATAACTGTAATTTACAGTCGAATATTATGGCTTTATAATTGTATAGCTTTAAAGTGTGTCAATGTTAATTTCAGTGTCTTTTGATAGCTTCCTATGTTCTTATCGCCTGATGAAGTCATTCTTGACGAAACATGTTGCGTTTTTTCAAATAAATGTCATTGTGTTATAACTCGTGTTTTAAGTCAGTTAATGTAGAGAAATGAACATATCCCAATCCCGAGTTAATAGTACTAATCATATATATATATATATATGTGGTCTTACTTAAATTGCCTAACACATCAATGTCACCCATTTGTTCATTTAAATTTACACATTTTATTTGAGTGAAATATAATTTACAAATTGTATTTACTGAATTTAACATAGAGAAAATAAATAAAGTGAAAAATACAATATATTTTTTGTTCCTTAATCTTCTTATTATTAAATCTGCACTGTTGTTCAAAAGTTCTTCCCATGTTTGCAGAATTGCCATCATATGGTTTTTGAGAAATGTGACTCTCATCTGGAAGGTTATTCATTTGTGTTCATTGGGAATTTGTTACTGTAGTAAAATTAATGGTTACATTTTTATTTTTTAAATCAATACATATATTTTTAAGCATTGATATATGCACAGAATCTTTGGCTATGTTCAGGCAAAAACATAAAAATACATGGTATGTTTTCACGTTTTGAGCATGGAATTTCATTTAAATCTACAACAGGTCTGCCTGTTAAAATTGTTAATGTTTTTGATTTTTCTCTTCATTTGGCGAGTAATATTTGATATTTGCATGTTGATTCTATTTGCCAATATCTTAGTTTGTCTAGAGATAGTGAACCAATTTTCCACTTCAGCTGATGGTTATATTTTATTAACCAAGAATTATGTATTTTAACTCTTTCAGGTGATTCATTCCAACTACATGGTGATTTTGTCTTTTGATTTTTCTCTTCATTTGGCAAGTAATATTTGATATTTGCATGTTGATTCTATTCGCCAATATCTTTGTTTGTCCAGAGATAGTGAACCAATTTCCCACTTCAGCTGATGGTTATATTTTATTAACCAAGAATTCTGTATTTTAACTCTTTCAGGTGATTCATTCCAACTACATGGTGATTTTGTCAATGCCTATCTTACAATAATTCCAACAGAAATACAAACTTCTTTAGGAAATAAATTTGAACTCTTATTCAAAAAAAATTGTACATCAATTACAACAATGATAACTGAAAATTCGTATTTTTCACCCACTGTCGATTTTTCATAATCATTTTCCTTCATTCTTCTTACATTACTTCATTTGGCACCACAAATAAATAGTTATTTATTATTATTATTTCACTGGTTATTAGCTCTGTTTTTATATTATGTTAGCTTTCTGTTATAAAATTCTTAACAATTAGAACTTTTCACAAAGAAACTTTCAAAGAATTTTGTGGCTCACCCATTATTTTTACTTTATCCCACACAAAACACCATGCCACAATACAATAGCAGCAGTGGATGAACGATTACATTAAGTCCAAAGTCACTTGACTCTATTGTTTTTACCTACCCTACCCTACCCTACCCTACCCTACCCTACCCTCTCTGGAACCTTGCTTCAAAAATGAAACTTTCGTGCAGATGACTCACGGACATGTTTTCGAATGCTGCTGGATATTCTGTGATGTGTTTTTATCTTACTTTGTGTGGGAAAAGGCAAAATTTGTATTTGTATTATCTGGAGAGTGCAAAACTTTTTTCTATACCAAACTTTAAGAGTTTAAGTCACGTGTTGGGTTAAATTATCCGCTGTCTCTCTTTAATAACACCAAATTTTAACAGGTCAGATTTTCGAGTATGTGAACGAAACATTTACATATAACTCAAGCAATGTCAAATAGGTGGCATTAGACAATTTTCTAAAATAATTAATTACAGGATTTCAGTTTTCCTCACTCCCCCCTGTTTCTGGCATTAATTTCAGAGTATTGATTTTTTTTACAATAATTAAACAGAATTGCTTTAAGGTATAAAGTTATGGATTTAAATATCAAATTCTAAACTGAATAACTGAGTAAAAATTTCACTCTGGAAAACACAACAACACACGTCTTTGTTCATTTAAGTTTTTGAAATGCATATTTTATTTTTCTGAAATATTATTATTTACAAAGAAAAAAAATTCGAAACGCGTAATTAACTAAAAATATTTCACAATATTTAGTTTAAAATCTTAACATTTTCCAAAGATTTCAATAAAAAAAATGTTCATTACTCACTGTTTCTTGGTTACATTACATCAAAATAGTTGGTCAAACAAAAGAGTTTTTAGAAGAGACCATAGTAAGTACAGCTCCATACATTTGAAATAATATTGCATCAGTCTGGAAATAACACCATCTGTTGATAAGCTTTCTGTGTAGTCTTTTGTCACTATACACAAGCAGTTTTTGTAAAATATTCGTAAATATCCCAAAATAAAGAATCTATCAAATTGAATAAAATCTTGGAAGATCTAATTTTCCCATTGATGAATTTAGATGATTAGCAATAATTTTCCCCAGGACACTAATTGCTGGTAATTTAGTTTCCAAAAATAGTAAATGATTATCAATGTCATACATTTTTGGTGAAAATCTCTCAATTTTTTCAAACTAATAGAATAAAAACTTTACTTCCATCAGCTCCTATATCATTGAGTATTAATTCCCCATCTTGGCATTTCAGAGTATAATACTCACTGAGGTCATTTCATAGTCAACTCTTCTTTGCAAGTAGCCGAGGATATCCTGGATAAATATATCACAATGTACGTGTCTTCTAAAATAATAATTGGTTTCCATCCCTTTAGAGCTATGTGAAGAGTTTTGTCTCATGCTATTTTCCTGAAGAAAGAAAATTTCAATGACTTTTGTGGCTCACCCATTATTTTACTTTACTTTGCTGGATACCAATCACCACAACACAATACGATAGCTGCACTGGATAAACGAATTGCCGTAACTGCAAAGACACTTGATTCGTTTGTTTTTCCTTATAGTACTGTTTACCTGATCGTTAACCCTAACCATTCCTTCTTAAATTAAACTTTCATGCAGATGACTCACAGACATGTTTCTGGATGCTGTTGGATATGATGTTGATGTGAGATTCTCTAACTTTGTGACATCATAGGACAAACCTTATCTCTGTGGGTCGAATGGTATTCTATATTATTTGTCCTTATTATGTTAAGCATTTTATCCTCAAACAGTATTTTTGATGTTAGAGCATGTGACTAGTTCTCTCACTCATGTGTCTTAAATTGTTGGGATGGGAATAAAAATATTCCATTAGGTAGTGGTGCTAGTGAAAGGGTAGTCGAGAGGCTGACAGCGGTCTTCCCTGCAGTGCTCCCTCACCCATCACTAATCCCCTTCTTCCCTCCCAGTCCCATCCCCTCCTCCAAAAAATGTCTGCTCAACCCAGTGTAGATGAGCGAGCTTGCCATTTCAGATATCTTTTAGTGATGTCACTTCCAACTGATACTGAAAACTTTGAGCAAAAAAAAATTGTTTTTTTTTTTTTTTGCTTCGTTGATAATATATATATTTTGCTTGGTTAATAAAATATAATCATCAACTGAAGTGGGAAATTGGTTCACTATCTCTGGACAAAGTAAGAAATTGGATAATAGAATCAACATGCAAATATCAAATATTACTTGCCAAAGGAAGAGAAAAATCAAGCACATTAACGATATTAATCTGCAGACCTGTTGTAGATTTAAATGAAATTGGATGCCCAAAACGTGAAAACATACTGTGTGCTTTTATGTGTTTTTGGAAACATAGCCAAAGATTATGTGCTTATATCAATGCTCAAAAATATATGTATTGGTTTAAAAAAAATTAAAATTTAACCATTAAGTTTACTGCAGTAACAAATTCCCAATGGTCGCAAATAAAAAGTAACTTTCAGATGAGTGTGACATTGTCGAAAACCACATGATAGCAATTCCATAACCATGGGAAGAACCTTTGAACAACAGTGCAAATTTAACAATAAGAAGCTTAAGGAACAAAAAAAGATTGTCTTTTTCACTTTATTTATTTTCGCTATGTTAGATTTAGTAAATACAATTTGTAAATAATATTTCACTCAAATAAAATGTCTAAATATTAATGAACAAATGGGTATCATTGATGTGTTATGTAATTTAAGTTAGACCACACACACACACACACACACACACACATATATATATATATATATATATATATATGGTCATTGTAAAATTTCTTGCCACAAACTAATCAGAGACTTTTTTTTTGAAAATCCACTCATTGAATTAAGTCTTATTAGTTCATCCAAGCCCTCATATATTTCAAGAAACTGTGTCAATTCTTGGAAGCAAAAGGAATCGGGTATTAAATTAATAGCCAGAATTTTTAGTGAAGAAGATTTCACCTGAAAAATGACAATTTTGTTACTATATCTGTAGATACCTTCACCAGACTAAAAAAAAATAACAGTTGTGCTTAAAGTACAACTCTTAAAGTTCATTATTTTACTTTTTTTTTAAAAACTTGACAACCCATACTATTCCATTAGGACAAAGAAAAATAAGACAGATATGACAACTAATAATGTAATCGTGTCTCTTGAAATGAATAAACTACAAATGAATTAAATAGTGACAACATCTGTAGATGTCTCCAACACACTAGTATATTTGTTCATCAGTTTGGAATTAAAGTGCGATTGTAAGTATTTGGTGATTTAACATTTCAGCAATATAAAATATAAAATATGCATTTATGACTTAATGAAAAAAGATGTGTACTGTTGTTGTGTTTTCCACAGACAAACGTTACTCAGTTATTGTGATTACAAGTTGATATATAAACCCATAACTGTAAACCTTAATGCAATTCTATTTATTTTTGTAAAAAAAAAAAAAAATCGCAACTTTCTGCTTCGAGAGATGAGAATTTGCCGGTCGCTGAGGAAAAGACATGTTGTGTTTTACAATCACGACCGTGGGAGAAAAAAAAATACATGGCTTGAATCTAGAAACCTAAAGTAAAGAGTGCATAATGTTTTAGAATTTATTCTTATTTCAAATATTCATTTGAAAATTTTCCAACACTTATTTGTGTTGGAAAAATACCTAATATAATAATTGTGTTAAGGAAGCAAACAAGGGAGTTGATTGGAAATTGTTGTCTCTCCTGTATAAACCATAGTTGAACTTGTTTTGAAATGTCACATGGAGAAAAATCACGTGAATTACACGTAACTACCAGTGGCAAACATACACTATGAACATCAGCGGAAATGTTAAATCAGAAGAATAAAGGGAAAAAACTAATTACAAAGTATACAACATATTTTAGAAAATTTGAACATTTTAGAAAGAAAGAAAAAAGGTTTCTGTGTATGTGTTGTAGTGCTAAGGTTAAAAAAATCAAACTCATTTCACTTGTCAGAATTCATTCTAAACATTACCCAGAAAATTGTGAATTTTCTGGGTGATGTGAATTGTGAATGAGGAATATTGTGAATGAAATTAATCAAGAGTACCAAACGGACATATATAAAGGAAGAAATAGTCAACTAGATTTCAGGATATTTACAGAAATTTCGTTCTTTCAACCCTTGTGTTTTTGTGTGTGTTGTGGTGTGGATAAATAATTCAACTATTTTGGAATATTCAAAAACCTCGGCAGTTCCAAAATGTCCCATTCTGGAAAGAATGTAAGTTAATCTTTTTTTGTTTAACTTAAACATAGTATGTGATGTTTGTAATTTCAATGACCGGTGCTCGTATGTTTTGTTAAGCGCAATTCCAATACTAATACTGAATAGCTTTTTTTTTCACAAGAATAAATATAGCGTACATACATTAGAGTAACAATGGGATAAATTAGCGATTTTTCAAGTATAATGTTTCTGGTTGAGAGACATCAGCATATAATTAATTATTCAGAAAATGTCTAAATGCTGCCGCCATCCCGACTCTAAACTAAGAATACCCATTCTCATCTATTGACAAGAAAAACGTGTGTGTGTGTGTGTGTGTGTGTGTGTGTGTGTGTGTGTGTGTGTGTGTGTGTGTGTGTGTGTGTGTGTGTGTGTGTGTGTGTGTGTGTGTGCGCGTGCGCGTGCGTGTGTATGTGCGTGTGATGGGGGACACCAGCATATAATTAGTTATTAAGAAAAGGTCTAAATGCTGCCGCCATCTCGACTCTACTCGAAGAATTCCCATGGTCTTAAACAAGAAAGAAATATGATACTTATTGAAAAAACGTCATGCCGCCACTGATAGCCGACGACAGACAAAACTTGACGACAATGACAGATATGTGTCACCCTGGGAAATGATGATATCACAGAGACATATGTTCCCCAGAAATTTCCAAACAATTAAAAACATAAACGTCACTTCTTTACAACTAAGAAATTATGTCACTTATCTACATCTGATAACAACACACATCCACGACACGGACGTCGCTTCCCCCATGCACCCTACCCTTATTTTGTTCATAGTGTCCTGCCAATCACAACAGGAATGCTTATCTCAAAACATCACCCACAATGCCATACACGAACAAAACAAATAACGTGACGTCACACACACGCACACACATATGTTCCAAAGAAAAATTCCAAACATTCCAATCACATGACATCACACACACACACACACACACACACACACACACACACACACACACACACACACACACACACACACACACACACACACACACACACACACACACACACACACACACACACGCACGCACGCACGCACGTACGCACACAATGACGTCATCATCTGAACAACCAATCACGCCACGATTCCTTATCTTATCTTGATCTTGATCTTGTTATTAGTGCCTGCCATACTACTAAGCTAACAAATTTTTGGTCATTTATTCGACTTCCTATTTGTGCAAAAAGACTTTTTCAGCCTTCTCAATAACAAAAACCAAATATAGAAATTGAATGGATGTTATTGCAGCGTATCATCCCTCAGAAACAACGCTCGAGCCACGTAGATCAAATTTTCTAACCTCTAAGCAGCAGCAGATCTCTCACTAGCTAAAATTGTAATTTTATCACATTGGATATAATAAATAAAATACTATCTACATTGGTTTATGTTTCTGACTTAGCGGTGTGCCGGTCCGCAAAATATTTCTCATAATATCCCCGGTCCACAGGTGTAAAATGGTTCAAGAACGCTGGTATAAAGTACTCGAACAGGTATATTGGGATATTGTCGTTAATTATACTTAGATCTTTGTTTACTGGTTTTTTAATATTGCTAACTTTTATGTGGTTATATTTTGTCGGGCTGTTACTGAATTACAAAATGATGGGGAATATCATGGAAAACTTTCTGGTTTCCATTATATTCAATCAATATAATGATTGAATTTAATTAATCAATAAACCGAGTGGATATCTTTTGGTTCTATGGGAACCCAATTTTCTGACTTAGTTGAATTACCATGTCTCTTAAATGGTCAATCAGTAGCAATAATAATAATAATATAAAAGTTTACCGCTCATTATCTTATTGCTTAAGTAAAATAACCTTTCTGAAACATTTTATAATATATTTATATTTCTAAAAGATTACATATACACATACTGTTTCTATCGTAACAGTATTCACAGCCAAAGTGGTATTAAGTATCCAGATAACTAGACCTGAGTTCATTTTCACTCATAGCATACATTAAATTGCATGACTGGTTTTCTACTCTACGCTAGCACATTTCTACTGTATACTATCACATTCAAAAAGAATCACATAATGTAACTAGGAATAATAATCATAAGAAGAACGGCTGCTACTTTTTAAACTGATTTGCCAATCCTCCATTTTTATATGTGCTCAAAGTATCCACGGTGCCTGTTAGTCAGCATCTGTATGGAAATAAGGACGGCTACTCACAACATCATGAGATTCCTTCCAACCCTGATGCTATCATCATATCAGGAATGTAGATCACTTTCCGTGACATGGAGAATTAAGCAGAACATCTTTACTCTCCTAGATTTTGATGTACATGAAGGGGAAATATTCGTACATCATCTGAGCAGGACCAGTTCCCGATTATGCAATTATGCACATCCACCGCAGTCCACCAAGCAAAGTTACTCAGAAATGTCTACAAATATTAGCCAAATGTAGTATCCTCCTGGGATCCAACTCATCTTCTTTGTGATATCTACGTACAGCTTCTCATGCAACCTCAAGCTAAAAGATTTCTGAAGGGGAGGAAACATATGCAGGTATATCAGACATACAGTAGAACAAGATCAATGCACGAGTTACGTCAGCTCTTCAAATTAAATCACTAGGATTAATTAACAAAATTGTCGGCTTGGTTAGCCACGTGCTTAACGTATTCATTATATATTGTGGAAGTGAATTATGGTGGCTTCCTAGAGGCTGCTCTAAAAAGATTTCCCGCGGAGTGAATTCCTCTGTGCGAAATCACTCCTTATGGTAATCTTTTATTCAAGGCCAAAGTGATTCAGAAAAGTTTAAGCAAAATGAATTGTTAATTTGAAAATAATTACTAGAAGGAATATCTGTATTCGTTAATTAAATAACATTGATATTTGAATAATACGTTTGTGAGCTTAACCTTATGTTTTAACTTATGTACTGATATCATCTTAATTTTATCATAACAGGTTTGAAGATTGTTATAAATACAAATCTTCGGGAGCACCTCAGTTCTGTCTATCCGTTAGGAATGTATTTTGATATTCATGATTATAGAACTCATGTGGACATATTTGAGGGTAGAGGTATCTTGAAACCTGGTGCAGAATATCGAATAAGCTTAGAACAGGTAAGGATTAGCACATCCCAATGAGAAGTGGTAACGAATATATATATATATATATATATATATATATATATATATATATATATATATATATATATATATATATATATACAGTATATATATATATATATTCATTACTTAAATTAAGGGATATTAAATCCCACATAGCTTTAAAACCGAATAAGAAACTCAAAGATTGGAATCAGAGAGTTTCTTGCCGAATATAGTAGACTATAAAGTATCGGCGAACACTTAGCGTGAGCTAATGCAAATGACCCTAGTACGTAGTACAATACCGGACGACTCGTTGCAAAGGTGGAGAAAGTTCAGATCGTTATTCTTAGGTATTTTCCATAATGTAAAAACACATTTCCTAGGAAATTAAATTTCCTTAAATTAAATTAAAAACACATTTCCTAGGAAATGTGTTTTTACATTATGGAAAATACCTAAGAATAGCGATCTGAACTTTCTCCACCTTTGCAACGAGTCGTCCGGTATTGTACTACGTACTAGGGTCACTTGCATTAGCTCACGCTAAGTGTTCGCCGATACTTTATAGTCTACTATATTCGGCAAGAAACTCTCTGATTCCAATCTTTGAGTTTCTTATTCGGTTTTAAATCTATGTGGGATTTAATATCCCATTAATTTATGTAATGTTTTCATTGCCGAAATGAAGCTTATTAGCTCTTTATACTTAAATATATATATATATATATATATTAATATTTATGTATACTGACTATAACCGAGACTAGAATAACAATTAAATTTATTCAAAACGCAACATGTTTCATCGGATTGTCCGACTTCTTCAGGCGTGGGAACATAGAAAACAAGTAAATACTATAAGAAACATCGTATCACTATAATATATATTCGCATCACTATAATTGTATTACTATAATATATATATATATATATATATATATATATATGTTATTATTTTTAACTTAACATATATATATATATATGTGTGTGTGTGTGTGTGTGTGTTTGTTATGTTAAAAATACCAAGCTATTTTAAACCTGGTTTTACTCCATTTCCCAAGTAAGCAAACAGACAAACAAGTCAAGTTTGCGCCTGCACGTATTGGAAGTCTAGCTGATACTTCTACATTTTTTTCTACATTTATATCTCCTCCTAAGATTTTTATTTAATAAGGTTAAAACACCTTATGGTAACTTGTTCTGGGAAAATATTTATAAGCTCTGTATTACTTAAAACTTAGTATTTCTTAGCCTGGATCACACTGATGAGACCTCAATAAAGGTCGAAACCGGTCTGGGTAGTGGCCCCTTGCCTGTAATACAAAACATCATACATCTCCTCCAGGAGATGTGCTTTGCATTAAGGGTAAATATTAAGGGTAAATATAAGGGTAAATATTGATTAGAGCTTATACTACTTTTACCAAGAGTTGCCTTGGTCTTGCACTACTTTGAGGGTCAGCTAGTCTTCCAATACGTGCAGGCGCAAACTTGACTTGTTTGTCTGTTTGCTCACTTGGGAAATGGAGTAAAACCAGGTTTAAAATAGCTTGGTATTTTTAACATTTATTACCCAAGGTAAAATACTTTCTACACACACACACACACACACACACACACACACACACACACACACACACACACATATATATATATATATATTTACACTTGGAAAAACGTCAACAGATACTAGCCATAGCGGCTAACTTAATAACATGCAGCACCTCCTTTCGCTTCAATGACTCCAGCAACCTTATAGGGATAATTTCCCTTCCACAGTGTACGATAGCGATCAGTAGAAATATTTGGACAATTCTTCCTGTAGTCATGTAACGAGGTCATGGAATGCTTGATGCGAATGTCCGTTGACCTCGCCCAACGCTCTAGATCATCTGAAGGACTTTCAGTACTGTTGAGATCAGAGCTCTGTGGACGCTAGCCAGGTTTATGGACTACCCATGTCCATAGACCATTCAGTTACAGCAACTGCAGCTTTGTAATACTGTGCATTGGCTTGCTAAAAGAGACAACTATCAGTTCCGCAGAAACGTAACAAAGTATGAATTAGTGATTTTCCAAAATGTTTCGATATCTCTCGGAGTTCAAAGTTCGTAGTACCAGAAACAGGAGTCCTGGACCATACCACTGCATTCTCAACTCCGAATTTTATACCTGCGGTTAAGAAGAGATGGGGTTAAAAGGCGTTCAATTTTAACCCCAGCATCTACTACACCCATACAAGCTCATCTGCTTGGTAAGGTGTATAGAGTGATTCGTCGCGCCATAACACAAGTTTCCAACCTTAAACGTCCTGCTGTACACCATCTTTGTACCACTGAAGACGACGTGGCATATTGGCTCCGGTAATGTGGAGCTTGCACGTTGTGGTCCTACCTTGGGAACTTGTAGTTGACTCCCTGCGCTTCCATTTCAGTATGGTATCACTGACTGTTAATTTGGCATGACCCAATTTTCAACAATTTACCGAACAGATAGGCCTGCAACATGCATCGTATCACAATGCCTATTACAAATTCCGTCATTTCCATTAATGCAAGAGTATAACCTGGACACAGTTGCATTGTGTTGGGAGCATCATATCCTTTCAATTTATACCGGATACAAACAAGTGACTCGTTTCATGGCACACAATCAAAAATAAGTTTTTGACATAATCATCATCAAAAGCTATTTTCTGTCCAGTGTTCGAAGAAGGCCTCCCTTAACGTTTTCCTTTAATTTTCTTGAGCTTTTCTGTGCCATTGAATTCCAGTCATCTCTTAGTGTCATCCTTTCACTGTCTCTTTGGTCTTCTTGTAACTCGTTTTCATCTACTGGATACCATTCAGATGTCAGCTGTGTAAATTTTGAGTGTTGCTTCTTGCCATATGACCTGCCCATTGCTATGTAGGTTTTCTAATGACAGTTATAAGGTATTTTATCCTAGTCTGGGCTATTATCCGACTATTTTTCTCCCTTTCTTGAATGGTAATTGGTAATACTGAGTAATAAACTATCTGTATAACTGTAGATGATTCTCAACTTGTTGGTCTACTTTTGTGTAATGAATTTGTGTAAAAGGCCATGTTTCACTTCCAAGTGTGATGACTGGATTTTAATTGCACAAATAGTATCATCTTTAACAGACTTCTTCAGATACAAAAAATAATAGAAATACATACGTACATCTTCAAGGCCCACTTTTCCTAAATGAGTTGTGGGGCAACAGCTGCAAAAAGAACTTCCAATGGTCACGATCCTCTGCCACCAAGATCAGGTGTTCTGGTGGAATTGCCTAACGTTTCCACCCAAGGTTTTGGATATAATCTATCCAGCGGGTCCTTGGCCTTCCACTTGGCCTCCCGCCCTCTGGCTTGGCAAAGAGAGCCTGCTGAGGGAGCCTCTCTTGTGACATTCTGACCAGGTGCCCGTACCAACGTAACTGTGATCTCTCAACACGGAGAACCAGCGGTTGAGTATTGAGGGTTTCCCGAATTGCAGAGCTTATGACTCTGTCTAGTCTTGTGAGCCCCGCAACCCCTCAAAGGAACCTCATTTCAGCCGCTTGGATTCGTGTATCCACATTCTTTCGGTCATTACCCAACTCTCATGACCATAGGTGAGTATGGGGACATAGACTGTATGAAAACAGCTAGCTTTGCCTTCTGGCTTAACTCCCGCTTCAATACTACCGAACGGCTAAGCTCCCGCAATACTGAGCTTGCTAAGCCAATTAGAGTATCTAGCTCTATGTCCCATTTTCCATCATTCGGGAATATGGACCCAAGGTATTTAAACTTCCCCACCTGCCTCATTGGGACTCCACTTACATGTAGAGTGCACTGGGATGGTTGTCTTGAGACCACAAATGTTTCAGTTTTGGCCACACTGATCTTCATTCTGGCGTCTGCACAAACAGCTACAAACTTATCCAGGGTCCACTGGAGGTCATCTGTAGAAGGGCTAAGCAGAACTAGGTCATCTGCAAAAAGCAGTCGTCCAATGCTATATCTTCCAATTCTGACACACTTACTGCCTCGACTGTGCCTATCAATCCAGTCCATAAATATTATGAAAAGGAGGGGTGATAGAACACACCCTTGGAAGAGGCCAATGGAGACTGTGAAAGGTTCAGACTTTGTGCTGTTTACCCTAAGACAAAACTCTGGGCATTCATATAGGGACTTGATGTCAGCTAATAGTTGGCCATCAATTCCATACTCCATTACTACTTGCCAAAGCTTACCTGAAGAACCCGGTCATATGCCTTCTCCAAGTCCACAAAACATATGTAGACATTCTTGGCATATTCCCAAGATTTCTCAAAGACTTGCCTTAAAGTGAAGATTTGGTCAGTTGTACTTCTACCAGGACGAAAGCCACATTGTTCTTCCTGGAACTTTGATTCAACTATGCTCCTGCACCGTCTTTCCAAGCACCTAGCATACACTTTCCCAGGCAGTCTAAGCAGAGAGAGAGACCATGATAGTTACTGCAATCCTTCTGGTCTCCCTTCTTGAAGACTGGTATTATTATTATGCCTGTCTGCCATTGCTTTGGTGTTCACCCAGATATCCAAGCAGCCTGACACACTCGAGTCAGCCAGAGAACACCGTTTCGATTTAAGGCTTTTAGCATTTCGGGTCGAATTTCATCATCACCAGCAGCCTTGCCCGATTTTAGCGATTTTATTGCTAAATGCACCTCTTCTGCTGTGAGACTAGTCATTGCCCCGATCTTCACCTCTTGGATGTCCGCAACTGCTGAGCCACCCAGGTTAAGATGGCTCTCAAAGTATTCACTCCATCTGTGGAGGATATCCTTCTTAGTTGTTAAAAGTGCACCATCAGACCTTAATAGTCCTTGCTGTGCAAGATTTCCTTCCTCGAAGGCGGCGGATGGTCTGCCAGAATACTTTGCATTTGCATAGGATGAGTCTAATCTTTCTCCAAAATATTCCCAAGCCTTCTGCTTTGCTGTCTTTACAAAGCCTCAACAGCAGCTTTTTGTGCCTCAGCATACGGCAAACGCATCTCAGGTGACCTGACCCTAAGCCATGTTAGGTAGGACTCCTTTTTTGCCCAGACAGTTTTTTGGATTTCTTGGTTACACCAAGGTGTCCTTTTCTCACTGCCGGTTTCCACACTGAGCCGCCTTTTGCCACAGCATGAAAGTGCAGAGGCAGTAACAGCTGTTTTGAACAGCTTCCACTCCTCCTCAACATCAGCAGTATACTTGTAAATCTCTTTGAACCTGGAGGAAATGTCATCTGCAAAATATTTGCTCACAGCCTCATTTTCCAATGCCTCCCATTTCACGTGGTACAGCTGCTTAGGCCTACCAGCGTTGATGGTAGCATCTGGTTTCTGAAGCTGTAGAGTGCACACAACAAGGTGGTGGTCAGTTGAAAGTTCTGCCCCTCTTCTCACACGAACTTCCAACACTGAGGAAAATAGGTCTGCTGAGACTATAAAGAAGTCAATCAGAGACCTTTGTTCTAGTGTATCCCTGTACTAGGTATACTTATGGACGTCTCGGTGCTGGAAGAGGTATTCATTATGGACAAGCTGTTAGTGCAGCAGAAGTCCAATAATTTCATGTTTATTCCATTTGCGTTAAGGTCAGATCGCCGTTCCTCCCAAACACACTCCTCCATGTCTGGTCATCTGTTCTAACACGTGCATTGAAGTCACCCATTAGTAGGACTGATTCCATGTCTACCACCCTGTCAAAAGCAGCATCCACTTCCTGTAGGAAGGCAGAGTATTCTAACTCAAGATTAGGTGCACAGGCTTGCACCACAGCCAAATCATGTTTTTTAATCTGAAGCCTTAACACCTATACCCGTCCGCCCCAATGGGATCCACTCAGCAACACATTCTAACAGCTAGGGGATTGTGAGTATCCCCACACCCGCCTGGGCAGACATTGTCGGGTTCACACCAGAGTAGTAGGGTTTCCACCCCCTTATCCAGGTCGACAGTTCCAGAGCTTCTCTGCTTGGTCGAAGAAAGCCCGACTAAGTCTAGCCGGTAGCACTTGGCTTCCTCAACCAGTTCCAACTCCTTCCCTGTCAGAGAGAAGATGTTACAGTTGCCTAAAGCCATAGTCTGGTGCCATTTCGTTGCCATTTCCGTCCTTTTGCAGAATTATTTCTTTGTGCTTCCCCTAAACACCTCCCCAAACGGGTAGAAGGCCCACTGATGGAGTTTCCTCAAGCAGAGTGCTGAGGAGTGGTGTCTAAGGGAGACTGGAGACTGTACCATATTTTTCGAACAGGTCCCTCTGCTTAAATCCCGATTGCGTCCTTTGGTAACCTGCGCGATTGACAATGCGGTATGAACATTTTTTGATGGCCTGATCATGTTACAGTGTTTGATAATGTCCTGTTAGCACAAGACGAAATGACACAGCGAAATAGGAAAGATTCCCCTCGCTTACTCTAATAGCATTCGGGGGAAGGAGCAAGAAGGGAAGAAAGAAAGAAGCAAGGGAGGCAAAGGAAGGACCAGTCTACAGATAATATAACAGATGTATATTACATGAAGTAAGGCATGCTCCAGCATCAGGTACCTCGGGTTTGCCACGCCCATACTCACTAAAGTGAGCTCCTGAGACTAATAATAGAAATAATCAACAAAAACCATAAAGGAATTTCACTCTCTGACTTCATTATTAGGCGTATGTGTGCACTCAAAATCCCGCCAATATTGGACAGCAGCACAATGATATTCTGATAGGTTGTAACTCAGGTTGCTGTTGAGATGTATAGGAGTAAGTTTCATTTCTTTAGATAAACTTGTCCCATATTACTGGATGGGTGAGGTTCTCTTAATTAGACTTCTCGGAAACAGATCATGGCTCGACAGCGCACTGGCTCTCGTTCTCCCATAACTCATGTCTATCTCTTGTTCTTCGATGCGTAGCTCAATGGATTTCTCTATCTGACCAAAGTATGGTTTATCACAGTTGTAGGAAATCTGGTAGATGGCGGAATATTTAAGATTGTTATGTCTACATTTAGGTCGGCTCAATAAGGAGCAGAGTTTTGGTAGAGGTGTGAAAAGAGTTGCATTATTCTGTTGTATTTCCTCAGTTGTGTTTTCGTATTATGTATTTCCTAAAAACCCCTTGGCCAATTTGGGTGAGGCAGGGCTGAGGTAGGGTAGCAAAAGGTTACCTTTAACACATGTAGATTAAACATGAGTTTTTTAATAGATTGCTGGAAATAGCCATTCAGTTGAAAGGTAGTCCAGAGGAAATCGAATTCTTTGTTAAGTTGTTCTTCATCATAAAGAAGGGAGCAAGCCCCATGTCCACGGGTAGAAATGATTCCAAACTTTTATGTGGGGATAATTTTGGGATTAAGCATGGAGATATCTCTTTGCATTGGTAGGTTTTCTATAAATCGAAAAAAATTTCAATTTCTCCACTGAATATGTCATTTTAACGTCCAAAAAAGGAAGAAAACCATTAACTTCTAACTCATCTGTGAATTTATGTTTGCATGTTGATTATTCAGGTGGTCTAGGAAGTTCTGAAGGGATTCATGGCCGTGGTCCCAAATTACAAAAAAATGTCATCTATATATCTTTTCTAAATTCTAGGTTTTAAAGGGAAGAAGTAGGAGATAGCATTCTTTTCAAAATCTTCGAGGGAGATGTTAGCAAGTACTGGTGACAACGGGTTTTCCATACCTAATGCAGAATTTTGTTTGTGGATAATATCCCCATACCTGAAATATCCTGAATGAACATAGTGAGTTAATATTGCCATGATTTTTTATATAATTTATTTTTTAGTCGAAAGTAGTATACCAGCCACTGTGAACCAGATCAAGATCAAGATAAGATAAGTAATTATGACGTGTTGGTTGTTAAGGTGATGACATCATTGTGTGTGTGACGTCATGCAAGTGGAATGGTTGGAATTTTTCTGTGGAGCATATGTGTGTGTGACATCACGTTATTTGTTTAGTTCACATATGGCATTGTGGTTGATGAACAGAGATAAAGATTTGGTAAGGTTGATTGGGGGAAGCGACGTCAGTGTCCTGGATGTGTGTTGTTATGAGATGAGGATAAGTGATGTAATTTGTAAGTTGTAAATAAGTGATGCTATTGTTTTGAATGGAAAAGGAAAATATATTAGTGGATAAGAATTTGTGGTGTGATTAGTGGGACACTTTAATACAAATAGGGGAAGTTTGAATTGGGGAAGTGAGGTCAGTGTCCTGGATGTGTGTTGCTATCAGATGAAGATTAGTGACGTAAAATGTTAGTTGTAAATAAGTGATGTTATTGTTTCAAAAAGAAAAGGAAAATATGTTAGTGGATAAGGATTCATGATGTGATTGGTGGGACACATTAAACCAAATAGTGGTATGGTGAATGGGGGATGTAAATTGTTAGTTGTAAATAAGTGATGTTATTGATTTGAATGGAAAAGGAAGATATATTAGTGGATTAGTATTCATGCCATGATTGGTGGGACTCTTTAAACCAAACAGGGGTAGGGTGAATGGGGGGAAGCGACGTCAGTTTCGTGGATCTGTGTTATTATGAGATGTAGATAAGTAAATGGTTTGTGTATGGAATTGTGGGTAATGGGTAGAAATAAGGTAGATCATGGAATGTTTTTTTTCGAATTTCACTCATTGGCCCAAATCTGTCACGGATATTATGTGATGTGTGTTTGGTTCGCATAGGCATTATGGGTGATGGTTAGAGATAAAGAATCGTGACATTATCAGTTTGGAAATTTCTGGGGAACATATGTCTCAGTGACATCATGTAGTATTTTTTTCGTTTGCCTACGGAATGGTGGGTGAAGTTGAGAGATAAGATATCTTGGAATTTCCCAGGGTGACACACATCTGTCATTGTCATCAAGTTTTGTCTTTGGTTTTCTATAGTTGACAGTACTAATTTTCCAATATACATTGGAGTATTTCATTTCTGTTATTAGGCATGAGAAATTTAGTATAGAGTGAAGAGCTGGCAGAAGCATTTAGACATTTTCTGAATAATTAATCATAAATTATCTTTGGAGTCCCCCATATTGTGTAAATTCCTAGTTCGTAGTTTAGAGTCGAGATGGCCACAGCATTAAGACATTTTCTGAATAATTAATAACATCTTGTCATTGCTGTCCCCTCAAACACACACTTCTTTTTCTCATATACATAGCCAAATATTTTGATTTGTCTAAACTTTTAAGATCTTAAACTTCATTACTTTTTCTAATTAATGTTATCTTTGTTACAAAATGTTTGGCTATTGGAATTTTTAGTTTACATTGAAGAGAAAAACCAAAGGGCAATTTAAAAAATAAATTAAAATAAACGGAGACTTTAATGGATAACAAGAACTTTTTTATGTAGTCTAGAAAATTCTTATGATAATTTAAATTAACTTACAATCTCTCAAGAATAGCTCTTCTGAATGCGAATAGGTATTCCAAAATAGTTGAATTATATATTCACAGCACAACACACACAAAACATATGGTTTGAAAGAACGAAATTTCTGTAAATAACCAGAAAATCTAGTTGACTATATCTTCCTGTAAATCTCTGACTATTTGGTACACTTTGTTAATTTCCCATGGTGGTGAGCTTAAATCTCAATGTGTCTTTTCATGACTATTATCTGCCAGTGACTGATAATTTTTCATCTCATTAAGCGGAGTTTTTTCCTATTGTTCTTTATATTTTTTTCAAATTGATTGGCTATTGTCTATTTTTCTTTAAAATTCAGTTTAACTACATAGTCTAACCAGAATAACTGAGCAAAATAAATAAATTAATGAATTATGTGAATTTCTTTTCCCTCACTAGAATTTTCAAATGTGTTATCTTAATCTGTCTCATTTCCACAAGCAATTTTGTTGTGCATACTTGTGTACTTTCTGAGGGCTTAGAATTCTCCTGGTTCTACTTGAGGGTTTGATAATGCTTACCACACAACAATACAAACTTCACAAGTATTAGCAATATGACTATGAGAATTTTAGTTAGACTGTTTCCCAAATAATTAATGACATCCTATCAGTTTTATTTTTTTAAACAAATACATATAATTCTATTCAGAATAACTGAACAAAAAAGAAATAATAAATAAATGGCTGCCTTTCTCTGACTGTTAATTTTACCTTCGATTCCTTGTGCTCTTAACCTACGTATGTAAGTGAAATTTATTTTTTATTTATTTTTCCCCCTTTAGCATTAAAAGGAAATGAAACATACAAGGTTTTTTCGCATTCCTAACTAAACAGAAATTAAGACATTAAACTTAACACGTGTCTGAAAGCAGGGTTACCATATTTCTTGAAAACAATATGCAACAATGTCAACCATAAAAAAGAAAGAAAGAAAGAAAGAAAAGTTGTAAAGAAAAATAAAATGTTTACCTTCAAATAAATATTTATGATCACAGCAAGCAAGAAATTCATCAGTTTTTCAAAATTTTCAAATTCATACTACCCATATTGTTTTCATCATTTGTTATCATTTAAATCAAGAACAGGTCTGGCTATTAAGTTCGTTAATGTTTTTTGATTTTTCTCTTCCTATGGCGAGCAATATTTAATATTTGTGTGTTGACTGACTTGTTATCTGTACACTACGATACCTTTTTTATTTTCTTCAGCGAACGTTTTAAGAGTTTAGAAAGTGTTAAAAGTAACGTTTCTCTACCCTACATCAGCTCCGAATCACCCAAATTGCCCAATGGTTTCTTAGGAAATACATAATAAGAAAATACAACTTAGGAAATACAAGAATAATACAACTTTATTCACACCTCTATCAAAACACCGATCCTTACTGAGCAGACCTAAACGTAGACATAACAACCTTAAATATTCTGAAGTCTACGAGATTTGGTGCAACTGTGATAAACCATACTTTGGCCAGACAGAGAAATCTATTGATTTATGCATCGATGAGTATCAGAGAGGCATAAGTTATGGGAGAATGCCAGGCAGTGCTCTGCCCAGCCATGATCGGTTTTCCGAGATTTCTAATGAAGAGAACCGAACCCATCGAGTACTATCTAGGAACAAGTCTATCTAAAGAAATCAAACTTACTCCTATACATCTCAATAGCAACTTGAGTTACAGCCTATCAGAATGTCATTGTGCTGCTATCCAATATTGGCGTACACGAGATTTTGAGCGCACGCAAACGACCTCCAATGAAGTCAGAGAAAGAAATTCCTTTACAGTTTTTGTTGATTATTTCTATTATTTATTTATTTTTATTTTTATTTTTGGCACCTGAAGGTGTCTGGTAGATACGAAGCTATTCGGGCCATTAAAATTTGTTTTTCATCTTGGTTTCACAGTAATTTAATCCTAAAAAACATGTACTTCAACTGAATAAATCATTCATCTGACACACACACACATTCTCTGACTATCTTTTCAACACAACTATAATAAGGAAAGCATTATTCCAACTCCTTGGTATGCTCTTCTGTCTTAGACATGTATAAATTTTACTTAACACTCTCATGGCTGATTCCCCACCTGCTTTCCGAGCTTCTATCAGTAACACATCTTTTCCTTGTGCCTTTTGAACTTCTTCTGTGTGGGTAGCATGACTTCTTCTAAAAAATCATCTGAAGATATTTATTTCTTTCCCATTTAGAAGAAAGCATTTTTTATTTCATATTGGTTGAAATCTTTGGAATCTTCATGCAATTTGGCATAGAAGGATTCGGTTCTTCTTATGATCTGTTCCTTGTCATTAATTGGTACTCTATTTTCATCTTTCAAAACTGTTCATTAGTTTATCGTATTAAGGATGAAATAAATGAAAATAAAATAAATAAAATTTATCCTATTTTCTCCTATTAAGGAAAACTCTCTACTCGCTTCTTTTAGACACGTATTGTTTTCCATTGTAATTCTGATTATTTTGTTCTGAAGTTTCTAATTCCTAGTGTCATCCTTTTCTTTATTGTTTTACATAGCTCTGTGAATTGTATTCTACTTATCTATGTCTCTTATCATTTCTCTTCTCTTTCCGAGAAGGTTTCTTCAGACAACTTTCACACAGTCCTTTTTTTGGTTGATTCCACCAATATCTCTCTCTGGCATCATTTTACAGGAACTTTGTTATTATTTGATATTTTTATCTAAGTCTTCGAATCTTCGTTCATATCGATATTGTAATGCTTTGATTCTTTTGCATCTTTTTCTAGAAGAACTCTGTTTTTCCCCAGATTTTTTGGAAAAACTGATCTTTGATGCCTACAATGCAACAAGTGATTGTAGGCATCAAAGATCAGTAGTTGTAGATAATCAAAAATAAATGCAGACAACAAACTAAGTGATTCCAGACAATTAACGATTCGTTTTTCAAGACAATTGTACGCACAGATCCGTTTTGGTATTCAAATTGTATTGCCACTAAAAATAGAATTAAAAATCAAGAATGAATTTTTCGTTCCTGTCTTGAATCTCTAAATATTTTAACTAACAGAAATCAGTCACTGCATAAATTGTTCAGAGTTAAATTTTCGATTATCTTATTTTCTGCGATTACTTATTTTTGCGATCATTAGTCTGTGACAACAGATTTATGTTATTCAACGAATTCTACTGATCTATGGTGCTTCTATAAAAACGAAACGAATGTATTAAAGTTGTAATGAAATTTAGTAACTTCCATTGGAGCTTAGATACTGTACTGTATTGATAATTCTCATTTGGATATTTGTTCGCAAATAATTATCAAACTGAAAACAAAAGTGAAATCCAAAAGTGAAATATCCAGATGAAATCTGGTAACATATCACCCTTGCTGAGTGATTATATCATTTTGAATCGTTTTGTTAATTTTTTGCCAATGAAATGCTGCAATTCAATAAAAAAATGAAACTCAGTCTTCTTAAATTAAAAATTTGATTAACCATTTTCCAGCCAGAGCGGAGTTATTCAACATATAATTACGACAATTTTTTCCCCGTTTGTCTTTTCAAAGGGTCACTGGAGAAAATTGGAATGTCTAATGATTTGCCTGTCAATACATACAAAAATTTGTATGTATAGATTCCATGCACCATATCTGAGTAAAATCCAAACCAAGAACGCATGGATGGACTGGTGTATAAAAAAACAATATTAAGAAACAATTACATTCCACATTTTAATAGTAGCGGTGTATGTATGCAGGGATTTTGTTTTTAGAGGATAAAACCAGGTTAATATTAGTCCAAAAGGATAGATATATCCGTCTGATAATCTGGTTATTACTGACAGTAGAGAAGGATTTTTTGTGAGTTGCAAGACAGGACTTTGATAATAGCATTGGAGAACTAGATTGTGCCAATACCTGAAGGAATGGAGATCAGTCTTTAAGCTACTGGTAGGAAAAATACTATTGGTGATGGTGCTAGATGGCGCTGCATGTAGTTATGGTGTAGAATGTTGACAGTGGCATTATGAATAGATAGAGGTTAAGAAGAATAGACTTCTGGTTGGGTAGAGTGGAGTGCCCTCCCGCAATGAGTCGTTGGACACATTGGGGTATACATCAAGGGTATACCGTTACCTAAACGTTTTACACAACAAAAGTATATTAACAATTAATTACACATACATATCTCTTTAACTTTACAATTTTTACATATAATTGATAAACCAGAATGGCAAATTCATTACTTTGTGCGTGATGGAACATTGCACGCTTGTTGCTATCACGTTTTGTGGTATCACTCGTGTTATATCTTAGATCCATGGAAGTTAAACTTTTGATGAAAGCAGAACATACTTGATGTAAAATTAAGATTTTATTCTTATTGAATTGTGTAGGAATCCTAAGCATTTGCAAAGCTTTAAATTTTTTTGAAAATACTTACAATCAATATATGACATTTTTGTTTGTTGCCAAAGTAATTGATGGCGAGTAGTGGTTGCATGTAATGCCATTCCTGATTTATGCACTCTTCTTTTTCCGACGTCTTTTACGTGTTCAGAGTTGCGGATTCTTCCCAACCTTCTTGATTGGCCTACATAACAAATGCCACAAGAGTAATTAATCTCATAGACGCTAGGTCTTTCACTGGGTGGTGTGGAGGTTTTGGTGAATGTAGGAATCTTGATAATTTTTGTAAAGATAAAAACGCCACTTTTATGTTGTACTCGCAAAGAAACGCAACCACTTTGTCAGTGACATTCTTGATGTAAGGCAACATGATTGCATTCCTGAAATCTGAATTAAATAAAGTAGTTGCAGGAGATGTATTAAGAATTTATCTGATTGTCTTGGATTAATAACCATTAAGTGCGTGGTTCTGTTTCAGGTAGTGCAGGTCTTCATTCCTTTTAATTGACGCGCTTGATATATTGCACGCCATGCCTCGTAAAGTTTTAATTATGCGTATCTTTTGTAATGGATGGTGGAGTGAAGCGGCATTTACAAATCTTCCCGCATTTTTGATTCATCGTTTACTTCGAAAAGGATATCAAGGAACGGTAATTTTTTGTGCTGTTCTAGTGAATTTTATATTGGGATGCAAGTTGTTCAGATAATCTTTGAAATTCTTACCTCATCCAATGTTTTTGACCAATTGACGAATATGTCATCGACGTAACGTAACTAATCTTTTGGTTACTTCTGATAGTTTTAGTGCATTAGATTCGTGCATACCCGGGACAGAGCTGACTACTACCGGGTGCGTCCCCAGGTGGCGGATCGGGGAACAGCCTTCAGATATGGAGGCTAGCTGCGATATAAGCAGAGCAATCTGGCGAATAAGCAGCCGTGGACCAACAGCGACTGAGCTATCTGGGCGTGGGGGAGCTGAAGTGGCAACTCTGTCTCACTTAAAACCTCACAAAGCCCAATGACAACTCGGTGACATGGCGAGTAGTGCCGCCATTAAATAAGCACCTGCTGGGGTCACTACCCCTGACATTGGGAAGCAGCATTGTCAGTACTGACACAAGGTTGAAGCCAAATGATGACGGAAAAGCTTGTGATCAGAGATTTGCAGATGACAATATGATTATATTGTGTACGTGTATACTGCGGAGCAGAAAGCAAACGGAGAAACTACTGCTCTACCTTATCTCCAGAACAACCACCATGGCGAGCAAACCCTTACAATTGGCCCCAAGTTCCCGGTGTCCTTTAAATGGGACAGGGGTGCGAAGAATCTCCGGGCTCAAAATGGTGTCCACTTTTAAAATTGCAGCTTGGAATGTCAGAACTCTGTATGAAGCTGGCAAATTAAGAAATGCCACAAGAGAAATGAAGAGGCTGGGCATCCGGATTTTGGGAATTTGCGAGACAAGATGGCCAGGATCTGGAAAGTGTCAAACAAGATAATACAACAATGTATTACTCTGGGAATGATGAGAACAAACATCGACATGGTGTAGCTGTAATAGTAGATGAAGAAATCAATAAATCAGTAAAAAATTGGATTCCATTTTCTGAAAGGATAATGCTGTTACAACTTAAGGGAAACCCCGTTAACATAAATATCATCCAAGCTTATGCACCCACAGCTGACAAAAGTGAAGAAGATGTTGAAGAGTTTTATGAACACCTAAAAGAGATTAAAAACCTAACAAAGAAACATGATATAAACATAGTGATGGGTGACTTCAATGCAAAAGTAGGAAGAGCGGGTGATGGAGAAATTGTTGGCGAACATAGCTTAGGCACCAGAAATGACAGAGAAGATCGCCTAGTCCAGTTCTGTCAGGAAGAAGATCTAACAATAGCAAATACCTGGTTTAAACTTCCACCCAGAAGACTGTATACTTGGAAATCGCCTCAAGATAACCAACATAACATTGTCCGAAATCAAATTGATTATGTACTGATAAATAAAAGATTCCACAGTAGTATAAAGAGTGCAAAGACTTATCATGGAGCAGATATCTCATCAGACCACAATCCCATAGTTGCAGAAGTACGTCTTAGATTAAAATCAGCTAAAAAATCACAAAAGAAGAAAAAGAAAATTGATGTAGAAAAACTGAAAGACCCGAACATAAATAAAAGTGCCAAGACACAGCTTAACCTGCGATTACAACAGATTAACATAGAAGAAAATAAAAGTGTGGAATCTCTTTGGAATAGCTTAAAGAATGCATGCCATCGTAACAACAAGTATTGAAGAAGTAGGTTATGTGAATAATATAAAACAACAGGAATGGATGACAGATGAGATTCTTTCTCTTATTGATACAAGAAGAATGTACAAAAACAAAGACCTAGCCAGGTATAAAGAAACACATAACATCATCAAGAAAAAAATAAAAGAAGCCAAGGAAAATTGGATGAAAAATTTATGTACTGAAATTGAACTGCTTCAGAAGAAACATGATAATTTCAATCTGTATAAGAAAATCAACGAAATTTCCGGAAAACTGAGGAAAAGGCAAATAGTGTCTCTAAGAGACGAAAATGGAAAAATAGTTCTAGAAGAAGAGAATAAAGCACAGATTTGGATAAAATATGTAACAGAACTTTTCAATGATACTAGACAGAAGCCTATAAATGTAAAAGATAACATTCAAGGACCAGCAATCAGGAAATGCGAAATAGAGAATGCTATACGAACAAGTAAAACAGGAAAAGCCAGTGTACCAGATGGTGTGCAAACAGAATTTTTAAAATTAATAGAACCAGATAACATCAAACTTCTTGAAAAACTATTTAATGAAATATATGAAAGTGATGAATTTCCATCAGATTGGCTCAAATCTACATTTATCACTATCCCAAAGAAACCCAAAGCGAATTCCTATGGTGACTTTCGACTTATTAGTCTAATGAGCCAAACATCAAAAATATTTTTGAAAGTAATTCAGAATCGCATTTATAGAAAAAGTGAAGAAACTCTAAGTGAAACACAATTCGGCTCTCGGAATGGTTTTGGTACTAGAGAGGCCCTTTTTTGTACCCAAATATTGATACAAAAATGCATAGAAAAACAGAAATCTGTCTTTATGTGTTTCATAGATTTTGAAAAAGCATTCGACAAAGTCAGACACACTAACTTAATAGAAGTCCTTCAACAAATAAGGCTAGACGAACAAGACATAAGACTAATAACAAATCTGTATTGGAATCAGTCAGCTACCGTTCAATTAGATAACATTACCACCAGTGATATTAACATCAAAAGAGGAGTGAGACAAGGACGTGTGCTCTCACCACTCCTGTTCAACATATACGCAGAGGTAATCTTTAAAAAAGCATTGGAAGAATGTCCAGAGGGAATCACAATAAATGCAAAGATTGTTAACAACCTACGATATGCAGATGACACCGTGCTAATTGCAGATAACATTATGGATCTCCAAAAACTCATTGACAGAGTATACATAGAAAGCCAAAGAATGGGAATAAATATAAACATCAACTAGACAAAATACATGATCATTAGCAAACATCCAGCCTCATCAATGAAACTGACTCAATGGGAAAAATATTGATCAAGTGTCAAGATATAAATATCTTGGTTGTTGGCTTAATGAACGGTGGGATCCAGAAATAGATATAAAGACAAGAATTGAAGTTGCACGGCAGTCCTTCATGAAAATGAGAACACTATTCTGCAATAAAGACCTAAACATGGAAGTCAGATGCCGAATGCTGAAATGTTACGTGTGGTCTATTCTGCTCTATAGAGTTGAAACATGAACATTGAAGGCGACAACCATCAAGAAAATCGAAGCCATTAAGATGTGGCTATACAGAAGAATGCTAAAAATATCATGGACAGAACAAATTACCAATGAAGATGTCTTAAAATCCATTCGCAAAGCTAAACATCTTGTACAAATAATCAAGAAACGAAAAACATCATATCTTCGCCACATCATGAGAAACAGCAAATATCAACTTCTACAAACTATTTTGGTAGGAAGAATTGATGGCAAAGGAACTAGAGGAAGAAAAAGAATATCATGGTTTGACAACATCAAGACGTGGACAGGAAAGAGCAGTGCACAACTGCTCAGATTAGCACAAGACCGCAGTTTGTTCGCCAAGATGGTCGCTGACCTTCGATAGAAGATAGCACAATAAGAAGAAGAAGATTCGAAATTTTCATAAATAGATTGGCTAAGGCCACCCTTAGCCAATCTATTTGGCAAAGGGGTGAATCCATGGAAAGTCTCTCATTTTGTCCCAATGTGTCTTGAAATATGAAAAAAGTGTTTTTCATGCAGTGTTTGAAGAGTCCTACAATGTCCGGTTGGAAAAGGTTTACAAGTAGTTCCACTGTGTCATTTCTGGGTACATCGGTGAAGAGACTGACCACACCTGAACTTGTTAAGATGCCTGAAGTTTCTATATTTATATCCGTTACTTTTTACAATAAAATGCAAACTATTTTCTATAAATGATTCTGTTTTCCCTATGTGGGCTGAATAGCGAAAACTTCCCACAGAACTACTAAACCAGAGAAACTTACGTTTGCAAGTAATAATTCCGTTTGGAAATACTTTAACTGCTTTGTAAAATAGTCACAAATGTCAAAGTGAGTAAGATAAACCATAGAACTGCTGTCATCTACATTACACACACACACACACGCACACTACACCACACCACACAGGCTGAGAGTTTGTCAGGTTAGTAATGGCTTTATTACCTTTTAATCTTTTTATGCCGAACGTTTGAGTAAATGGCGGCACTTGAAAGATTACTAACAAAGGTCTCCTTATTCGAAGAAAAGATAAAAATCATAATTGTTATTGCAATTACCTGATTTCGAACCCATCTACTTCTCGAAATATCTTAATAACATGTTTCGCTTTTCTCGTTTTCTGAAAGTGAGTTAGCCGAACTCCTGTAAAGGTCGTCGGCCATTTCCTTCCCCCAAACAGGTCAGCTGGTCAGAAGCAGAAATAATTTGCTGATAAAGCACTGGCAGCATATCCTTCGTGGCTCGAAGGTTATCGTTAAAATTGGAACACGAAGAGCTTTAAGCGTAACACACAGTATTTGCACTGTGTGACAAAACTGAAATTGCAATGTCAGAAGAAAATATTTCAATAGGATAAATGTGAAATTATTTCTCTCCACATATCGGTTCTACTTCTGTACAAATGAACACGAAACTTTGGTGAGATGCTCTGAAAGTTTTTCGCGGCGTTTTTTTGTAATTTTGGTGCACAACCTTCTCTACTGAAAACGAAGATATGTATTGTTTATTTCTAATTAATTTTAACTGCTGTATCTTGGCGGATCATTGCATTTTTTAATAAAAGGATACAGTGCTAACTTCACTTTATTCTATAGAATGATGTTATCATGTTGCCACATCCATATTCAAACTGCCAAGATTACTTATCTGAGTGGGAATCCTCAGGAAGAAAGGCTCCAACAACAAGAATGGTAAGTCATTCAAGTATATTTGAGGGAAAGTTTATTATTATTTTTTTGTTAAGCCACACTGAGAATTTAAAGATGATTCTGTAGTTTACTCTGGTATTAATTCTATGGGATTCTCTGGATCAAAATGTCAAAAAAATAGACCAACATACAGCATATTATATCTACTATAATTCCAGAAATCTGTAATGTTTATTTATCTTCAGATAAAGTGTATGTTTTGGCAAAACGCACTGATTATTACTTTGAAATCAATGACAAAATTGTTCTGTCATTTATCCTATACTTAAAACATATAAAGAACTAAATTTCAAATTAATCAGCAAATTTGGTTGCCGA
This sequence comes from Typopeltis vanoorti, assembly GCF_054136105.1. Classification (NCBI taxonomy): domain Eukaryota; kingdom Metazoa; phylum Arthropoda; class Arachnida; order Uropygi; family Thelyphonidae; genus Typopeltis; species Typopeltis vanoorti. The sequence goes on along the minus strand of NC_143553.1, from coordinate 77,832,886 downwards.
TCTGGTTGACCAATAGTTAGCATATCCAACCAACAAACAAGTTGCGAGTTTGAAACTTGTAGTGAGCATGAATCTTTGTAATTGTCTTTAAGTAGGTGATGAATTTCATCGCTCGGTGTACTTTCAAAAAGTTCCATGTTTGATTTCAATAGCATGGGTTTCTGGACTATGGAAAATTCAATAAACAGCATACGTGTAATTAAAAAGCACAAATAATAATCAGCCCACGGTGCTAATGTCAACAGGCTTACCTTTAGCGAGTGACAGTCACTTAAAATTCTGTGTTTTGAACGGTGACTGATGGGTAAATAATGCTGTTTCAGAGATAAAAAAAGAGTTCTAGACTGTCCAAAGACCGTACTGATTTCGATTCTATTCGCCAGCTAAATTGAGTTTTTTCTATGTCTTTTTCGACCTATTCCCAAGTAAGACAAAAAAAAAACTAAAGCATAAAAACAAAACAAAAGGCTAAAAATAAAAACAAAAGGCCAAAAACAAAAACCAAAAGGCTAAACAAAAAAGCAGAAAAATGTAAAGAGTCATATAAACATCATAAATCGAAAATATTACATACCACAATTAAAGAAATTATAAAAAGCTTTTTACAATACCGATAACAATGATTAAATTTACAGTAAAGCGACAGAAATCCAAACTCAATAAAACCAATATGGATGGAACACTATCAAGAAACCTTCAAGAATTAAAGCAACTACTGCTTAATCACAAGGGCCAACAATAATTCAAGACATGACGCCTTAATTATTCTTCAAAGAACTTTAAAATTCCTTACCATATTTTTCAACAATAAAATTTAAACAGGAAAAATACTATTCTCACTGACGTCAGATTTTCTCTTTATGCTTGTTCTTAGACATTTTCACACACCGTTCTGATAAATTCACCACCGACATTCCTCCATTTTCCTTTAAAATCATAAGAACGAAAGCGCTACAGCTAACCAACACCCATTTACAGTCCATCTTGATACTTGCCAAACGATACTTGCTAAACCATCTTCTCTGCTTCTCTTTCATTCCATCATCGTTTCCTTGAAATAGTCTTTTTCACTCTGATTTTAAGAATACAATCTTCAGCTGTTCAAAAAAAAAAAAAAAAAAAGAAAAACTGTATATGATATCAAAGCCATATGACGTATAGCTGATATGCTGTACGGCATATGGCTTTGATAGATAACATATATAAAACGAAATATATAACCTTGGTAGCGTTTACTGGGTTTAGATATAGTGATGAATCCTCAGTACGGGTCGAAACTGGTCTGGGTAGCGACCCTTCCGGGAATAATTGTTTCATTTAAAACTGATCACAGTTGTATTATGTGTAATTTCACTTTCTGTTAAGAATGATGTATTTGAGATTGAATGACAGAATATTAGAGTGTCAATCATTTCTTCTGATTGATACCATGTTATGTTCCCAACGCAGGAGAGAAACCTTATTATCCCGTCCTTTTACTTTGTTTTATTGTTTTTTATGATTATCTATTTCCCAGTATTGCTGTTTTCACCGCTACGTTCGTTTCGTTTGAAAGAACTGCTTCGACAGCATTCTCTCACTATTCAGTCACTTTTCAAGATAGGTGACGATAGAATTGTGTCAGCTAGGCAGATGACCCTGAAAGTTCATATTCAGGTTTGGTCCAGTGTACTATTTAGAGATTCAGTTTAGAGTGGAATTGGTGTCAAGTCTCCAGAGTATGTTTGGAATAGCTGACGAGTACCTGGGAGATAAAAGATTGCCTAAATCTATGTTGGTCATCTATCGTCAGTACCAATTTGCGCAAACCAGAGAAGATATCTTTCGGAAACGCAATATTTGCAAGCGCCACTGGCTCTTACAACTGGAAACCAGCCACACCAGAAGGGGGGGGGTTTACACTTAACACGTAAACGATAGATTGTATGCATGAAGTAATTACAGTTAGATTCTTGTTTCCACATCTCAGAGACTAGAAACCAAGGCACGGACCTCATGTATATTCCTTCTCAGTTTCTTTCTCACCTCAGGGACTCTGGCTGAAACCATCTTCATTTCTGAATCCAGAAAATAAGGAAGAATAATATTCCATTCCATCACATTCCTGTTATTTAAATAAGACAGCAATTAATTCCTCAATAAGTAAAAATATCGCACAGATTTAATGATGACAAACCATCTGCCACAGATAACAAAACCTTTTTCACTTTTCCACTGATGACATGAATTTAACTTGCACTGTTAAATTCACTGTTAAATCCAGGAGAATCTTAATTACTTATTCAATACAAGGGGGGGTGGCGAGAAAACCAGGTTTTAAATGAATATTCCATGGTTCGTCCAGAATGTGTTCTCAAGCATCGTTTCGGCAGGCAGTCGATACACTTGTCCTCAGTTGAAATGCACTGTCTGACACCAGGATGACTTTTGTTTCACTCGCCTGTTATGTCTTTCATTTGAGCCTAATAAGATGTACAAGGGACAAGCTATGGTTATATTCAGAACAATAAGGTTATATTGTTATATTGTTACTTCGAAAGCATTTATTATTTCAATAGGTTTAAAGCGCCAAGTTTCAAAGGAAATGTTTGTAAAAGTCATTCTGTGTAATGCTTTTTTTTTTCAGATGTGTGTAGAAACACACGATAATGAACGCACGTTAAACGATAACAATTGTGTGCTTGAGGATACAATCATTCCCAATGATCACAGGATATGCGAAGAAGATGAAGAAGAACATGGTAAGTTGGAAATAATCTTCTAAAAAGAGTTTTGGAAACTAACTAATCTAGAAGGTTTTATTTATTCCGTACATTTTTTGCGTTTTTTCTATTGCAATATATTTGTGATCATATTGAAAAATTCGAGATTTTAGCATCACATTGTCATTCTAGACACAAATCTTTTAAATTGTTGGCAGTCGAAAATAAATTATATAAATGCTGTTTCCCTTTTTGCTACTGCAATAGAACCGTTGATGAACATTGCAATTGTTTTCTGCAGTGTGTGATGCTCATAATATTGGTTATTGTCTCTATTCACTGTTATCATGACTTGTTGAAGTATGTTTCATTTTTCATTTGTTTCAGAAGCTTTCTATGTATTCATTTGCTTTATATTTAACTGTAGCATTTCAGATAAACTTACAGCAGACGAATTGTTTACCATTTTACAAAAGGCAGCTGAAATATAAACATTCAGTAAACTTGTCTCGTATTTCAATTAGTAATAAAAAATAAAAACGAATTGTTTCCAACTATTTCGCAAGAAGTACAGACTGAAGGGCTACAGTCCTATCTCGGTAATTATAGCATTGTTGTAAGCAATGAATTCAACAACGGCGAAATACACATTTACTTCTATCAGCTAAAACTTGCTTAAGAAAATGTTTTTTTCTTCTCATTATCTCATTTCAAGGTTAAGGGCAGGCAGATGAACAAGGATAAAGTACAACATCACGTGATATTCTACGTACAGTAAACTACAACATCACTTGATATGTGTCTCTGTCCAGTGAGACAATTTTGGTCTCATGCTACAACTGCACGATCATGAAGAGGAAGAATACCAAGTTCTGATCTACCACTTTTAGCCTGTGATTTAGCATCTTCATTCTCTTAAATAAGAGATGGCTTTAAATTGACTTTGCAGAGTGCATTATCTTGTGCTTCTATTACAATAATACTCGTTTTCTATTACAATAAACGTGTGCTAACAGGTGCACTCTGTAATTACATGACCATAGAGACTTATTTTGCTATGTTTGCCACGGAGTGACAATAAAAGCCGATACTCATTTCGTACCACTGATCAAGACAAGGCACGAGTTATCTGCTGTATGTTAAATTATTAGAACAGGACCTGAGATCATGTCAAACCTTCAAGATTATATATAAACATATATATAATCAACCCCTGTGCAATTGGCTGCGAACTCTATAGCAGATCAGAGATGAGGATGTAGTCTAACGGTTGTGGTCATGGCGAGGTCAGTTCCACAGATCAGAGATTGAAAGATGAGAGGGAATAGCAATTTCGATGACTCAGCAATTCAAATGTGAAAGGATGTCGGAAAGCTGTCGGTCGTATTAATGTAGATTTAGCCAAAATGAGGGCATGATTGATACAGGTCTTCTCAACAACGTCTGTGGAAATATTTGCTTAAGAGAATGAATAGAGAAATTGATAGTCTTGAGGGAAAAGTGAAAATGTAATTTATGTATAAAAGGAAATAATAATAATCCATGGCAGTCACGTGGCAAGTTATTATGACTTGCCACGTGAGTGTAAAATGCACTGCATGTGGAAGGTTATGAGGAATGTTATGTGGAATGTTATGTATAATGAGAAGGGCAACTACCCAGACCAGTTTTCACCTTTATTGAGGTGTCAACAAGATTCAGTGGGAGCCAAACCCGTTTGGCTGCCATTGAATCTTGAGTTCAATACCAAGGTTGAAGTAATGCAAAAGTCATATATATAGATATATATATGTGTGTGTGTGTGTGTGTAGCCAAAAGGCGCTCATCTTTATTAATAGAAATCTCTGGATGAGAGAAAGATGTTGAAAGTTTTTTTTTTTTTTTTTTTTAACCTTGGTTCCTGGGTCAGGCTCCCACTGATGACACCTAAATAAAGGTCGAAACAAGTCTAGGTAATGGTCCATCCCATTTTTCATAGTAGTTTTTCATCCGATTTTTTAATCCGAAAGGAAGTGTGCTTTGCATTATGGGATACATACTAAGGCAAATATGCACGAACTGAATGCCATGAATTTGGACGAATGTTATGTGCAATTATGGACAGTTTGAATAGTTACGTAATGGAACAATTCCCATTTTCATATGGATAACGATAGCTAACCACCTGAAAATAACTGATAAAAGTTATCAGTCCAATGAACACATATGGGGCTGAAGTCAAAAAGCTTTCCAGCCAAACGGCGCTGTACGAAAACGACTGAGCTACAGGAACTATGTACGAGTATATGAAGAAGTGTGTGGGTCAGGGAAATAGCAGCACGGCGAGAAACACCTACAAGTGTATCGTCCACTCTCAATAATGGTTGGAGTGTACAGAAGCAGGTGTTCCTCGGGATATTTCTGGTGGGGAGTTCTCGATCCCTTATCTTATTAATGCCTTAGAAATGTCAAGTGCAACAAAACAGATTTCTACAAACCTCTCGATGGCAGTCGGTGGTCTCGGTGATGCTGGCGAGCGAGATATGCTGTGGATTTGAATGGTAGAACCCATACTGGGTTGTCAAAGATTATTGTACAGTGATTATAACCTTTTCATCCAAATTGGTGGTTCGGTTCGTCCTTGTTGGGTAATGGTCCATAAGAGGTGACATGATAGCAAGATGTCGCAACATGATTCTAATTAGCATTGACTTGACTACAGTCAGTTGGCGAACATTTCAGACAAATTTAGTCGTACCTTAGAATCCATATGACTTATGGTCTTCAATTTCTTCAGCGTCTTTACAATTGAAGCCTTGAGAAATCGTAATTTCTGATCAAGACTGTGTGTAGATTTTTCATTAATCGTTTGGAATACAATAATGAAATGATGGAGAACGATAAATCTCTTTTAAAAGCCACAATATTTGCATATTGAATATTCACATTCATTGCCCTGCAATCTAGTTTACATGAGGTTCTAAAGTTCTTTAGATTTCATAACATTCTGTGGGTGGGATTAAGGTGAAAATAAATCAGAACAGTGCTAAATAATTTTCGCTTTGTACTCTTTCCAACATTCATTTTTTTTTAAAATCAGTTATAATCAAGTTCATTAACTAATCGTATATGACACATATTTCATTTCTGTTTTAAAATATTCTCCACGGCCTCCGTATCTGAGTCGGTATAGACGAAGTCCTTTGTCCGGAAAGACTTTAGTTCGATTCCCGTCTATGACGTGAAGAACCTTTATCTGGTGTCTTTCGACTAAATGAGTTATCCGGTCTCATACGGAGGTAGAGCGTTTATTCCCCTGAACGTCGGGGTGTTGCAGAACAGGCAAACCAGCGCCATGAACACACATGGGTCTGAAGTCAAAAACATATTTAGAAGTCCCTGATTGGAAGGCACAACCTCAACCGATCCTAAGGGACGGATGACGAAAATTGGGGTAACCCCACAAGGCGACAACAACAAAATATTCTCCAACATATGAAGATAACTTTAACATCGAGTATGTCGTCATACCCTCTACCTGCATTAAATCCATCATTAAACAACTTTCATTTGATTTCCCAGTATACAATCAAATGCTATTCAAAATGCTGAAATGTAAAAAAAAAAAAACAACCTAACTTTCTTTTATTCACAAACGAAATTTCATCTATTGCATGTTATAATTTCAGGTAGCGACGAGAACGAAATATATGGAGAAAACTGCGGACTTCCTTGCTTGTAAGTAGGCTTTCATATTTGATTAAATACCACGCTTTGTGTTAAAGGATGGCACTGTATTAGTAACAGAAAATGTCGATTGGCTAAATTAAATATTGGTTAATGATCCATTAAAATAGATTCCATACATAAAAGCAGCATTTTGATATCGTTATTTTAAACAGTGAGTCCGACAGCGATTTTGGACATTTACAGTACTAACACTAGGCTTTTGAGAAATATATACAAACTCTGAATATTATCTTTATTCGGACAAAAACAATAATTTGGATTTGTCGAATCTAAATTCTTTGTCAGTGTCTTTTAGCTACTAGAATGAAAGAAACCTGCTCACACCAGCAATCACACGATTTGTCATGTGCCTTTATCCCGTTTACCTTGATGCAACAACACTCTACATGATGCTGTACTTACGTCGAACTATCATCGCTAACAAGGATATCATTCTAACTTTCCATAATACTTCGATTTAGTCTGCAGCTTTGCTTGTATTAAATTTTAAATTAGTTTTGTTTGTCTTTGTTTATGCATACCTTACAGTGGTTTCGAATATTATACATTCATTACGCCAACCAGATTCGCCTTATTTGAAAATGTTAGATGAAGAATATGCATGTGTTTATTTATCTTCCGTCAATGTGCTAAGCCCGATCAACGCACAGCGTACTCTGCATTCCATAGGCTATTGGAGCCGAAGCTCTATTCGTGTACCGCTGTTGGCAATTGGTCATCGGGCATTGCACCTCATCAGGTGTGGTCCGCTCTGCAGCGAGTTTTCATGGTCCGGACATCAAGCGAGGCGCAGTTGCCGATGACAAGTTTCAAAAATGGTACATGATTGGGCTTTCGTGGTCCTAGTTGAGGGTTTAACATCGTTGAACCCTAACTGGGTTAAAGCCATCTCGAAGCCATTCCAAGAAATAAGGGTATCAGTAAATCAAAAATTTCCAATGGAGAGATTTCAATAGACAAGTGCCACCATGTGATGGTCCTACAGGTATATACGTGTAGTATTATGTGTGAAACGGTGATTTTTTATATTTGATGTCTTTTGAGCTGTGCATTAAAAACGTGAGTGTCCTGGAATAAAGCCTACTTTTCTTTGCCAAAATCAAGAAAACTGAGTTGAATGATGGCTACTCTGAAATGCTCTTATTACTACTGAAAAGAAGCTCCATTTCCACAGGACTATATTGAGACTGATTTCATTTGAAATTTCTTAGATACTCGTACTTTTATTCTATTTGTTAATCATGTTTCTCGATAAGGATTGTATTTCAGTGAGCTGTCTGATCAGTTTGAAAACATCTCAGATTTCTTATGCTATTGGTTTTGAAAGAAGGAGAGATAGTTACTTTCCTTCCTTAAATATCCTATTAATTCAAAATGAAGAATTCTACTTTTATAGATTATGCACACACTCAGTATTTACTTCCATACAATTCAATTTCTCTAACACGGGATCGCCATTATTGAAAAGACTGTCAATATTAAGGCTAAGGTTACTCCTTAGCCTCAGACAGCAACCTTGAAACAGTTATCAGGCCAGCGAAATTAACAGAAGAAATAAAAAGCAAACCTAACAATTTATGTGCGTTTTTGTGTGCAATACCAAGGCTACTTAAAGGCTGAAGAACATTATTTATATTGTCTCAATTTCAAAATTCTTGAGGTTTTTATCTAGTATATTATAATATAAATCCGATAAAGTCTTTTATTCCCTCATAGGGAGTAGAGGGAATAAGTAAGGGTTAGAAAAGCATCCTCTAGTGGGCGACCACAATCGAAGCTAGGCCATTCTTCTTGCAGCCTAGCGGTCGCGAGTGCACACCCCACTTCCACAGGGCTACTCAGACTCTTAATACAAAATAATGTAATAGATTGTAATGATACATATGAAATTCTTCACTACAATACGTAAATATAAATAATAGTATAAAATTAAATTATGTATATAATTTTAATCAATAATTCATAATCAATAATTTTAGTGACTTAAACCACCGAGATTTTTAAGAATAAAAGTTTAATACGGAAAAACAAGTAGTTTGTTGGTAAGCCAACTTCGTCAGGTGTCAAAGTACAAAGATATATACAAAAGAGACCAACAGAAACATTCCACACTAACAACAACAGATATCTCTGTTGTTGTTAGTGTGGAAAGTTTCTGTTGGTCTATATATCTTTGTACTTTGTATTTTATATATATATATATATATATATATATATATATATATATATGTGTGTGTGTGTGTGTGTGTGTGTGTGTGTGTGTGTGTGTGCTTGCGTGTGTTAAAGATGACAAGCGATTTTAAACCTGGTTTTACTCCATTTCCCAAGTAAGCAAACAGACAAATAAGTCAACTTTGCGCCTGCACGTAGTGCAAGTCTAAGTGACCCGCAAAGTAGTGCATGTCTAGGCAACTCGTGGTAAAGGTGGAATTAACTCTGATCACTATTCTTAATATTTACCCTTAATGCAAAGCACATCTACTTGAGAAAGTGTATGATGCTATGCATTAAAGGCAAGGGCCACTACCCAGACTGGTTTCGACCTTTATTGAGGTCTCATCAGTGGGAGCTAGGCTTAGAAATACCAAGGTTAAGTAATACAGAGCTTATAAGTATTTTACCAACACAAGTTACCATGAGGTGCTTTGACCTTATTAAATATAAAAATCTCAGGATGAGAGATAGATGTAGAAAATTTTTTACCTTAGGTATGATATATGTTAAAGATGTCAAGCTATTTTAAACCTGGTTTTACTCCATTTCCAAAGTAAGCAAACTTGACTTATTTGGGGAAATTATTATTATTATTAAATTAAGGGTAAATATTAAGGGTAATTTATTAAGGGTACGTTAAGCTTACATATTATGGGTAAATATACTTATTAAGAGTAAAGTAAAGATTAGTGATCAGATCTTATTCCACCTTTACCACGAGTTGCCTAGACTTACACAACTTTGCGGGTCACTTAGACTTGCAATACGTGCAGGCGCAAACCTGACTTATTTGTCTGTTTGCTTACTTGGGAAAAGGAGTAAAACCAGGTTAGAATAGCTTGACATCTTTAACATATATTATACCCAAGGTAAAAAACTTTCTACATATATATAAGTTTTGATATATAAATTCTTGGCTTCCATGTGAGTAAAATGTTTACATTTTTATCTTTATGTTTTTCATAATAATAACATTCTTTGTAGCTGAATTTTCTTTTGTTTACTTACCTGGCAATCTTAGCGTAAGGAAATACAAACAATCGGTTAATTACTTGCCATATCGATTTCTGAATGTAAGTATATCTTCCATTTTTTAAAATGAGTTTTATTTTTTCTTTTATTGCAAAGAAAAAAAAAATCATATTAATACTCGATCGTTTATTCGAATTCTAAATTTGCTCTATATTATTAAATTAAATTAAATCTAAATAACTAATTTCATCTTTCATTCTATTCCCAATTAATTCCTGTACTTTTTCACTACCAAAATTGCTTAAAGGGTTATACGGACTAATGCCGGAAATACATATAATTTTTTGTGGTAAGTTTAAAAAACTACATATATCATATTTTATTTAATTCTTTGTTGAGTTCTAGAAATAAAATTTCTAAGGAATAGCACTAACGCTGTTCACTGTATTGCACAGAAGAAGAAAAATGGAAGTTGTGCAGCACTACATATAGTGCAACCTATTTCTCAAACGTATTTTAAAACATTTGATAAGGAAAATTTATTTTAAAGAGGGGTAATAAGAAATTGTTACACTTTAGATGTAAAATATACAATTAAAACTTGTTAATATGTCAACGACTTTATTTTGTTAATATATCTCCCATCGATGAAAGAGTCTTTTAAGCCTATAGTACATTTGTAGCCAATAGACTTTTATTCTATATTTTATAAATGTTATATTTTTTGTATCTTTATTAATATTTTATATAGTCCAGATACTTTGGTCTAGAGACCCAACATTGAACTTTACAAGCCATTTCATGATTTTAATAAGCAGTGCTGCGGTCTTACACAAGGTGAAGGAAATCTTCCCCCACCTACCCTAAACACAATGGCCAACATCCATGCCTACAGCGTGATATGCTATATTACAGTATTTAAAATTTTTTTCGGAAAATGAAATCAAAGTATATAATTATTGTTATAAAAGTAACAATGATAGTAACTGTAGTATGTATGTATTTTTAGTTGTTGTTGTTGCAATGTTTTACTATGTTCGATGATTTCTGAGTTAAGGTACGAACAGAAATTTCACCCTTCAGTTTCACTTTGGCTGTCACCATCTCAATATAAAATAACCGCAAGTTGAGATAGATTAATATTCGAACTTCAATCCAATTGCTTTCTTTCCAGAATTAAATATAAAAAAAAAACAATCTTTGATTTGTAGGAAATTTAATTAGTCACAGCATTTCACAGTCCTATGCAGTACTATTCCGATATGACTTAAATGGATTGACTTCCGATATGACTCAAATCGTATTGTAATGATTACTTTGTTTCCATTTGATGTATTGTGGAAAATTTAGGATAGCATAACAGTAAATTATCGCCAGGCATTGATATTTATATTTTTTTCAGGCACAAAACTAACCCGTTTTATACAACGTACAATGTTATGAATATTAAATAGATCTTCATGACGTAAATCAGGATATCATTTATGAAATTTTCTGTAGCATTAAACAGTTCACAAATGGTAGTTTTACAAAATTTCAAGAAACAGTATCATACGACAATTTTATAATACATCCGCGAATTTATAAAAATGTATGAAACGAATTACGAAGGTTCATTGTAAAGTAACCCTCTCGTAGTAAATAACTTGCTTGACATTCATACCAGCATAAATGTGTTACGCATTGCATATTTCTTTCTCTAATAGTGAGTAGCATCAGAGAGTATGTGAGAATCATGACAGAATTTAAGATCGTCCTGAGTGGGAATGAATGTCAAGTGGCAGCTCTTTCGGGTCATAAAATGGAATGGAGAGGGGAAAGATGCTAGTTTATTACTTTTCTTATCTGAGGATGAAATACCCTCAGATTACACAAGGAGAACCTTTTCTTGTATTCTTTTGCCTTTAGCGGATTACGGAATTCTGCAAATCGTCCATGCTAGAGATTACATATATTACTTTATAAAAATAATGCCTGCAGGTAAATTATTATGTTACTACATAAATGCCAGGTGTATCAGCACAAAGCAGTTCCGTTTTTGGCTTGGTGAATGTTGTGAACTCAGATTGTAGGCATTAATTCGACTACGGTCTCAGAGACTGATATACTAACTGAGATTGAATGCTAAAGTTGCAGAATTATCAGGAAGGATAAAAGATTGGAGAGAATGTGGTTAATAATATGAGGTGGTTTCTGTAGGGTAGAAAGCTTGACTGCAATATTAGTAAAAGTTTTCATTCTGAAGCAAGCTTGAAGCTTGTTTCAGGTGTGAGTTAAGAAAACCAATCGTTCGATGCTGCTGGAACACACTCTCCCTCGATGAGTCCTTGGACTCCATGGAGGTGTCAAATAATAATAATAATAATAATAATAATAATAATAATAATAATAATAAAACAAAATAAAGTAATAAATGGTGGAGTGTTATGGACCTAGTGGATTAGGGGTTGCTGACGATACATTTCTATTTCCCGAATTAGTAGTTCTCATCAGTATATTCAGCCATGCCTTTTCGTTCCTATTCTTCAGTCCTTGGTCACCTCTTTAACTGTTTGGTTTTCATGATATGCAAACTGGAGAGAATTGATCTAACGATGTCAACAAACGTTCACCTCTTGAAGAAGCAATACATACCAAGGAAGAGAATCTGAACACAGGATTGTAGAGAGAGCAGAAAGATGGATTGTTCAGAGGTAACACGGAAAGTATAATAGCTCAAATGCTACCACTGACCTCTTTAGATGAGCAGGCAGAAATCATGATGTCCAAATTAGATCTCTTTTCCCAACCCACCACACAACAACTTAAGCATTGTGTGTTCATGTTTTGTTACCTTTCAACTTGTAGTTAGAACGAATGACTGTGCGCCAATAGTTTGTAATACTTTCTTTATGAGAAGAGTCTCTATACGTAATAAAGCATTCATATATATAATCGTATGCTTTCTGGAGACGGTTGTCAAAATTATTGATAAGGTAACTGCACCTCTAAATATTTTCACTATCTCTTCAGTGAAGTTGACCTCCTTCTTTAGAAAATAAGATAATAACAATTACTTGTGGTTCTTTTCTCTTTCAACTCTTCAGCTAAACGGCCACAATTACCAGTTGCCTTTTAGGAATGGTGATATGGCTCTCAATGAAATTACGTTCGATAATCAACAGTGGTGTCTGGAAAGGTCAAAGTGTTTTGCAACCTACAAAAGAGAACAAGGTGGAGAAAACAATGCTCGGAAAGATGACAACGGCACCATAGTGTAAGTACCAAACAGCCATGCACCCACCTTAAAATGGTGTGGAACTTCCTTTTTTTGTGATGACTGCAAGATTCCTAGGGGTCATACTTTCCACAACCGTAGAGTAGTGATCAATGGAAAATTTTCCGCCATTCTCCCAGTAGGCATATAATAATATGCTGAATGTTGTGGGTCGAACGTCCCTTAACATCACCCCACTCTCCATTTCATCCGATTTCAACAGATGTTTAGTAGGATTAAAATCTGGGCACTGTTGAGTTCAATCAAGTGTGGTGACTTTCATATCCCCCAACCATGCAGTTACGGCAGCAGCCTTATATGACACGTCTTAGATTGTCTTGCTGAAAGAAACAATGGTTAGTTCCATAGAAATGCCAAAACGTAGGAAGCATTACATTGTACAAAATGTACAGATACCTCTCGGAGTTCAATATTATTTGGCATCACAAACAGAAGCCCGATGCCAAACCAGGAACATACTGTCACACCGCCACCTCCGAATTTCGTAGTTATGATTACGCACTCCGATAAAAGACGTTCACTAAGCATTCGCCACACCCATTCACTTGCTTGGTAGAAGGTGTAGCGTGATTCCTCTCCATAATACAACGTTCTTTGCTTCTACGTTCTTAACGGTCTTTGCAGCACTGGAGTCGACGTTGCATTCAGGTTCAGAAAATGTGGAGTTTGCATACTGTGGTCCTATCATAGAAACCTATGTTATAAGCCTCGGTTCGGAATGTTTTTATTCAGATTCTTGTTCTCGTCGATGTCCGGAACTGCGATTTAAACGTGTCGGGTTTTTACATGTTATCCTTCGTAGCATCCTACGTTCACTTTGGATGACTATGGTGGATCACCCACTGCCGACAGTACATGCACTTGAATTCCTGCTCTTCGATCGCAGTACAATACCACTGGTCGTTGACCTGTGATGACTCAAATTTTCAATCATTTGCTGAATAGGTGGGCTTTCAATATGGCATCCTATCACAACGCCTCTTAGGTTTTTATGATGGCATTTACTACCTTTATGGTAGTAAATGCCATCTTATTTGAAGAAACGATAAGGCCAATTGCTGATTACTTATTGAAATCACCAGGATGGGGTAGATGAAATTAAACTATTTTTGCAAGAAAGTATAATAAAACGTAGATATCCGTTTAGATAAAGAGGAATCAGCATTTTTGAAGTGGCTTGCATTTTCCATGTTTAGTCATTATTTCAACGTTAATCTGAGGTGGCAGCAGATTGGTTTTAAATCAAGATTATATAGTTAGTACCACTTTTACTGAATATTTCTGTAACTATATTACTTTTGGCTTGTGCTGATAAAGATTTATCTTCACGTTCCAGTCCTTCACTGAGTTCACCAAATGTGTGTGTGTGTGTGTGTGTGTGTGTGTGTGTGTGTGTGTGTGTGTGTGTGTGTGTGTGTGTGTGTGTGTGTGTGTGTGTGTGTGTGTGTGTGTGTGTGTGTGTGTGTGTGTGTGTGTGTGTGTGTGTGTGCGTGCGTGCGTGCGCGCGTTCGCGCGCGTGCGCGTGCATTGGATACTTTCTTGGTATACAAGAGAAAACATTCTCTGTATCAGTGTAAAGAATTTTCTCTCTCTCTCTCTCTCTCTTTCTTCTGCTTTCAAATTTATCTCTTAGTTAAGTATTAAAATTCATATACAACAAGCAGGAAAGCAATAGATATTTTTAAATAATATTCTGTGTTAGTTTGAGGAAGGAAAGCAGCCATTTAAATATTTTATCTTCACCGCACTGTTATTGGATAATTTAGATTTATCCAGAATGAGCTGAAGCAAGTGTTTACAGGATGAAATACTAATTGGAATTTTTTGAGTTCACATATCATGACACCACTACAAAGAATTTACTCCCAGTATGCCTAAGCAGAATAATGCAGGATTGTACTGAATTTCGATTACATCTACTTGTATGCAATCTTTTTCAAAAATTTACCTAGAAAGATCTTGTCATCCTCATTCTCGCCATCATGAATGCTAAAGTTTTAATTTTAATCCATATAACCAGAAAATGAGTTCTTTGACTTTTCATTTCTGTCAATAACATGTCATAGTTTAATACGGTGTACCCGCGAAAACAGCTAAATCAAATTCTGGTGTATACCAAACTCCTATGCATGATCAGAATATGAATATTGTAAATCCTTTTAAGGGCACATACATGAGGGGAAATAGTAATCTGTCATATACTCTTATTGAAAAATGACATGAAACAAGTCAAAAGGTACTTCTGGAGCAGCATAACGGATTCCAAAATAAAACCGAAGATGTCCAGTCATTATGAACAAAATAGGGTCAGTGTAAATGAGGCGGATGTGACGTCACTGCAATCCTTGTCTGTTCTTATCAGATGCAGATGTGACATCATTTATCAGATGTAGATAAGTGACGTCATTGATCTAAAGTAGATAAGGGACATAATTTTTGAGATGTACCTAATTTAATGATGTCATTGTAATCATCTCACCCATCCATGATACAAATGGTCACAGTGGGCATCTGTGACCATCTGTATCATGGATGGGTGAGATGTGTGAGCACCCTCTCATTGTTTGATCACAATGAGGCATTATGGGTAATGGTTCAAGTATGGAATTCTAAATGATAGTTTGAGCATGGAATTATGGGTAAGAGTTCGAACATGGAATAATGGCTAGAGTGTAAAATTCTATTATATGCCCTGGTTCTGCTTGCTTTCAGTGACATCAGGTGAGCCTTTGGTTTCTGGTGTGGCATTGTGGATAATGAAAAAAAAAACTGGAATTCTGGGTTGAGATCTGTGACTCTGGTGTGGAATCATGGGAGAGGATTTGTCTATAGGTGGCAGCATGAGTTTTCCAATTTAAGTGTGTGGGATTTCATCCTTAATTTTCACTGGATATTTTTACTTCAGAGTCAAGAGATGGCACCTGCACTGTTTTTCCTTTACATTCAGGTTTTCTTGTCAATAAATAGCAGTACACATTTTTCTAAAATAATTAATTAATGGATATCGGTGGTCGCTCCACCCCCCCCCACACACACATGTTTTTCGTTCCTTTGCATTAATTTCACTGTAGCGCGAGCAGATGGCAGTACAATTTGGTATTTTAAGTGTGTGGTATTTCATCCCTAATTTACGCTATAGGAATTTTTAGTTTACTATCAAGAGATATCATCATCACAATTTTTTATACATTCATGTTTTCTTGTCAATAGCTAGCAGTACACATTTTTATATTTTTCTAAAATAACTAATGACTGGATATCAGTGTTCTCCCACTTTTTTGTTTTCATTTCCTGCATTAATTTCACAATAGTGATACCACATGGCACTACGATTTGTTTTTTGCAATCGTAAATATTTTATGCAAGCATAATTAAGCAGAAATATGTATATTTTCATTCATCATATATATATATATATATATATATATATAACTGAACATCATCTTATATATATATAACACAGATCAAAATATACACAACATTTTGATCTGTGTTAAAGATTCCATGTATTCCTTGTCACCAAATATACACAAGTGGTCTTCGTTTAGATAGCATTTTATAGATCTTAATTGAAGACTTCATTACTTTTTTCCCTAATTAAATGTCAACTTTTCTTTACCATAATTAAAGAGAATTGCATTAAGGGATAAAAGTATGATTCATATATTTGCAGGAGCTGGGCCGTTCAGTAGTATTGAAGCGGTAGTTAAGACAGAAGGCAAATCTGGTTGTCTTCAATACAGTATATGTCCCCTTCCTCACCTATGGTCATGAGAGTTGGGTAATGACCGAAAGAATGCGGACACGAATCCAAGCAGCTGAATTGGGGTTCCTTCGATGGTTTCCTTCGCAACTCCTCCAAGGAAAAAGATTACAAGTTGATTCACAGAGTAATTTGAACATACAATTATCTAGAAATATTTCATAATTCGAACATGTGAATAACTAGAAACATTTCAAAAGAGTTAATTTACAGTCAACATTTTCCAATGTGTTTAATAAAACAATGTTCGTTACTCACTGTTTTTTTTTTTTTTGGTTACAGTATATCAAAATAGCTGCTCACACAAAAGAGTCTTTAGATCTGACACTATAGGAAGCACACCTCTATACATCTGATATGGTGTTAGTGTGAAACTACACAATGCCTGGTTAAAGATTACATGTATTCATTTGTCACTAAATATACACAAGCGGTTTTCGAATACTGTTCGTAAATGTCCCAAAATAAAGAAACTTTATCGAACTGAATAAAGTCTTGAAACGCTAATTTGACCATCGATCAGTTGAGATGAGTTGCTATTATCAACTTCATAATTCTGATAACTGGTAATTCAGTTTCCAAAAATAGTACATGACTATCAACGTCATATATTTTTGGTGAAAATCGTTCACCTTCTTCACAGCTGATAGAGAAAACTTTACTTATACCATCTCATGTTTCATTGACAAAAAGTCACCATCTGGCATTTGAGAATATTACAGTCTCTGATGTCAATTTCATACTCTACTCTGCGTTGCAAGTAACCGAGGATATTGTTCCACTTCTGGCTTCTCGATAACCATAACACAATGTAGGTATCTTCCAAAAGAACAATCGGTTTCCAGATTTTAGAGTTATGTGGGGTGTTTTTTGTCTCATGCTCTTTTCCTGAATAAAGAAATTTTGAATGGCTTTTGTGACTCACCCAATTCTATGGTATCCAGTCTAAAGACTCTTTTGCATAACCAGCTATTTTGATGTACTGTAACCAAAAAACAGTCAGTATGATAATTTTTATTATTACACTCATTGGAACATGTTAAGAGTGTAAACTAAATCTTATGAAATATTTCTAGTTACATACATGATCAAATTATTCTCTGTGAATATACTTGCACATAATATTTCAGTAAAATAAAATCCACAATTGTAAACTGAAAAGAATACATTTTTGTGTCGTTGGAGTGTTCTGCTTACTGAGGGGTGCAAGGTAGGGTAAATGGGGGATGTGATGTAAGTGTCATCATATCCTCCCATTTACCCTACCCCTATTTGGTTCTTAGTGACCGGATATCTTCTAACCAAGATTCGTAGTCCAAAATGCGTTTGTATCATTATAAGACTACCTTGAAGATAGTCTTTTTATTTTATAGGGCACGAATTGACAAACGTAAATTAGTTTGTCAATTTTACTTCAGCTATATGAGTATTAGTTTCACAGATCACTTTCATGCAATATGTTCTTCTTCTTCAGTCTTCAATCTGCACTTTCTGCAGTTAAATCTACTCCTTTGTAAATTTGAAGATAAAGAGTGACAGAGAAAGAGAGGGAGAGAAATTGTCAGCTATGGATGAGATTTAAATATGGATGTCAGCATCACTGTTGGCAATTATTTTCAAAATCTGCAAAATCTGCGAAAGTTTCAGAGTAGTTTTTGTTAACTCCATGTAAAAGTAAAGATATATATATAATTTTCTTATAAGCTCTGTATTACTTAAACCTTGGTATTTCTAAGCCTAGCTCCCACTGATGAGACCTCAGTAAAGGTCGAAATCGGTCTGAGTAGTCGCACCCTTGCCTTTAATGCAGAGCATCATACATCTCCTCAAGAAGATGTGCTTTGCATTAAGGGTAAATATTAAGAATAGTGATCAGAGCTTATTCCACCTTTACTACGAGTTGCCTAAGACTTGCACTACTTTGCGGGTCACCCAGACTTGCAGTACTTGCAGGCGCAAACTTGACTTAATTGTCTGTTTGCTTACTTGGGAAATGGATTAAAACCAGGTTTAAAATAGCTTGGTATCTTTAACACACACACACACACACACACACACACTTTATATATATATATATAAAAAGATTATTGTCATCGAACTTAGACCTTTTCTAATCGAAGGGCACAGTATACCATAGTTATTCCAATTCCAGATCACTTACTTACCAGGATAAATTCATCTAATCGTTAAACATATTCAAAATTTTTGACCGGTGGAAATAAACATGATGATAATAATGGCTTCAGGATGAAAGGCTTAACAACCAATATCAATACCAGTTTACATAAACACCTTTCTGGAATTTACGTTCTGATTATTTGTTTTCAAACAGTCGTGAATAGGCGTGACATTTTACACAAAGAATATATTTTTAAGCATACCTCAGATTTCTTTAAAATGCTTTTAATAATAACTGAATATTTATTACTCGCATCGTAATTAATAGCGAATGTCAAATTTCTTGATAACTCTTCTGAAAAGATAATTTTAATTAATTCTCTCCTTAGGGAACTTGTGAGCAACTCAGATATCAACCAGATTTGTAAGTCAATTTGATTTTATTAATTTTACCGCTTTTCATTTGTAGAGTAAGAAATAATTATTAGGACTAAGATATGAAGAATAGACAGCGGAATGACTGATTTTAAAGTTCATCGTATCTGTGTCTTTATAAGTTCTTATATAAACTAATTAGTAATAAATAAATTAAAGCCTCTGATTCTCTACTCCGAAAGCCTCGGTGCTTTGATAGCTTACGCTTCCTACGTAAAAGTTGAAGCACTGAAACTGCTGGGAACCTCTTCAGAACATGACAAAGGGTATTCTGCTTACTTCGTAGGGTAGAAAAATTAATTATTATACTATTGGTTTACTATTACTTGAGAGAAAGGTTGACACAAATGTACGTGGGATCGTTCTCAGCCATAGGCATCGAAGAGTGTGTGTGTGTGTGTGTGTGTGTGTGTGTGTGTGTGTGTGTGTGTGTGTGTGTGTGTGTGTGTGTGTGTGTGTGTGTGTGTGTGTGTGTGTGTGTGTGTGTGTGTGATATTGTCAATATATTTAAGCATATTCCCACTTAGAGTATTGCATTTTGTCTCAAGGTTCTTTTCTAACGTCTAACGTTCCCTGTTTCATCCATACCTTTCAATCAGAAAGCTAGTTAATCGGCTCCCTAATTGAAAGGCAGGAAATCTAAAGCACACTAGTGGTATGGGTGGTCCAAATATTCCAAACTTCTTGCTATTGCTACCAACATCTGAAGTGGCTTCACCATTTTCAGGCCACTTCAGATGTCCACTAAGCAACGCAGTGTCTGGATTGGACGAAGAATTTCCCATACCACCTAAACACTTTCCCATACCAGAAAGGAACACAGAAAGGATCTGTGTTCCCTTGCTGGAAAGGATCTGAGCACAGTCTGTTATTGCCAGATGTCAAGAGTTTCTCACTCGGCTACCCAAAACAACTCATCTCTACAATATACAGGGTGGCCATAAAATAACTTTCCCTCTTTGGAGGCATCTGTAACTAAAACCAATAAATGATGAGACCAAATTTTATATTGAGACTTCTGAAGGTATGGAGAGATGATTTCTGTAAAAAAAAAAAAAGATTAATAGCAAAAGTCGCATACAGGGGAAACAAGCGGAAAACAAGCGGATAATTACATTAAAGGCAGATAAAATGGAATAATAACATTTCGCCGGACTAAGCGACAGTCGTGTCACTCATTCCAGCTGAATATGTGGGGCGTTAGAATGATAATAATAAGAATAATAATTAAACAAAAACAACAACTTTCAAGAGAAATTACTGTAGTGATTGAACTCACAGAAAATAATGTTTAATTCATCAGAATCAGGGTCCCTTGGACCACATACACAATTTTCAATGTACTGACCTATCTTGTGTACAACAAATTGCATCCGGTGTGGGACATGCTCTACAACTGAGTGTAAGGAATCGAATTGGATGTTCATAACAGTCAGTTTTGTACACTCTTTCAAGACATGCAAGGTTGGAACGTCGCCAACATACACAAAGGATTTCAAATGCCCCCCCCCCCTACAGTCAAAAGTCACATGGAGTGATGTCCGGGGATCGAGGAGGCCATGACGTCGGAAAGAACTGACTGATAACCCTGTCATTATTGAAATGCTGGCGTAAAAGTCACTCTGCTGAACGTTCAATGTATGTGGGCGTGCTCCATCCTGCCTAAATATTATGGAGTCCAAATTGTCTCTGCTGCAATGCAGTAATGACAAAATTTTCCAGCATTCGTCGATAAATCTCTGCAGTAATGGAGCAGTTTACAGGACCTGTAGGGGTAATACGCTCAAAGAAGTATGGTCCTATTATATAATGAAATTGGCTGTGAAGCCTCACCTCACGGTTACTTTTGGAGAATGCAGTGGTACTTGCTGGATCGCGTGGAGATGTTCAAATGCCCAAATTCTGTAGTTGTGAGTGTAACCGACCAATTCAGATAAAAATGAGCCTCATCATCCCGCAATATAATCCAAGGCCAATCGTTGGCGAACTCCATTCGGGCAAGAAACGATAACACGAAGGTCATGCGCTTATCATAACCTGCGGTAGTTAGTGCTTGCACCATGACTGAATTTGTACGGATAGAAGTGAAGCATTTTCCGTAAGATTTTCCAGACTATACCATAAGCCAGGGTTTCACAAACTGTGTTCTGCGGAACACTAGTGTTCTGCAAAAGGTGAATAGGTGTTCCCGCGAGAAGTTCTGGAATTTGTCATTTTAGTTTTCTAAGCGTTTTTCACGAATAAATATTTTATAGTAGAAATATTCTGAGGAGAATAATATTCGTGAACATGTCGAAAAGCTCAGATCCAGAAGGCCTAATAACATCTGTGTATCGTTAATTTTCACACATCGAAACCTTTCAACATTTGGGAAAGGGAATATCGCCGTTTATGACCGATCATAAAAATTTCCTGCAAGCCGAATACAACCGGGGGGGGGGCGTGTTCTCAAAACTGAACGAAATAACATCAATGTTGCAAATGTCAGTGACCAATCAGCCAAGAAGTATAAACAAACTTTTTCCACTGAAATTGTAGATCAACGTAGTGTGTATCCGGTTCTCAAATCTATTAATACTGAATAGATTTGAAATTCTTTAACCCGAATGCCATGATTTTTTTAAAAGTAATAAGAATACAGATTTAAATTCTAATATGAATAAGTGACAAGGCACTTTGTTTAATTTTGGTATTAAGAAATCTTATTGAAGATGTTTGTGATGGAACAGATATTGATTCATCCACCTCCAGCCTACAAAGCGATCTCCAGGATGTACAAAAGGAGGGGAAAACTACTAACACACAGGAGAAAAAGTCAGCATTCACTCGTAAGTACTTTTAATAATATTATATTTGGTGATCAAAATGGCTTTGTCAATGAAAATCAGCACAAATTAATTTAATGATGGTTTAATGTATGTTTAATTAATTAATAATTAATTATTAATTACCAAGTAACAATCGATGATTAATTACCAATTAATAATTGATGCTTAATTATCAATTAATAAGCGATGATTAATTATCAATTAATAAGCGATGATTAATTATCAATTAATAAGCGATGATTAATTATCAATTAATAATTGGTTATTATTTATTAATTAATAAAATCGCTAAATTACCAATTAATTCATAATTAATACAATAAAAATAGGCAAGCTGTTCCCTGAAAATTTCAGGATTTGTGAAGTGTTTCATGGTAGAAAACGTTCGTGAAACCCTGCCATAAGCCATATGAAGTTGGCAAGCTATGGCTCGAGCACTTGGACCAGTACTGGTTCCTATGTCGCGGAACACCGCGGTGGCAACGTCTGTTACTGTCTCTTCTTGCACTGCTTTCTGTGCTCTGTCAGGTCTAACTCCTTGCGATCTGGTTTCTTCAAACTTCTGAATCATAGCTCTCAATGCTACAGCTGACATAGAACCTGTACGCAGGTTACGAAGCCTTCTAAATTCCCTTATGGGCCGTTACAGCATTGCACTGTTTAAGGTAAAGCAGCTTAATAAGTAAAGCATGCTGAGGCAAGGTAGGATGCATATTGGGCACAATTCGTCAGTCTTTCGAATAACTGCGTGAACGTTCTCAATCCCCTTTTAAGTGGAATTGGTAGCGCTGCTCTTACGTACGAGCAGAAAATATTCCATAATCCTTTTAACATGCGATTACTGAAATATGTGACTGCTCTTGGCTCCGGCAGCGCCAAAATTTCCTCTATCAGCTACTTTTGGTACTAGATCTTTTTTTCACGGAATTCATCTCCCCATGCATTCGAACGTTTCAATATAAAATGTGGTCCCATTCCGTGTGTATTAGTTTTAGCTACACATAAATTAACTTTCCCTCCAAAGAGGGAATGTTAATTTATGGCCATCCTGTATAATGGTCAAGGAAATTTTCGACCCCAATGAAAAAAGGAGTGCGTCTAGTAATACCATTCATACGACATTTAGATTTTGGTAGGAATAAAGTGTATTAGCAGTTATAATAATCACAAATAAGTAATCTAGAAGGTATAATAATGTTTCCCATCTCGATTAAGTAAAAGTAATTAAATTATTATAATTATTATGAGAGAGACATGCAGAGGATCAGGACTAATACCGGGATAACGTATTATTTGCACCAGATGTCAAACCTGTTCTTGAATTCATTCACGCTACTTACACCCACGCAACATCCAACGGCAATCGATTCCAATAACGCACCACTAATGAGAGAAAAATCTAGCCCTAATCCCCTTCTAGACAGTTCATTCTCAACTTCAATGGAAGGCCTCGTGTCCTTTCCCCACCCTCCATAAAATGAAACGTTCCATCTACTGAAATTCCTCATGACCCTTTCATAAATGTGTAAGTCTCAATGATATTACTCCTCTTTCTCCTGTTTGGGTGTCCGGAACCTAGAGATCCTCAATCTGTTTTCATAATCAGCATTCCACAATCCTGATATCCTTTTTCACATCTCCTTTGCACTCTGTGCACTGTCTAAGAATCACCGCAGAAACCAGAAGACCAGACATGGCGCAATAGTCCGAGGGAAGTCTTATCAAGAACTTGTAAAGAGAGAAAATGATTTCCTTATCTTTACATGTAAAGGTTCGTTTCGGCATTGCCATTGTTCTCTGAGTTGTATTTTTAATTTTTCCTATATGACTCTTGATCTTCAACTTCCTGTCCACTACAGCTGCAGGATTCTTTGCCTCATGACTTTCAATAAGCATTATCCCACCAATATAATACAACATTGGATATCTAATCACACGTTACCTTTATTAACATTGAAATGATAGCCATTTTCGCATGCTCACATTTCCAGCCAATTAAAATCATGCTGCAAGTACTCCATGTCAGCAGCATTTCTGTTAACTACACGCATCTTTGCATCGTAAGTAGCATGTCGCATGCCAAATCATTCCCAATGTCATTGAATTAAAATACATAGATTAACTCTATTATTTAAATGCCAGAGTTGTTATTTCATACATACTGAAATTCATATAAACTTTCAGATGCAAGTATATGGTGATAAAGCTGATGTTTCGTGACATGAAGATTTCTACGGACAAATCCAGTCCTAAAATTGAGGTAAGTGTGCTTATGTTACGTTTCAGAAAAGACCATATAGTGGAAAAATAAAATTTTCATAATGCCTCGATCTACAAATGATACCTACTTTTTCTAGAATAATATATTCTACTTTTTTTAAAATGAAGTCAAGGAGCCGTTCATCTTATGTCCACTCGATCTAGGATATAAAGATTTCCAGATTCCACTAATATTGATGTCAACTCGAAATGTGAGAATACTCATAAAAAAAAGGAAACAAACAACAAAAAAGAGCAAGTTTAACTATAGAGATTGGGGAAACAGTGAAATATGACATCTTACGTCTTGCAGAAATAAGGAAAATGTCACTGGAGATAACTACCTCGAAGTGTGTAAAATTATGCTCTGATAATGGATACATCACGTTCAATGGATGGACTCACTCATGATTAAACAGAATTTGAAATTAAACATACACTCATGAGCCAAACTATTACGGCCAGAAAGCCTTCTTCCAGCCAAGCAATTGGTACAAATGGCTGAAAAGAGACCCTGTGGAAATGGCACTATCCTGGAATGGGGATTGTTATCATGGACATTAATGCGTTCTTCCAACCTTTCTTAAGATATCTTAACCTCTAATTCTTAGCTTGGGATTGTTTTGAATAAGGTATTGTTCTACATGAGACAATGAGACACGATGGATATGGATTCTTGCGCAAGACAACGCTACGGGCCAACAGAACGTTGACATTGTGAAAGCATGATTCGAATAGTAATCCGAGCATTCGGCGTGCTTCACTGGTCACAAAATTCTCCTGATTTGAATCCCTTAGAACATTTGAAGAATCAAGTGGAACAAAACATCTACTGGACAACACTAGTGCTTTGTTCGTTCGCAAAACACTGTGATTAGTTAGTCCAGAATACCTCAAAACAATTTCTGTGATCTAGTGGAGTCAATGTTATAATTGGTGCTAGTAGTTATCTCAACAAAAGAAGTCCCAACACGGAAGTAGTTTTATGTGGTCATAATGTTTTGGCTGATGAGTATAATAGAAGGAATTAGATTCATGATTTGAAGGAATATTCAGAACGCCGTAATCCATGTGTGTGTGCATTAATGGCCATGGAGAAATACTGGCGATTATTACCTTTACAACATAACAGATAATGTAATTAAATGAGGGGAGATAATATTCAATCAGTGTTAATGGGGTGTCTTCAATGGGCATGAGTAGCCACATAAACAGGCATGAACTGAACACTGTGGTTGCAGATTTTAAAACTGCAGAGAAACTTCAGCTTGCATTATGTAATCTCCAGCAGTGATAAATGTTTCTTCAAACAGAAACCTAAAAGATTACAAACACAGTACTCTCCAAACATCTTAATAGATCGAACAGATTACGCACTATCTCAAAATTCAGAAAGTGTCCAGAGGCAATATGTAATATTAAGAAGAAGATCTTATTTAATTGCACGTGTAATTCCAACTTACCATAAAACATAATAAATTGTTATAGAAAAATGTGATTCCAAAGACAAAGGTCATAGATAACTTTATCCTGAATGCAGAGCATCAATTACCATATTCTAAATAATACTAAATGGATTAAGAAAAAAATACCTTTACAATATAACATCATAATGCACATCAGAATGGTTACTGCTTTTGTGAACCTCTACTACAACGTTTTCTGAACAATTCTATCCCTGACGAAACCAAAGGTAACCTTTTAAACAAGAAAACTAAATCAGATACAAACGACTTAAGGAGTGCCGGTTTTATTTCCTATGACTAGGCGCTGTTCATTAAAGTTAGTGAAAACAGAAACTGAAATGCCAAAGCGGCCATGTGCAAGCAGAAATTAGGAAAATGCTTTCGCATTCTGTGGTGCTCTTTTAGTCGCTTTAGTAGAACAGGAAGTAAGCATTTGATACAAACTATATCTTAGAAAAGAAACTTAGAACTATTTGAATTATTGATGATATTGCCATATTGTTAAAGATAAATGCAATGAAGAACAGAAGCAAAGTGTTGGGATTTGAAATGAATTTTGTATAAACTAAACGTTTGGATACTAGGTCAATATTTTGATGGATAGGTATCTACGGCATTGAATACGTACCAGAGTATCTCCGTTATAAATAATATTCTTTGACAAAAGACAAAATCAAGAAATAGAGTCCACAATTAACAACACGTGGATTAATTAGGGGAGACTGAGCAGTTGGATGAAGGATCATTTGTCTATCTGTTAGAACAGAGCTGATAGATTCCAATATATTGTCTACAGTGGTATATCTGCCACGGTTAGGGATCCCAGACATCCCGTAAAATACGGGATAGTTCCGTTTTTGGCAAATGCGTCCCACTGTCCCGAGAAAACTCTTCGGGACAGCTTTCTGTCCTGTATTTTAGAGTTCAAGGCTGAATAACAAAATTGATGAGTTACAATTTCTATTCTATTGCAAACATCGCTCTCCGTCATTACAGGGAACTATAGATGCGTTGTTATTTTCTCAAGGTGAGTGATGGCAACACTGCAACAATGATAAGTTCGTTAGAACAGTGAGCATGTGCATTGACATTTTGACGCACACTTGGAAAGTTAGAATCATTTTGTAAGATTGGCACATATGTGATGGTTGTCAATACTAAACTTTCACCCTCAGTCCTAAGTGTCCCGTGTTTTTTTTTCAATGTATCTGGGATCCCTAGCCAAGGTGATCATCATGTTTTCAAGCATTTAGGCATAGACTGGCGTGTTGAGGCTTCAGAAGTCATCGTTGAATCTCTTAAGAGGTTTTTTTTTGGTTTTTTTGGTTCTCTTTTTCCTAAAGGTTTGTAATTGAAAGTTTGTTTTGGTAATCTTTCTGTTTTCATTCTTTCAACGTGTTCCATCCATTCATGTTTATATTTTTAATTTTTTTATTGCTGATTTAATCTTCAATTCTTTCATAATTTCTTCATTTATTTGTGATCCAATACAGTATTTCAAATGCAGTTTTTCTCAAAAACTCCATTTCATCTGTTATTAATCTTTGTTTGTTTTTTGTTTTACTGTCCAGATTACATTTCCATACATTGTACTATGTTTAAATATAGAGTTAATTACACTTACTATTTTTAAATATTTTGCAATTTTTAGGTTTATATCGTTTTCGTTTTCATATGTAATCATACATCGTACATAGTTAATTGAATTCACCTGTTCTAAAATCTTATTATCTATTACTATTTCAGTTCTACCGGATTTTTCATTTAAAGGCCATCGTTTTTTTATTTTTCTGTTAATATTATCTTTCCATAAACTTTGACTATCTCATTTAAAGAAAGAAAATATCTTTCTGTAAGTTATCTTCAGACTTTGTAATTATTATTTGGTCATCGGTAAAAAGGAGAGTGTTTAAGTTCACAGCAGGAGAAAGGTTAATACCTTCATCGAAATTTTTATTCTATTTTATTATTATTTCATTTAGATAAATGTTAAAAAGAGTTGCTGAAAGATTAAATCCCTGTCGGACTCCTTGGTTTATCTCTCTCTCTCTTATATGATAGCCCATGATTTAATCTTATTTGTATTTGGTGATTTTCATATACACTTATGATAGCTTTCAAAATATTATTTGGTATTTGTCTTTCTTTCAATATGTTAAATAAACGGCTTATATTTTAACTTCGATAAATGCTTTTTCAAAGTAAATAAATGTAATTAGTGTTTCTAAATTGTATTTCCTTCTTTTCTCTCTTAATAATTTTAATAATTTTCTCTTAATAAGTTCTATTCATGATCGTCCTTTTCTAAATCCATTCTCTACCTCTAAAATAAAGTTTTCAGAATATTTTATTAGTTTGTTATTTAAAATTCTGTTATATATTTTGTAAGAGGAATTTACTATACTAATACTACCAGTGTAATTTTTAGGGTATTCTCTACTACTTTTTAAAGATGGGGTTTTATTTTTTGCTTTTTCTCATTCTATTGCCGGGTTACTAGTTGAAAACATTTTATTTAAAATAGTTTTTCATTGATCCTTATTCCTGCATATTTGTATAATTCTGAGATTAACTTATCTTCTCCAGATGGTTTTCCATTTCTTGTTTCTTTCACGTTGATTTCTAATTCTTCTTTAGTTATTTCCTTTTCATTTTCATTAAATGTCTGGCAGTTATCTTTTCAAAAATATTTCTCTGTCCTCAATTCTGCCTAGAAATTTAGAAATTCTTCTAATTTCAATACGGTGTTTAATTTTATGTTTTATTTAGTATCTGTACTTACATGTTTCAAAATCGTATATTCGTTGGGTATTATTTCATATAAGTCATGTTCTAACTTAGAAACAAATTTATTCCATGATTCTCGATGTCTTTTTCTGACTTCCCTTTTCGCTATGGTGCTTATTCTTTTATATTCTATTTCATCTTCTAATCTTTTACTGCTTAACCATTTATGATAGGCCTCTTTTTTATTTTTCATTATTTCTTTGATTATATCGTCCCTTACCTTCAGTTTTTTTCTTTTTATTGGATTTTTTGGAACTTTTCTAACCTTTCATTTTCTGTGATATTTAGTATCGTTTTTATATTAAGTCTATCTCTTTCTATTTCTTCATTTCGTTTTATTTTATCTAAATATTGGTTAATTCTCTGTTCATATAGCCATTGTATATTTCTGTCATTTAATAATCTAGTTTTATAAACAAATGTTTTAAATTTTCTTTATTTTCTTCCTATTCGTGTTATTTGTAGCCATTTAGGTTGTAATCTTAATTTTAATATAACGAAGAAGTGGCCACTATTTATTTCATATATCCGTGAACTCTAGCATCTAAAGAGAACTTTGATGTCTTTTTATTTAAGATAAAGTAGTCTAATATTGATTTGCATCCTCTTGCTGCCCAAGTATATTTATATGTGCCTTTATGTTTATAGAAAGAATTCATTATTTTAAGGATATTATATACTACAAATTCAATCAATTCTTTACTATTCCTGTTTAGATTATGTTCTCCATATATTCCTATATTATTATTAATTTTTGCATTCCCAATTTTTGCATTTAAGAGACCTGCTAATATTATATAATCATTTTTATTTATTTTATTATATATTTTTGTAATAGATTATGAAATTCAATATTATCGTCTTCCCTTCCTTCTTCTGGAGAATATAAACCAATTGTTATTAAATAACCTCTATCTATTTTTATTCCATTATATTAGACCAGATATAGATAAAACATGCACTGACTGGAATTGAACCGAGGTGTTTTCGACCAGAGGATTTTTTCTATACTGACTGAGCTATGGAGGCTATTTTGAAATGAATATAACACGGAATTTCAGAAGGAACACAGCCACGTAAACGCATCCAGAAATATTGGTAGCCATAATCTCAGCTATCGTTCATGGCTAAAGATAGATACTGCTTGTTTATGAATTGGGGAAGAGAAAAAAGAGACAAAGAGGTGGCTGAAGGCTAAAATGAGCTCCGCCTAATACTCCCAGGGAATTGAAAGGTGTTGGACGATTTCTTAATCAGACAATGATACGTGTATAGCAGTAGTATCGAGAGAGTAGTGCCTTGACTGGAAACGTATATCGACATTTTAGCAGCTACGGAAGCTATGGCTGATATGTGTGGCAGACAAAGTTTGATGTAAGATAATTACAGGTAGAAATATGATTTTGCTTAGATTTTGTGTATCAAAATGAGGAGAGCAGAAAAGAAATCTGTCTTGTGAGAAGCTATATATAATTGAGTTTGGATAGCATTGAAGTCTACACCTAGATTTTCTTTACCTTACTGACTTACATCAATGATATTAGAGATTACATTACTGATTATGATAGATCGTGAGGTTTATAATAACCGGTCACTAGAAGATTTATCCAATAAGAAAGAAGGAACATAATGTACTCTCATCAAAACAGCACCTAAGAGCAGGCCAGTTACATAAAAGTAAACGAATGGGTCAGAGTACTGCCATAGAGCACTCTGCATTACTGGATAAATCTGAGAAAGCCATTTACCATGATGTGTCATGAATGAACAGACACAAAACTTGCAACTCAAACTGCAAAGGTGACACATCCTATGATGGTACATTGGTGAGCAGGACTCTATGCCAGATCTGCTGAATTACTTCAGAAATCTTTAGTTCGATCATTGGAGTTTCTCCCATCGTACCATGGATGGAGTCAGAGGTGGGGTGTGACATCCATAATGACAGTCACTAATTGGCTGTTTAATGACGTCCATCATGTGATCAATCATCAGTGATGTGTAATTTACATATTATTGTGGGGTGATGGTCAAAACAATTTTGAAAACACCGGTCTGTACTTGAACGCATCTGCACAAATTATCCAGGAATTATAATTTTTATTCAAAATACAATTATTTCATTGTACTTTGAATAAAAATGGTTTGTTTCAAGATATTTTGTACACCGCATTAATATGAGAAAAAGTCAATCAATGAATAAAAACCGTCAATACATGTGAAGAAAACCATATCCGAAAATTCACTTTACTTCGTATCTTGGAACTCATGAGGATAAAACGGGGATAAAACATGTGGATAAAATGTATCTGTTAATGGCTTGAGTGTACACCAGTCAAAACTTCACTTTCTTAACTGAATTTATATTTACTCTTCCATAAATATAAAATTACGAATTGCATGCAAATCCAAATTTGATATCATTTTTTTTTATAGGAAGTGGAAATCTTCAGTAACATTGGCGGTTACATCGGCATATGGCTTGGCATCTCTCTTCTGACAGTTTTCGAAGTTCTTGAGGTAGGGGTTTTGACGGTTGGTTTTTGCTTCAACAAAATGATGAAGGGTAAAAAACGGCCTCGAAGAGTACGAACTAGAGTTATCCCTCTATAAGAATTTAATGGATTTTAGTATTTGGAATATGTTGAGCTACACAAGTTGTGCTAAAAGCATACCTTCGCTTCTTTTGTTTTATTGGTATTATTCTGTAACTAAATATAATCGGTAGGAAGTTGGTTTGTCTGTGAAGAGAAAAAAAGTACATATTTGCATAATACCCCAATTTGTGTATTATGCAAATATCATCAATATTAAGTGTGAGGTTATCACATTTGCAATTCATTTGACAAACTGCTCAGCAAAATTAGTATTCCAATATTTTTATGTTCATCGTTCAGTAACTATTTTCTCATACAACTGCACAGATGATAGAAATCAAACAGCACAATACTCTGTAATTTCACTTTGTTAGTGGAAATCACACATACGAAATAATATTTAACACAGAAATAATACCTACCGGCATTACACCATAACATTTTCAAGTAATTCCTGTCCTTTTAATAAAAAACTTTAACTTTATTAAGATAGTAGAATATTTATTTGGAACACATTTTTGAGATCTGCATTTCCGTAAGTTAAATGGATATATTACGTCAGTAGAATGCGATACATCATTGGCACGGGAAAGTGGATTTTTTTCGTCTCTCGAGAAAATCGATAGAACATATAGGATTTCACACAATAAGAGATCTTTAAAGGGACAACTAGATGACAGCAGTTGCTTGCCAATCTCTTCGGCAATTGGCGCTTATAATAAGAGATAGCTTTAGGCTACCCTTTCTGGCTACAAGTGGAGACAGTCTCCAATGTTATATAGGGCTACAACGCCTTGCATACTCCCCCTATAAGGGAATAAAAGATGTTAGCCGATTTTTTTATTAGATATGACAAATATGTTGCTAAGAAGTACAACTCTTAAACCTTATACAATCTTTGATATTTTCAATTATTATCTCTCGCAGTAGCCTAATATTGGATTTAATATGATAACTACTTCAATGAATAGTTATCATAACTACCTCTCTAGAAGAATTGTACAATAATAATGCACATTAATGGCAACAAGTTTGGAAACCAAACAATATTAAAATTTTAGTTTAAGAACAGTGTAATCTCCCATAGAACGATGTAAAATAAATCCGATGACAGAAATATTCAAAATCATTACATTTATCGGTTAATTTGATTACACGGATTCATTCCTTGCAAGCAACCTTAAATAGCACGTTCACTCTCTTAGAATTGCAATGAAAGTTATACTGATATGCAGAACTCAACAATTACGCTCACACACTCTCGTTAGTGGCGTGCAGATTTTGATAGTTGGCCAACAGCTGCAGACTACATAAATTAGAAAATATTTTTATTCAACACAAAAAAACTTCTCCAACCACGGTATAGAATCACTAACTTACGAACTTCCACTGACTTAGACATCTTAACATGGTGAGTGGTGTTTTGCATAATTCGTCAACCCTGCCGATATCTATAAAGGAATTTTTTTATAATAAGATAAGAAATTAATAAAAAGAAATTAGTGAAAAATCGTTACACCGGAAGATGAACTTACAATAGCTTAATTAAAGACCGAGAAACTGTATGCAAAAACAATGGCAAAGGAAATTGGCTACTATCGGCGAAGAACCTCGCAAAATTCACTACTCTCTAATCTAGCTTTTCTAAATCTTTTTAACCTGGAGGAAGATCTTATAGAATTTTCACCTCTTAGGGAACCCCTGAAGCATCACACGACGCTTATTTTGTATATTTGTTTCAATCACAATCTTTTATAGAAACCTTATTATCTATGAAATTGTGCATTAATATTTTAAATAAAAGGTCAAAATTAATACAACTAGCAGTGCAAGCACAGATATATTACTTAATTCATAATTCAAATATATATATTCATATATGTGGCTGAAAGAATAATAATCCCTACATAATTGTGAATATTTCTCCAAGTAAACGGAGTAAAATCCTCCCCCCCCCCAACGCCAGACTCTGTGACAATCCGGTTGGGTTTCCCAGTCGCATAATCATAGTAGACCCTGCACCGAGCGGAATAAAAACGCTACAAACATTTTACTATCATACAATAGTTTTATAATTAATTTAAACCATAATCTAAAATAATGTTCGCAAAGATAAGTTTCTTCTAAACCTTTACATATCTCTTGAAGTGTAGGCTCTTTGAGTTCCTCTTCTCCAGCATATTTTTGGATAACCTGCTTCTCTAACTACCACTTCGTCTCCACGAGACCTCGCCTAAACTTTCACTTACTGACCACAAGGCACTCCTAGAAATGGTTTCTTTTTGGTCTTCATTGATCCAGTGATGCTTCTCTGTGCAAACGTGGGTGTAGTAATAGATGATCAGGCATAGCATATGCACTTTTGGTGCCTATTGCAAAAGTGGTTTAGATACATCAATTGTTTGGGCAGTAAAACACTGCAGTTCATCATTAAATTCCATTGTCAGCTTTTCTACAGATTTCGTCTTGAGCTTGCACAAGGTGGAATAATCTGCATTCACCAAGAGTACTGATAGTGCATGAGATCACCATTTTTATTGCACAAGCTTCTGTTTTGGAAGACCTTATTGCATAAGTCTCCAATAATAGCACTTTACTGGATACTCTGACTTTTCACCAATAGTATACAATCATGCTTTTTTTGCAGTCCACCATATCACATTCCTTGCTCACATTGATGAACTTAGAATGAACAGTAGCATTGTATAACGGTTTCGCTGAAACAGATGTGCTACCTTTTATGGTGGCATGGACGATTTTGAAAAAAACAGTGATGATCAAGTATTTTGGATTGTGTGGGTAAGTTAAGGCTGCTTAAATCAGAGCATTTGGTATGACCGCTTAGAATCAGAAATGCACGAGTAATCAGTGTCAGAAGAAAGCTATATCTAAGTACATCCCCAGGAAGAATAAATCAGCATCATTCGTATCAAGGATTTAGGCCTAGCATGGCCTGTACCGGCCTTAGTATAATTGAACTAAAGGCTTCATAAGAGAATGGTATGAATGCAATATCGTGCACAACGCTGTCGCTCGGGGAAGTATAAAGAATAAGTCATAACAGTGACAGCTATGGTGAAGACTAAAGAAGCAAGCCGAACAAGCTGAGTAAAATCCACTTGTCACTATGTAGCAAGTAAAACAAGGAATGACATGGAAGGATTACCTCAGCGAATTTAGATGTAAGATGCACAAGAGATAGTGTTCAGTTCAAAAGAGGCAAAGGAACGTAATGCAGTCTATTTTCTTAGAAAAAAATTGATATCATAGCTTTTACATGGATTAATTCTATCTCAGGCATTGTTATTCCACACAGAACATGCCAGTAGCTATCAATCTGTAGAATCGAGGGATTTGTTGCATTTTATATTAAACTGGTATACGAGGTCTGACACAGAAAAAACGGGACTGTGCCTGTAGCCCATTTCATTTAACAAATTGAGAAAATCAACTATGATCTCCTTCAAAATAGTTCCCTTCTGAGTTGACACACAGCTGCATACGATGCTGCCAACATTCAAAGCAATTCTGCAGATCATTTTCTGAAAAGCTGTTGAGGATCTTCGTTGTTTTTGCTTTTACATCTTCTGCCGGCAAAAAAAGGGTTTCTTTGAGCACCGACTCGATCTTTGGGAAGAGGTAGAAGTCTCAGGGAGCCAGGTCTTGTGAATAGGGTGGGTGCTCAAGCAGTGATGATTTGGTTAGCTAATAATTGCTTCACAGACAAAGCGTTGTGGCCTGGCACGTTGTCTTCGTGCAAAATCCAAGAGTTTCTCCACAATCCCGGTCGTTTAATTCTCAAGCGTTCGCACAATTTCGTGGAGATTCCAAGGTAATACTACTGATTTTCAGTCTGGCTGATGGGAACTCACCGTGCCATTACAATACACTGGGTATTGAAGAAAACAATCAACATGGCCTTGAACTTCGAAACGACTCATGTGTGCTTTTATGGCTTGGAGATATTGCTGATTTCCATTTATCATTGATTGTCGCTTGATTTCCGGATCATACGGATCATATCCAAGTTTCATCACAATTAATTACCGAATTCAACAAATATGGTTCATCCTGAATGCGTTGCAAAAGGTCCAAATAGTTCCTTGAGAAGTTCCGTTTGTTCATCTGACATTTTTGGAACCATTTTTGCAAAAACCTTTTGTGTTCAAATCTTCTGCTAAAATACGTCGAATACTTTCCCTGTCCAAATGAACTTTCTCAGCTACAGCTCGAACACCCAACCTTCTGCCTTTTCGAATCACATCTCACACTTTTTTAATGTTGTCATCCGTAACTGCTGTGCGTGGGTGGCCTGGGCGATCATCATCTTTCACGCTTTCTCTGGCTTCCAAAAATCGTTTGTGCCATTCAAAAACGCGTGCATGCACGAGACATGCACTCTTCACGGTAAGCCTCAGACAATAACTGAAAACCTTCTGTCACATATTTCTTCAGTTTCGCAATAAACTTGATGTTAACTCGCTGTTCAATCTTGCACTTCGACATTTTCCGACCGAGGGTAAGAAAACGTCTATATCTGAACAAGCATCCACTCGTACTGATTAAAACGGTGGAGTTGATACTTGTCTCGGTGACAGGTTAGAACATGCTCTTTAACCATCTTTTTGTTTCTCCCTTCCTACTCTCCGTTCCCAAGCATAGGTTTAATCTCTTTTTGACACTAATTATTTACACAAATATTTCACAATAGGCTAGATAAAACCAGAGGGTACTTCAATATTCGAGGATGTGTGTACAGGAATATTTCCATAGGTTTGTGAATCAGGATTGCTAATTTGAAGAGTGAAGGTTATATTTCTCATGTACTCCATCTCTGCAGCTATACCCCAGATAAGTAGAATAAGGAACAGTGGTGCTTTACTCTTGTGTTTGGGAGTTCTGTTTCTCCCGTTTTTAGAGTTGTAGCCATTTAATAAGTGTGACAAAGGTATAGTTGTATTTTGGGGAAAGATTTGCTTTACTAGAACAAACAGACTTTACTATTAGCATTTTGAGCATTTTATGTTATTGGGCTGGATGTGATAGTTCATGTAGGCAATTTTCAGTAGCAGGTGAGAGAAGAATTAATAATGTACCAAGAAAGGGAGCACAGTTATTTGATTCTTTTACTATGGTGAAGTGAATTTCAGGGTGTTGGTTAGATAAGTTAAAGAAATTTGGAGTGTCTTGACCATATGGCAAATCAAGAGTGAGTTAGTTGCACATCAGTAAATAAGAATGGGATACCAAAACTAACCATCACATATGAAATTTTAGAAATATTATGTTTCCCTACATTATTTATATCCCTGAGAGGGTATCGGATGCCTTTAAGAGTTGGGCAAGTTTCTAAATAGGACTATGTGAACTGTTTCCCATACTCCTTTGTCAAGTGTGTGTTGTAATACGAGGGTGGTTCTGTCTGACTAATTTTTAGAAGTGATAGAAAGAAAACAACTGTCACTTTTCAAGATAATCTCCCTTTTCTTCAGCACACTTTCATATTTTTGAATTAATATTTTGTACTACCCTTCAAAAGATAGTCTATACTTTTTGTCTGCAAAATTGCCTAAAACTGCATCTTACATCTCGCTGTCATCAGCAAAGTGCCTTCCTCGGAGGTCTTTCTTTAGTTTCGAGAAGTAGTAGTCACTGGATGCTACATATAAGCTGTATGTTGGGTGTTCGATTTTCTGTAAGCCATAGTCCTTCACTGCAGCCTTTGCAACAATAGTACTCGTAAGTAGTTGTGCTCTGAAAATGTTGGTTTGAAGTTCAGCAAATACTGCAATTAATATCTTTGCATGATTTAGTTTTTTTTTCTTTTCCTTATTTTTTTTTGTACTGTGATACTGCAAAAACCATGCTTTACATAACTAAGATATATAAAAAATAATTATTAAAATGTTTGTTGCCGTCCATCAGTAAAGAGATAAGAAACGTTGCTTGTCTTTTGTCACCTAAAAAAAGCACCACACATGAACTCCCTGGAAAAAAATTGAAATTTTTCACATTTAATACTTTTTCTTATTGATAACATTTTTAAAGTAATTGATTAAAGGTTAAAAAAATATCACATCAAGCGCTCATTTTTATTGAGAGAACCACACAGATCAGCTCCTTACAAAGCTGATTTAAAAGAGCAGTAAGATAAAACACCTTATCAATGCAAAACCAGATGTAAATATTATTAAAGCAACATTCTACCTTCTGGGCTACAATGTATATTCACATGTTAAGTAACTTCACTGATAATTATTGTAAAAGACACTCTATAAGTATTTATGTATGTATGTGGTTTGTTGAATTAATAAATCGATTTATAATACCAGCCAAAATCTGATAATTTTAGTGGTACTGGCATCAGATATTGACTAAGCAAGAAGACTAGTCTATGTGAATTTTCTGCCTCTCTCTATGTATCCTTATAAGCTTTAATATAAAAAAAATAGGCACACTTCTAAAATAGTATTTTCTTTGTGTATTTCTATGAATATCCTGTTCAAAGCATATATGCGTCATTTGTATGTGACCAACCACCTATTTGAATGCATGAACACATACAAACTCCTGTCATTGAGCCATTGTTCCATAGCACTTGACATTCAAAGTCATATATCACAAGTTGGCCTTTGCAAATTTTTAGAAAGTAAAACTAGTTGCTGTATGTACAATTGTTCCCTTATATACAGCATATCTGTACAAATGTTTCTGTGTTGTAATGTATATCTGCTTTAAGGAGGAAGCTGAACAAGATTGTGCCATTTAACAGCCTATTAATTTTATTTAAAAAATGTTACAATTGCCCAATCTGCCTCATTGTATTTGAAGGTCACCTAATGATTATAATCTTCATTGGCATGAAAATTTCAGAAATCAATTTCAAAGAAGACTATTAACTTAACATATTTGTATTATGACATTACTACTGGGCCAGTACATAATTATTATATATCATTACACTTCAATTATAGGACGCATTATATTTCAAAAACATTTTTGTACAAAATATTATATTAAAAAATTTACAAAAATGAGCATGTTCATTCAAAAAGGTGAAGAAAATTCTTGCCAGACCTTGTTAAGAATATTAGCAGAAATAAATCCGACATACGTCGCAGAAACTCAGCGAGAAGATGGTTTCTAATAAAGTTCTTTCGAAACTGCATAGAATTAGCAAATATCACATTAATCGTAAGGTTATCACTTCATTTGACAAAATACTCAGCAAAAGTATTATTCCAATATTTTTATGTTCATCGCTGAGTAAATATTTTCTCTTTCAACTGCACAAGAGATGGATGTCAACAAGCACAATATGCTGTCGTTTCTCACACGTAAGAATTACTAAACACTGAAATAATACAGTATAATAACCAGCATTACACAACATTTTCAAGTAATTCGTGTTGTTTTAATTAGAAAAGCTTAATTTTATTAAGATAGTAGAATGCGAAAATTTTATTTAACACTCAGTTTTGAAATCTGCATTTCCATAAATTAAATGGATATATTACGATAGTAGCATGCGAAAATTTTCTAGCATGGGTAAGTGGATATATTTTCGTTCTGGAAAATCAAGAGAATCGACTTTAGAACCCACAGTATTGCAGACAATAACATATCCTGTTAGGGACAACTATATGAGAACAGTTGCTTGCCAGTCTCTTCACAGATTGCCGCTTATTATCAGTGATAATCTTGGGCTAGCTCTCTCTCTCAGGCTACCAGTGGAGACTTAATCTCGAATGGTGATTATTGCTTTCTTCCTATAAGAGAATGAAAGGCATTAGCCGATTTTTTTTTATTAAATATGACAAATATTTTGAAAAGAAGTAGATCCCCCCCTGAAACCTTATACAATGTTTGATATTTTCAATCATGATCTCTCGCAGTAGCTTCATATTGGATTTGATATGAAAACTTCTTCGATAAGTCTTCCACTCTAAAATTCTACAGTAGTAATGTACGTGAGTTGAAACAAGTTTGAAAACCAACAATATTAACACATTATTTTAGGAATGATGAAATCTTCCACAGAATAACGGAAAATAAATGCTATAACAGAAATATTCAAAATCATTACATTTACACAGAGCTCAACAAATACACTCACCAATCTCACTCATACCGTGTAGATTTTGATGATTAGCGAATAGCTGCAGGCGAGATGAATTAGAGCATGTTTTAATCAATGAAAAACAGCTTCTTCAACCACAGCATAGAATCACTAATTGCTTTTTTGGAACTCCTATTAACTTAGATATACAGTATATAACATAGTGGGTGTTTGTTGGCGAGCACTTTTTTGCATGGTGAGTGATGTTTTTTTGTGTGTGTGTGTGTGTGTGTGTGTGTGTGTGTGTGTGTGTGTGTGTGTGTGTGTGTGTGTGTGTGTGTGTGTGTGTGTGTGTGTGTGTGTGTGTGTGTGTGTGTGTTCAGGAATATTGACTCGGTTGTTTTGTGATACATTTGATAAAGACAATGTAATGACTGAAACCGAGAATAATTGTAATGTTTTAATGGTATAACATACTACTAGTTTCGGCTTTTGATAGCCTTCTTCAGGTGTCTTTTAAAAATAGAAAACAGCAATAAAAACACGGAAGTGTAAAAAAACTGAGAAACACAGGAAAGAATTGCAGTACATAATTAATTTTAAAAAACGTTGTAGTTACATTTAAGTTGTTCTTTCAATCGTGGCATTGTTTGGTGGGTGCGTGCTTGCAGTCTCTCGTGAACGCCAGTACGGAACAACAGCAGAATGGCTATCTGGGAGGTTGTAGCTCAAATTGTTATTTAAATGTTCATGATTAAGGATGATTTCTCTGGACTCCACAATTTTTCTTTCAAACTCATCATGGCAACGAAAGGTGTTTTTGGATCTATCCCAGCAGACTGGATGATTCTGGTGTTCATCATCAGGATTGTTCGATAAAAGAACATGACTGGACAAGGCACTAGCGCGTGTTCTTTTTTAAGAGATGTCTCTCTTATGCTCCTGTATACGTAATTCAATAGAGTTATCTGTTTGACCAAAATAAAGGATATTACAGTCATACCATATCTTGTACACGCTAGGATATTTAAATTATGATGGTGAGGCTTCGGATGGCTTAATAGAGAGCGGAATTTTGGAAGTGTAGTAAATAAAGTCCTGATTTTGTATTTCTTAAGAACTCTAGCTAATTTTCGAGAAACTGAACTGATGTATGGAATAGAGCTATTACCCTTAATATTGGTTATTTCTTCAGTGCGGTGGCTAGGAGGATCGACAAGGAATGGTTCTGTCAGAATATCAATTTTATTTAAAGACATATGAGAGGTAATTAATTTCTTTTTGTAGTTCATCCGGGTCGTTTATAAGAGAGCGTGCTCTTTGTCCTAAGGTGTAAATAGTTCCACGTTTTTGTGGAGGAAAATGATGGGACTGACTATAAAAATATCTATTAGTGTGTGTAGGTTTTCTGTACATTGAAATTCTAAATTTTCCAGAGCATATATATATATATTCTTTAAGATACAAGTCATTGCATACCAGTTTCACTGAAATAAGGGTGCTTGTATGGTAGCATGGATGATTTTTAAAAAACTGTGATGATCAGGTATTTTGAACTGTGTGAAGTTAAGGCTACTTAAAGCAGAACTTTGGCTTGAGTGCCTAGAATCAGAAACTTACGAGTAGTCAGAGTCAGAAGAAAGCTATATCCAACTGCATCCCTAGTAAGATTAAATCATGCTACTTAAATTGATAAATAATTGAACCAAGAGCTGCATAAGAGAACGGTGTGAATGCAGTGTCGTAGGCTGTGGCTTAGGGTAGTATAAAGAGGAAGTCATAACACTGACAGCCATGGTGAAGACTAAAGAAGCTAACCAAACAAATTAAGGAAAACAATTCTTTGTTTTCCTAGAAAGGCATGGAAGAATTACTTCAGTGAATTTAGACAGTGGCGTCAGATGCACCAGAAATAATTGAGCGTTCATTTTACAACAGGCAAAAAGGGAAGTAATGCAGTCTATTTTCTCAGAAAAAATATAATTTATTTAATAGGTTTTACATGGATTAATTCTTCCTCAGGCATTGTCATGCCACCCAGAAGATGTCATTAGTCGTCAATATGTGGAATCAAGGTTTGTGTTGTATTTTAATTTCAATTGGTGTAGACTTACTAATGGGATTGCCTAGAATATCCACCAATTATTAACACAAATACTTCATAGTAGACCAGTTAAAATCAGAGGGTATTTCGATGTTACAGGATGTGGTAAAGGGATTTTTCCATAGGTTTTTGGATCTTGGTTACTAATTTGAAGTTTGGACCTTATATTTGTTATGTACTCTACATCTGAAGTTATCCTCCAGCTGTAGCCATTGGCTTAAAAGTGTGATAAAGGTATATTTGAAATCTGTGGCAAGAGCTGCGTCACTAGAACAAATGTTTTACTATTAGCACTTTGAAAATGTTATACTATTAGGTCGGATGTAATAGTTCACATAGGCTTATTTCAGCAGTATATGAGAAGAGAGTTAATAATGTACCAAGAAAAGGAAATGGTTATTTGATTCTTTTACTATGGTGAAGTGTATTTCAGGGCGTTGGTTAAATGAGTTAAAGACATTTAGAGTGTCTTGACCATGTGGAAAATCAAGAGTGTTTTAATAGTACATCAGTATTTAAGAATGTGATTCCAGTACTAACCTTCACATATGATTTTTCCCCTACATGATTCATATCCATGATCGGATAGCAGATGCCGTTAAATGTTGGACAAGTTTCTAAGAGGACAATTTGAACTGTTTCCCATACTCCTTGTCAAGTGTCTATTATAATACTAGGATGGTTTCATACGTTTCCGGCCTGTAACGTTTAGAGGTGATACTTTTCAACAATCTCTATTTGCTTCAACACACTTTTTCACTTATTTGAATTAATATTTATATGCGCGTGAAAAACATAATCTGTACTTTTGTCTGCAAAATGGCCTAAACTGCATCTTTCACTCATTGTCATCTGCAAATTTTCTTCCTCAAAGGTCTTTTCTCTGTTAGCTTGAAATAAGCAGTCGTGCTCTAAAGATGTTGGTTTGAAATCCAGCAAATAATTAATATCTCTGCATGATTTAGCTTTTTATACTGTGTTACTGCAAAAAACATGCTTCACATAACTAAGACATGTAAAAAAAATAATAAAACGTTTTGCTGCTTTCCTTCAGTAAAGATAGGAATCGTTATTTG
Organism: Typopeltis vanoorti; assembly: GCF_054136105.1. Classification (NCBI taxonomy): domain Eukaryota; kingdom Metazoa; phylum Arthropoda; class Arachnida; order Uropygi; family Thelyphonidae; genus Typopeltis; species Typopeltis vanoorti. The sequence continues at coordinate 77,790,500 of NC_143553.1, read as the reverse complement.
TCCTCTGTCACCTAAATGAATCATCACACATGAACTCCGTGCAAAAAAGTTAAGAACTTTTCTCATATTCAATACTTTTGTTATTGACAGCATTTTTGAAAGTAGTTTATTAAAGATAAAAAGAAAATATCACATCAAGCACTCATTTTTGTTGAGAAACCAACACGGGTCTGCTCCGTAAAAAGCTGAGTTAAAACAGCAGTAAGATAAAATACTTTATCAATGCAAAAGAGCAGTTGTAAATATTGCTAAAGCAAAATTCTACCTTCTACACTTCAATGTATATTCGCGTGTTAAGTAACGTCAGTGATAATTATTGTAACAAGACACTGTATAGGAATTTATGTATGTATGAGGTTTGTTGAATTAATAAATCGATTTTTAATATCGAAATCTGATAACTTTAGTGTTACTGTATCTACTATTGAGTAGGTAGTAGAGTAGGACTAGTCTATGTGTATTTTCTGCCTGTCTCTATGTATCCCTATAAGTTGAATCAAAGAAAATAGGTACACAATTCAAAATATAATTTTTCTTTGTGTAATTGTGTGAAAATCCTATTCAAAGCTTTTTATGAATCATTTTTATGTGACCAACTACATATATCAATGCATTAGCACATACAAACTCCTGTAATTGTCAGGAAAAGCCGTATATCACAAATTGACCTACCAAAGGTTGCTGTATATAGAGCATATCTGTACAAATATTTCTGGGTTGTAATGTATATCTACTGGTAGGAGAACGCTGAACAATATTGTGCCATTTAACAGCCTATTAATTGTTACAATTGCCCAATCTGCCTCATTGCATTCGAAGGTCACATAATGATTATATCTTCATTGGCATGAAAATTTCAGAAACCAGTTTAAACAAACACTTATAAACTTGACATATTTGTATTATGACATTACTACTGTGACAGTACATCATTACACTTCGATTACAGGACATCATTATACTTCAAAAACATTTTGTACAAAACATTCAATAAAAAAATTTGCAAAAATATTTTCTGATAGGAATTGTGCGTCCCGTTTCCCCTATATTGTGCAAATTACAGGTGCAATGAATACGGTATACTCCAGGGAGGCCATGGGGGGGGGAATACTTGGATGTGTTGAATAAGTTCTTTAATTTTGCAGAGGTTTAAAGGTGGCTTTAAGGTTGTATTTTTGTAGTATTCTATTTGTTCTGTCTGATATCCCTTTAATGTATGGAATGATTGGAGTTTTATTGTAGTCTAGTTTATTTTTGTTTTTCAGTGAGATCCTGTACAGAATTTTGTTGTAGTATTTTGGCTAACCATTTTTTAGGAAGGTATTGCCGATATCTTTTAAATTCATCTTTAAGTGCTTGTTCATTGGAGCAAATCTTCTAAGCCTAGAATTTTAGTGTATTAATGACCCCTAGTTTTTGTGTTGGGTGGTGGTAGTAGTTTATGTGTATATATAATAGCCAGTATGTGTCAGTTTCCGATAAACAGTGAACGAAAAACTGCCAGAAGGAAAACGTGTGACATGTATATCTAGAAACGGAAGTGTGTTCTACTTTTGTGTTATTTGTTTCGGTGGTTGAGGAAAGTGTCTAATGTCTACCGACCATGGGAGCCAGATAGCGGAAACATCGTCATGGTATATAAGACAGATTCTGGGTTGGAGAGGAATCTAAAGCATGTTGCTCAAAACGTTCCTTGTAAAAGTTAGCAATGGGGAGGGGGTTAATAATGAGTTCATGGCTGTGCCTTCTTTTTGAAGGTAGAAAGTGTTTTTCCACACAAAATAGCTAGAACGTAGTATATGCGCAAGAGCACTGTGGTATCAGGAGGGAATTTGTTCTGTGACTGGGACATTTGTGAAGAGGGAAGAGACGTCAAAAATGACCAAAAATCATCCTTTCCCAGTGTAATGTCTTTGATTTTGTTTACAAAGTGTTGTATGTTTTTAATGTAAGAGAGGGGATTGGCCAACCAACTCCTTGAGTGTAGACGCTAGTTTCTTGGCTAGGTGATAATTGGGGCTCTATACCTTCGACTATCGGCCGGAGTGGTGTGTTTTCTTTGTGAATCTTCGGTAGGACGTAAATTCTCGAGAAACGAACGTAGTTGCGGAATTAATTTTTAATGGTATCTTCGGGCCATGTCGTGACCGATTTAAGTAGCTTCTCCGTTTTCTTATTTATTCGATTGGTTGGATCATAATCCAACCAATAGATTGATAGATGCTGTTGTCCCAGACTATCAGATTCCTTTTGTTCAAATATGCAGTTCGATTTAGAATAAGTGTGGCACTGCCTTTATCGGCTCTAGTAATTCCGATGTTTTGCTAAATACCGTATAATGGTATTTTGCAAAACATCGTAACATCAATGGTGTTTTGATCCATAAAAAATGCTATTTGACCCGACTCAGCCATTAGGGAGGGTAAAACGTTTTTGACATTTCTCTAATGTCTCAAAATTGTTAGATAGCTAGAGCTAACCAGGTAAGCGATGACTGATATAAGCAATGAAGACATCCATGGCTTGAAATATGCATGTCTGCTTGATAATCAGTTTTATTTACATAATGCCTATATGTTTCATGTATATTTTATATAGTACGTAGGGGTTTGTTTTTTGCACTTTTACTTTACTTTTTTTGTATTTTAAAATTTGCATCTATTGGGTAAGGTTGGGCTTTAAAATCTGATGTGGCCATTATCACTGATTTTGTCGTATTTTAACAGAATTAACGAGAAGATATAAGCATGTAGCAATTTATCTTTGGAGAGGGCTCAAATCACATCTGAAGCAATTCATTGCAACATTGTAACTAAAATCGGACACACCGAGGAAAGCAGTAATTAGCTTATTTCTTACCTAGTGATGAAATATGCAGAGTCTGGCTGTTAGAGCACATTATAACTTGAAGTTCAAAGTGCACATTCTTGAAAAATATTTCTTTATACTGATTTTAACCCAAATGTTCTTTGATCGTTCTTTTGCGTTGACGTCACTTCATATACATTACTGGTCTTGTCCACCTGACCATGTTGTTTTCGGAGCCAGTCAGAATTCAGAAGCACATTAATGTAGAGTGCGTAGACTGTGGGTTTATGTTCCTAAGAGATTTTTTATTATACTCAATGTTTACAATATCAGTTTAATAATGGTAGAGAAGAAATAATTTTTCCAAAAGAGTGATTAAAAACAAATATAGAATGATGTTAGAAGCACCAACATGGAGAAAATAAAATGATCATGAATAATAATAATAATAAAATACATGCTCTTGTATTACTTATGAAATGCATTTAACTTTTCTTCACAGAGTAGTTAACATATCTGATTCACCAATGGTTTATAATGGGTAAAAATTAGCCATAGCATTAAGAAAAGCTTACAATTGTCTGGATCAAAACTAAACACGACTGTTACATAATGATGACGTGAAGTAGACCCTAAGCTAACAGCTGACTAGCAAGATATTTTACATTCTCTGGCACAAACACAAACTTTTTCAAGCCCTAGATATGTCTGCATAACATTCAGATTAAGGTACATGTATTTATAAGCAGCATCTTCGAGAACGTAACTTAAGTGTTCATTTTATGAAAGGAATTTTATATGACTAAGAAGGAAACATCAGGTACATGTTACATGTCATGTATCCAACATATTCGTTAATGTTGGTCTTCCAATACAAAAAGAAAACCACAAATATTAGGCTATCGATGGGAACACAAATTGCAAAAGAAAACAACTATACCATGGAATATCTTACGGTAAAAACAAATCTTAAGTAATACAAACATTTGTAAACGTGATGCCTAAATGGCACAGACAAGAAAGTGTTGCTACTGGCTTGAAATAAAGAAAAATGCATTTCTTTAATTTGATAAGTAGCAATAATATTTCTATCAAGGAAAATCATACCTTTCCAAAGTGCAAGGAGGAATAGCATTACAGCAAGTACCCAATGATAAGCACTTAAAGATGGCTGCAATACAATCCATTTTATATAATTTTACTATTCTTCCATGCCATATTGTTACCCTTACATCTAATGAATATGGCCAGGTGACTGCATAGTACATTTACTGAAAGGGAAAAAACCTGAAAAAATGACACTATTAGCAATACACAGAAGAGTGTTGCTTTTCGGTATTGCGAAGACATTGCAGTACAAACCTCCAAAATGACTATTCTGTTGCATCGTTACTGATAAATGTATCCACACATTTATACGAAGAAATGGGCCTTAATATTTCCAGTGAAAAAATAGTCTAAAATTAGGTGGAAGAGATCCTTTTATACTGTAAAGGAATGTAGAAGCACAACCGTAGTTTCACATTAGTCATGCACTTGTCACTGTAAAACGAAATGCATTACATATAAACACTGAGAGGACAGAAAATTAGAATAATCTTATTATTATTATTAAGAGAGACCTCCAGGGAGTAAGGAACTCATTGTGGGAGGCCACATATTACACACACCACGTATCATTCCTGTTCTTGAATTCATTCACACCGCTTGCACACACAACATTCGATAACAACTCATTCCAATCACGCACCACTCTGAGAGAAAAATCAAGTTCTCCTCCCTTTCCTCACGTCATTCATTCTCAATCTCCAAGAATTAGCTCTTGTCCTTTTTCCCAACCTAAATAAAAATTCCATCAAACGAAATCCTGTGTGATCCTTTCAGAAGTTTATAAGTCTCAATCGTACCATCCCACTTTCTAGTCTTTGCTAGTGTTTGAAGTCTACAAATTCTCATAATTCTCAGTATTTCACAATCGTGATATCATTTTAACACTCTCCTTTGCACTCTCTCCACTGTATCAGAATCAAAATGGAAACCAGGAGAGCAGATCTGCGCATAATACTTCAAATGAGGCTTTATAAGATGACAAATTGATATCCTTATCTTTACATATCAAAGTTCGATTGTAATTATCTTTTTGAGGTGTATTTGCAATCTTTGCTACATGGCCCTGAAGTTCAAATTCCTATCTACTACACTCCAAGATCCCTAGCCTGGTCAGATTTTTCTAGCATAATTCCACCAATATAATAGAATATTGGATAGTTAATCAAGGCAGTGTGCATGAATATACATTTCCTGACATTGAACTGACATCCATTTTACCATGCCCACAATGCCAGCTTATTCAAATCATTCTGCAATTACGGCATATGAGTCGCATTCCCGCCATACTTATCTTTGCAAATCAGCAAATAGTTGTATATCACATGTCACATCCTTCCTAATGCCATTAATGTACAAATGGAATAACAGTGGACAAAAGTGTGATCCTTGTGATTTACCTTAAATCTTGCACTCATATCTCCATATACCACTTGTAGATATCAGCCATCCTCATATCATGCTAATATTTTATAATCCCAATCCATATTCTCCTATTCAGACAAGTTTTTGATGCTTCTGCCAAGCCATAGCAAAATCCAAAAGTATCATGGTGTATCTATTCCCCTGTCTAGTTCAATGGTAACATTGTTATAGAATGTGAGCAAGTACCAAAAACATGAACTTCCCTTAAATAACGCATTGCAAAGCAGAAATTCTCTGTCAATCCATTTCTGAGTTCAAGTCCTGCCCACCAAAAGAATGCATGGTAATCCCAATCCACAAGGCCCTTGGAAAGACCAGTATATCCAACTATCGATCAGTCGGTATCTCTGGATGTATAATCTTCACCACCACCACCACCACTCCAGAGATACAGATTGATCGATAGTTGGATATACTGGTCTTTCCAAGGGTCTTGTGCATTGGGATTACCATGCATTCTTTCCATTCCTGCAAAATCTTCCCTGTTCTGAGAATCAAATTACATAGCCTCTTTAAAAGAGTAGTTAGTTCAGCTGAACAATCTTTTAGCACACGTGGTGATATCCCATCAGTCCCTATTGCTGATTTCTTATTCATGTGCAACAGCATTATCTTCCTCATAGACCTGAGTTTCTTCATTCTGTGAAGAGGAGTGGTGAGCTTAATGCTGCACACCAGGTAGAAAGCTATTAGCAAAATGAGCACTCATTAGTTGAACAATCTCTTCTGCATCTGTCACCCTCACACTATCTGCATTCAGCAGTTATTCTTTCGTATTAATTCTTTCTTTTACTTGAAAGCATATCAATGAAATTCTTTCGGGTTATGTTTAGCTTGCAAAGCCAGTTTCTGTTCATACTCAGCTTTCCATACAACAGTTGTGAATCTTCTAGCCTGCTGCTTATAATTTTCATAATAGACATTATCATTATGCACATGCTTTTCTTACAAATATCTTGCTTGATCAGATTATACATCCAGTTCACTCTAAACCTGTTCATGTTTCGAACTATTGGGGCACTTTCTGGAATTGTATCATTTGAATATTTTTAAATGCTTTCCATGCACTGTCAATATTCTTCCTATCCAGCAACTGATACAATTGCGCTGAACTCATCATACTCCTCAGTTGGTCATAGTTTTCTGCTTTGTAGTTCAGTATTTAACCTTTCCTGAACAGAATATTCAAAATTTAGCCACTTCCCAAGTGAGTACATCATGATCACTCACACCAACCGGAGAAAGAATAGTTGCGTTTTTAATTAAAACACCCTCTCACACTCAAATCAAATCTAACACGTTTTGACCTCGAGTTCTTTCTGTCATATGCTACTTGAGAATGTTGTCTCGCAACATTTCAATGAATTCAATTTCATCATTCTCAAGAGATTTTTCTCCTACTCACGGAATGTTTGGATAATTAAAGTCTCCGATTATGATTACCCATCCTGAACCCATCGTTTTTATTTGGTGATGCATTTCTTCCCAACCGATCCACTAGGTCTGTAACAACACCACATTATGTGTTTTTGATCTTGTTAGATTACCCTTCACACCAGATAACTTCAAACTCACTGCCACATTAAAAACTGTTACTAGTATTATAATTATAGGTTTCAACATAAATGCATTCAAGTCATCTGATATGATTAGCAGCATTTATTATTGATTAGTTGATTTACTAATCAATACTGGTTAGTATGTCTGATTCTGATAGCCATGTCTCACTTATACGTACAATCTGGGGTCCCAATATATCGACCAAGGCAATAATCTTTACCCTTTCGTTTCTGATACCCTTAGTATTTGTATACAGACACTAAGCTACCTGCATGTTCTTTTGTACTCGTCTGTAGTCTGCATGACACAGTTGGACATGTTACAGATCTCTGTTCTTTGTCGACATCTTTATACACGTTTGATGTATCTGAAGCATACGACGACAAAGTATACTAGGATTATTTCCATCGCATAAAGTTTGGTATAAATTAAAGTATTTTAGATGACGAACTTAGCAAAAAACTCAATGAAATAAAATCCTAAATATCTGCTACTAATGCTTTTTCGTTCCCCAAAGCGACTAACTAGAAGTTTCTAAAATATTTCTTGCTAACTAGTCAAACTAACTCGATTTCCGAATACTATTTTATATTTACTTATATGAACGTATGCGTGGTCTGCACCAATGATCGCTTAAAAAGTGAGGCTGAAAGAAAATTGCCTCCAAAACTCGAAAAGATATCAGAACTTATATATTACAATCCTCCAGCATTGCATACTTATTATTTAATTCGATTATCTACTATCGAAGAAGCTAAGTATATACTGTATATTAATGTCGTGTGTTTGAAGCGTACTATTTGGTTGTTTAGTATGCAGTTTTGGAATAATGATTATGTTTCATACGTTAGGAAGTTTTGGAGTATGAAGTTATGAGGTTTGGGAGAATTTGTATATCGGTGTATGAATATTTATTAACTGCTAATATTTAAATAGATCTGAAAAGATAATCGTAGCAACAACATGCATGTAACTTGCTTGCTTTTTGCGAATAATTTAATTTTTTTAATTTGGAGATAAATAAGCCGAAGAATAGAAACGAAAGGACAATATAGAGTGGGCGTTTTGATCAAAACAAGACTATTGTTCATTACTCTATCCTTCTGCTCATTACTAAGGCTTGAGCGATCATTATAGTCCCGGACGATGCAGTGAAAAGTTTTCTTAGTGAAGGTGATGACTTTTACATAATAGATGCTACAATAAACGAAGGCAGTAGCACTCAAGTGGTGTCTATGGCAGATTTCATGCATCATTAATTAAGAAAAGTTAAAGAGGCATCGATTATATAATATTGCTAACTTGTCTATAATGCGGTTTCGATACGCTAGCTATATTATATAATCGATGCCTCTTTAACTTTTAAATCTCCTTCAATAAATCTCTGTATAAGCCTTCTCGTTGCTGATAGACTATCTTAGGACCACAGTGACGCTTCTCAGACAAGTGATGTGGGTTTCTTTCCACTGATTAAACACCTGAGATATGATAGCTCACAGGAACAGCAGGAAACGATTGAGTGAGGATGGCAGGAGCGAAAGAAAAGTGACGCACATACAGTAATTTAAATTACTATTTCATCGAAAATTTAGTAGTGTACAGGAAATAAAAATGAGATGATATTATTATCATGCATATTTCTTCAGTGAAACCCGAATGTATCTTTATTAATAATTTCTATATCTGAATCTTGAACTAAATATTTTGTATATTTATTATAAGAAGGCATATTAATATATTTAGATAAAATTGTTACATTTTATGACAAAAAAGATTTAAAGAATCATATACGAGGCTATCATAAAGTAACCTGTTTTAAAAACTTACTTCCATCTCAATATCTGTGATATGTATAGGCGAGGCGTTTTTCTCTTCGTGTTTGATTTCGTTCAGGGAGGTGTTCAAAATAATCTCCATATAAAAATAATACACTTTTATTGTATCATTATTTTATTTTGGGGGAAATTTTTGAAAGTCTTTAAAAAACATGATTAAGCACACTCTGTGAGTTAAGATTGTTATAGATTTAATTAATTAAATAAAATTAGCATTGTAATGCAGTAGGACTCCATATAACTTAAGTTTACCTAAAAGCTCGATTATTTAAAAATTTGAACTGCGTTATTCCGTTTTCATTTATCCCGCAAAAACTATTTAGCATATCACGGTATCATCACTGAGTTATGTATTTGTAAGAAAATATGCTTAATTTTTATGGTAATTGTTGAACGAAAGCTTACTCTATTTTCTTGAAATGTGAAAGTGAGATAGAATGAAAGCCAAAAGGCTATTTTTCTGGCAACCTTAATAATAATGAAGGGGATACAAATCCTTTGATGTTTATCTGCTCATTGGTAGATAAACATCAAAGGATTTGTATCTCCTTCATTATGTGAATGAGATTTTCGATCTTTTTACAAATTTTACGTATGGCGTTCTTCATCAATTAATTTTTCTGAGTTGCTTTTCATACGAAATATTCGTTGCAAGTTAGCACCTGCTGATATTCTCTCCCATCGTGAACCACTAAAGAGGTCTCCTGGAATTGCAAAGCTGCAATTTGAATGAAGTCAAGGAAAATCACTATTAATGAAAAATATTAAAATAAAATAAAAAGAGAAATAACAACACATAAGAAATATCATTATGAGGAATATTAATTCCTTGTTATTATTTCTTATAATAGTTCAGCAAGAGTTGCTAAAGAATGCAGTTTAATTGATGCCTTTTTAATTTAATATAGCTCTTTCAAGAACGTGCAAGGAAAAAAAAAAGAAAAAAGACATACATTAAGTAGTGCACGAGATAAACCCTCGACGAGTGTTGTAGATAACACATGAAATGAAACACAGAGTCAACCACTCTAAAAAGGTCTGATTCTCCAGAAATTATCCTAGAACGACAACATTGGCATTATTTTGATAAAAATTCCCATATTTTCGGAATAAAAGCTATACTGTTGCAAAGTATAGGTTTTATTCCGGATTTTATCACAAATAATAGATAATAGCATCATAAAAACTACACAACCTTTCAGCAGTATTCAACTTCACCCTCTCTTTGCATCATCCTTCCAAGTGGAAGTACAATGCAATAGGAAGAATAATACAATACATTATTGTTCCAACTAATTTTACGATTCATAATTTAATCGGCACAGACCAGACAAACCAACCAGTAACACACTCGCAATTTAGAGGCAAAAAAAAAAAACCTTATAGATTAGCCAACAATCTTATCCGGGAGTTATGGTTACGAAATCCAAGGATACTTGGAAGATGGTAGGAGCTTAAGTGCCTTTGGAGATACTGATGATGATATGATGGTGTTCATGATGAATTAGACAATTACGCAAATAGAAGTATATAATTCGTGGACAAGATATGAATTCAGTTCAACTCTTGTTCATGACCGTTCTCGTAGTTATAATGCTATACATCAACAGGTGGATGCCTGAAGAGTTATATGAAACAAAAGGAACGTTCTCTCCAGACTATTACGCCTCTGTCAATCTAGAGTAAATTTTCCTTATGCTGAATCATCCACTTCGTACAGATAGTTTCAGGAATTGTCTTCACTGAAGGAAGAATTCATGAAAAGGTAGGCAGATGGAAAGTTTCCAAACAGAGTTTCTTTGTAAATTCCTCATACTTTTCACTAGATATTTGATTTCTCCAAACGATGCCGAGTAGAAACAAATAGACGACTATCCCATTCGGTAGGATAGTGAAATTCTTGTAAAGGATAAATTGTTTTCTATTATCTGCTTATAATACAAGGGGCCCAAATATTTCTTGAATTATATAATGCAGACTATAAAGATGTCCGCGCGGTTAGCTTAGTGGCTTTGCGCTCCGTAACCATATGACTGGGAAAGGAGTGTCCTAGTTTCGATTCTCGTCTCCATTGGGATATGATGGGATAGATAGACTATAAAGATGAAAATCCAAAACTTCCTGTCACAAAAAATAAAGCGATAATCCTAGCGTAGTGTATTTTGTTAGAATGAGTCAGCTTATTAAATCGCTGAGTGATCTTCTTAGGTGTATTTCGTAAAGTATGTAATTAGATGATTTTCATGACATACATAATTAGATGATTTTCATACAATGCACAATTAGATGATTTGCACAACTTGAGATTTTTGCAACGCATGTAAGCACATATTCGTTCACCACTTAAGATATATTTACTTTCATTAAGTTTCAATGATATATAGTCATCAACTGTTGCTATAGTAATATCCCAAACGTCTCGTTGTACATCATTCACAAGCGTCCGTATTTCTTCTTCTTCTGTTGTCGAATCAATAAACACAAACCACTTCAGCAGTACTTTTGACATCCCTTCAATAGTAACCTAGAAATAAAGTGAAAGACTTTAATTAAAGTCTTTTTTATGTGCATTACATATTCTACATTATGTTTTCTTCTTTCTTCTTAACGTCTTCATTATATCAGTACACAACCATCAAAACAATTAAACAGTATACAAATTTAATAAATATAGACAAATCCATAGCTCAACGACTGTATTGATATGCTATACGTTTTCCCCTTTCCTGAGCTAAAATTACAAAAACCTTATAATAAATAAATAAAAATCGATTCAGTTACTACAAGTAAAATAAATAGCACCCACGTCCTTCCAATCATTGGCGAGATTGGTAGCTGATGTTGTTGTTTTTGCCAGAAGAAAACCATCGTAGAAAAGAGAAGCTCAAAGATAACAAAATAGCACGGTATTTAAATACTACCGGCCAAGATCCGATCAATTGTAATCGATATATACCAACTTTCCACAGTAATAATATTGTAGACATTAAACCGAAATAGTGTGCATCATTGAAAAATAATTTATTTCATCAGAAAAGTTTCAACAATGTGAGTCCAAAGATTTCCTTCGATATACACAATATTTTCATTTAACTGTTTTCCATGTTCATAATACTCAATATGTTTCGATTAGTTTTAGGTGATTTGTAACACGAAAGGCCCTGGCGTACTACGTTTAGCAGTAGATAAACAGCAGTGAACGAATGAAAGCGTACCATCCTCGCCATTCCGTGAAGGTTAATCAATCCGCAGATGAGAGAATTGAATACTAAATGGAAAATAGAAAATTACTTCCAGACAAAAGACGAGGCTGGAGCCAAATGGTATTATGATTTGTTATCGGAGGCGTGGTAACATCAAGAAGACCTTTTCGTAAAATAATAGGAAACTATCATTACGCAAAGTTCTTCTCAACTGGGGATCAAACTTTCTAAACAACAGTCGCATAGTTATTGGAAAACTCTTTCATCATACAACTCATTAATGCGGAAAATATAAAATGTTCTGAGTGGAACCATAATGCGGGAGAAAGGAAATAGTTCTGAAAACAATTCAAATCAATAAAACAGAAAATGTTCAATATTGAATAGCATAAATTTCTCCTCAGCCAACAGTTTTAATTAAAATTTCTCTAAAATCAAACCTTTCTGTACAAGTACAGTGATCAAGGAATGAATTAACATTGACTTTTATCAATGTTAATTCTTGTCAATTTTATCAATGTCAATCTGAATCCCACAATTGATTACATGACAGGTGTCATTTATATTATCCGAGCGCCAATGCTTAAAGAGTTACTGTTTACGAGGAAACGCTTGTCCGCAGAGGTTTACAAGAATTTTTTTAAAATTGTAATTTTCCTGTGCCTCCATTGCTCAGTCGAATTTCATGACCTCCTTAAGTTGGGCAAATCTTGGTCTGAATGTCTCTCCCTCCCCCTCTCTATGAAGAGAAGAACATTTATAATATTTTTTCAAAGTGAAGTTGTGTTAATCAGTCTGATACACTCCATGTGTATCAGACTGATTGAACAAATCTTTGAACAAATCTGTTATATCTCCTAAGTCTGACCAAACCAGCTCAGGGATATACATTATTGAAAGATACAGCAGAATACGGAATAAGACTAATCATCATATTCTGACAAATTTGGTTTCAAAAACACACATTATACTGTATGTTTCTATACTAAACATATGATAATTATGGCGAAATAGTTATATATTCGAACCTTTTCGATATTATCACTTGTTCCAGTGCGTACGCATTATATGCAAAGAGTTTTCCAAGCGAGTGCAGCTCTTGATATGAAACGTTTTCGTACCATTTTACTAGAATGATTTTTGTTATAGTATTATGAATTTGGCACTCTGAATTTAAGCTGTGCTTATCATCTAGGGAATAATATTGATGTAATAATCACATTTAGTATTTGTGAAGGAAGAAAGCAACATGTACGTTCTAAAAATAGTTTTTCTTCCAGCGGATGACCAATATTTTTTTTTCTTTCATTCGGACACTTTTCCATAACATGTTTGTTTAGATGCGAAAGTTGTAATCGTAAATAGTTCAGTTTTCAGTTTTCAGTTCTGTTTGGTTTATTTTTTCAGAAAAAGAGAGCATAAAATCGGAAAAGTTGTGTCATGAAACTAAATATAATGCGATAATGTCTTTTCCACTGATGAACATTTTACTTACCTTAAGAATAGTTCGCGTCGCTTCATAACAATTCGTTACAATCAGAAAAATGTTTAGCACTTCAGCACTCGATACGTAAGACCTAAGAAAGTCGGTCTGAAGCATAGCATTCTGAAGATCTTCAGGATAATTAAAAATGGAAGTACAGATCTTGTTCCGGTGAAACAGAAGCATAAAATTTCACCTCCTGATCAGCTAGAATGATGAAAGAATTATTTTGGAAAATTGTTTTAATAAGTATTATTTCTTGAAAATGTTTCCATATTACTCCTCTAAATTAATATGAATTTCATGGCTATGTTTGCATATCTTTGTGCAGGAGTACCCTTTTTCTATAATGTCAGTGGCTTTTTACACACTTTTTGTGGCATTACCGATGTTTCAAATACAGATACATGAAGAATATAAGGGAAGAATAATTTTTGGAAGTTATGACATTATCAAAAAGGGTACTCCTACACATAAATAGGAAGAAATAACCATAAAATTAATAATTTTATGGTTATTTTATTTAATTAATTAAATAAAATATTTTATTATAATTTTCATTGACTTTAAGTTAATGTTACAGAAGTAACTTTAGACAATATTAAAGAATGAGACAATGGTAAACTTACATCTGTTCCTATCATACAGAATGACAACGTCTCCTTTTACAAACGATGCGCTGCTATTTTGTAGAATTTCGTTCATTTTTGTAGAGAGATATCCATTAGGGAACATTTTTCGCCATGTTTCTTTTTTTCCTATGCAGATAAATAAGAAAGGATAAAAAACGCGTGGAAATCATTTAAAATTATACAATAAACTCACTGATATTATTAAAATTTAAGGTCAAAATTGAATAGGTTTATACTTCGCTGGGCTCTAATAAAATTGAAAATGGAATTAAGAGTATTAGATAACTGAATGATTTTAAAACCAAATACTCACCGAATGCTGCAATGTTCACTTCTTTCAGTGCAACCAAGAAACATTGAATGTACACATATGCACTTGTTGTCAGAATCATTGCTGAAAAGAGAAAAGTTAAAATTAACCCAAGGAAGATAACCAACAATGAATTAACAATATTCTAAGAATCATTGGTCAAAACAAGGATTCTCAATTTCATTGTTCAGAATCATTACTGTGATAATTTTTAACGCACATTTTATTCTAGCTTCAGTTCGTTCTTTTAATTTTTGTTGTGTAATTTGACTGTTTCATAAAAAAAAAAGATCGGATCAGTCACTGGTGTTGAGGTTCTAACAATATCAATACAGCATATCGTTGATATGCTGTATTGATATTGATAAAACAAATAAATAAACCTTACGTAGAAGTAATGTACTATTGGTTTCCAATCTGTCGTGGGTGAGTGCAGCAAAAATATTAAATGAATAATTAGGCAATAAATAATAGCAACACTTATTGGGTAATGGAACTCAGTACTTCAACTAAAGACTAAATTTGATCTAATGTTTAAACTTAATTTATCTTTATACCTTCGACACCGCAAGGTAAAAGAGAGTAAAAGAAAAACGAGATGAATTTACATTTATATTCATTTTTTAAAGGAAATCAGAATACTAACATTTAGTCTGAAGGGGAAATTTAAAGAGAGTAGACGATAGCTTACTTTAAAATCAACAATTGCCTATCATAAAGAACACGAAATATTGTAATGGATAAAATAAATTAAAATGGACTTACTTTCTATATTAATCTAGATCGCTACCAGTAGAATGTGACAGATGCAAAGATACAGTGCACTTTCGTATGCTGCATTTTACCGATAACAGGATACAAGAGCATTAACATTTACACGAGTTACACGTGGATACACAACATGGAATCCCTGTTCTTATTTTTTGTTAAAGTGTTCATTTTGCTTTCGTTTTCTCAGACGTTTATATCGATTATCGCAGGATCTTTCGCGTTTTCTGTGAGTAAAAGCTGATGTGATAGTTATAATGGTAAGCATGTCGAGAATGTTTCTTGCACACGAACAAGAAATCTTTATACTTAGTGGTGCATCCTCTATTTCTACCTGTCAGTAATGCAGCATACAAAATCAAAAATTTAATTATTGCGTCTTTCTTTAATATATCATAGTTGAGCGATAATGCTTCTATCTTTTACAATATTTTCGTCCCATATCGTTGCAAAATTCATTGTTTCAATACTTTGCTTGGCGACTGGAATTTGAATAGGTACGACATTTTAAAAACAAAGCATATATACGAGGGCTGTTCAATAAGTAATAAGACTAATTTTACTGTCGCGAAATCACTCATCACGATATTAATTTCTGTGGAATAAAGAAATGTTGCTGTCTGTATTAACAAAATAGGTTGATAGATGGCGTATACGGGCTGATGTGCCAGAGTGTCACGTGACTAAACGCAAGCTTGTTTCGGCGCCTTTGGAGCGCGACCAGTCGTCGAAATGGAAGCGTCCTTGGAACAGCATTATGTGATTAAATTTTGTGTGCGTTTGCAAAAATCGGAATCGGACACTTTTAACATGATACGCGAAGCTCTCGACGATGAAGAAATGTCGAGGGCAAGTGTTTTTCGCTGGCATAAAACTTTTAAGGAAGGAAGGCAAAATGTGGAAGATCTTGAATGTGAGGGAAGACCTTCAACGTCCATCACAGAGACAATGATCAACACAGCAGCGATTTTCATCAAGGAGGATCGCAGAATTACAGTACGCCAGCTGCATGTTGTCCTGAATATTTCTGTGGGAAGTGTTCAGTCAATCATGGCTGAACATTTGGGACGGAAACGTGTTTGCGCCCAATGGATTCCCAAATTCTTGACACCGGAGCAAATGCAGCATCGAGTGGATGTGTGCACAGAATGGAAAGAAAGACTGGAACAAGAAGCAGACAACTTCTTAAAACGCATCATTACAGCAGATGAAGCTTGGTTGTATCACTATGACCCTACAATGAAACAACAAAGCAGTGAATGGAAGCATCCGTCTTTGCCTACCCCCAAGAAAGCAAAAACTGTAAAATCGGCTGGTAAAGTTATGACCATAATATTTTTTGACTACTAAGGCATTGTTTACCAACAAGCTGTAGAACCCGGGAATACTGCAAATGGCTCATACTATGCGGATGTTTTGCGGACAATGGTACAGCACGTCAAAAGGAAGCGTCCATTGCTGAAGAATGGCTTCTTATTGCACTACGATAATGCAAGGCCACATACTGCTGGTTGTGTAGTAGACGTTTTGCAGAATAACAACATAGATATCCTATTCACCCTCCATACAGTCCTGATCTCGCACCGTGCGATTTCTGGCTGTTTCCTCAGCTCAAGAAACCAATAAGCGGCTGCCATGTCGAAAGCAACAAAGCATGTGTAAAAGCTACGGAGGCGGTATTGAAAGAACTCTCAAAAAACGGACTTTCACATGTGTATAAGAAGTGGACGCAACGTTGGGACAAATGCATCGCGTCTCACGGTAGTTACTTCGAAAAAAACCATGTAAATGATGACGATTAAAGGTAATCTGTTTTCTGTATAAATATAGTCTTATAACTTATTGAACAGCCTACGTATAATAGTACTGTGTAATCTGCTGGATATAAGATATATTGTTTCATTTTACATTGTGATCTCTTTCGACTGAATATATTTACCAGTTCGAGTTCTGTTCGTGTCATACAACTTTCGGTTCGATAGAATCGAACTTTATTTTCAAATCAAATGACAGGTAATAGTTCACATTTAACTTGCAAATGAGACAAATTTACATACGGGTGAAACTTTTATCAGTAATTCCATTTCTCTTCAAACAGAAATGTGATTCAATCTACATAATAACATTATTTGTACCAAACGTTGAATGAAACGAATTTAATTTCCTGCATATAATAATCAGTGACAAAACAGCACATATTATTGTAAAGCATTTAAAACCGATGTTCCGAGGCATATAGTAAACAAGTATTATTCAGCTTCACTACGTATTTCCTAGAGTAAACATACTAAATGAAAAATATCGAAATTTTCGAAAACTTTTGTTGGTACGAATTAGTTTTCTCAGCACACTAAATTATATATCAAATTAGCATTTTCCATTATCTCTCTATTCCCAGAACTATTCTGAAGTCATTATTTCCAAACGTTTATATCAGGACGACATTTGCTTCTGGAAGCAATTTCAAGAGGAGATATCGTCTGCTTTCTATTTTTCCTGATATAATAAAGCAATTGATTTCCAATAATATCAACGCAAAAGTGGATTGTTAGGGATTTCTATATATCGTATTGGATTTAACAGAGGGTTATTGAAAATTTGTATTCTTAATTTAAGATTTCATTTACTGAAATAAAAAGGAAAACGTTGACGAGAAAATACGTTTTTTCTTTTATATAAATCTTAACTGCTTATGCAGATTAAAGATTAAACTGCATTCTACTGGCGTTGAATCGAACTTATTTACTGGTAAAAAATAAAGGATTTTGTTACTTGACGTATTATCATGGAAACACATTTATGTATTCCAAAATGCACACTACAGAATGTATGAGAAGAACGCATCAGTTATGTCATAAGAAAGCGATTGTATTTCCTGAGGTTCCGCTATTTAATTCAGTTCACAATATCTAAATTTTACAAAATCCTTTTTGTAAATTTTCTACACAAAGCTGATATAGACTCCAAATTATTGTTCGGACAACTAAATGTGTGGATGGAAACAAACTGGCTCAGCAAGCTAAAGAAAAACCCAAAAGAATTCTATTGTTCTGCTGCAAGTAAAAGAAAGAATGAATGCACGGAATAATTGTAAAGAATAAAAATAGCATGCGAGTGACAGATGAGGAAGAGATTGTTCAACAAATGAGTGCTCATTTTGATAAAACTGTCAAGCTGGTGTAGGCAATATTGAGCTCACTGCTCTCTCTTTACTTGAAGAAACTCAGGTGTATGAGGAGGAGGAATTAGAGATGTTGCATAAACTGATAAGAATTCGGCAGTAGAGACTGGTGGGACTGCCAGAGTATCAATTGAAATGGTTGTTCCTTTCAGCAGGCCTTATAATTTTTGACTCAGAAGAGGAAAGATTCCACAGGAGGGAAATGATTGTATAATTATCTTATTGCTCAAGGGTGATGTAGTGTAAAGATTAATGTTTTCAACTATAATCCTGTTACTTTGTATGAAGTGGTGATAAATATTGCGGAAGAGTTAATTATAGTTTGTATTCAGAAATGGGAGACCGAGAATCTATACTTTGCAAGAACATTATGACATTTAAAGCAAAAGTCTTGTAACAGCACGCATTTTATAATAATGTTACCTTTGAGCTAAACAAGGGGAAACGGGTAGAAGAACATACTGTTTGATTTTTCTAAATATTATTTCAGGATACAGCATGGAAAAGTGTTTGCAGAAATTGGAGAATGTGGGCAATGTATTATAAAATAATTGCGTGGTAAAAGGATGGTTGATTGACTGATATCAAAAAGTGGTATGTAAGGGATGGGAGTCGGCAAGATTTAAGGTGACCTCGGGAATCAGTCCTTGGTCTATTGTTCTTCAGTCTTAGCAGACTGGTGTCCAAAACCTAAGAACGAATATTATTTCTGAAGATTACAACGGCAAATTCACACGAATGTGCGGTAGTGACAATTTGTATAACTGATAATTTCGAGTAGAAGGCGGGCACATTCAAATTTTCGAATCGAGCGCAAATGGACCACGTGATAACACTCAACAGGATAAAAGACAAAAATCTGCTCTAAGCGAATTGTGTTTGAAGGAATCTCTTTTCGTGAAGGAATAAAGTCCTAAACTTGGATGTCTTGTAATGACTCAAAGACATCATCTAGATGATTTTATGCTGGGAAGAATTATTAGAAAGCTTGAAGGAAGCAGCAGAATTACTGATATTGACAGGGAATTTACAATATTATATAGCTTTGTATCCATGCTCAGGACAGCGTTCCAAACCAATAGGATGCGTTCCAGACATTTACCAAGAGGTAGCCGTCCCTATACCACGGAGCATGAAGACAGATTTTTGGTTATAACAGTAAAACGTAATTGACGTACAACGGCAGGTTAGCTTGCAAGTCGGCTCTATTCAAGCACGTTACGCTAATAGTTCGACAAACTGCAGCAAGACGTCTGTGGCAAGTAGGCCTATACGCCCGAAGGCTTCAGTCTGCTTTCCTTTATCCACAGTTTATCGTAGAGCACGTTTTCAATGATGTTGTATCGATAAAAATTGGATACCAATGTGCTAATGTATTCTTTATAGATGAGTGTCGCTGCAGTCTTTCCTCAGATTCTAGACGACACTTGATCTCGCGTGAAAGTGGTACTGCTTACCATTGCGAGAATGCTCTTGAAAAGGATATATACGGCGGTGCTGGAATCATGGTGTTGGGGAGGGAAAATTCCCCCCACACACCATATGCTGGAAAAAGGACTGACTGCTGAATGATACTGAACGAAATTCTTCAACGTCACGTTCGATTGATCGCTCGTGCTGTAGTAAAAGAATGCATTTTTATTCCACGTCATACCCGAACAGCGCTGATACTTCTGGAGATCGAGGATATTAATCAAGTCGAGTGGCCAGCACGCTTCCCAGATCTCAACCACATTGAAAACGTTTGGGATGCAATAGGGAGAGGCATTGCTCTCGAAATTTCCCTCCAGCAAACAAACAAGGCCATAAAGGAGAAGAGGAGGAGTGGGCCAGTTTGCCTCCTGAACTGTTAAATCACTTGGTATAACGTTGCATGGTAGAACGTTGTGAGAACTGCATTGCACTCTGGGTGGACATATTCCATGCTAATATGTCTCTCCGCATAGTTTTCTGTCATTACTGTATATTATTTTCTTATAACTATGTCCTTATGAAATTTTTAACTTTTGAGAAAAACCTTTTGCAACTTAATTTGCGCGAAATTTATAACGAATCGTTGCGTAATATAATTTATTAGTATGTTGGTAATAAATTTATGTTCACATTTGGCTGTATTCACGAAATATGTTTATACACTAAAAATGTAGTTCGTCCCTGAATTTTTCTCACCAGTGTAGATTTTGGTTGTCTTGGCATATTAAAAATATTTCAAAAATTCAATAATAACAATACAGTATAACTGCCTGTAATAATGTGCGTTCTCACTAGACATAAAAATTCCTATAATTCACATGTTTGCATTTTAAAAAGAATGTGAAAGATAATCAGAACAGAATTATCTGTTAAGGTTTAAATTTAAAGTATTAGTGCATTCGATTTAAATTTAAATTATTACAACCAAAAACAAGGTAACCATGATTTTGGTTTTAAACCTTTAAATTCCTATCCTGCTTTAGACTCAAATAACTTTCCAAGGCCTTTTCAATTGAAGTGAGTTTACTGCAGCTATTACTACTACTACTAATAATAATAACACTAATAATACTACCGCCGCCACCACTTTGAAATAAACGGCGAAAGTCTCAAGAGATAATACTGAAAGAAACATCACAAAGCAGGGGCGAAACATGGTACATCGATTACAAAGGAGGTATTCTAGTACGAAACTCGGGAGGCTTCAGCAGCCAAGTTAGCTGCTGACAACGCCTTTTATATTTTAATGCCTTTTTTGACTTGTACTTTCGAGACCAAAAGAACAAGTAGTGCTTATGGAATACGAATGACACACTTGGTCAATAACAAACCCCCATAGAGACATTCAGATCGACTGTACAAATGTACGTGGTCTCTGTTCCAACCTCAAGAGTGTCCAATTCCACCGCTAATCTGCAAAGCACACTTGCTTTTCCTGACAGAAACTACTAATTTGAACAGCGCCAAACAAACACACCGTTCGACTCCTTACTAAAGGGTGACGTTTATATATACTCGCTCTGACATACCATGTTAAAGAGCATTCAACTTACGATCTACTTTGAATGAAAACCTTTGTCCAATTCAAATGCTGGGTTATATCGCTCTGCCGTTGCCACCAACCACTCGGAACTCTTTTATTTCCTATCTTTGAAAGTCGATGTTCTCCATCCGATTTGTCATGCAGTAAAGTTGTCTTCGCGATTTCAAAGTACACAATACCAACTGCACAGACAAGCAGGTAGAGATGCTGAGACACTTGCCATCAGAAATGACCTTATGCAAATTATCACATCTCCAGCAGAGCACCAGATTATCTCAACCTATGGATGTCTTCCTCACTTCATATACCATGAAGGTTGTATTTTCCTTAGGTAATTCAGACCACTACCATGTGCTTATCTCTTCCTCCACCAAGTGGGAAAACCTCAGAGATTTCTGTCTCATTCCAATGGCTGGATTATTGCTTTCAGTCTTCCATTCCACCCATATGCAATGAACTCATCACTGAAGTAATCCTCTTTGTAATGGAAGCATATATTCCCCATTTCATGACAAATTCTCATCACCTAAGTGAGCTCTGGTTCCCGAAAAGACATGCCAAGGCTGTACAATCGAAGAACCAAGAATACCGTAACTGGCTATCATCAAAACCTCTGCCTTTCCTCATTACTTTCAGCAAATCTTGAAACAACTGCAAGAAAATCATCAATGCATAAAACAGGATTTCCAAAGAACCAAACACAGGAAATTGCATCCTTGCATCACGCCCAAAAGGAAGGTATCTGGTTTGATCTACTCTGGCCACTATAATTGGTCACAATGTTCATCCAACACCACTCCCACCGTTCCTGCACCCAAATGGATCTATTGCGTCGTAACTGACAGAGAAAACCAATCTCCTGGCATCCTACTTTTCCTCAAATGCATGCACACGTAATTTTGTTAAATGTCACTCAACCATTTCAAACACCCAACATTCAACGCTTCCTCTGACATTTCACCAAGAGGTGATCAGAAAAATCCTATCCAAAGTAGACAACAAAAATTCCCTTAGCCTTGACGGCATTCCTCCAATTTTCCTGAAGATTTTTGTGTCACAGTTAACTACAATTCTGTCGCCTCTCTGTGCTCGTTTCAATGGCACAACAACCTCTGGGAAAGACCCTACAGCCTGGAAATTAATTCAACGTCCAACCTATTCCCAAGATGGGTGACAGTCCTTGCTATCAAATATCGTCAAACCTCACTCATATCAGTCCTGTATAAAATAATGGAGAGAACCATCAACAGCCAACTCCTATGCCATCTTGAAAGTACTCAGCTAATAAATGATCTCAGGTGTGTATTCTGCTAATGGTGTTAAACAGGGATCTGCACACATAAGTCACACAACTCTGGATAAGCATCATAGAAAAGCTTGGAAAAATCAAGTAAATACACTAGATATCTCCAAGGCTTTCGACCGAGTTTGGCTTAAGGGACCGGCGTCTATGCAACTGGATGCACATTGCATATGCATCCAGTATCATAGAAGATAGGGAACCATAAAACATCACATTGCATGTGATGTTTGCTATGCAACTAATGCTGGCTCCTTCTATATACCATTCTTTCCATACATCAACGATCTGATCCGCTTAATCACATCCAATACACAGTTTCGCCGATGACAGTACACTGCATTCCTGCTTCTCACTTGCCAAATCTTGCACCAAATAAACCAGCACAACTCATACAGCAACAACCTCTGCAAGATTAAATTCTGATCTCGAACGCATTCTTCCATTGGGCTCGCATAATCAATTTCAGTGCCTGCAAACAAGGAGTCCCTCCTTATTGCCCACAGAAAGACCAAAATTATCCCATATTGCCTTTGACAACACCTAAATCTCTAGGCAAGATGAGATCTCTCTACTTTGGATTACCTTCACATCAAGACTCTCTTGCTATAAACATATTTATCACAATTACCATCCGGCATCCAAAATGTTAGGATTTCTCTTTCATTCATGACGTTACTTTATCCGCGAATAGCTATTAACCTTGCACAAATCAAAACTTTTCATGTCCATTGCGTACTGCTCGCACATCTAGGGAGATGTTCCTAAGAGTTTCTTAAAAGAATAGACACAATACAGAAAAAAAGTAATCCAACTTATTAACGAAGCGTCTCTTAGGAACTCACTCCATCTACTATCACACAGGCGCCTGGTATCTACTACATGATTCCATAAACATTTCCATGGTGAATGTTCATCAGAAGTATCATCAATAATTCACCTTCACTACCAAATCCAGTAAAACCGTACAGCTACCAGACATCCCTTCACTCTCAAACTCCATAATCATAGAAAAGGTTCCCTACTTCATTTCTACTGTTGCATTTGGGAACAGCCTTCCTTCATATGTGATTCCGAAGGAACACAATGCACAGCCGTCAAATTCATTGTAAATAAGTTCCTCGTTTCCCAATTCCCTTCCCATACATGGTACTAATGTATTATAGGTTGACCAACGAACCTCTCCTGTATCGGCCCAACATAAAGAAATACAAAGTACACTATATTACTTCATACCGAGTTTTTAGCGTGACAAGACAACCTAACCAGCAAGCTGCAGGTTGGAATCATTCCATGGGAATGGATTTTTGTGATTAACCTTAGATGAAAGACCAATTTCATCACCAGTGTTACACCAACTCCTTGATAACCGGAAGCTTGAAGTGGCTTGAAAAAATCTTGCGTTTGGCCTCTAGAGCAATATTTACAGATTATGTTAAACTAAATAAAAATATATAAAATTGATAAAAAAAATATAGGAGTTACTTCGGCAAGAGTTACATCCTATCGAAAAATCCAATAGGAAAAGTGCAGCAAGGTAAAATTTTCAAGTATATTTCTAATGAGATCTCTGTGCTGCCGGTAGAGAGAGATATCATGACAAATACGATGCCAGTGTTTTGCGTCGTTTTTTTTTATTCTTCATCTGTTTAATAGACATGTGTATATTATGTTTTAAACTTAGATGGTTTGTTGTCAACTATCAAATATCAAATATTATGTTGATATCACGAATAGTGGTTTCAGAAGAGCAAAATTAATATCGATTTAACTTCAGATTGAACACCGTATTTCCATCATTTAGGCTTTTATTCATATTTCCATTTTCTCTCCCAGTATAAACAAGTTTGATTCGAAACATACTCTGCCAGTACCGTACCACTCTGTTCAGTACAACGATTCATTTTCAAGGAAGAATACTAAACTTTCCTTAATAGGTCTGACTATCACACGAAGTACAAAGCATATCATTTAGTTATTAGTTTTACCAAGTAATATACCAATATTTCATGCAAATGATATTATGCAAGTTTGTAACTGGCACTGGCAATCCACTGCTCTCGCTGAATAAGAAATAAAATTTAATTAACATTTTCGCTGTTATCGTATTTTGGAAAACTACGTTCAAATGCATCCTATCATCAAACATCCATTTGTAATTTCCGAAAAGTGTTTACATATGCAAATAATATTAATAATGGACTGCATTATTTCACCGTTTATTTACAGAATATCGGTTTAGTAATTGCTCCTCTACGCAGCATAAAAATTAATAATGAATTCGTATCTCTTACATTATCAAGGATTTCTCATTTCTTAGGTATATTAAGAATTTAAATTTCCAAGAAATTAAACATTTGAAAATCATGAAATATGCTTTTTACATTACTTTAAAGCAGGAAAGTGCCTGTGTAGTTAAACTGGACATTCTTAAGACGAGTACAATCACCCTTTTCCCACCAAGTAGCGACTCTTGCATGAGCAACTCTATTTCCATTTCTGGAGCAACCAATTTACATATTCCTTTGGCTTTGTATATCTATGCGATTTCTGAGAGACTCAGGTGTTAACTTTTGCTACTTTGTGTTTGTCATTTTATTTTGGGAGGTATGAATGTCTTCTACCTATCTTATCCTCTGGAAAAACTTTTAACACGGTATTTGATATATTTCAGATGTTTGAGTTAATTGAATTTCAGCGTACACAGAAGTGTCATTTTTTCCTGTGGAAGTATTCGAGAGGCTTTTATTACGTAGTGCTTTTGCCATGATTGTTTGTTTGACAAGAGGATTCTTCTTTAGAGGACTCATTTTGGGAATTATTTGGAGTTTTGAAGTATGATGTGAACGCCTCTTGAGAAGATAGTGCTATGAAGAAAAGCATCCACGATTATAACGTTTAGATAAGTTGAAATTATCAGACGCAGGATAGACATACAGCTTTTCCGGTCTTGGTATTTGGTATCTCTACTTTCGACCTATGTTTCGGAGTAGACAAGATGATCACCTTCACAAATGACACGATTAGTTTTTTATTTTATTTTATTATAATTATTAATTTTTTAAGTGAGTCATTTATTTTTATGCTCATTTCAACGAAATCAGGCACAGACGGTAGATCTAGGACGGACAGTTTGGGCATGCTCATATTTTTAAGATTTAAATTATCAAGGTGAAATCTAAATGTGGTGAGTGGACAATTGAAACACTTTTTACATCTGTTGTTCAGAACCAGACAATGAAACAACTTGCGTCCCATAGATGTTACTTTTTTCTTTAAGTTTTGAATGTCTCCCTTCATATGGATAATTAAAGTTATATTACGATGTCATTTCTCTAAAGTAAGAGATTTACGGACTGTTAAAGTAATTTGTGTTTGCTCGCAGTAGCTTCACAGACTTTGATTACGTGATGTTTCCGTAAGAATATCACCAGAATATTGTTTTTCTTTGGATGAGGGGAAATCATAGACAGATGTTTTCTATTTCTTGCTTCTGTTATTAGGTGATACATCTAGAATATGAGTAATTAGTTAGGATCGTCTGTACGTTCTAGAATAATATTTGAAAGATTCAGGTTTAAAGAGATTTTTAATTCTGTGAGAAATATTCACAGTCACCACAGGCTTAGATCTTCCCCACTTGCAAACACTTGCAAGCACTCCCACTTCCTATTTAATCATGATGAAACATCAGGGCCAGAGAGGTACCTGTAGAAGACGATTCGCCTCTTCGACAGGCACCGCTTTATAGATACTTTTGTATTGATAATGTATCGATTAAATACCAAATTGATGCAGAAACCAATTAACTAAAATTAAACTCCTCAAAACTTTAGCAAAACATAAACACATTTGCACTGACATTAAATAGAAAATATGAACTATATCGGTGCTTATTTGAAACGTAATATTGTATTGATTAATTTTAATAATTAAATTCTTTGGAGTAAAGTCGTATCATAAATTGGTTTCTGTTTTGAACGTAGCTATTACTCCAGATATTCATAATGATCTGTCTTGTTTATTTACCAGAGAAACATCGAAAGGATTATTAATCTTATTGATTTAAATGCCAAGTAAACACCGCACAAAAGTCTCATAATGATTAACAATACAGATAGAAGAGAAACGTATGGAAAAATACAGTCGAAACTAGAGACTCCTGGCGGACCCAATGTACAACTTACTACATAAACTGGAAGAGGGCTTGAAATTTTTGGTAATCGGTAACTTCTATCTCATGTCGGAAAAGGCATTGCAGAAACCAAAACACGATGAAGGAAGGAGACGTCATAGAAATGCGGAAAGATGCTTTGATGAATGCCTTTCCACAGATAGTAAGTGTGAAGAGCGTACCGTGGAAAATCATGAGAATTGTCGTATTCTTGATGTCCCTTGGGGGATTCTTTTATCAAGCTCACAGCTTCATGGAACTTTATTGGGAATATCCAACCGTACTTGAATCGTCTGTAGAACTTGCTGAGGAGCCGGAATCTCCAGCTATCACATTGTGCAGCTCAAATGCGTAAGTTTGAAAGAGCATTTTTTGTAATTTATATATATATATATATATATATATATATATATATATATATATATATATATATATATATATATATATATATATATATATATATATATATGAAACGTACTATTAACTCGGGGTTGGGATATGTTCATTTTTTAAATTAACTGACTTAAACCCGAGAATTATAACACAATGACATTTATTTGAAAAAAACGCAACATGTTTCGTCAAAAATGACTTCTTCAGGCGATATATATATATATATATATATATATATATCATTAAGCTCCTTACGCCGACATGAGGAGCTTAATGATCTTTCTCAGACTTAGCCAAGTTAGCCAGTCTTGGGCGTCGACAACAGGGATTTTTCTCCCCAGTTTATCTGCCATTTTTCCTTCCGCAAGGAGGAAAACGGGCCCAATGAACACATGCGGCTACAGCCATGGAATATACTGGGAGGAATAGGGATAGTCACCGTATCCGACTCGTGATGGGTACGACTTATAAGAGCTTAAGATAGCTCTGTAAGAGGCCAACAGGCCTAACACGTAGAACGGAGAAGCAGAAGACTTTTAAAGTTACAAAATTTACTTATACAAAATTTGATCTGTGTGTGTGTATATATATATATATATCATCTCATTTCATTTTCCTTTTACCCTCTTTTATCTTGTGGTGTCGAGGGTTTATTAATCATGTGACCGAAACCGTTCACAGGATAAGGTGGTCAGCCCTACTCCCTGGTGTATCCTATGTCCGTAGTGTTGAGTTCTCAAGGCCGGTTTTCCTGTTTTGAGGGATGAAACACCCCGGGATAAACTGCGTGAAAAACCTACTCTCCCCGCCCAAGACCTTCTAACTTGGCTATGGGTGAGGAATATCCTTCAGCTGCTCACGTTACTGGCGGGAATCGAACCTAGGACACCCTTCCCCAGGCATATGGTTGCGAAGTCACAGCCACTGTTGCTTATATATATATATATATATATATATATATAAGCAACAATTACAATCGTCTTGTAGTATTCTATCAAATCTATCAGAAGCCAGTGCTAGTTTTATGAGGAATTCTTGAAATTAAACTCCTCTTTTGTTGTACTCCAAGAATCCCGCTGAGGCACAACTAGGAAATCAAACAGCATAACACTATTTAGAAAAGAACTCGTCTTTGTCTCAAAACACCAAGTGTTTAACAACGAAATTTTAAGAGTTTGCCCTTCAAGAGCAATGCAGAGTTCTGTTAAACTATGATTATAAGATTATTTAATTACATAATGGGGTATTGTTAAAAATTCAATTTAAAAAGAAGTATCTGTTTGTTTGTTTTTTCTCCAAGATTAAATCGTTTTCATCGCAGAGAACAAATGTAAGGATGGATGCAGCCATACCAATACATTTGATAATACTGCAAATAATACACGACAATTCAGATTTATTGCTTCTTAGATATGTTCGAAATATCGCGAAATAAAAATATAATCATGTGACAGCCATACATCACATAAAGGAAGGAATACCTGCTCGTTTAGCGGATAATACTTACTATATATATATATATATATATATATATATATAATATTTCTCCTTAATGCAAGGCACATCTCCTGGAGAAGACGTATGATGTTATGTATTAAAGGCAAGGGGCCACTACCTAGACCGGTTTCGACCTTTATTGAGGTCTCGACAGTGGGAGCCAGACTAGGTAATACTAGGTTTTAAGTAATACGGAGCTTATAAATATTTTACCAAAACATGTTACCATAACGTGCTTTGACCTTATTAAATAAAAATCTCTGGATGAGAGATAGATGTAGAAAGTTTTATACCTTGGGTATAATAAATGTTAAAGATACCAAGCTATTTTAAATATAAACCTGGTTTTTTACTCCATTTCCCAAGTAAGCAAACAGACAAGTCAGTCAAGTTTGCGCCTGCAAGTGTTGCAAGTCTAGCTGACCCTGCACGTAGTGCAAGTCAAGGCAACTCGTGGTAAAGGTAGAATAATATATACAATACATATAATATATAATATAACATATAATATAATATATAATATATAATATAATACATATATTATACCCAAGGTAAAAAAACTCTCTACATGTATCTCTCTTCCTGAGATTTTTATTTAAAAAGGTGAAAGCACCTTATGGTAACTTGTGTTGGTAAAATATTTATAAGCTCTGTATTACTTAAAACGTAATATTTTTTAGCCTGGATCCCACTGATGAGACCTCAATAAAGGCCGAAACTGGTCTGGGTAGTGGCCCCTTGCCTTTAGTACATAGCATCATACATATCCTACAGGAGATGTGCCTTCCATTAAGGGTAAATATTAAGAATGGTGATCAGAGCTTTCATATACGTTTAGTTTTTGTTGTATTTGTATTTAATTTTATACGTAGTCACTGCATTCTAATATCAATCTATTTAATATTTAATTTAGTATTAGATTAATTCTGTTTCCACTCTAACACATCTGTTACTACGTATGTTCCCTGTCCAGTTTGCATTTTTGAGGGGCTGAACTGAGTTCTTCCTGAAAAACATCCTGTAATCTCTTTGTATTCGATACCTCCCAATTTACCCTTTAGTTTAAAAAGCTCTTGTAAATATTTTGTTTCTTCCGGACTGGGTTTGAGCCCACTTCTTTGAAACGAAATGGCACAATAATTCTTTTAAATTGTGCTTCGGAACTGTTGGCGATCTTTATTTTATTTCTGTTTGTTTAATTCAACTTACGTATCATCTTTTTCTGTTCTCAACTGGTCGAGTCCATTCCCATTTCTTTATTACTTTCTTGTGCATCATTTTTACTTTATTGTTGTATGCATATAGCGGAGTGGTTATGAAATAACTTTGCGACTTTTTGTAAGAGAAAATTTCCTTTTGCAATTCCTTTATCTTGCAGTGTGTCCAAGAGTTGTCCTGCGATCCTCTAGTGACACATTAATAAAGGGCGTTACAATAGTCCTTTTAAATGTTTTTTCTTACTATAATGAAAGACGATGTATATGTTGATAATATCGACTATTGCTTTTCATTGTATTGCAATAGTCGAGCTACAGACATGCAGAATTACGTACTTTGTGTACAAAGTCAGTGTTTTCTATGCGTAGATAAAATATAGAGTAAAGTTAACAATAGAATTTCTTTTCAAACGTAATAATACTGTTACTCTGTGTTAACAATGACGTGGCATTTGTGGACAGTTTTAGTTAGGTTTAGAAGTGGGAATAATTAAAATGGAGGCAACATCATTGAAGATTTATTTTTTTGGATCATTTCTCTGACTGAATAATTGTATCTTTCTAATTATAATATAGAAATAGCTTAACAATAGTTCTTCTTTAACATTCGAATCTCTTCCAGGGTTTCAAGAAGTGTTTTCTGCGAACGCAACAAAGACCTGTGCTACACTCCAGAGAATAAAACTGAGTTTTGCAGAATGTCCCCTCATTTCTGCCCTTACGGCACATTGGAAGATAATTTTAAGGTAAGTGCCCAGAAAAGATTAACCATTTTGAATGCAATTCACTATGACCATTTAGCAGCACCAGTTTATGAAAGAGAAGAAATAAAAACGGAAGATAGAATCAAAGTGTGTAGATGATTAGAAGGAAGAATAAAAATCACATCGGTGTAATTAACGTCGAAGTTTGAAGTTTGCTGTCTCCACAACCAACCATCACCCTCTTTATAACCTGTTATGTTTAAGAGCCCATTAGATAATACGCTAAGAAAATAAGTAGCGTCACTGTACTTGCGTTGGGCCCATATATGTCATTTCATGATAGAATAAGCTGCAAGAAGAACAACACAAAGGTGCGTGGGTGGGTAGGTGAATTGGTTTTTGTTGTATTTTTGAACAGCGACTCCCAGATCTGTTTTTATTACTCAGGTAGAGTAGCCTCACATCATAAATCCGTTGATTTCTACTTTGGCTAGTCTTCGATATCTAAGTTCAGTACGTCTGTGTTCTACTTTTGAACAGCGAATCTCTTTAGAGCAGTCTCCGAGTTATTTAACTCATGTATGGAAATATTCCTTTCACTTTTGGTGGCTAATTATGCTGCCTGATATTTACTATTAAACATGCTACATATCTATCGCTCGGTTTGTCTGTTTGAGGAGAAGAAAACGTTCTATTGGGTATGAATCTGGCGAACGTATCTGCCCTTAAAACAATCCCCAGCATTAAAGGGAGGGAAAAGTAATTTCAGAATTTCACTTTCAATGAAGACAAACTTGAGTTTCGCATGGCTTTCGCATTTAGAACACTCGTGAGAAACTTATGAGTTTCTCATGAGTTTCTCACCTTGGAACTAAACATTTGAGTTAATATTTTTATATTTGTTAAATTGGTTAACATGTTTGAAATAAATTCACTTCTAATATCTGAATTTCGTTATCATGCAGCTATATTAAACTGATCATCGTTCTGAATTGTATCTTGCGCACGCATTTTGACTGAGAGAGTTCTTAATTTTGTTTATTTAATTTCATTTTAGATAACGATTGTTCTTCGTCAAGTGGCCTGTTAAGTATTAAATTGTACTCTTTCCACTCCAGTTCTGAACTTGTATAAAATTATCTAAACCTTTCTTCGACCACTTCGTGAGTCAGTTGATCTCTTTCACTGCAAAGTTTGATTTTTCTCCTGGAAACTCGAGTTTTTCATCCCGTAGCGCAAGAAAATTTATTATTGATCTCTCAATATTAAAAACAATTATATATAATGTTTCAGTTATGGACCACAAGATAACAGCAGTTGTCTGCCACACTCTCCTCCCCATGTGCCAATTAAAATTATAGAGAGTCTTGGACCAGCAATCAATGATTAAGGTTTGGGATTGGCTGCACGGGTTTCAAAGAATTAAACAAAACTGAAAGCCAATTCAGTTATTTTGTTTATCGAATAAAATAGGTTAGCCAATTTTATGTTTTTGAAGACAATAAAGGCCAACTGTAACTTGCAAGCCAGCTGTAACTCAAGTTACAGCTGGCTTGCATCAAGGGTCAGCATTTAGTCCATTTCTGTTTAACATTGTGATGGAGGTGGCGACGGAGGTGAGAGAAGATGCGCCTTGGACAATGTTGTATGCAGATGACATCTTGCTATGTGCAGATTCAAGAGAAGAAGTGGGAACTAAACTGGAAAGACGGAGAAAAGTACTGGTATGAGACTGAGCAGAAGTAAGACAGAGTATATGTGTTGCACAGTGGGCGGCGGACAGGAGTCAGATCTGGAGCTGGAAGGAAATGTCATCAGGAAGGTTAGAGACTTTAGATACTTAGGTTCAACAATGGAAGAAGATGGAGGAGCTGAGAAGAAAGTGGGATGCAGGATACAAGCGGGTTGGAGGAACTGGAGGGAGATGGCTGGAGTGTTATGCGATAAAAGGGTGCCGATCAATCTGAAAGGCAAGATCTATAGGACAGTGGTGAGGCCAGCTATGACATATGCTATAGAAACTGTGTCCCTGAGGAAAACTAACATCAGAAGGATGGAAGTAGCAGAGATGAGAATGCTTAGGTGGATGTGCGGTGTGACCAGAAAGGATCGTCTGAGAAATGATTATGTCAGGGGAATAGTGAAAGTTACGAACTTAGGAACGAAAATACAGGAGGCAAGGTTGAGGTGGTTTGGTCATGTGATTCGGAGGGAGGACGAATATGTGGGAAGAAGGGTTATGCAGATGGATGTGCATGGAAGGCGGAAGCGTGGTCGGCCAAAGAAGAGATGGAGGGAGCTGGTAGAAGAGGACTTGAGGATGAAGACCTTAGATGTGGTGACAGCCCAAGACAGGAAGGTGTGGAAGAGACTCATCACCAACAGTGACCCCACTTAAGTGGGAGAAGCTGAAGAAGAAGAGAGAGAGAGCCGATTTTATGTTTATGAAGACAATAAAGGTCAAATCAAATGCCTACAAAAATAAACTTCTAAAAAATATATAACGAAATACTCATCCTAATTTGCATAATGTGTGTGTTATTTAAGTGCATAAAAGAAGTTAAAAGAGAGAAGGATAAATATCATAGCATAATTTTGTATTAAGTAGATAAATGCGACACATACTCTTCACACGTTATTGCCATATAATACACTTCCATCCTGACAACGAGTTTTCAAGTGCAGCATGCTAAGTCTATTGCGGTGCCATGTATTGGTCTGACAAGGAAATGAATTTCATGTAAATACATTTTTAAATGAAGTAATATTTTCATTCTTATTTAAATAGCAAGACTGACCATTCCATTTGTAATCATTCTTGAGAGTACAATGAGTAGGTAAGGTCGACAATTTATCTGTTTTTCCCTACTTCATTGATGTCCTCTTCTGCAATTCTTAAAATGCATTATGTAGAAATAGGGGTATTAAAGATTTTTAAAGATCCAACTTTACTTTCTCATGCATGTAGAAATTTGAAAATTCGAAATTTTGACCAGGGACCTTTATGGGAACTCAATCGTTGACATAGGAGTTGGCTTACTACATGAATCATATAAGTGCTGCCAAGCATTGGTGTATATTCATTATATTCATCATTTTATTAATGCATTAGATAAAGGTTTTACTGAGTTGGGAAGTGGTTACTTCTGTGCAGAGACCTTTGATATACGTAAAAGGCCATCTCTAAAACTCCGGCGATTCTCCAGACCACTCTAACCCAAAGAGTGACCCGAAGAATCATTTTAATTCATTAACATTAGATCACACCAAGATACACAACTGTGGTTCCACTTAGTGACACTGATACGCTGCAATCGAGCAGAACCGCACATCTCCCAGAGAAGACTGTCCTCCGATGATGCCGATACAGACAACGTCAAAAGAGGCTATTCCACAAGCAAGCATCTAATGGAATGTAGCCATCGAGACCCTACAGCGTGCAAACATCACTGAGGGCACTCTTCAGAGATCAGGCAATTCAGTTTGTTCAAATATCCAAGTGCCAGAGACTTGGGAGGGACCTAAAAGGTCACTTTCAAGTAGCTCCAAAACTGGATATCTATGAATCTCTACCTCGCCCGATCAAAGAGTCAAAAGTCAAAAGCCACTTGAGTGCGTGGGCCTACGTGTTTCCTTCAGAGAACAGGCAGTAACTTTGTTCATATTATCCAAATTACAAACACTTGTGAGTGACCTAAGAAGGTCACTTCCCTCAAGTACTACAAAGCTCTGGATCTTTTATGAATCTCTGCGCTTTGTTCGGCTTCTGAAAAGAACCTCAGCCCAGCACAACTGGAGACAAAAAATACGCCGCAGTAAGCTTTCGTACAACAAATAGCAAACAAATCGCCAAAGTGTGGGTGCTTACTCTTCTTTTCGGAGACCATACAGATACCAGAGCAGACCTCTGTCAAAGATTTGTATTTTTTGTAACTGAACTGTCGGGAGATGCGTGTTAGTAATTATTAAAGAAAGATCTACATGCTTCATTTAGGGATAGTAAGGTATATAGAAATTGGGAATATTAAAGATCCAACGTTATTTCAAAGTGTAATATATGTGGAAACTGTGAAAGTTTCGAAAATGTTGACCAATGGAAAACAAGACACATTTATGCAGTTTATTATTATTATTATTATTATTATTATTATTATTATTATTATTATTATTATTATTATTATTATTTCGGGCGGCTCCAGGAGTCCTTAGACTCATCGAGGGAGGCGCTAAACATCATGTCCACACAACTATGCGATTACATTCTCAGAGTATCTATCATACCTTGTCTTGAACTCGTTCACCGTCATAGCACCCACAACAGACTCTGCCTGCTTATTCCACTCATTTACCACTCTAAAAGTAAAGAACCCAGCTCTAACACCCCTGCTAACCACACTCTTGCCCAGCTTCTATAGGTGTCCCCTAGTTCTCCCACCACCAGTCCTGATCTCAAAAATATCCTCTGAATTAATCCTATAGAATCCCTTTAGCAATTTGAATGCCTCAATCATATCTCCCCTCCTCCGCCTATCAACTAGTTTCTGCAACCCACAAATCTTCAACCTGTTCTCATATGGTTCATTCCATAGACCTGTTATCATCTTAGTCACTCGCCTCTGGATCCTCCTCACCTCCTCCCCATCAAGAAGGAACCGAGGTGACCAAATCTGGGTACAATAACTTGCTTGTCTCTGCTCGTCAAGGTATTTTTCAACAACCAAGTGAGTTGATGAGCTGATTTAGCTACTTTTGCAGTGTGCCCTCTAAACTTCATCTCCTTATCCACCAACACTCCCAAGTCCCTGGCCTCATCAATCTCTTGGAGTACAGTTCCACCAATGTGGTATACTGCTGTAATCTTTTCACCCCAAAATGCATAACCTTACATTTTGTCACATTAAATGTTTATTAATAATAAGCGAATATACGGACGCTTGGGTAGCCCTCGTGCTAGCTAAGTCAACTCCGATGCCGTGTTGAGTTCTCATAAGCTCTCTGCTCAAAATTTTGAAACTTTGAAAGTTGCCACCTACATTCGGCTTTGAAATAAGGCTGGATTTGTAATATCCCCTTTTTCTATATAATTCAGTTTGCAGAAATGAAATCTTTGTATTAGACTTAAAGATCATTCAATCAATGTGTAAATCGTCGTAGTATATGGGCCCAACACAGATAAGCAAGAAAAGTTTTATTCTAATAAATGTGAAGAAATAGAATTACAGATGAAGTGGCACTGTTATCAAAAGGGGGATAATTCGCTGAGTTCGTAACATACAGAACAAGTTAATTGAATGTTATCAAAGATATCAATGGAACAACAGAGAGGATACGAAAATTCTGGAGGAGCCCTCTCACCATGTAAATTTCGATTAGGAACCTCCTCGAACTAGATATGCGGTTGAAGGAGCAACTGAACAGCTTAACAAAAGAATGGATTCCACTTACAGATGGAATTCCAACAGAGTTAATTAAGGCAACAGGGATTTGAGAAATAAGAGTATTTCCTAGACCTCGAGACTTGAAGAGGTTGCTTTTCATACCACCGCACAATAAGAGATATGAAGGATTGCAATAATTAAATCATTATTAGTTTAATCTTTCTGTTTCAAGCAAGTTTTTATTAAAGACCATTCCAAATAGCATTGAGGACGAAGTCGAGTAGAGATATACGAGAAAAAAGGAGGTTTTGGAAAAGAACGGGTGCCACAGATTAGATTCGTTACAGATCATTGAAAAGTATAAAGAATTAAATCTCCCTATGGTAATGTGTTTCATAGACTACTTCAAAGCTTTTACTGTGTTCAGCATATGAATCTGTGGAGGGTCATGAAATTAATTGGTTTTCCTCAACACTTTATTGAGTTGATAGCTAACTTGTACAGTGAGCAGGAAGTCACCATAAGATCAGGTGTTAGATTGACTTACTGGCTGCAGTTAGACAAGGATACCTACTTTCTCATCACAAGTTTATTATATGTGCTGAAGTTAACATGTATGTTGAATTGGATAGCTTAAGACAGGAATCAGGATTGGTGGTAGATTGATAAATAATCTGAGATATGCTGATGATACAGTATTCCTTTGTAATGACAAGGAAGAACTAGGAGAAATCCTTTAGAGGGCTAATGGGATCGGTATTAACAAATGTCTTCAACTCAATCCTAGCAACACGAAGATTTATGGTTGTTAAAGGAAATACAGACAGGGAAGTTCCTGAGAAACAAATGTACCTTAACGGAGAAAGAATTGAAATCAACAAGTTCGACTACATGGGATCCATTCTTAATGTGAAAAATTGCTGTTTAGAAGATATCAGAAAGTGATGGATTAATCAAGAGTCAGTGACTTCTCGAAAATGTGCACGTATTTATCTTCACAGTAACAAAGTTCAGGATTCTGGATGTAGCTGTTTTTCCAAGAGCGTCTAATGGGTATGAGATTTGGAACCTAAATAAGTCTGATAGGAAAATGATAGTTGCTTTAGATGTGATGATACAGAGGGCTGTTCAGGATATCATAAAGTGAAAGAAGCCAAATAGATGAGTGCTAGAAAAGCTCAACAGAACATAGCTTCTCAAACATCTGACAGAAGTGAGATAAAATATTTGGATACACTGAAAGGATGGAAGGAAGACTTTCAAAACAGTAATAGAAGGTAGAGATCCGGTAAAAAGATGGAGAAATGTATCTTCAAAGAGATCGAGGGATGATTTGTCTGGAGTGACTGATCTTCAGAGAGTTGAAGCCTCCATCAGATGCCGTCCAACAAGTAGTCAGATGGAAATGATCCCGTATGGTTATTTCTGTGATAATCTTAAATTAAAATTTCAGACGAAGAAGAAGAAGAGGACGAAGCCACTAAAGAGGAGCTATATGATAGTAGATTTCAACAGATATTTGTGAATTTTTGTGCAATTTTAAATGAAATTCATGGCGTGTTCTTCTGTGCGAAATAAATAACCTTACATTAAGTAAACAAAATAAACATGTACGAGATGCAGAATAAATTATTTGCAAAACAATAAAGACAAGATAAGAGAGCTCAAGGTTTTGTTTATTTATGCTCATTAATATCTGAGTAATTGTTACACTTCAGTTCTATATTTCGTTTTGTTTATTCATTCTGCGTTTTTCTTCAGTTTGATCTCGATACTTAATTATAATGTATATAAACTCCTCATATTTATATTTTATTTCTGTGTTTCAGATACTAAACCACACGCTGTTTTTTAAACCAAGCCTCGATCAGTACGATGTGGAAATGCCTTTTAATACTGTGAGTTGCTGTGATGATATGCACAATGGCATAAGGTAATGTAACCTTCTTTTCTTAAACTAATAGAATTTGAAGATACAGCTAGGTCGCAATTAATGCGAATTCGAATAATGTGATATTCGATTTAGTGCGAATTGTACAACGATAACAGGTCGTGTTTAATGCGAACAGCAATTCAGTTCAAGGCCAATTAACAAATGGACAAAAGGAAGACTCCTTCAGATAAAACATTATTACGAGCACAAAAAAGAAGTCTCGTTTTTACATTAAAGCAAACATTTCATGTGATTGAAAGACATGAACGTGGTCATAGCAACTGTAGTAAGACGAGATGTCGAAATTCCTGAATCTACGGTGCGGAATATTACAAACACGCAGGGGAATAAAACAGAAATGTAAATTTGCATCAGCGTTTGGTGGTTTGCAAAAATTCACAAGGAATTCACGTGTTACGATAGAAATAGCATGTGTTTTAAATGTGTGGACTGAAGACTGCAATCAAAAACGCATTTTTGATTGCAGTCTCTTAGCAAAGTAGCCATCAGATAAAAGCCGTAAATTTGATTAAAAGAGTCTAAGAAAAAAAATTAATGAAGAAACGTTTAATACAAAGTTTGGTTTCATCAATTTAAAAATCGAGTTCAGCTGCATAATGTTGACATTACTGGTGAGGCGTCCATAGCAAATGAGAACGAAGCATTTAATTATCCTGATGTTTAAAAAAATTAATTAAAGATGCGGAAGAGCATGCCTTCCAGAACTTACATTTGTAAGAAAGAAAAATTAGTTCAGTCTAAGTGCTAAAATATTTCGAAAGATAAGAAAGATGTTTTTAGTCAGTGTAAGCGTACCTTCGGAATGATATTCAGAATATTCTTTTGTATTTATTTTGCTCTCCGTAACGACTCTGACTTTGATAATAATAAATTTAAATTATAAGTGACTTCTTATTATCCATTACTATAATATTTCATTAATAATCATATAAAAGTTACGTTTACAATTTTCCATTACCTATTTCCGTTGAGCTCGAATCCGTTACCATATTTTACGTATAAGTTCGAATAGTGCGAATTCGAGTTATGCGATCACTTCACGGAATTTATTGTTCGCGCTAGGTAGAAACCTATTATCCTAAGCAGTCATCATTCTTCCTCCTTTTCTACTCAAATATTGTTATAACGAAATAGTAAAGATACAGATTTATAAGTTAAATATTTACTTAGTTAGCATACTCTTTATTGTGAGACAATTAACTACAGCAATTAGTCAGTCATGTGAGATGTCGTTTTCTCATTATTTTTGTCGGATAGAAACCATTCGACAAAATTCTTAGAAAATTTAAAAGACTCGTTTTTTTGACGACAAAAACTGAGAAATTATTATGCAGATTAGATAGCAGAAAACTATTCTTAAGGGAGGACACTGTAAAGCTTAAAATATTCAGTTTCTTCAGTGGCTAGACTTGGTAATCCCAGAGGATAGCTTATCTCCATGGAAACCAGCAGATTGTGCATTTTATTATTATTATTACTATTAAGACAGACCTACAGAGATTCAAGACTAATTGAGGTAAGATACATACTACCTATAAAAGTTGTCGTGTGAATGAATTCAAGCTAGTTCTTCTTGAATTGATTCACACTACCTGTACACAAAACATCCAATGGCAATCCATTCCAATCACGCACCACTCTATGAGAGAAAAAATTACTTTTCACACCATTCTTCACTGCATTCATTTTCCATTTCGAAGGACGCCCTCTCATCCTCTCGCCACCATCAATAAAATGAAAACTTCCATGTACTGTTATCCTGTATGACCCTTTCAGAAGTCTCAAACTGATGAAAGTCTCAATCATATCACCCCCGTAAAAGTCCTGTATGATAATCTACAAATTTTCAATCTGTTTCATTGTCAGAATTCCACAATTCTGTTATCATATTAAGAGTATCCTTTGCATTCTCACCGCAGTATTAGAATCTCCACCGAAATCAGGAGATCAAATTTGCGCGCAATTGTCCAAGTAAAATCTTATCAAGGCCTTGTAAAGAGGCAAAATGAAATCATCTTCTTTACGTTAAAGATTGCAATTATCGTTTGAGTTTTAATTGCAATCTTTGCTACATGAACTCGGAACTTCACCTTGCTGTCTATTAACACTCCAAGATCGCTAGCCTGATCAGTTTTTTCTAGGATAATCCCACCAATATAATATGACATTGGATATCTAATCACATCAAAGTTTTATTCTATATCGACTTTACATTTACGAACATTGAACTGCCATCCATTTTTCCGAGCATACAATTCCATCATATTCAAATCATTCTGCAAGTACTGCATTCTTGGTTACCCTATCTTTGAATTGCAGCAAATATCTGTATTTCGTCCTCAAATCCTTTCCAATGTCACTAATGTACAGAGTGAATAAGTCTCTTCAATCTGAACCTAGGACTGATTCTAGTTGTGTACCACTGGTTGCCTTAAACATTGTAAACTTACATTCCCCAAAACCACTTTTTAAAATCCTAAGTCAGCCATCCTCTTATCGATGCTCATTATCCTACAATTTATGCGGAACATTTCCATGCTATATTCTATCAAGAGCCGTAGCAAAATCCAAAGGTATCTTGGAGTATCCATTCCCCTTGTCAATCTCAGTGGTAACATTATTATAGAGTGTGAGCAAGATTCTCAAACAAGACCTTCCCTTAGTAAACAGATTCTCTGTCAACCCATTTCTGAATGCGAGCCCTAACTTTTGCAAAATCTTCAACACCACTCTTTTCACCACCCTTGTGCGGTGGGATTATCATACATTCTTTCCACTGCTGCAGAATTGTCCCTGTTCTAAGACTCAAATTGTGTAGTCTGGTGAGATGAATATTCACCTGAATATTCCCAGTTCACCTGAATATTCCCAGTTCACCTGAAAACTCATTCGTCATCCTTGCAGATATTCTATTACTCCCGTATTGTCGAAGTCGTATTCGGTTTGTACAACAGCTCTAATCTCTATCTCATCGACCTGCTTTCCTTCAACTAGTGAAGACGTAGCAGTGAGCTAAACGTTGCGAACACCATATTGATAGCTTTTAGAAGAATCGGTATTAAGAAGAGAGTTACTGTTTCATATTCATATTTTCTTTTACTTTCAGCATATCGATAGAATTCTTGTGGATTCTCATTAGCACGCATAAACAGTTTCATTTCAAAATCAGACTTTGCTTTCCTTACAACAGTTGTGACTCTTCTGGCCTGCCCCTTAAAAATTTCATAACTGACATCATCGTTATGCACACGGAATTATTCCCACATCATCCTTTTCTTATGAATTTCTAAGCTTACATCCATTTGATTCCTATCCTATTTATTCTTCGAACTCTCGTGGCACATTCTTCCCATCCAACAACCGATATCATGGCGCAGAATCCAGTGTACTCCTCTGTTGGTCATAATTTCCTTTGTAGTTCAGCGTGCATCCTTTTTATTTTTGAATGGAACATTCATAAATGTAGCCACTTCCCAACTGAGTACCGCACGATCATTGTCACCAACCGGAGGCAGATTAATTACGTCTTGAACTGAAACCCACTCTGACACTATAATCAAATCTAACACTCTTTGACCACGAGCTGCTTCTCTTTGAATTACAACACCGATTTTTATGATAGCCTTTGTTCGGGAGAAATTGCCCTGATTGCTAATAAACCATTTCCCAGTTCATTTGATTGGAATTGTCCAATATACTGTAGCTTGCGGTGCTGATGTGATTTAGGCAATAAAGAATAAGCAATAAGTAATGTTTTGTTGTTGGCATTATGAAGAACAAGAGCCAAATTAGTTCTGGAATTTTTCTTGTTCTGATGTTCAACCTATGGGTATATTTACATAGATGAAATATAAAGGAAAAAGCTAGGAAATAATACCACCGCAGGAAAAGTCTTTTCTTCTTGTTCGGCTAATCAAAAATTACTTTGGTTTCAGACCTTTAAAGTATATCCGGGAAGAAAGAAGAGAAAATTCTAGAACAAGAACAAATAGATTGCATATATAATTATAAAATTAGGCAAGAGGGTAATTTATTATTTCTGTACACAAATTTCTTTATTAATAAAAAATATTATTTCTGAACCCATTAGAAAAACAAATAGGTTCAGTTCATTGCTTTACTGAATACGATGTGGTCTAAGATTGTTGGCATTAGTGAAACCTGGCTCTCAGCATCAGATATGGTAAGTGGGACCAAGTGTAATGGGTATACTATTTTTAGGAATGATAGAAGAGATACGATCAGCTTACAGGAAGACAGAAGAGGTAGGATCAGCTTAGGATCCTTAGGATACCATGGGACCAAAGATAGTTTCTGAATGAGAAAAATGTCAGCAATGATGCAATCTTTAAAAGATTACTTAAATGAGTTATCTGAATGTATCGCTAGTGCTCGAATAATAAACAGGTTGGAAATGAAATGGATGTGAAACCTTATTAAGCAAGATATCAACAAGAAGAAGATGATGTGGAAA
The DNA here is from genome assembly GCF_054136105.1 of Typopeltis vanoorti. Lineage (NCBI taxonomy): Eukaryota > Metazoa > Arthropoda > Arachnida > Uropygi > Thelyphonidae > Typopeltis > Typopeltis vanoorti. Next base: position 77,748,081 of record NC_143553.1, on the reverse strand, counting down.
GAATATCGTGAGAATAAATGTGAGAGGTGTTATGAAATATATAAAGCACAGAACAGAAAAGTAACGAGTATTGTGAGGAAAGCTAAATCGGAATATGAAAAGAAATTAGTCATGCAAGCTAAAGGCAATGCAAAAGAATTTTATCGTTATCCCGCAAGCAAAAGAAAGAAAGAATGCGGAAGAATAACTTAATTGAATGCAGATGGTACTCGAGTGTCAGGAGCTAATGTGATTGTTCATTTAATGAGTGCTCACTTTGCTAAGATATATCAACTAGTTGCGTAACATGGTGCACAGTGCTATTGCTACATTGGATGAAGCGTTAGAGGTTCATGAAAGTGAGGTTGAAGAGCTGTTGCATAACTTAATAAGAATTTGTCTGTTTGGACAGATAGAACAACAGCCCGTTTGCTAAAGGAATGTTGAGCCGAATTGGCTAGGCCTTTCACACATTTGTATAACTTGAGTCTCAGCTCAGGAATGATACCACAGGAATGGAAGAAATGAATAATAGTTCCATTGCACAAGGGTTGTGCATAAACTGATGTGTCTAACTACCGAACTATCCTTATCTCTGGTGTGATAATGAAGATTTTAGAGAAGTTGTTAAGAACTCGCATACAGAAACGTGTAGACAAACATGCTATATTCTGCAAGGAACAGCATGGGCTTACTAAAGAAAGGTCATGTTTTCGCAATTTGCTCATATTTTATAACAATGTTACGGCCGAGTTGGATAAACGGAATGGATACACTATGATAATGTTGGATTTTTTAAGGCATTTGATAGGATACCACACAAAAAGCTGTTGTGTAAACCGGAGAATATGGGATTGGATTTTAACCTCTCTTGGATCAGGGGATGTTTGACAGACAAATATCAAAAAAAGGGTATACAGTGGGTGTGTCAGATTTAAGATGACCAGTAATGCACCTCAAGGTTTAGTTCTTGGACGATTATTGTTCAATCTATACATTAATGACTTGAGGCAGGATCTAACGTCATATATGCAATTCAGGCAGGATCTAACATCAGATGTGAAATTGTTTGCTGATGAGGCGAAGATAGGAGGGCAATCACGACTGCTACTGATATTCAGCAATTACAAAATGATTTGAATAGACTAGAAATTTGTGAAAATGAAAATGACTATCAGTTTAATGTTAGTAAGTGTAAAGTTATGCACTTTGGTGATTAGAGTTCCAGCTGCATATTATATTATCAAATTTATGCTACAAGAAACTTAAGATGCAAAAGATCTTGGAATATTGATGGATAGGAATTCAAAGTTCAAAGATCACATAGCAAAAGGTGCAAATACAATTCATTGGATAATTGCGAAGCTAAAGCGAACCTTGTAGTGTAAAGATAAGGAAGTCATTCGGCCTCTTTATAAGGCTTTGATAAGACCACACCTGGATTATTCAGCGCAGATTTGGTCTCCTGGTTCCAAGGGGATAACGAAGCTGTGAAAAGGGTGAGAAGAGTTACAAAGATTATATCCGGATTATGGGATTTAGATTATGAGGACATGTGGCGAGTATGTGGAATGCACACTTTGGTTAACAGGAGAAAGGGGTAAAAATATGATAGAGATCTATAAACCTTTGAATGGGTGTTATAGCATTTCAACTGATGAAATTTTTCGTTATATGGAAGGTAGGGAGAGAACACGGTGGCATCCATGGGAGGTAAGTTTGTTCACAGAAAAAGATGAGTAAAAGCTAGGTTTCTCTTCCGTAGAACAGTGAATGAGTGGAATAACTTGCCCTTGAGAGGTAGTGAGTGCATCTAGTGTGAATGAATTTAAGGGAAGGTATGATAGCTGGTTTGGGTGATTTATAGCCTCCCTCGATGAGTCCTTGACTCCCTGAAGGTCTATTATTATTATTATATGTGATCTGTAGTGAGGTCACATCTTATACCCACTCTACTCAAAAATCTACCATAAAATTTAAAACACAAAGACAATTACAAAACATTAAAACACGAACTGTGGAACACGAAATGTGTAACAGCTCGGTAGAAGATGTATTATAGACCATTAGAGAAATTAAAATCTGAGTTAAAGAGCTAAAGAAAAGACAGCATAATCTAATTAAAGAGACAACGGAACTTACAAGAACTAAACTCTTTAAAGCAACACTACGAACTCTTAAACCAACAGCAGTATAAAAATGATCTTCTCGTAGATGGTTTACCGGAAATTGCTATGGAACATCTAAAAGACATTGTAATACAACTAAGCCAAAAAATTGGCGCTCCCATAGAATCAAAAGATATCCAGTCACTACATCGGTTACAACAAAAAAATGAAAACGAGAAAGTAATTCGCGTCCACCTCCCGTCGTGGTGCGACTCATTAACAGCACAACAAAAATTACACTTATAAGAGCTAGCAGGATTAAAAAAACCAATAACCAAGGATCTGAAAGGAGCCAACGACAATACACTAATATACTTGTCCAAATACTTAATGGCACATTATCAAAAACTATTCTACCATACAAAGAAAGTAAAAACAGAAAAAATTACCAGTTTATATGGATAAGAGACAGCAAAATATTCCTTAAAAAGACACAAGATGAAAAACCAATCCAAATAAAATTCGTAGAAGGCCTCAACAGGCAGCTACATTAAGAGGAATATTGATGACTCGAAAAGAAGGGAACAGCACACCAACTTACGTGAATGCAGACCATCAAGCAGATGTAATCACCCCGGAACATGATAATTGGCACATTCTGAAATCGATAACAGAATGCAAACAAGTGACTATCCCCAAAAATAGACTATCTATTCACCACATCAACATCAGAAGCATCAGAAATTCTGGCTGACCCTGCAAGCTTATCTGAAGGAAGATATAAACAACAGAGAAATTTTAATACTGATTGAAGTCATCATCATCATCATACGTATCAAGGATTTAGGCCTAGTATGGCCTGTTCCAGCCTTAGAAGTCATCGTTGAATCGTTTAAGAGGACGTCCTGGTTTTCTTTTTCCTAATGGCTTGTACTTTAAGGCTTGTTTTGGTAATCTTTCTGTTTTCATTCTTTGAGCGTGTTCCATCCATCTATGTTTATATTTTTTAATTTTTTCACTTACTGGTTCTTGGTTTAATTCTTTCATAATATCTTCGTTTCTTTTGTGATCAAATAGGGTATACTTTGCAGTTTTTCTCATAAACTTCATTTCTGCTGTTGTTAATCTTTGTTTGTCTTTTTGTTTTATTGTCCAGATTTCGCTTCCATACATTAAGACCGGTCGGGCTAATGTATTGTATACTTTTAGCCTGGTTTGTTTTTGAACTAGGTTTGGTTTAAATATAGAGTTAATTACTCCTGTTTTTTTAAATATTTTGCAATTTTTATGTTTATATCTTTTTCATTTTCATAAGTGATCATACATCCTAGGTAGTTAAATGAATTCACCTGTTCTAAGATCTTGTTATCTAATACTATTTTAGTTCTTGCTGGATCTTGTCCTTTAAAGGCCAAAGTTTTTGATTTTTCCGTTGATATTATCATACCATAATCTTTGGATATCTCATTTAGATTTAAAATAGCTTTCTGTACTGACTGAAGTATCTACGACAAACAAAGAGGCAACCATCTACCAAATGCCACATTTCCAACAACACAAACACTGAAGACAAACTGAACGAGGCGGTGGTATAATAATATTTACCAAACATAAACTAGAAGTAATAGAAATAAACTATAAATTATAATAAGCAGAAAACATATGCATCGAAATTAAAAACATAAAACAAGAAAATTCCTTTATATCAAACGCAATATACAGACCACCCAACTTAAGCACCACAAAATTTCTAGATGAATTAAAACCACCTTACCGGCCATTAAAGATCAAATACGCACCCTCAGAAGCTTCGTATCCATCATAAATTTCAATGTAATATCAATGGTACTACAATTTTAATAGGCACTTTGCATCCATGGAAATGTGGACGTATATATACGTCGTGGCCGGTAGCAAAACGTCGTGGTTAAACAGATGACTATCAGCCACGGAAGTAGGCGCCTCAGAATATTTGATATTAATAGGAGACATGAATATAAATATTAGGAACATACACAACAACACAGAACGATAACTAGACCTCGTATACACGAGAAGACATAGTCGGAAATATAACAACTTCATCCTATATTGACCATCTAAATATATGGGCCACTCCAAACAGCCACACAGCTGCCGTCATAACATGCAAACTGGCAGACCATTATTTCAGAGAATTACAGTTACACACTGAACCAGAACCCATAAAACTCACTGAGACTATAAAACAGTATTATAGCATTCTTTACGAAACAATAGTAAAAGACGAAATCAGAAAAGCAAACTGGATGCAGATAGCATCTTTAGACTCTGTTGACGCTGTATATAATAATCTGAAACCACTTGCATTTTAAAAAATATATAACAAATCATTAAAAAAAATAAAAATACGCTCTTAAACTAAACAGAATCCATAAATAACAGAGACAACATATTAACAGACAAACAAAAACATATGCCCTATGGAAACAACTTAAGAAGTCGCCAAACAATATCGTTTTACAAGCTGAATACTAAAGAAAACAAATCTCTTAACTAAACAGATTAGAACTGCAAAACGAAACTACTACAGCAACATATTTACAACAGCTCAGAACGATATAAAGAAAACCTGGCACCTGATTAACAAAATGCTGGTCAATATACACAGAACCACTGCCTCAGAAACAATAAAACACATCTTTGCTTGCGACCCCAAATCCCTCAAACAGTAGGTAAACACTTTAATCAGCACTTCGTGAACTCTGTCCAAAACTACAAGAAACAACCTTTCCTCACACAAATGAACATTCTCCAGTAGGTCTACGAGCAACACAGTCGATGTGGTTCCCCACAGTAACAAAAGAAGAACTGTCACTTGCAATTCAACAAATTAACCCAAACAAAGGACCAGGGATAGACGGAATCAGACAGAAAGACATCATCAAGAAACACTCAACTAACCTATGTCCAGTTATACAAAAACGGTTAAATAAAATCTTCGAAACGGGACACATACCTGAAATACTTAAGAGTGCATTAATCACACCCATACATAAGCATGGAAAAAAGGAACATAAGTAATTACAGACGCATCGCCACGTTGTCTGTAATCAACCAAATCATGGAGCGCATCGTGCATTGCAAACTCTCCACATACGCTGAAAAATTTCAAATCATACCCAAAACACAATATGGATTTCAATAAAATAAAGGAACAGCAACACTACTGGAAGATTTCACAGATCTAATAAACGCTGCATTGGATAAAAACAGGATAACATTTGTCGGTTTCATTGACCTAACAAAAGTATTTGACACACTAACACACAAAACTTTGTGAACTAAACTAACGCATATCGGAATCGGAGGTCGTCTACTCCAGTGGTTTAAAGCATACATATAAAACAGGAAGCACACCACACGTATAGGATCAGCGTACAGCAAAGAAGTACCGGTAACCTATGGAGTACCGCTAGGAGCTGTCTTATCCCCCAATCTATTTAATATATATACACAGATGACATAAGCCCTCTTCCCCTAAAAAGTAAAATCTTCCAGTACGCAGACGACACCGCTATAGTATCCATTCACAACAACGCAAATATCGCTTACACAAATATGCAACACGACATCAATCAAATCACTAACTGGTTAACCGAAACGGCATATATATAAACCCTGGGAAAACAAAGTTAATGATATTCAAAAACCACCAAATCCTGTTCATAGAAACTAAATAGCTCACTATCCTACATTCACCCTCCTATACACAAAGTGCTGAACCTAAAACCATAACCATCACACAGGTGAAAACAACACGCTATCTGGGAATTCAGTTTAATTCTGATCAAATTTGGAATAGCCATATAAACTACCTAATTAACAAGCTCAGGATGACAGCAAGCAAACTATACCGATTAAAAGACATTACCCCGAAACATACAAAAATACTAATCTATAAAGCATTATGTGAAAACATTTTAAGATATGCAATCACATCATATGCATTCTGTGCAGACTACAGACTTAACAGGTTACAATGTTTGCAAGAAAAAATGGTAAAACTGATATTCTGGGAACAACTCACACTTATGTGAGCAGCATGGACAGAACACAAAATATTTAAGGCGAAACACATGCCACTACACAGTCATGTTAAAACATTACTTCAGCACAACCTATAGAGTAACCAGCACAACATATCAGATAACAGGACCACAGTCAACAAACTATATAACATAATCACTACGGGAAAGCTACCAGAAATTTCTATGTACCTGACATGATAATCAACTGCCGTTTGACGACAGAAACCTGGGGACATACAGAGAGCTGAAACAGGCGCTATTTAATTATTATAGCGAGAATGATAATGAGAGAAATTCCTGTTTCTCTCTCCCTCTCTCTCTCTCTCTCTCTCTCTCTGTTCATAGAAACTAAATAGCTCACTATCCTACATTCACCCTCCTATACACAAAGTGCTGAACCTAAAACCATAACCATCACACAGGTGAAAACAACACACACACACACACACACACACACACACACACACACACACACACACACACACACACACACACACACACACACACACACACACACACACACACACACAAACCTTGTGACAAATCCCTCTCCAAAAAAACACCACTAAAAGGACACAAACAAACACACCAAGTCCAAATCCATCCCTACTTGCAAAAAAAAAGTTTAACTGTGTAATAGCAGTTAACATTTTCCAAGCACGTACCAGCAAACGAGAAAATCAACACCTGGCTTGGGACCAGTATAGAAACATAACCACGAAACCACCGCCATGTATTATCTTCCTCAAATAAGCTCTGCAAAGCTTCGAGGAAGAAATCAGAAATGCCCCCCAAAGAAAAAATTATTATTATTATTACTATTATTAATTGTGTATATGCATATAGGCTGTATACAAATAAGCTATAATATTGATACTGGAAAAAAATTATTATTATTATTATTATATTGTGCGGTGTTGTTATTTGTGATTTTTCTCATTCTGTCTTTGATATGATATACTTTTAGTAATACCCAGATATTCAAACATGATCAGATTTCCTTCTTGGACTGAACTACACCTCCAACCTTTCCTTTGACACATCGCAACTATGTGTTCATTAACGCTGAAATCTCGGCATACTTTTCTACTTAAGACAATAATTCGGATCAGATCGTTTCAGCTGCTAACACTATAAAAGTCATAAATCCACCCAACCATGGAATATTGCTCACATATTTGAGACGATGGACCGAATTTTCTATAAGATTGATTCATTGATGCTATCCAGAAAATTGCAATCCACCTAATTAATGATTCCTTTCTCACAGACCTCTTCAGTCTCTCTCTCTCTCTCTCTCTCTCTCTCATAGACTCCCAATTTCTGCCTAAATCCGATTTTCAAATATTTTTGCGAAGAGTTGAATTGCTGAATTGGCCATTATCATTACTCAACATTCCTCCAACATCATAAGTAAGAAGAAGAGCTGCTACTAACCAGCACCCATTTAGAGCTCAGGATGAACTCGCTGAATCAATTTCTCTGCCTCCTCCTCTTTCGTTCCATATATCTGCTCTTTGAAACAGCCTTCATATTCTAACTTCCCTAAAGAATACCATTTTAGGGAAGGTAGAATTCTCAGCTGTTCCAGAAACCTCACATATAAAAAATCTCACTTACCCTATTGCCGACACACACACACACACACACACACACACATACACGCATACAAATTTGTGTAGCTTAATACTTCAGTTAATACGGCCAACAGAATTCCAATCCATCAGTTTAATTTCTGTTAGGTTAGCATTAAGTTTTATAATACACATGCTTGCCACCGAATTTGAAACTTTTATTTAATATCTTGATTTCAGTATAGGCATACGATTTGCAGAACCGATCCTCATCAATTTCCTGCTCATAGTTTCGTGAGATATAAGTTGGACATAGCCTTTATTAAATGCGTCGGTCAATTGATAAACACAGGAGCTGCTGTTGGTCTGTACAAGCTTTCTCAGATGACGGCAATCTCTTCCTGACAGGCTGCCTTAGGACCACATTTACGACCTCTTCTAAAAGCAGTATGGTTTTTTTTCAACTGTTTAAACATACGGAATAACTCACCTTTTGAGAAACCCGCCATCTTTGCATTTTTAAAATCGTTGCACCAGCTAGACAGGTAACCAAAGTAAGCTTTTATGAAACTCCGAAAGAACCTTTATTTTTTTCATTCTGGACAACGCTGTTGACAACTGACGAGCAACATTCCTAAATAGTTACCTTGCATACATGGTGACGCACGCGACCAAGTATTTTGCATATACACTGACTAAGTGACGTTTACGTAATCTGCATGAAGGTTCAGAGGCCAGTACTTGTATAACATTAATCGCCCACGCGATTAATTGAGAGAGTTCCAGAACTGTTCAAAACGCTATTTTATGCCGATTCCAAATTTTCAAGAACCCGACATTAAAACGCATGTCATAGTTGATCTTTCATTATTGCTGCTTGCAAACATACTGCATTATTTAATTATTCAAATGCACAAATGTTTTGTGCTTCGGTAAGTAGAATGTGTAAAAAATAATATAAAAGTTTATTTTCTTTTGTCAAAAATACAAATTTAGCAAAAGTATATATAAAAAATGCCTCCTTAAATGCGTTCTAGGCTACCTTATCGGCGAATTAACCTGTGATTGCTTTTAAATTTTTTGGCAAAATTTAAACTAATATTTGGCAAAGCGTGCAACTACTCAAAGAACAGTTATTTTGTATTTTTCATTGTGATTTAATAATTTATTCCCCTTTGTCTTCACAGTCGCTATATACATGTAATTCTGATTTTTGTCTCGGTTTTCAGCCTGAACAAGTGCCATCTTAGTCTTTCATTCACAGGTTTCTCTCTGATAGAGTTGATCTTTTCATGATAATTTTTCTCTATTTTTAAGAAAGCTGCAAGCTCTTAGGAGAACTACACTACTGAGAACTAAGGAATGAACCGGCATTCTAATTCAGCAAAACGTTTTTTCCATTTATCTTTCTGAAGTTTAATTTTGTGAGTTTTGAAAATGCCATTGCTGTTTTTATACGCAAAATAACAGCAGGAAAGTATCAAGTTTTTTTTTCAAATCTTTGTATTAAACTGATCGAAGGAATGAGTTTACTGTGAGTATTTTATTGCTTATCATGAAATACGTTTATGCTGTTGTTTCTTCTAGCTGCATGCAACAGATAATGGAAAATAGAACATGCTTGAGTGAGAATGTAGGCCAATATTCCATGGAACTTCAAATAATCAAATGCCTAGAAGAAAAGACGAAAGACAAATCTTCGTTTTGCCAATGTCAAATCCAAACGAGTGTTCGTCGTTTGGATCATAATTTCATGATTCAGAAATGCATTGTCATTAATTCATTGTGGGGACATCCTGATAGAGATCCTGTTAAAATAGATAATGAGTATGGTAAGTATGTATAATCATTTGAATTTCTTACAAAATAAGAAAAATAAATCTTATAATGTCTTTTATTACCAAATATAGAGAGAGTGGAGGGAGCTTCTTTGGCCCTAACTATCTGTACGAACGCAGGTTGGCTGCTGGTCCTTTACTTCAGATTCAGAGAGAGTGAGAGTACGACAGGCAATGGCAGGCATCTTATGGCAATAATACTTGTATTATTGTCTGTAATAGTGCCAGTTCTATGTTTTGGGAAAAAAAAGGTTAAAAACTTAAGTTTCCTGTCAAAAAAATGCTACTTAACTGTTCCAAAGATCGACTAACGGGGCAACTAGCTGAAGAAAAGCATAGAAAAGATTTCTTTAGATTGTGACCAGAATCAAATCTTTAACGGTGTTTCTATCGGCTGCCTAGCGATGTGGAAGTAAATACCACTTCCACAGGGCAACAGTCATCTTGTTACAAAAATATCCAATTCAACCGATTACAGTTGACCCTTGAACAACGCGAGTTTGAACTGCGCAGATCCAAGTTTACGCGGAGAGTCCCCTGTTCAGTGTTTTGAAACTCGGGGAGTTCAGCGCTGTAGGCGCCAGGGGGCGGAGTCCCCCTAGTATGCTTTTGTTTCTTCTAGCTGCATGCATCACATAATGGAAAATACAGCATGTTTGAGTGAGAATCTAGGCCAGTATTCCATGGAACTTCAAATAATCAAATGCCTAGAAGAAAATATGAAAAACAAATCTTCGTTTTGCCAATGTAAAATCCAAACGAGTGTTTGTCGTTTGGATAATAATTTCATGACGTTTAATGAATATGACTATGTTGCAACCTATTGGTGACAGTGGTCATAAGGTCTTCACCTCGGAGGTGGCTAAAGATGTGGGATTTCCAATTAAGACAGGGTGTATGTGGAATTACTGTGCTGGCAAGTATGACAAGCTTATGAAATTGCTTGGATCAGTGCCATGGCATGTACAACTGCAAGGGTTGGATATCGATAGAGCATGGGAAGTGGTCAAGGAGCATTTACAGGAGGTTATGGCTGATTGTATACCTAGGATCCGAATAGTAAAACAAGTAGGGGTTAAATGAATGAATAACACCATTAAGCTTGAGCTGCAAGAAAAGAAACAACTGTGGAGGAAATTTAAAGAAAGAGGTGACCTGCAGGCACACGAACGGTATACAGTGCAAGCCAGAAAGGTATCAAGTGTGGTAAAAAAACCAAAAGCGGATTATGAAAAGAAACTAGCTATGCAAGCTAAAGAGAATCCCCAAACTGTTTTTTCATTATGCTGCAAGCAAGAAAAAACTGTACACGGCAAAATGTTATTAAGGAATGACGATAGCGAGGAGGTCACTGAAGCAGTCGAAATAGTGGAGTTACTGAGCGAGCACTTTGCAAACGTATATCATCCAGGTGGTGACATTGAAATGAAGGAATCATTAGTTTATACGGGAATTGTGATAAATGAAGTGGAGGTGAATAGTCTATTACAGAACCTTAATGTGAATACATCTGTGGGATTGGATGGTATACCGGCACGGGTCTTGCGTGAAGCGGCTAAAGAATTATCAGTCCCCTTGACCATGTTGTTTAATCTGAATCTCGGGTCTGGTTTAGTCGCGAAGGTGTCGAAAGAGGGGAAAATAGTTCCACTGCATAAAGGAGGATTCATGACTACGGTTGCAAATTACCGACCGATCAACATATCAGCAGTCGTTGTCAAGGTCTTGGAGAAAGTAGTCAAGGGAAAAATACAGGAATGGATTGATGAAAATGAGATACTGTACGGGAGACAGCATGGCTTTGTGAAGGGTAAATCATGCGTCTGTAACTTTCTCAAGCTTTATAACAAGGTGACGGCTAAACTGGATAAGGGAAATGGGGTTACAGTGATACTGCTGGACTTGGCAAAGGTGTTTGATAGGCTACCACATGGAATTCTAATCGGTAAACTACAACATATGGGAATCGATATAGGGTTGGTGAGATGGATAGGTGGGTGGTTGATGGAGAGATATCAAAGAGTAGTTTATTCAGGAGTAGAGTCCAAAAGACGGCCTTTGACTAGTGGTGTGACGCAGGGTTCTGTTCTTGGACCACTTCTGTTTAAATTGTTCATTAACGATATAGGAAAGCATCTAAGAGGAACAGTTCATTTGTTCGCTGATGATGCAAAGTTGGGTAGGGCGATAGTGAATGCAGAAGATGTCAAAATCTTGCAGGACGACTTGGATAGATTGGAGTTCTGGGCCAAGGAGAATGGATGTCAATTTAATGTGACAAAATGTAAGGTTATGCATTTTGGGGTCAAAAGATTTGCAGCAGTATACCACATTGGTGGAACTATACTCCAGGAGATTGATGAGGCCAGGGAGTTCGGAATGTTGGTGGATAGGGAGATGAAGTTTAGGGGGCACATTGCAAAAGTAGCTAAATCAGCTCATCAACTCACTTGGTTGTTGAAAAATACTTTGACGAGCAGAGAACAGCAAGTTATTGTACCTCTGTACCGAGCCTTGATAAGACCTCATCTTGACTACTGTGCCCGGATTTGGTCACCTAGGTTCCTTCTTGATGGGGAGGAGGTGGAGAGGATCCAGAGGCGAGTGACTAAGATGATAGCGGGTCTATGGAATGAACCATATGAGTTTAGGGGGCACATTGCAAAAGTAGCTAAATCAGCTCATCAACTCACTTGGTTGTTGAAAAATACCATGACGAGCAGAGACAAGCAAGTTATTGTTCTTCTATTCCGAGCCTTGATAAGACCTCATCTTGACTACTGTGCCCAGATTTGGTCAACTAGGTTCCTTCTTGATGGGGAGGAGGTAGTGAGGATCCAGAGGCGAGTGACTAAGATGATAGCGGGTCTATGGAATGAACCATCTGAGAACAGGTTGATGATTTGTGGGTTGCAGAAATTATTGATAGGCGGAAAAGAGGAGATATGATTGAGACATTCAAATTGCTAAAGGGTTTCTATAGAATTAATTCAGAGGATATTTTTGAGATCAGGACTGGTAGTGGGAGAACTAGGGGACACCTATGGAGGCTGGACAAGAGTGTGGTTAGCAGGGGTGTTAGAGCTGGGTTCGTTATTTTTAGAGTGGTAAATGAGTGGAATAAGCTGCCAGAGTCTGTTGTAGGTGCTCTGATGGTGACTGAGTTCAAGAAGGCAAGGAATGATAGATACTGTGAGAATGTCGTATAGTTGTGTGGACATGATGTTTAGGGACTCTCTCGATGAATATAAGGACTCCCTGGAGTCGCCCGTAATATTAATAATAATATATATTATTATTATTATTATTATTATTATTATTATTATTATTATTATTACATATAACATAACCCCATCCATACAGTCGTATACACGAGAAGAGATAGTCGGAAACACAACAACCTCATCCTGCATCGATCATATAAATATAATGGCCCCTCCAAACAGCCACACAGCAGCCGTCATAACATGCAAACTGGCAGACCATTATTTCACAGCATTACAGTTATGCACTGAACCAGAACGCACAAAAATCACTGAGACTACAAAACAGTATTATAGCATTCTAAAGGAAACAATAGTAAACGATGAAATCAGAAAAACAGACGGGATGCAGATAGCATCCTTAGACTCTGCCTAAACTATATATAATAATCTTAACCTTGCATATAACAAAATATATAACAAATCATTAACAAAAATAAAACTACTTCCCCAAACGAAACAAAATCCATGAATAACAGACACCATACTAACAGACATACAAAGAAAAGATGCCCTATGGAAACAACTTAAGAAGTCGCCGAACAATATCGCTTTAAAAGCTGAATACAAAAGAAAACGGAATCTCCTAACAACACAGATAAGAACGGCAAAAAGAAACTATTACAGCAACAAATTAAGAACAGCTCAGAATGACATAAAGGAAACCTGGCACCTGATTAATGAAATGCTGGACAATATACACAGAACCACTGCCTCAGAAACAATAAAACACAGCTTTGCCTGCGACCCCAAATCCCTCAAACAATTGGCAAACAAATTTAATCAGCACTTCGTGAACTCTGTCCAAAAGCTCAAAAGCTACAAGAAACAACCTTTCCTCACACAAACGAACATTCTCCACTAGGTCCACGAGCAACCCAGTCGATGTGGTTCCCCACAGTAACAAAAGAAGAACTATCATTGGCAATTCAACAAATTAACCCTAACAAAGGACCGGGGATAGACGGAATCAGACCAAAAGACATCAAGAAACACTCAACCAACCTACTTCCAGTTATTCAAAAACTGTTCCATAAAATCTTCGAAACGGGACACATACCTGAAACACTGAAGACTGCATTAATCACACCCATACACAAACAGGGAAAAAGAAACATTATAAGTAATTAAAGACCCATCGCCAGGCTGTCTGTAATCAACCAAATCATGGAGCGCATCGTGCATCAGAAACTCTCCACATACGTTGAAAATTTTCAAATCATACCCAAAACACAATATGGCTTTCAAAAAAATAAAGGAACGGCAACACTCCTGGAAGATTTCACAGATCTAATAAACGCTGCATTGGATAAAAACAGAATAACATTAGTGGTATTTATTGACCTAACAAAAGCATTTGACACACTAACACACAAAATCTTGTTAACGAAACTAACCCATATCGAAATTGGAGGTCGTCTACTTCAGTGGTTTAAAGCATACACGAAAAACAGAAAGCACACCACACGTATAGGATCAGCATACAGCAAAGAGGTACATGTAACCTGTGGAGTACCACAAGGAGCTGTCCTATCTCGCATTCTATTTAACATATACACACACGACATAAGCCAACTCCCCCTAAAAAGTAAACTCTTCTAGTACGCAGACGACACGGCCATAGTATCCATTCACAACAATTCAAATATCGCTTACACAAATATGCAACACGACATCAATCAAATCACTAACTGGTTAACCGAAAACGGCATATATATAAACCCAGGGAAAACAAAGCTAATGGTATTCAAAAACCCCCAAACCCTACCCATAGAAACTAAATATCTCACTATCCAACATTGATCCTCCTATACACAAAGCGTAGAACCTAAAATCACAACCATCACACAGGTGAAAACAACACGCTATCTTTGACTTCACTTCGATGCTGATCAAAGTTGGAATAGCCACACAAACTACCTACATACCAAGCTTAGGATAACAGCAAGCATACTATACAGATTAAAAGACATTACCTCGAAACATACAAAAATACTAATCTATAAAGCATTATGTGAAAACATTTTAAGATATGCAATCACATCATACGCATTCTGCGCAGACTACAGACTTAACAGGTTACAATGGTTGCAAGATAAAATGGTAAAACTGATATATATAAACCCAGGGAAAACAAAGCTAATGGTATTCAAAAACCCCCAAACCCTACCCATAGAAACTAAATATCTCACTATCCAACATTGATCCTCCTATACACAAAGCGTAGAACCTAAAATCACAACCATCACACAGGTGAAAACAACACGCTATCTTTGACTTCACTTCGATGCTGATCAAAGTTGGAATAGCCACACAAACTACCTACATACCAAGCTTAGGATAACAGCAAGCATACTATACAGATTAAAAGACATTACCTCGAAACATACAAAAATACTAATCTATAAAGCATTATGTGAAAACATTTTAAGATATGCAATCACATCATACGCATTCTGCGCAGACTACAGACTTAACAGGTTACAATGGTTGCAAGATAAAATGGTAAAACTGATATTCTGGGAACAACCCACTCTTATGCAGGAAGCACGGACAAAACACAAAATATTTAAGGTGAAACACTTATGCCACTACACAGTCATGTTAAAACATTACTACAGCCCAACATATAGAGTAACCAGAACAACATATCAAATAACAAGACCACAGTCAACAAACTACATAACATATAAATACAACAATCACTACGGCAAAGACACCCGAAACTTCTACGTACCTGACATGATAAACAAATTGCCGTTCAACAACAGAAACCTAGTATTGTAAATAAAGTCACTCAATATGTAAAAAAAAAAAAAAATTATTACTATCTGAACTATATAATTGTAAATTATTACTGTGATTGTTATATACAGAGAGCTGAAACAGGCACTGTATAAATATTATAGCGAGAATGAAAATTAGAGCAATTCCTGTTTCTCTCTCTTCCCCCCCCCACACGCACACACACACAGACACAAATCTATGACAAACCCCCTCTCAAAAACCATCACTACAAGAACACAAAGAAACAAACACACCATGTCTAAATCCAACCCTATTTGCACAAAAAAAAAAAAAAAAGTTAAACTGTAATAGCAATTGAAGTCTTCCAAGCACGTACCAACAAACAGTAAAATCAATACCTGGCTTGTGACCATTACAGGAACATAACCATGAAACCACCCCCATCTATCATCTATTATCTTCCTCAGATAAGTCCTGCTAAGCTTCGAGGAAGAAAATTATTAACTTGCAAGTATCTGTTAATCACAATTGTAACATGTTATAAATATTATATATATATAATTATTACAGCATCTATGTATGCAATTTATCTGAGACATAAAAAAAAAAATAAATAAAATAAAATAATAATAATAAATAAATAATTATTATTATTTATTTATTATTGTTATTATTATGTATATTCTACATTCAAAAATTCTGTATAAACTTTATTGTAAATAAAGTCACTCAATATGTAAAAAAAAAAAATATTACTATCTGAACTATATAATTGTAAATTATAACTGTGATTGTTATTTCAAAACATAGCAAAAAAATATGTTATCATCATTATTATGGAAATTTCATTATTTATTATTAATATTATTATTGACGACTTAAACCCCGAGATGATTACGAATAAAAGTTTAATACGGACACAACTAGCGTTGGTAAGCCAACTTCGTCAGGTGTCAGAGAACAAAGATATATACAAAAAAGACCGACAGAAACATTACACACTTACAACAACAGAGCTGTCAAAAAACTACAGTAATTTCAAATTGGAGTCAGCACTTCAGTTCTAGCTACATTTATACGCGTGCGTGTGATCTTGAGAGAACGCCAGCACTGAACAGCAGAGCTATGCGAATATGGCAAATTGTAGCTAAGGTTGTTATTCATGTGGGTAAATCAAGGGTGATTTCGTTTGACTCCAGGATACCTCTTTCAAATTCATTTTAATATTTGTCAATATTAGAAGTCTGATTCCAGTCTATTTGGTGTTGGCGACCTTCATCAGAGTTTACAGAGAACAAGACGTGGCTGGCGAGGGCACTGGCTCGGATTCAATTATAAGAGATGTCTCTTTTGTGGCCTTCAAGACGGAGAAAGATTGATTTTTCAGTTTGTCCGTAGTAAGGTTTACCACAACTACAAATAATTCTGTATACTCCTGGGAACTGAAGATAGTGATGTTTTTCTTTTGGTTGACTAATGATAGATGGGAATTTAGGTAAAGTAGAGAAGAACGTTTTGATGTCGAACTTTTTTAAAATTCTACCGTTTGGGGGGGACAAGGAACTAATGTAAGGCAAGGAGATGTAAGCATTGGGGAAGTAGAATCTTCATTAGTTTGTTGACGAAGGTGAAAAAGAAGTTTCTCAATGCTTTTTGGCGCGAAACAATTATTGACAAATGTCTTTTTGAGGAAATTAAGTTCATTTTGAAACTCTTTGTCGTCTGATAATAAGGATCTGGCCCGATGTGCAAGAGTAGATATAGTGCCATATTTCTGTGCAGGGAAGTGGTGAGAGGATGCGTGAAGATATCTATCTGTATGTGTTGGTTTCCTAAAGATTGAAATTTTAACTGAAACAAGAGAGCCAAAAGGCTTTACTTCTTCGGCGATGAACAATTATTCAAATTAAGTAGATATTGAATCCAAAATTATTTCAGAGCCGAATAGAGAAATTACAAGAGTTTCGTGCCGAATACAGAAACTATAAACGTTTCGTCCGATCCAAGCGTTAGCATGACAGCGGCAACTCGTAGGTGGAGTAAGCTCCAATCACTATCATTAGTTGCCAAAAAAGGTGTCACATCACAAAAGGCACCAAAAATTACTGAAATAAGAGAGTCAAAAGGCTTCACTTCGGCGATGCACAATTATTCAAATTAAGCGGATATTGAATCCAACATTATTTCAAAGCCGAATAGAGAAATTACAAGAGTTTCGTAATTTCTCTATATTGGAATATTAGAATTTCTATATATAGTTTCTTTTATAGTTTCTATATTAGAATATAGAAACTATAAAAGTTTCGGCGGGTCCAAGCGTCAGCAAACCTTTCATGACAGGGGCAACGTAGTAAAAGTGGAGTAATCACCGATCATTATCCTTAGACTCTTGTTATTTTTCTATTCGGATTTGAAATTGTGTTGGATTCAATATCCACTTAATTTGAATAATTGTGCATCGCCGAAGTGAAGCCTTTTGCTGTCTTATTTCAGTAATTCTTGGTGCCTTTTTTGATGTGACACCTTTTTTTGGAAACTCCTATGGTAAAGTATAAGTTCTGCATCACTACACCCTGAGTATTTATATTTACATATGTGTCTGGCTCCCACTGGCGAGACCTCAACAAAGGTCGAAACCGGTTGGAAGCTTGGGTGATGAATGGCCCATGAAGTTTTAACTGAGGCTCGGCTGTTGCTGTCACCCAGGTCCTGGGCGTGTGTGCGGGATGGGGGTGGGTGGGTAATGAATGGCAATGCTGTAACCCATGAAGTTAACGCAGGCATGGCTGTTGCTGTTACCCCTCAGATGAGATATGAGCAAATGAGCGGCTCTGCTTGGTGGTGGGGTGAGTCTGTCACGGTGTAGAGCCCACCCGTTCTGAGAGTTCTTCTCAGTGGCAGGGTGATCCTGTTACTGAGGGGAACAACGCTGAGGTTTTGGAGTTTGACCTATACTTGAACATTCAATAAAGGTAGAAATCGGTCTTGGTAGTAATCCCCCCCCATAATGTACAACATCATGCATGTCCGCTAGGAGATATAAGGATAGTGATCGGAGCATACACCACCTTTAGTATGAGTTGCCCCTATCATGAAAGGTTTGCTTACGCTTGGATCCGCCGAAACATTTATAATTTCTCTCTATATTCGGCACGAACCTCTTGTAATTTCTCTATTCGGCTTTGAAATAATGTTTGATGCAAAAACCACTTAATTTGAATAATTGAAATTTTAATATTATCAGTACTCCTGGTTATCTTTATGTCTAAAAAAGAAAGACAATTTTTAACTTCTAACTCAGAGGTGAATTTGATGTTGTGATGAAAATTATTTAGATGATCTAAGAAAACTTTGAGGTTGTCTGGGCAGTGTTTCCATGTAAGAAAAACATCGTCAATGTAACGGAGCCAGATTTTACGTTTCAGTGTGGCCGAACAAATTGTTTTTCTTCCAAGTCTTCGACAAATATGTTTGCTAGAACCGGGGAAATCGAACTACCCATGGTTAGACCGGTGTTTTGTTTGTAGATCTTGTCTTCGAATCTGACGTAGCCTGAGTTGACACAATGGGTAAGTAAAGCGAAGAGCTTCTTTGATAACTTGTTTTTGAGAAGGGTGAGAACCTCCTGGGTAGGTACATTGGTGAAAAGTGAAACTACGTCGAAGCTTACCATCATGTATGATTTGTTCAGTTTTAGGTTTTTGACCTTGGAAACAAAGTCAGCTGAATACTTGATGTGAGAAGAGAATTTACCTGTGAGATGTTTTAAGGAGGAGGCAAGATATTTAGATAAGTGTGAAAGAGTGGCCATTAAAATACTAAGAAAGAACAAAGACATTATCAGCCCACCACCTGAAAAAGGAAATACCACAGTCATTCTAAATGTAGATCCTTTCTGAATTCTGAATGTAGATCCTTTCCTTGACGTAGAGAATTGAGCGCCAATCCTTAATATCCCAGAAATAGATATACAAGAATAGGAAATGTTCGTATATCATCAGAGCAGCCATTTCCCAATTATATCCCACATGTCATATTTTCTGCACAACCACCAGAGTGCACCATATCAAGTTACTCAGAAATGTTTACACATATTAGCCAAACGTAGTATCCTCCTGGGTTCCTTCATCTTCTTTGTGATATTTACGCACAACGTCTTATTCAGCCTCAAGCTAAAACGTATTTTGAAGAGAAGGAAGCATTTCCAGCTATATCAGACATACGGTACGACATGGACAATGCAAGATTTACTCCTAACAGCTCTCTCAAATTAAATCACTAAGATCAATTAATAAAATGGCCGGCTTGGTTAGCCACATGCTTAACGTATTCATTATATATTTTGAGAATGAGTTATGATGGCTTCCTAGAGACTGCTCCACGATGAGCACCAGCAGAGTGAATTTTTCTGAACTAAATTCTTATGGTTATCGTTTTTATACAAATCCAAAACAGTTCAGAAAATCTTAAGTACCATTTCAAATGAAAGCACAAATATTCTATGACACCGCTGATTCTTAATTTTAAAATAATCACTAGAAGGAATATCTGTATGCGTAAATTAAATAACATTGATATTTGAATAATACATTTGTGAGCTTAACTTTATGTTTTAAATTATGTACTGACATCATCTTAATTTTATCTTAACAGGTATGAGGATTTCAATAAATACAAATCTTCGGGAGTACCTCAGTTCTGTCTATCCGTTAGGAATGTATTTTGATATTCATGATTATAGAACCCATGTGGACGCATTTGAGGATAAAGTTATCTTGAAACCTGGTGCAGATTATCGAATAAGCTTAGAACAGGTAAGCATTAGTAGGATTAATGCTTGTCCATAACAAGTCATAACCACCTTTACCACGAGTTGCCTTAGTCTTGCACTACGTGCAGGCGCAAACGTGACTGACTTGTCTGTTTGCTTACTTGGGAAATAGGATGAAAAACCAAGTTTATATAAAATTAATTGGTATCTTGAATACATAATATACCCAAGTTAAAAAACTTTCTACACACATATATATATATATATATATATATATATATATATATATATATATACACACACTTCTTGGAAAGAAGTAAATGGACACTAGCCATAGCGAGTAACTAAATAAGATATAGCTTTCGCTTCTATGACTGCAGCAATCCTATGAAGAATACTTACCTCCCACAGTGACGATAGCGATCAGTAGGAATTTTTGGACAATTCTTCCTGTAGTCTTGTAACAAGATACTGGAATGCTTGGTCGGAATGTCCCTTGACCTCACCCGACTCCCCAGTACATCTCACGGATGTTCAGTACCGTTGAGATCAGAGCTTTGCAGACTCCAGCCAGGTTTATGAACTGCCCATTTCCATGAACCACACAGTTACAGCAACGGCAGCCTTATAATACCGTGCATTGACTTGCTGAAAGAGACAACTGTCAGTGCCATAGAAATGTAACAAAGTAGGAACTAGTCATTGTCCAGAATGTTCCGATATATCTCGGAGTTCAAAGTTTGTAGCACCACGAACAGAAGTCCTATGCGAAAACCAGGAAACACTGGACCTTACCATTGCATCCCCCAACTCCGAATTTTATACCTGTTATTACGAAGAGCTGGGGTTAAGATACATTCACCCGACATCCACTACACCCATACCAGCCCATCTGATTGGTAAAATGTATAGAATGATTCGTCGCACCATAACACAGGTTTCCAAGTTTCAACGTTCCTCTGTGCACGCTCTTTGCACAACTGAAGACAACGGTGTACAATGGTTCGGGTAATGCGGGGCTTGCAGGTTGTGGTCCTACCTTTAAAACCCATGTTTTGAGCCTCGTTTCTGAATGGTTTTTGTGCAGACTCGTGATCTAATCGATGTCCGGACCTCCCCATTCAATGTGTCAGCCGACGACTGGCGATTTTTACGTATTATAATTCGTATCACCCTACGATCACGTTCTATGACTGTGGCAGGTTGTCTACTGCGGGTAGCACTTGCAGTTGACTCCTTGCGCTTCCCTTTCAGCATGGTATCATTGACTATTGATTTGGCATGACCCAATTTTTAACAATTTGCCGAACATATAGGCCTGCAACATGAATCATATCATAACGCCTATTAGAAATTCCGTCAATTCCATTGTCTCAACAATATCGTCCGGACACAGCTGCACTGACTTGGGAGCATCATGTTCTTTCAATTTATACATACAAGTGACTCGTTACATGGCACTATGCACTTTACTCATGTGGATGTCTTCTTTCCACTCCACATATAAAGAATGGAACTTTCATAATAACTACACTAAATAAAAACGAAGAAGGAAGTGCTCAATCAAAAATAGGTTTTTGACATGATCATCATCAAACGCTATTTTCTGTCCAGTGTTTGACAAAGGCCTCCCTCAAAGTTTTCCATTCATATTCTTGAGCTTTTCTATGGCATTGAATTCCAACCATCTCTTTAATGTCACCCTCTCACCGCTTCTTTGGTCTTCTTGTAGCTCTCTTTGCATCTCTAGATACCATTCAGATGTCAACTTTGTCCATTTTTGAATGTTACTTCTTGCATTTTACGTCCTGCCCATTGCTATGTGGGTCTTTTAATGACAGCTGTAATGTCTTTCATTCTAGTCTGAATTATTATCCGACTATTTTTCTTTGTGTCTTGAATGGTAATACCGAGTACTGACCTATCTATATAACTGTGGACAATTCTCCACTTGTTGGTCATTTTTTGTGTAAAAGGCCATGTTTCACTTCCATATGTCATGACCGAAAGTATACAACTGTTGAATATTTTTCTTTTACATGAATTTGGGCTGTTTTCTTTTACTTCTTCAAGGTGCTTTCGAAAGTCTATTAAGCCCCATTGAATTCTACGTATAATTTCTTCTTTACAGTCACCCTCTACAACAAGGGCCGCGAAAGTTATTTGCCAATCGACCCCTTCAAGAGTTTCTTGACTTTTTATCGACCCCTATATTTTACTATTACGTAATTGTAACAGGACAAGCAAAAAAAGAAGCTTATGTGAGTTTTTACATTGTTTATTTTATAGTTACAGTGTTTATTCTATGTATAATATAGTGTATATTATATTACTATTACTACTACTATTACTATCACTAGTAATATCACTGGTATTACTAGTGATATTAATAAACTACTGGTATTAATATCACTGGTATTACTACCAGCGCTGCTGAACTCTTCAACATACAGAAGTTTAGTTTGTGAATGAATAACGATTGAATTACAACATGTATGTTGATGAATTTTAGAACATTAACGCTCATTTGTATGTCGATGCGCAAAAATGAGAACTGGGATCGAATGCGTGTAATTTTAATGTATAAGCAATAGTTAAAAATAGTATAAATAGTATAATATAATAGTAAAATAGTAAAATATAATAGTATAATAGTAAAAGCAATAGTAAAAAAATAGTATAAACACGTGCGTGGTTGCTTATAAGTATAAGCAACCACGCACGTGTAGCAATCTCGCTCACGCCGCCACGCCGGGTGGGAACCACCGACATCCGTTTATTGGTAAATACGTCATTTTGGCCTACTTTATTGGCCTCCGTAACTATTTTCATGACCTTACTCCATCTTACAGGTCCTATTCATGGACCTGTAAGATGAAGGTACTGATCCCACGATTCACTCTTAATTGCGTTGTCATTACCTCCATATATTTTGTCATGGAGGTAATCCAAGTTAACCGAATTAAAGATTACCCATACAATGATGTCTTATATTTTTCTGTCGATCCCCAATCGACCCCTAACAATGTCATATCGATCCCTTTGGCGACCACTGCTCTACAATGATCTTTTGTCCTAGGTAAACATAGCATGTTACTGTATCAATTTCATGGTATTCCATTTGTAGTATCTTTTCAGTGATGTACTTATTAAACAATATTTTCGTTTTGCCTACATCTGCCTTCAGTTCGCTGATCATTAGTTCAATTCATTATTAACTGTACAGTTTCCTAGAAGAAGAACAATGTCATCAGCGAATTGTAGGTGATTTAGTTCTTCCACTTGTTACTATAATTCCTCTAATTTTCGAATCCAGGATTTTAGAAACTTCTCTTAGGGTTGCTGTAATTAATCGAGGTGAAATGGCATCTCTCTGTCTAACTAACTAACTAACTATATATATATATATATATCAGGATTACCAAGTAATTTTATAAACTTGGTTATTTTACTCCCAAGTAACCAAACAGATAAGTTTCCACCTGAAACATAGTTCAAGTCTAAAGGTGGTGCAACACCAGGGCAACTCATTGTGCAGGTGGGTGAAGCCCCGATCACTATTCTTAGTATTTTCCATAATGTACAGCGCTAAGAGATGTATATACTGCAATACATTATGGGTGGGGTCACTACCAAGACCGGTTTCTTTTTCTGAGGTCTCCTCAGTGAGCAGCTAGACCCTAAAAAGGAGTAAATTAACAAAGTTTATAAAATTACTTGGTAACCCTAATATATATTATTCCCAAGGTAAAAAAAAACTTATTTACACACACACACACACACACACACACACACACACACACACACACACACACACACACATATATATATATATATATATGAAAATCTGTTGTATTTACTCGGTATGAAGATATGTTCATATTTTTTTATACTGACTGAAATCCGATAATTAAACAATCCTTAGACCGCGTGTCAAGGACCCACATTCAAGAAATGAGCACACGTTGGGCCTTAAGATCTCAAAACATAAACAAATATAAGCTAATCAGAAAGTTTAATTCGCCACCAATCAACACAAGAACGTCCCACCCCCTAACAATCATCACGAAAGACAAAAAATTAGTGATAAACCAATCGTTGTACGTTTTCAGTCATGACGATGAACAAATTCTCGCAAAAGGTCTAACTTTTGTCCTCTCGCCTAAAACAATTCCAAGATTTTCTTTTTCTCTGTTGGTTAGAAACAATTGTTTCTAACCAAACGAGAAAAAGCTGCTTCACTAATTCCTACCGCAGAGGCGAGTTTACTTCGCATGGAGGCAATATTTTTGATCAAGAATGTAAAACCTCCATCTGATAACATCTCCCCTGTCGAAAGACTAGCCATTAAAAATCGTAAGAAGAACAAGGAAATCATCATCCTCCAAGCTGACAAGGGTAATGTGACTGTAGTCCTAAATAAAACAGATTTCCGTAACGAAATCTTAACGTTGTTAGAGTCAGATACATGCTCGGAGATAGAGAGAGATCCATAACAAAACCAACAACCTTCTAAAAAAGACCATGGAACTTCCACAAAACATACGCTTTCTCTTCGTTCTTTACATCCACTCATCCCCAGATCATACGGCTTCCCAGAGGTACACAAAGAAAATTGTCCACTAAGGCCCATCGTTGATAGTATTGACTCACCTACATACAGGTTATCAAAATATCTAGCATCATCCTTAAAAGGGTTTGCAGGAAAATCTCCTTCTTACATCAGAAACTCAAAAGATTTCGTCTCTAAAATTAAAAATATAAAACTCAAAAATTCATATATCATGGCGAGCTTTGACGTGGTAGCACTCTTCCCAAAAATTCCAACTCAAGAGGTTCTTAATATTTTAAGCAAAGAGATCTCAAAAAAAGATGTTTGCTCTGCTATCACATTGTGTTAACTCAGGCTACTTTGAGTTTGAAGAGAAAATTTATAAACAGAATAAGGGATTAGCAATGGGCAGCCCCTGTCTCCAATACTAGCCAACATTTTTTTCAAGGATTTCGAACAAAAGGCAATCTCCTCTGCTACACTTAAGCCTAAAATATGGCTGAGTTACGTCGATGACATATTCCTTATTTGGGAATACGGTATAGATAATCTTCACACTTTTTTAAATCACTTAATAAACTTCCACCCAGATATCAAATTAACAATAGAAATTGAAGAAAATGGATCTCTGCCTTATTTAGACGTCAAACTTACTAAGATATCTGACTCCATAAAAATCTCGATCTTTAGAATATCAACGCACACGGATAGATAACTGCATGCGTCCTCATACCACTATCCAGCACAGAAGTTGGGAATCATCTTCACTCTAGCGCATCGTGCGAGGTCTGTATTGTCAGATGAGGAAGAGATAAAAAATGAACTACAACATCTAAAAAGAACCTTCACAAATAATGGCTACTCTTCAAAAACTTTTAATAAACAACTATACCGCCGTCATCAAAACAACGTAGAAACATAGGATAACCCCAAAGGTTATATCTCTTCACCATACATCAGCTCGCTCTCCCAGAACCTAAGAAGAATTTTGAAAAAATATAACATAAAAAGGTGCTTTTCTACTCTTTCTAAAACTCAGATTAATTCTGAGCAAACCTAAACAGGCTCACAACCATCTTCAGTTTCCAGGGGGTGTATAAAATCACATGTGATTGCGGGAAGCCATATTATGTCCAAACTGAGAGGTCCGTCCTCCTAAGTCTCGAGGAACATCAAAGGGACATTGCTTACAACGGAACCAGAGCAAGCGCCCTCTCAAGCCATGTCCTATTCTCAGTGAACACAAATAGTGAATGCCGCCAACATGAGATAAACTGGACAACAACTTCAAACCTTCATATATGCTACGACGAGGTAGAACGCCACAGTCGAGTCTAAGGAAATTATAAAGATTATAAATCTCAAGATTAGTGATCAGAGCTTATTCTACTTTTACCATGAGTTGCCTTGGTCTTGCACTACGTGCATGGTCAGCTAGACTTGCAACACTTGCAGGCGCAAACTTGACTTGTTTGTCTGTTTGCTTACTTGGGAAATGGAGTAAAACCAGGTTTAAAATAGCTTGGTATCTTTAACATACATATATATATATATATATTATTCCATTATTCCAACATTATTCCAACTCCTTGGCATTCTCTTCTGCCTCAGGCATGTATAAATTTTACCGAATACTGTTATGGAAGGTTCCCCACCTGCTTTCCGAACTTCTATGGGTTTCCTAACTCATCTTCACCGTGTGCCTTTGGAACGTCTTCTGTGTGGGCAGCATGGCTTCTAAAAAAACATCTGAACATATTTCTTTCTTTCTCATTTGGGAGACTGCATTTTTGTTTTCATATTGGTTTAAATCTTTGGAATCTTCATACTATTTGGCATAGAAGGATTATAATATTCTTATGATATGTTCATTGTCTAATTAGTACTCCATTTTCATCTTTAAGGGCTATTAATTTTTTGTATCCTACGGACAACTCTCTTCTGGTTTCTTTTAGACAAGTATTTTTTTTATTGTCATTTTTATTTTTCTTGTTCTAAAGTTTCTAATTCCTAGTTTAGTCCTTTTCTTTATTGCTTTACACAGCTGCGAGAATTCTCTTCTACTTATCTTATTTAGATCTCTTTTCATTTCCCTTGGTTTTTTTCAGACAATTTTCTTTCGTCCGTTTGGTTGATTCTACCATCTCAGTCTGGCATCATTTAATAGGATCTTAGTTATTATTTGATATTTTTATCTAAGTCTTCGAGTCTTTGTTCATATCAATATTATAATGCTTCAATTCTTTTGTATCTCTTTTTGAAGAACTCTGTTTTTTTCCTAGATTTATTAAATTTATCAAGCGATTATAAGCATCAAAAATCAGTAGTTATAAATAATCTAAAATAAATTACTGTAGACAACAAAACTAAGTGACTCGGTCAATCTGTGATTCATTTTTCAAGAGAATAGAACATAGCGACCAGTTTTGGTTTTCAAATTGGTTTGCCACTAAAAATAGAATTACAAAGCAATAGAGAAATTTTCCGTTGCTCTCTTGAATCTATAAATAGCTTGACTAACAGAAATCATGCACTGCACAAATTGTTCAGAGTTAGATGGCATCACGTGTAGTTATAGTGAAGAACGTAGACAGTGGCATTATGAGTAGATAGAGGTTAAGAAGAATAGACCTATGTTTGGATAGAGTGGAATGCCCTCCTGCAATGAGTCCTTGGACACCTTGGGATGTACATCAGGGGTATACCGGTTCGAAACGTTTTACACAACAAAAGTCTATTAACAATTAATTACACATACGTGTTTTTATAACATCACAACTGTAACTTATAACTGATATGTTACAGTTGTGAAGAATTGCACATTCTTTACCGTGTGCGTGTTGGAACATTGCTAGTTGTTGCTATCACGTTCTGCGGTATCACGCGTACGATCCTAGGCCCGTGGCCGTTAAACTTTTGATGAAAGCAGACTATACTTGATGTAAAATTAAGCTTTGATTCTTATTGAGTTGTGCAAGGCTTCTTTCAGTTTTCTTGTAAAACACTTACAATCAATACATGACATTTTTATTTGTTGTTAAGTAACTGATGGATAGTAGTGGCTGCGTGGAATGCCAGGCCTGATTTATGCTCTCTTCTTTTTTCGACGTCTTTTACGTGTTCAGACATGCGGATCCATCAACCTTCTGACTGGCCTACATAACAAATGCCACAAGAGTAATGAATCTCATAGACGCATGGTTTTTCATGGGGTGATATGGATATTTTGGTGGATGTAGGAATCTTGATCTTTTTTGTAAAATTAAAAAAAAAACCACTTTTACGTTGTACTCGCAAAGTAACTCAGCCGCTTTGTCTGTGACATTCTTGATGTAAGGCAACGTGATCGCATTCTTGAAATCTTGTTTACGTAAGGGAGTGGTAGGAGATTTATTAAAAAGTTTTCTGATGGTCTTGGGTTCAAAACCATCACGTAAGAGGTACTGCCTGAGCTACCGTAGTTCTTCATTGCTTTTAATTGACCTGCTTTATATATTGTATGCCCTGTCTCGTAAAGTTGAAATTATGAGTATCTTTTATGATGGATGGTGAGTGAAGCGGAATTTAAAAATCTTCCAGTTGTGTTAGGTTTTTTATGCGGAAAAGGATAACCATTTTTCTCATCGTTTTCTTTGACAAGGATGTCAAGGAAAAGTAATTTTTTTGCGTTGTTCTAGTTCAAGAGTGGACTTTATATTGGGATGCAAGTTGTTCAGATAATCTTTGAAAGCAATCAGCTCATCCACCGTTCCCGACCAAATGACGAAAATATCACCCCCGTAGCGTAACCAAACTTTTGGTTTCTTCTGATAGATTTTAATGCTTTAGTTTCGAACGTTTCAATAAACAGATTGGCTAAGGCTGGAGAAAGTGGTGACCCCATGGCAAGTCCTTCATTTTGTTCCCAATATTTGCCTTGAAATATTAAAAATGTTTTCCATGCAGTGTTTGTAGTCTTCAGTGTCCAGTGGGAAAATATTTACAAGTAGATCCATTGTGTCATTTCTGGATACACTGGTGAAAAGACTGATTATATCTAAACTTGCTAAGATGCCTGAAATTCTATATTTATATCCTTTACTGTTTTCAATTAAATGCAAACTATTTTTACAAATGATTCTGTTTTCTCTATGTGTTCTGAATACCGAAACCTTCCCACCGAACTACTAAACTACAGAAACTTACGTTTGCAAGTAATAATTCCGATTGGAAATACGTTAACTCTGCAGGCAAATAGTCACAAATGTCCAAGTGAGTAAGGCACAACATAGAACTGCTATCATCTACATTTCACACACACACACACACACACACACACACACACACACACACACACACACACACACACACACACACACACACACACACACACACACACACACACACACACACACACACACACACACACACATACCAAACCACACCACACAGGCTGACAGTTTGTCAGGTTAGAAATTTGTAATGGCTTTATTATTTCTTTCCCCTGAACCTTTTTATGCCCGAAGTTTGAGGAAATGCCGGCAGTTTAAAGATAACTACAAAAGGTCTCTTTATTCGAATAGAAAACAAAAAGTCATAATTATGATTGCAAAAACCTGATTTCGAACCCATCTACTACTCGAAATATATTTATAAGAGGTTTTGCTTTTCTCGTTTTGTGAAAGTGAGTTAGCCGAGCTCGTGTGAAAGTTGTCGGGCACTTCCTTCCCCAAACAGGCTAGGTGGCCAGAAACACACGTAATTTCCAGATAGGGCACTGACATCATACCCTTCCTGGCTCGAAGATTCACGCTAATATTGGAATACGAAGGGCTTTAAGCGTATCAGATTTGCATTATGTGAATAAACTGATATTGAATGTTAGCAGAAAATATTTCAATAGGTGTTGAGTGGGAAACTATTTCTCGCCACATATCGCTCGCTTCAATGTCTATCCAAATGACACCAAACTTTGGTGAGATGTTTTGAATGTTTTTCGCGGCTTGTTTTTTTGTGTGTGTGTGTGTAATTTCGGTGCACAAACTTCTCTAATGATAGCGTAATATGTTATGTTTATTCTAATTAATTTTAACTGCTATATCTTGGCGCATCATTTCATTCTTTTAATGCAAGTTTGCAGTCCTAACTCACTTTATTTTATAGAATGATGTTATCATGTTGCCACATCCATATTCAAAATGCAAAGATTACTTCTCTGATTGGGAATCCTCAGGAAGAAAGGCACCAACAACAAGAATGGTAAGTCATTCAAGTATATTTGAGGGAGAGTTTACTTTTTTGTTTTAAGATACACTGACAATTTTATTATTATTATTATTATTATTATTATTATTATTATTATTATTATTATTATTATTATTATTATTATTATTATTATTATTATTATTATTATTATTATTATTATTATTATTAAGAGAGACCTCCAATCCATGGAGTCAGGGACTCATTGAAAGACGCGAGATACTACACACACCAGATATCATGCTCATTCTTGAATTCGTTCACACTGCTTGCACGCAAAACATCCAAAGGCAATCCATTCCAATCACACACGCCCTATGAGAGAAAAATCTAGTCCTCACCCTCTTTTTAGCAGCTTTCATTCTCAGCTTCCAAGGATGCCGTCTTGTCCTTTCGCCATCCTCCATAAATTGAAAATTTTCATCAGTTGAAACCCTGTATGATGCTTTCAGAAGTTTGTACGTCTCAATCATATCCTGTTCTAGTGTCTGCAGCCTACAATTATCTATCTGTTTTCATAATCTGTATTCCACAATTCTGATATCATTTTTAACACTCGCCTTCACTCTCTCCAATTAATGATCATCCTTTGGTTTACTCTGATGTTAATTGTATGGGATTCTGTGGATCCAAATGTTAATCAAATAGACCAACATGCAGTATGTTTATATCTAACAAAATTCCAGGAATCTATAATGTTTTTTTATGTACAGATAAAGTGTATTATTTTTTGGCAAAACTCACTGATTATTACTTTGAAATCATTGACAAAATCTTTCTCTCATTTAGTCTATATTTCGA
Source organism: Typopeltis vanoorti (assembly GCF_054136105.1). Taxonomy (NCBI): domain Eukaryota; kingdom Metazoa; phylum Arthropoda; class Arachnida; order Uropygi; family Thelyphonidae; genus Typopeltis; species Typopeltis vanoorti. The sequence continues at coordinate 77,717,136 of NC_143553.1, read as the reverse complement.
AACATTCAACAACCAAATTTTGAATCCATCAGCAAATCTGTTTGCCGGTTAGGTTGGATAATGATTAGCATGGCTGCTCTTAAACGAACAGATCGCGGGTTCGACTCCTGTTGTGAGCATGAATCTTTGTGATTGTCCTTAAGTAGGAAATGAATTTCAACGCTCGGTTTGATTTTAAAAACTTCCATGATTGATTTCTAGAGCAGGGTTTCTGCCCTATGGAAAATGCAATAAAACATCATAGAAATAATTAAAAAGCACAAATAAAAACTTCGTCCACGTTGCTAATGTCAACAGGCTTACCTTTAGCGGCGAGTGGGAATCACATGAAAAATGTGACTCCCACTCAAATAGATTTCCCAAGGACCGTACTAATTTCGATTCTATTCGCCAAGTACAGTTACTTTTTCTGCCTTTCTTCGACCAATTCTCAAGTAAAACAAAAAGCTAAAGGCTCTAAACAAAAAACAAAATGCTAAACAAAAAAGCAGAAAATGCAAGGAACCATATAATCCCCATAACTCGAAAATATTACATACCACAATTAAAGAAATTGCGAAAAAAAGTTTCACCAATACCTCTAACAATGATTAACCATTACAGTGAGCAGACAGGAAATTCAAATGTAATAAAAGCAATATGGATTCAACACTACCCAGAAACCTCGGTAGTGTTCCATGAAGCAAACGTTGTTGCTTCATGAAAGCAATAACTGCCTAATAACAACGCCACACACTAACTCAAGACATGACGCCTTAATGATCCCTCCATCTGAAGTGGAGAATGTTCTAAAGAAAATGAAATCTGACAAAGCACCAGGGATACACCAAATTCCACCAGAACTCTGGAAAGAAAGAAAGTAAACAACTTTAAAATTTCTTACCACGCTTTTCAACAAAATCATTGAAACATGAGGAATACCAGAAGATTGGAGAACAGGAATTATCATACCAATTTACAAGAAAGGGGATAAGAAAAATTGTAAAAATTACAGACCAGTACTAAATATTTACAAGAGTATTACAGAACAGGAAAAAGGAGCACATACGAGATCATTCTTTATCTATTCTTCACTAAGGCAGTCTACCTGACTTCAGAAAGAATCTCTCCACATTAGACCAGATCTTCATAATACAAAGACTAGTACAATTATACTGGGAACATAACAAAAATATCTATTACAGTTTTATAGATTTCAAAAAGGCATTCGATTCTATATGCGAGTATAATATAACTTTATTAAGAATATTAAAACAGAAACAAATGGATGAAGATACCCTGACCTTCTTAGAAAAATATAGTAGTTTCACAATATTTTTCTAAGAAGCATTATTTAAATTCAACTGTATGACAACAGATAAAATTAAAATTAATAAAGGAGTAGGCCAGGGATGTCCCACTTCCCCTTACCTTTTTAACATTTACCTAGAGGACATGGTTAACCAATCCTTGGAAGGAGAAAGAGAGGTCAACCTAAATGGTTATAACCTTCATATGTTGTCTCCTATCAAGGGGTTGACAGCAATGGTGTAACTAATGGTTGATGAAGGACGTAAAGACATGTGTTCACGACGCTATCTCTTCCACATATTGTCGTAAGTATTCATGGCTGTAAATCTGTGTGCGTGGGTTCAGGGGAGAGGTTTTCCTGTTCTGACGGACGAAAAACCCGAGTTTCCTGGTCGAAATACCCCCTACTTCCGTGTGAGACCGGTTAACTTTCCTTTAGTTGAAAGAGACCAGATAAATGTTCCTCACATCATAGACTGGAATCGAACCCAACTGTTCCCGATCAAAGCGCTTTGTCTATACCGACTGAGCTACGGAGTCTCTGGATTATCTCTTAGGATTACAATAAAAATCTTTACAGTATAAATTAAGATTTTTTGTTTATTTTTCAAAATAAAGACAAGGTTTGATGTCATCATTTTTTGATATAAGTGTAACCAGACAAAATATTCAGGGTTCAAAAAAATGTTGCACAATAGCATCTACTTCTCTATCTTCAATAATATTATATGTGAATTCGTTTCTTGAATTGCTACGAGATCCTCGGGAATCATGCCAAGTTGTTCCGCAGTAGCATTTTCAGATATATTTTGTCCTAATACGGAATTTATGACAACGGAAGCAAGCCTATTCACTCCATTAAAAAAAGAAATAAAAGTTATCTGTTACTTAACAGTGAACTTAATTTGTTTGCTTCGAGCATCACAGAAGATTGGCTTAATTCATTTTCTGTTGCTAAATGTAAATGTAAGCAGTGTGTTTTCAAACCGAACAAGTTAGATTGCTAAGGGAGAAAAGTTGGTTGAAATGTTTCTCTCTTTTCTGGTACTAGCGTTCTGTAGCAAAACACCATTCTAAAGGTAGGGAAGAGGGATATTATTATTATTATTATTATTATTATTATTATTATTATTATTATTATTATTATTATTATTGTGCGACATTTAAAAATAAATGTCAGGGACTCATCCCTGGCAGGCACTTCTTACCACACGATCCACAATCTATGCTATACACTGTCGTATTATTGTAACCTATTACTATTATAGCAACATAGTAAGTGGCTTTATATGATTTTTGAAAGATGATCGAATACGCATTTAACATCTTTAAAAATTCAAGACAAATAATGTGGTTCACTAATTCTTGTGACATAAACTAAAACATATTCAATTTTCATTGTAAAATAGGTAATATCGATGGACAAAATTCTAATGGTTAAAAAGCACATACTTGTATATGAGCAATTGCAGAAAGTACAGTGCACGATGTATATGTAGGGAGATGAAGAAAGAAATTACTGAAATTGTTGTTTCTGAATAGCATTAGGAGTGGGCTTAGAGGAGGAGGAGAACTTTGCTAAACATGAAGGTTAGACAGATGCAATATGGTTGGGCCTAAATGACTAATGCAGCTGAGGTTATGAGATTATTTTACTTTTATCGCATTTCTAGGAACTTTTGGGGTAATCCACTTTAGATGGGAGGGAAAAATATATTTTCACATCTGGGTATACTTTTCTCAGACGTCAGAACTTACTAAATTTATGCAACGCGTAGAGTAGAGGATGTTGGGTGGTTTGGATGCGGACAGAGATAGAGATTTCGTGTATTTGTGCCATTAATGACCGAATATAAAAGTAACACAAGACGATGTATCTGATTTTCACTGAGGCGTGAATATATTAAAAACAAGAGGAGGTGAAGAAATTTTCTTATGTGACGGAACAAGGCAACACTGTGCTTTATTTGTCTTGAATTGGAGTAGATTAGATCTTGGAGAATAGAAATGGGAGCTTCATTTCACGCACTGTTTACAGAAGACTTTGAAATCTTATTTGTTCGAGTAATGTTTGTTGCCGAATGGATAAGAGAAATGAATAATACTATGGTGTTTGTAAGTGCCTATGTCAACTCGTCTATTTGGCTATAACGTATGTTTTTCCTAATTTTACATGAAAAAACCAGAGGGATGTGTGTGTGTGTGTGTGTGTGTGTGTGTGTGTGTGTGTGTGTGTGTGTGTGTGTGTGTGTGTGTGTGTGTGTGTGTGTGTGTGTGTGTGTGTGTGTGTGTGTGTGTGTGTGTGTGTGTGTGTGTGTGCGTGCGTGTGCGCGTGCGTGCGTGCGTGCGTGCGTGCGTGCGAATGCGATATAATGTAAGGAAATAACCCAGAGAATGACAGTGTTGGAATTGACATTGGCGATAGATGATCAGTTACTCAAGTTACACTTGACGACAAATAATAATTTTGTTTTAATCCTTTATCGAAGTGTAAGCAAACAAAGTTTGCATATGAACTATTTCCCATCCAGCGTATTTAATTATAAGATATTATTCACTACCTGAGTATGAAAAATATATGACTTCTGAAATAATTTCAGAGAAACTCATGTGGTCGCTCTTGATATTTCAAAAGTATCCGATCAGTTAGACAGATCGGCCTCTATGGTAATCTGCCATTGTATGATCTGATTTTCCTCTTCTACAACTTCATCGCCCATTTTCCCGCTCATTACGAGTGATGGTGAATGGTTTTTCTCCTCTCAGCTTTCCTAACCAATGTTGCCACTTCAAATCCTATATATATCTTCGCGGATGACAAAACACTCCATTCCTCTCATTTTCATATGACAAATCTTTCAGTGTCCATTTGCTAGAATTCTCAAGTTCCTCCATGAGAAATGTCCCAAACTTTGAGCTATATCTCAACTTTCTCTTAACTTTCAGTAATACCCTGATAATCAAATATTATCCGATTTCCCTTCTTGGCTGACCTCGATCGGCAGTCTTTCCTGGCAAAAACACATTCCAACCACAGCTAGTACAGCTCACAAAAACTCTTGTACTTTTCAGCTTCCAGAGCTGCTACTCTATAAAATCACAAATCCGCCTAACCATGGAATATTGCTCATCTTTTTGGGTTGGAGATCCAAAGTCTTCTCTAATATTACTCAATGCTATCGAAACGAGATCAGTCCGGTTAATTAATGATCTTCTTTCACACAAATCAGCTTCAATCCTTTCCCATTGACGTCCGATTTTCTCGTTATGGTTATTCTACAGATATTTTCACAGACAGTGCTCTGCTAAATTCACAACCGACAATCCTCCATTTTCTTTAAAATCATGAGAACAAGCGCTGCTGCTAACCAACACCCATTTACAGTCCAGCTTGATACTTGCCAAACGAACTTCTCCCTTCCTCTTTCATTTCATCATCTTTTCCTTGAAAGACTTCTTCACTCTGCCTTTCACACAGAATACAATCTTCAGCTGTTCAAAAAAAAAAGGTTCACCAGATTCCCCCTTTCTTCTTACCTTTTCTGACAAGCGGAATTGATATGCTATACGTCATATGGTTTTGATGGATCACATGTATAAAAAAAATAACTTTGGTAGATTACTTTGCTTAGATGCTAGTGGTGAATCCTTAATACGGGCTGGAACTGCTCTTGGTAGCGATCCTTCGCAGAATAATTGTTTCATTTAAAACTGATCATAGTTGTATTATGTGCAATTTCACTTTCTGTTACGAATGGTGTATTTCAGTATGAATGAGAGAATATTAGAGTGCCAGATCATTTCTTCTGATTAATACCATGTTATGTTCCCAACATGAAAAAGAAATATATTTGTCCCTTCGTCCTTTTATTTATTTTATTGTTTTTTACGATTATCTATTTCGCACAGTATTGCTGGTTCTACCACTTCATTCATTTCGTTTGTAAGAATGTGAGGAATCACTTACATGTAGAGAACAAGCCAGTAAAGTCGTAGGACTGCTTCGATGGTATGTTGTCGCTATTCGGTCACTTTCCAGGATAGGTGAACAGAATTGGTGATGAGATAGGTGAACAGGATAGGTGAACAGCTAGGCAGGTGACCTGAAACTTCATTTTCAGGTTTCTTCTAGTGCAGTATTTAGAGGTCTGTAGATTCAGTTTTGAGTGGAACTGGTATAAGGTCTCCAGAATATTTGGAGTTCCTGAAGAGTATCTGGGACATTAAAGATTCCCTTAACCAATGATGGTCATCTATGGTCAGTACACACTTGCACCAACTAGAGAATATATGCTTTCGGAAACGCAATATTTGCAAGTGCCACTGGCTCTTAAAACTGGAAACCAGTCACACCAGGGGGTAGACAGTTCTCAAGTAAACGCTATACTGTACATGACTTAATTGCAGTTAGCTTCTAGTTATCACAGCGGCTAGAAACCCAGGCATGGACCTCCTGGATATTCCGTCTCAGTTTCTTTCTAACCTCAGGGACTGTGGCTGAAGCCATCTTCACGGGAATGTGATGGAATGGAATGTTATAGAAGAATAATATTCCATTCCATCACATTGCTGTTATTTAAATATGACAGCAATTAATTCCTTAATAAATAAAAATATGGCCCAGATTTAATGGTGACAAAACATCTGCCGCAGGCTTCAGAAATTTTTCGATTTTCCACTGATGACGTGAATTTAACTTGCATTGCCGCAAATTCTCCTAGAGTGTGTTCGCAAGCATCGTTACGGCAGGCAGTAGATGCACACTTTTCGTCAGTTGAGATACCATGTCTGACACCAGGATGACCGTTCTTTCACTCGTCTGCTTTGTGCGTAATAACGTGTAAAAGGACAAACTACAGTTATATTCAGAACTTTTCCTTCGAAAGCGTTTATTATTTCATTAGATTTAATGCACCAAGTTTGAAATAAAATGTTTGTGAAAGTCATTCTGTTTACTGTTTTTTTTTTCAGATGTGTATTCAAAAATACGAGAATGACTTCCGGTTAAAAGATAACAATTGCGTGTCTAGGAGCACAATCACTCCCAATGATCACAGGATATGCGATGAATATGGTAAGTTTGACATAAGCTCTTAAAGATAGTGAAACGAACTAGTATAGAAGGTTTCATTTATTCTGTACATTGTTTGCGTTTTTCCCTACTGGAATACATTTTTGATCATATTTAAAACTTGAGATTTTAGGATAATCATAATCATTCTAGACACAAATCTTTTAAATGTTGGAAGTCAAAAATAAATTACATAAATGCTGCTTTGCTTTTGACTACTGCAAATGGAAAGCGTTGATGAACATAGCATTTGTTTTCTGCATTGCGTGATGACACAATATACATTAGACACAATATTGATTATTATGTCTATTCTCCATTATAATGACTTGTTGAAGTATGTTACATTTTTCATTTGTTTCAGAATCTTTTATGTATTCAATTTCTTTATATTTAATTGTTGCATTTCAGATCAACTTACAGCTGACGAATTGTTTACCATTTCACTAAAGGCAGATGAAATATAAACGTTCAGTAAACTTGTCTTGTCTATCAATTAATAATAAATAAATAATAATTATTTGTTTCCAACTTATTTTACAAGTACAGACTCATAGACTGCAGTCCTATCTTGCTAATTTTAGCATCGTCTTATGCAAAGAATTCAACGGCGAAATATATTTAATTCTATCAGCTGAAATGTGCTTAAGAAAATGTTCTTTTTTCTTTATTAAGTCATTTCAAGGTTAGGGGCAGGCAGATGAATGGATAAAGTACAACATCGCAATGATACCTGTATGTGCCTCCATCCAATGGAACAATTTCCTTCCCATGCTGGAAGTGCACGATCATGAACAGTAAGAATACGAAGTTCTAATCCACCACTTTTAGCTTGTGATTTAGCATCTTCATTCTCTTAAATAAGAGTTAGGTTTAAATCGACCTTGTACAGTTCATTATCTTGTGCTTACTCGTTTTCTCTTACTCTAAACGTGTATAAACAGGTATACGTGTCTCATAATCACATCACCATACAGACTTATTTTGCTATGTGTACCATGAAGTGAAGTTCAAATCTGACACACATCTCCTCCCACTGATCAAGACAAGGCATAAGGTATCTGTTGGATGTAAAGTGCTATAACAGGACCTAGGATCATCACATGCATCACAAGCGTGTATCGGTTTAGTGGGATACTTAAAGAGCACACATTCGTATGCCGCCATATGCTGTCATTGTGGTATGTAGTCTACAAGCCAATGCTTCATGATACTAATTGCAATTTCTTCTCTCTGATACAGAGGCTGTTGTGGAACTCATTTCTCCGAATGGAGCTAAAAGCGCATTCTCGTCTTCTCGTGAACCTGTTCCACATTGCCCGTCGTATGTCATGAGAATACCTCAATTGATAGCCCAAGGAGAGTTGAATGAGCTTGTGAGACATAATAATCTTAACAAAGCTGAAAACTTGGGGTTTTTATCTAGTAAAATAGACAAACCAATTGAATAACACATGCAGTTAACACACAACAACTAGACTCATAGTCTTGTTTCGGCTGTAATTCCAAACGAATTCAATACTTTCATCCTCCGGTGTTCTGACCCCAAAACCTCACCCAAACAGTAGTCATCATTGGATTTTTCCTTTCCATATGAAGGATTTCACGTTTTAGCTGTTGAACTGTTGAAACTACCATTTCTAAAACCTAATTAAAATATGGCATTCAAATCACCTGAGGTAACAGCTCATTCATGATTTTATATCTTTCTTTCCCATATTGTGGGCAAACATTAAACTGCTAGTTTCAAGATCAATGTCATTTAGAGATCAGAAAATTGGAAATTTAAGCAACGTCGCTGTTTAGCAATGTTAGTAATAATTTTCGCGATGTGCACACATACGAATTGTTAGTATGTGACCCGCCTCAGTCATTCCATTTGAAGCAAGTTATTATTCTCAATCCTTTTCCTCGACAGCTTTCCTTGTGAAAGAGGGAATGCCTAACACCACAAAACTGTCTGAAGACATTCTAAATTGTCCATAACATTAATATAAGGACCTGGTCGTCGTGGAATGCGTGAAGCTATTTCATATCATTATATCGACACTTAAAATCTTTCTAGTTGATGCCGAACATTCAATATTATTCTAGAATGTTTGGACTTATATATATAAAATCAATCCCACATGCAAGAGGCTGCGAGCTCTGTAGCAGATGGGAGATAAGGATGAAGGCTAACGGTTGTAGTCACGGCGAATTCCGTTTCAAAGAACAGAGATAGAAAGACAAATGGGAATAGCAAGTTCAATGACTCAGCAATTCAAATGTAAAAGAATGTCAGAAAGCTGTTGCTCATGTGATTGTAGATTTAGCAAAAATGAGGGCATGATGGATACGAGTTCTACTCAACAACGTGTGTGGAAATATTTTCTGAAGAGAATGAATGGAGAAACTGACACTCTTGAGGAAAAAGTGAAAATGTCTTTTATGTACAGAAGAAAATAATAATAATCCATGGCACTCACGTGACAGGTCATCACGGACTTCACGGTCCATGACCACCTACCAAGACGGCTTTTATAACAATAAAGTTAGGATAATATGTAAGGATAAGATGGTTACTCACGTTCCTATATATACGAGTTGTTGTTAATATATACACACACACACACACACACACACACACACACACACACACACACACACACACACACACACACACACACACACACACACACACACACACACACACACACACACACACACACACATTAAAGATACTAAGAAATTATATACTTGGTTTTTAATCTTTTACCCAAAGAAGCAAAAAAATGTTCTGCACGTGAAATATATTCACGTCTGTACTGCTTGTATATAGAGGCTAATGAATTCATATCACTTGCCGTAGTATGTATCCCATAATTCAAAGCACGCCCTCTTTCGGAAGTGTAAAATGCTATGCATAATGGGAAGGATCACCACCCAGACCGGTTTCGACCTTCATTGAGGTCTCATCAGTGGGAGCCAGATTCGGGAGAGATGTGAAGGTTGAAGTAATGTAGAAGCCATATATAACTCGTATATATAAGTACTCAAAACGTTCTCGACCTTATTAATAAAAATCTCTGCATGAGAGAAAGATATTGGAAGTGTTTTTTCTTTTACCTTTGTTCGTCGGGCTGGCTCCCACTGATGACACCTCAATAAAGGTCGAAACCGGTCTGGGCTATTAGCCCTTCCCATTTTTCATAGCATTTTACACATCCGAAAGGGTATATGCTTTGCAAAATGGGGTGCATACTAAGGCAAGTGATGTGAAGTCATTAGCCTCTACGTACAAGCCTTTATGAACTATAGAAATTCCATTTATATAGTTCTACTCTATATAAAAGTAGTATTTACATCTGTGTGAAAATTGTGTGTGTAGTCCTAGACAATTTTGGAGAGTTTAAATGGTTGCGTAATGAAACAACTCCCATTTCCATATGGATGATGACCACATGGAATATGGTCATCATCCATATGATGGTGAATACCACTTGAGATGGTGAATACTACTTCACCACTTGAAAAGCCACAATAAAAGTCTTTCAAAATGGGATTCTTACTCAGCATTCCAACCAAACGGCGCTGTATGAAAACGAATGAGCTATGTAGACTATGTACAAGTATATGAAGAAGAGGTTGAGTGAAATAACAGCACCACCAAAAACACCTGCAAGTGTACGCCACATCCACTCTCAATAATCGTTGTTGGAATGTACAAATGCAGGTGTTCCTTGGGATTCCTTTGATGGGAAGCTCCTGATGTCAGATCTTATCAAATGCCTTAGAAATGTCAAGGGTAACAACACAGATTTATTCAAGCCTCTCGATGTCAAAGGGTCGCCTCGCTGATGCTGGCGAGGAGATTTGCTATGGCTCTGAATGGCAGAATTCATATTGGTTGTGAAAGATTATTGTACAGTGACTACAACCTTTTCGTCCAAATTCATGACATGCAATTCGTGCATATTTAGGAAACAGACGTGGGTCTTTTGTGGCTGTTTTCATCTCCAAACACGGATTCTTTAGGGCATGGTTGCAAAGATATTCCCACAGGCTTCTCAACTAGCGGTGACTTATATCAGCTGGCAAGCATTTCACACGCATTTTGTGGAATAACAGTGTGTGTGTGTGTGTGTGTGTGTGTGTGTGTGTGTGTGTGTGTGTGTGTGTGTGTGTGTGTGTGTGTGTGTGTGTGTGTGTGTGGATATTTTTACTAATCGTTTGGAATACAATAATGAAATAATAGAGAACGATAAATCTCTTTTATAAGCCACAATATTTGCATGTTTGGTATTCACATTCATTGCCTTGTAGTCCAGTTTACAAGAGGTTTTAAAGTCATTTAGATTTCCTAACTTTTTTGGGGTGGGATTCAGGTGAAAATAAATCAGAAGAGCGCTTCATGGCTTTTGATGAGAGATTATAATTATAGAATAAATTCCACAGTCTTGAATATTTTTTTTGCTTTGTCCGCTTTCTATCTTCCATTTTTAAAACAAAAAGTCAGTTATAATCAGGTTCATTAAGTAAGCGTATATCCATAACTCACTCAGAAGCCCTTTGGATGGAAAGATCTGGATTTGATTCACGTCTATGACGCGAGGAACCATTATTTGGTCTCTTTCGACTAAAGGTGAGTTAGCCGGTGTCATACGAAGTTAGAGGATTTTCTTCTCCCCGAAAATCGGGATTTTCGTCTCTCAGATCAGGCAAACCAGCCCAGTGAACACACACAGATTACAATCAAAAATATATACATAGACGTCTCTCATTTGAGGGCATAGCCTCAACCGATCCTGAAGGACGGATCAGGAATATTGACGGTAACCCCACATGACAACAAAAAACATATTCTCGAACATATGAAGATAACTTTAACATCGGGTATGCCGCCAGACGCGCTTCCTTCATTAAATCCATTAAACAATTTTCAGTCGAGTTCCATTTGATTGTCCAGTATACGATCAAATGCTTTTCAAAATGCTGAAATGTAAAAAAAAAAAAAAAAAAAAAAAAAAAAACTTTATTTTATGCACAAAAAATTTAATGTATTGCATGTTATAATTTCAGATGAGTACAACGTCGATGCATTGAAGATCTATCGAAAAAAATGCGGATTTCCTTGCTTGTAAGTTAGCTTCCGAATTTGATTAAATAATTCACTTTTGTTTCGTTAAAAATATGCACTGCATTAGTAATACCTCTCGAAGATATCGATTGGCTAAATTAAATATTCGTTAATGATCCATTAAATTGATTCTATACCTAAAAATAGCATTTTGAAAGCGTCTGTTAAAATTTGAAACAGTGAGTCCGAAAATAATTCTGGACATTTACAGTACTAACAACAGGCCTTTGAGAAATTCATGAAATCTCTAAATATCATCTTTACTCGGATAAAACAATAATTTGGATTAGTCGGATTTAAATTCTTTGTCATTGGCTCCTCATCTACTAGAATGAAAGAAACCTGCTCACAACAGCAATGACACTATTTGTCGTGTCTTTTTCCCATTTACCTTGATGCAAGAACAATACTGTACTTACATGGAGTTATGATCACTATCAAGGATTGCATTCTAACTCTTCATAATATCTCTATTTAGTATGCAGCGTTGCTTGTTTTAAATTAGTTTTGTTTGTATTTGTTTATGCATACCTTACAGTGGTTTGGAATACTATACATTCATTACGCCAAAAAGACTCTCCTTATTTGAAAAGGTTAGATGAAGAATATACATGTGTTTATTTATCTTTCGTCAATGTGCTAAGCCCAATCACAATACAGCGTACTTTGCATACCATAGGGTTCGACCTCGTTGAACACTATGGTATGCTATGAACTGTTAGGGTTCAACCTTCTTGTCCTACAGGTATATATTATGTGTGAAACGGTGATTTTTACATTTATTGGCTTTGAGCTGTGCATTAAAAAGTTGGGTATCCTGAAATAAATCCTACTTTCCTTTGCCAAAACCAAGAAAACAGGGAACCTCTCAATGAAAAAGAAAGCCGAGTGAGTTGAATCCTGGCTACCCCAGAATGGTCTTACTAATACAACTGAAAGTAATACCATTTCTACAGGACTACATTTGCGTTGATTTCATTTAAAAGTTGTTATATACTTTTATTCTATCTGTCAATCATGTTTCTCTTTTACACCAATACTACACAACGGTCAAGATTGTATTTCAATGAGCCGTCTGATCAGTATCGGTTTGAAAACTTATCAAATTCCATATGCTATTGGTTTTGAAAGAAGATATATTTAATTTCTTTCCTTAAATATCTTTTTAATTCTAAATGAAGAATTCTACTTGTATGGATTATTTACACACTTAGTTTTCACTTGCATACAATTAAATTTCTCTAACATGGAATCGTCACTGACAGTTATCAGGCTAATGAAACTAAAAAGAACAAAAAAAAATCTAACCTAGAAATTTCTGTACGTTTCTGTATGCAATACCGAGGCATATTATATGCTGAAGAACATTATTTGCATTATTTCAATTTCTAAATTCTCGAATTTTTTATCTAATATAACATAATATAAATCCGCTGAAGCCTCTTATTCCCACATAGGGAGTAGAGGAAATATGTAGGGCTTAGAAAAACATCCTCCAGTGGGTGACTAGATTCGAACCTAGGCCTTTCTTCTGGGAGCCTAGCGTTCTGGCATGCACACCCACTTCCACAGGGCTACTCAGGCCCTTAACATAATAATATAATAGATTTTAATTATATATATATATATGAAATTCTTCACTTTAATATAAATATAAAGATAGATATAAATAATAGTATAAAATAAAATTATATATATATATGGGTGGTCTGAAACGTTCTCGGCCTCAACCATAAATGGCAACACTATCGGCAAGATTTTTTTTTCTAAGTTGGTACATCTGTCATAAGCATCCATGTGAAATTGCAAAACCATTCTATTAAGTAATTGTTTTATACAGCTGTCGGAAGCCAAAGTGTTGTCTGTATTCCTTTGAAATGGATGAAATTGAGTATCGTGCGGTTATAAAATTCTTTGTAAAATAAATTCATTCGAAGTTCATAAAAGTTTATGGGCACTCTTCTTTTTCGTCTTCGACAATTAAGAAATGTGCTGCCCAGTCAGCGTGCCGTACCTGCCTTGAAAATGATCCACATGAAGGGACATCCAAAAAGTGTAACAACACCAGAAATTATTAATCAAGTGCACGATATGGTATCGGATGACTGGCGAATCAAAGTGCGTGAAATTGCTGAGACGATAAACATTTCAAAAGAACATATAGGATATATTGTGCATGAAGAGTTGCATATGAAAAAGCTTTGCGCGAGATGGCTGCCACGCTTGCTCACAACAGATCAAAAAACGCACTCGCCTGAAAATCTCTGAACAGTGCTTGGAGCATTTTAAAAAGAATAACACTAATTTTGTGCGTCGATTTATTACTACGGATGAGACTTGGATTCATCATTACACACCAGAACCCAAACAGCAGTCCAAACAGTGGACAGAAGCCGGTTGTTGCGCCAAAGAAGACAGTCGGCTCCATCAGTAGGAAAGGTAATGGTATCGGTGTTTTTGGATGCTAAAGGCATTTTTTTTTTATTAATTATCTTGAAAAGGTAAAACGATAACCGGGAAATATTATTCCGATCTTTTAATCAGACTAGACGAAAAAATTCGTGAGAAAAGACCCGGTTTGCAGAAGCAAAAAATCATCTTTCATCAGGACAATGCAAATGCCCACAAAGGTGTTTTGGCAATGGGAAAATTAAGGGATCTACATTATGAATTGTTGGAACATCCACCCAATCCCCAGATTTGGCTTCCTCTGACTTCTGTCTCTTCCCTAAACTAAAATTCTTCCTCGCTTGTCAGCGTTGTTCTTCGAATCAAAAGGTGATTGCAGCTGTAGAGGGGTATGTTGCATATTTTACTCACAACCACTAAAGGAACGGGATAATGGCGCTGTAGCATCTCTAGAATAAATGTATTCGTCTTAAGGGTGATTATGTTGAAAAATTAAAATAATTTTGAAATTATAAATTCGTTTTTTCATTGTTAAGTAGAGAACTTTTCAGACCACCCAAGTATATATATATATATATATATATATATATATATATATAAAATTTTGGCTTCTATGTGACTAAAATGCTTTCATTTTTTTTAATGTTTTTCACAATAATAACTCTTCGTAACTGAATTCCTTTTTGTTTACTTACCTGGCAATATTAGCACGAGGAAATACAAACAAACGGTTAATTACTTGCCATATCGATTTCTGAATGTAAGTATATCTCCCATTTTTCCAAACGAGTTTTATTTTTTCTTTTATTAGAAAGAAAAAAAAATACATATTAACACTCGATCATTTATTCGAATTCTTAATTCTCTGTATATTACTAAATTAAATAAAATCTAAATATCTAATTTTATCCTATCACTAAATTGCCAAGTATTTTCTTTACTTTTTACCAAGGAAATTTCTTACACGAGCTAATGCAGAAAATACATATAATTTTTAGTGGTAAGTTTAAAGAACCAAATATATGGTATTTTTCTTTTTCTTTTTGTTGAGTTCTAGAAATAACATTTCTAGGGAATAGCACCAATGCTGTGTACTGTATTGCAAAGAAAAACAAAAATGTTGTGCACCACTACATATAGTGCAGCTTATTTCTGAAACGTATTTCAAAATTTCAAAACATTCGATAAGGAATTTATTCTCAGAATTACAGATTATCTTTCTGAATAATATAAGCACGTAAACACAAGAAAGATATTTAATTAACCAAATATTTTGGTCTGGAAATAGCAGACCATCTTCAGTGGCACTACAAGAACAGTTTTAAAAAATACAAGGTGGAATACTAACAATAGATCATTTAAAAATGGAACAGGCCGCGTGATGTTATATTAAAGGGAATATTTTTAAGCAGAGACATGATTGAAATAAAGATATTAATTAATATTAAATAACATAAAATTAATATGAATTAATGAGTTATCCTGATTAGACTTTCCCAGATTTTTGATCATCTCCGGGATTTCAGAACTTATCCCAAGAATTCTGAAGAACTATGAGTTAACAGCTAATATGAGTATTCACCTAT
Source organism: Typopeltis vanoorti (assembly GCF_054136105.1). Taxonomy (NCBI): domain Eukaryota; kingdom Metazoa; phylum Arthropoda; class Arachnida; order Uropygi; family Thelyphonidae; genus Typopeltis; species Typopeltis vanoorti. Next base: position 77,701,661 of record NC_143553.1, on the reverse strand, counting down.
TAACAAATTATCTTCCCATTTTCCTTCTTCTAAAGACAAACGCTCAACTATGTCTCTTCCTGGAGTTTATCAAATTCCCTGCAACTGTGATCTCTCCTATTTTGGACAAACTGGACGTTCCGATACCATGTCATGCACCGAATCAGAATCCAAATAGCAGTCAAAACATTGGACAGAAGCCGGTTGTTCAACGCCAAAGAACAGAAGGTTATGGCATCGGTGTTTTTGGGCGCTGAAGTTTATTAATTATCTTGAAAAGGGTAAAACGATAACCGGAGATTATTATTCGGATCTTTTAACCAGACTAGATGAAAACCTTCGTGAGATAAGAACCGGTTTGCAGAAGAAAAACTCATCTTTCATTAGGACAATCCACCTGCCCACAAAGGTGTTTTGGCAATGGGAAAATTAAGGGATCTGCACTATGAATTGTTGGAACATCCACCCAATCTCCAGATTTGGCTTCCTCTGAATTCTATCTCTTCCCTAAACTAAAACTCTTTCTCACTTGTCAGCGTTTTTCTTCGAATCAAGAAGTGATTGCAGCTGTAGAGGGGTATTTTGCAGATCTTACTGAGAACCACTACAGGGACGAGATAATGGCGCTGGGGCATCGCTGGAATAAACGTATTCGTCTTAAGGGAGATTATGTTGAAAAATTAAAATAATTTTGAAATTATAAATTCGTTTTTTCATTGTTAGGCCGCAAACCTTTCAGACCACCCTAGTATACACTTTCTTACTTCACTGGTATCTATCCCACAGCCTTGAAAGTGGCTTATATTCAACCCATTACCAAGAAGGGCGACAAGTCACTGCCGTTCAGCTACCGCTCCATCTCGCATACCTCAGTCCTGTCTAAAGTAATGGAAAAAATCATCAATTCCCGACTCCTACACTACCTGTAACGTACTCGTCTAATAAACGACTGCCAGTATGGATTCCGTCACTTCCGATCAAACAGGAGATCTACTCACATATATCACCCATCTCTGGACAAAGGCCATGGAGAGGTTTCGCGAATCTTAAGCGGTTGCGCTTGATATCTCGAAGGCGTTTGACCGGGTCTGGCACGAAGGGCTTACTAAGCAACCTGCCATCGTTTGGTCTATCTAAAGACCTCTGTAGTTCGATTGCCAGCTTTCTGTCTGGACTCACACTATGTGTTGTGGTGGATGTTTCTTATCCTCTCAGAATTCAACTAATGTGGGGTTCCACAAGGTTCTGTTCTCTCACCAACCCTCTTCCTGCTATATATCAATGACCTACTTCAGTTGACCTCCAACGCAATACACAATTTTGCAGACGATGGCACATTGCACTCTTCGCTCTCTTTTGATAAACCTTACCCCACACAACTCACCTCAACCAACAGGACATCAACCACCACCACTGCCCTCAATTCTGCTATCCAAACCATCTTACAATTGGGTTCAGATAACTAGTCAATTTCTATGTTTACAAAACCCAGTACTATCTTATTTCTCATAAGAAAAAACCATCTTCTTCCAATAATATTTTTGACAACACCCAAATTTCCAGACAATTTGAGATTTCTCTTCTTGGAATTAACATGACATTAGGCCTCTCCTGGCATAAACACAACACAACCATTGCATCCTCAGCTTCTAAAAAACTAGGATTTCTCTTTCGCTCAAGACATTACTTCAACCCTGAACAGCTGTTAACCTTATACAAATCACAAATACGTACACCCATTGAATATTGCTCTCACATATGGGGGTGGGCCTCCCGAAAGCTCTTTCAAAATGCTTGACTCAATAGAGAGGAGAGCAATTAGACTTATTAATGACCGATCCCTTACCAACTCACTACCCCGACGTTTGCACAGACGATCGGTCTCCGCACTTGGTGTATTCCTGTGCCCTTTTCAGGGTACTTACATGAGGAGAAACAGTAAACTGTCATATATCATTAATGAAGAATGGGATGAAGCAAGTCAAAAGGTGCTTTCAGAGTATAAAATAAAACCAAGGATTCAGAGTCTAAAATGCGTTTGAATCACTTTAAGACGACCTTAAGGATAGTTTTATAGAGCACGAATTGACAAACTTAAATTAGTTCGTCAATTTTACTTTAGCTAAATGAGTATTAGTTTCACATATCGCTTTCATGCGAGATTTTCTTCTTCTTCTCCTCTGTTCAATCTGTACTCTCTGCAGTAAAATCTACTCCTCTGTAAACTTGAAGAGAGAGAGAGAGAGAGAGAGAGAGAAATTGTCACCTATCTGTAAGATTTAAATATGGATGCTCAGCATCACTGTTGGCAATCATACTCAAAATATGCATAAGTTTCAAATATATTTTTGTTAAATCCATGTAAAAGTAAAAAGATGTTGTATTCCCCCCCACCCAAAAAAATTGAATGGTCTTATGGTTGTGTGCTTCCTTCCAACCATAAACAACACGAAATAACTTTATTAGCGATTTACTTGTTTGTATTTCATGCACTTGGTAAAACAGCAATCGAGTTTTCTGGTAAAAAGCCGAAAAGGTAAATATTGTTATGGACAATGCTTAAGTTAACACGGCTCGAAAAAAAAAAATGTGATATCTTGCATCACCTTTTGCATTCTGGAAATCCCGATCTCACACAGTATTCCAAACGTTGGTCTCTACATAGGACAGATATAAATTACTAAAATCATTTACCCCAGAGATTTTAGGATAAAAATACGACTTATCGATGATTGTTTTCAATTATCAATTTTCGAAAGTACGGGTATCTTAAGACAGAATATTTAGTGGAAATAACATTTTTTTTCTTCTAAGCTAAATATTTAAACAAAAATATCTGGCAGTCCAAATACTCATCGAGGGAGGGCACCTACTCTACAACACTCCGTCTCCACCACCCAAACCACCAACTACAAAGAACCACCACTACCATTCTCAAATACACCAATGCCATCTGCTGCTCACCACGACCACCACTAGTAGTTTTTGTCTGTACATTTCGTGTATACTCATGGCAGATTTGTCTGTATGCGGCATGAAAAACCCGAGTTTCCTGTAGGAAAACCCCTGCTACCTCTGGATGAGATCGGGTAATCACTTTCAATTGAAAAAAAAAACATATAGATTCTTGTCATCGAGTTAGGGCTCTTCCAATCGTCGTTCTTCCAATTGAGCTACGGATGCACTTAACATTTATCAGGATAAATTCACCTAATCGTGAAATATATTCAGAATTTTTGACCCATCTAAATCAACATGAGGATTATAATGGCGCCCAGATGAAAGGCTTATCAAACCAATACCAATTTACATAAACACCTTTCTATAATTTGCATTCTGATTCTATGTTTTCAAACTAGCGTGAAGCATGCGTGTCGTTTTGCACAAAGAATATATTTTAAGCATACCTCAGATTTATTTAAAATGCTTTTCATAGTAACTGAATACTTATTGCTCGCATAGTAATTAATAGCGAATTTCAAATTTCTTTATAAATCTTTCGAAAAGTTAACTTAATTAATTCTCTCCATAGGGAACTTGTGAACAACTCAGATATCAGCCGGACGTGTAAGTCAATTTGATTTTATTATTTTCCGCTTTCCATTTAAAGATTAAGAAATAATTACGATTATGATTAAGATATGAAGAATAGATAGCTGAATGGCTACTTTTAAAGTTCGTCGTATCTGTGTTTTATAAGCTCTTATATAAATTAATTAGCAATTAATTTATATAATTAATTGCTAATTATATAAATTAGCAATTTATATAATTCATATATAACTCTTCTTACTTATATAACTCTGCTTACTTCTTCGGGTTGAAGAATTAATTATTATACTATTATTTGAGAGGTAGGTTGATTCCTGATAACAGCGCCACAAAATGATACAAATGCACGTGGGATCGTTCTCAACCATATTCTTTCTCTTTTCATTATTAATCAATATCTTATTAAATCTCGAAGATCATATAGCCAACAAAGAGGTTAATGTGTGCGCGTGTTTTGCGTTTTCCTACCAATAGTAACCCTACGAGGAAGTAATTTATTCCTACATGCTCCATTGTATACAATGCTTATATTACATGCATCTTACAAGTATTTATTAACATTTATGTTTATATTTTTGCACCAATATTCATATTTATATTTATAATTTTACGTCTATATGTACATTTTCCGACCTTTACGTCCATATTTTTATTTTTATATATACATATATTTACACTATATAATTCATACAATGTCAGTAATTTATGTTACATTACAACGAGTGGAAGTTGATCTTGTTAACAAATTTAATTAATTCTCGGTAATACTTTTCGATAAGTCTTTGTTTTGAGACTCGCCACTCGTTTCCGGAAGTGATGACGCGTTGTATTAGGGGCATCCGGATGGAGTCCAGTAGCTGACAGTCGTAAAGTATGTGGTCAACAGTCTGTTGAAGGTGTGGAGGTACAAATGCATGATGGTGATGGCAGGATATGGAATCTGTGTCTTAGTCTTCCATGTCCGGTGAGCAGAGTGGTTAAACCCTGAGAAAGGCGTCTTTATTCAGCCGGAATCAACTTCTGATGCTTTGCAAGAATTCTTTCGTTGTTGATCTGTTTTTTGATGTTTTCCATTCTCCTTCGCACAAGTCTAGGCTTCTTTCTTTTGCTAGTGTTTTTATAGCAGATTTCGGGTATTTTTGGTATATTATTTCTACCTGTTGGTTTCTAGCTGATTCTTTAGCCAGCTGAATCGGTCTCTCGTTTCCTGCTACCCCAGTATGAGCGTTCACTCAACAGTACTTGATTTCCCATACCGATAGAGTGACATTCTAAACCAGATTTCTTGTCTGTTCTATGAATGTTATATAGTTGTTCTGGTTTTATGCCGTCTACGTCTATAGTGCTTCTACTATTACTGCAAATTGTTGCTGTCTTTTGGTGAGAGGTGTTGAGTTCAAATTCCTGGAGATATGTAAGTGAATGAACTTTAGCAAGTTGTTCTGCTTGGTTGTTGGAACAGAGAGGATGCAGTCCAGAGCAGCGTTCTTCTATAATGGACTGCCTGTTACATGCAATGAAAGAACAACCGACGTTCCCTTCGATTGCCTCCGTCAGGGTATATATGGAATTCTTCACTTTCAGAGCTATCCTTCTCCTTAATATATATTCTCTTTGCTTGGTGAGGCCACCTACTGTAGTGAAGCAGACGTTCGTAGCAATTTGGGTTGATGTTGTAATTTTCGTTATATTTTTCGGAAGATCTAGAATTATTTGTCGTATATTACAGATAATTCTTGTATTTTCAGGCAGATGGGGGTTAGGGCTGCAATACCGCAATTTGCCTCGAAAGATCCTCTATCCTTTAATTATACGTACGGCTGCTATGTATTGTTTTCAACTCTCGTTGGCCAAATCCCCACTTAATCTTTGTCTACTTTGCTAGAATGATTACTATTTGTAATCTTTTTTTCGGCAAAATTCAGATGTGCTTGTTGGAGGCAAACTTTTCATCTATTATTACTCCTAGGTATTTTAACTCACTGGCTGCTTCGAGACTTCCCTGTTGTTTTGATATTTTTATGCGTGAAATATGGAGCACTTTAGACTTGGTGCTATTGAAGGTAACTTTCTTTTCGAGATTTCAAAGAGTTTTTCTTTGGCCGTTACTTCTAACTGTAAGCCGTCGCGTTCCGAATCATTATCATCGCATCATCGACAAAAGCTATGACTTTTGTTTCAGTAGTGAAAGGAAGTTTTAAACACGAGTTGTACTGGATGTTCCAGAAACCTGGTACACAGCAGGAGACATGCGGACAGCCTCATTTTTCTTTCGTTATAGCTGTTTCTTTTAATGTCATAGTTGCTCTTCTGTCTGTAAAATAATGTTTTGTAAGATTACGTTTTTGGACATTTTAAATCTCTTAATTGATTAATAATGGCTGGTCACCACCCAGCATCGAAGGCTCCATGTACATCTAGTGCGATCAGTAGTATGTCTTTTTGTTGCTGTACACTGTCTCTGTAAACTCTTTAACCTCCATATCTACTCTGCTTGATTGAGCTCTAAATGCATATTGATTACTACTTAATAGTTTTCTTGAGTAGACATAGTGCATTATGCGGTTTATCAGAAGTTTTTCTAGCACCTTACCAGCAACGTTTATGAGACTGGTTGGCCTGTATTGGCTAATTTCGTCGGATGTTTCTTTCCTGGTTTTATTATGGGTATAATTTTAGAGCGTTCTGATACTAAAGAAACTCGTTCTCTTTTTAGGTATTCGTTGTAGACTTTTGTTATGAATTAGAGAAGCGTTCTTAGGAGTATATCGCTGATTATTCTGTGCTCTCCAGGAGTGTTTCTTCGATCCATTGATCCTAATATTGACTCAATTTCATTAGTTGTAAATAAGTCGTCGTTAGGAGTATCGATGTCTATTTCCCTTCCCTGTCTTTACGTTATGTGGATTTCTTCATCTGTTGATTCATCGTGATCTAGAATACATTTCTTTATCATAATAGCTGCAGTTTCTGCTAAGTGTTTAGTGTAGGTACCGTCTGTTTTCTTGTTAGTTGATATTATAGGTGTTGTCTTATTCTTACTTGCTGCTAATTTATATATGCAATTCCAAGGATTCGATACGGTTGAAACAGTACAAAATTTTTTCGATGCCTGTGTTTTCGCTTTCGCAATTTTGGGCTGATAGCTGTATTTGGCTTTATAGTAGTTCTGTCTTCTGCTCTCTCTTAAATCTTGGTTATTGTACGTCTTTTGACATCGTCGTCTGAGTGCGTTAACACGTTTCTTACGACTGTTAATTCGGCGTTTCACCAAGGAACTGATTTTCTTCCATCGATATTTAGTTTCTTGGTTGTATCGAGTGTTTGGTCGCTGGATTTTATCAGACCTGATGACGAAAGCAAGGAAGTTTATATCGGCTTGTATTGATGCCCAGATTGTTAGGTTCTTGACTAAGCTGAGCGGTTGTTCGCTGTTCCCATTAAAGCGATATTTTGAGATTAGACTGTGAAAATTCTCTTTTTAATGCTTTTACAAATATCTCTATGTTGATTTTATTGGTGAACTATTTGATATTATTGCGATGATTCGTGTTGTGTATTCGGTTCAAATTTTTGTTACTGATAATGAAACTCAATATGCGATGATCAGAACAGTTTTCCTCTTTTTCGCATTTCCATTCAGAAACTCGGATAAAATAGCGTTCTTTGCTATCGTCTGATCAAGGAAAATGCTTCCTCTGGCAAATGATGTAATGTCGCAGTCGTCATTTAGTATGTGTAGGGAATTTGATGCTAAGAACTCTTCCAAATTTTTCCCTCTATTGTTTGTGCTCTCGTTAAACCATAAAACCGAATGGGCGTTGCTATCTATTCTAAGAATTAGGCCGTGGCTGATGGTAAAATCCACGATGTTGCCCATTTCTTCTAAATCAAATTTTATTTCAGCGTGATAGTATAGATGCATACTTGCAGCAAAAGTTTTAATTCCTCTGTACGTAATTTCAATTAGTACCGAGTCCTCGTTGCTGTGCTAAGAAATTAATATTGCCTCGACTTCAGGGTTGGCCACTAGTATTGCAGCTCTCTTTCTCTCAGATCCTTTGGAAAATATTTTATAATCAGTTGGAAAACTGCATATTTTGTTGTTGATGTTGTAGTGTTCTTGTATCAATGCAAGTCGTAATGTTTTCTGTTTATGAGTTCTGTTATATTATTTACAGCATTGAAGATTTATTTGAAGGTATGCCAGGGAGGTAGTGCAGTTTCTGCTAGCATTGTTATTGTTTTCCATAATCTATGTTTTGAATTTTGAGCTTTCTATAATAGTAGTTGTATGTCGGGCAGTCTTTGCTTAGTGCCATGTGTTTACAGTCGTTTTTGGTTTAGGCATGCTTATTGTGATTTTGGCAATTTATGTATTTCATTTCGGACTTATTTCGTGGTCACTTGCTGATCTTATATTTTATAGAGAAGAATGGACAGGTGGTTTTTTCCCCTGCAGTCTCGTGCATGATAGTGGAACATTGCAGTAACAGCACTTCAGAACGCTTACGTAGTCTGTGCAATGCCAAATTCTCCACAGTATTTTAACACCGGTTTTCAACAATTTGGTTCTCACCATTGGATCGACTTCTATAATCAAGTTTCTTTTGTTCGTTGTTTTATTTGCCATGATGTATTTCTCTGTTATCTTTGTAACGCCACTGAAGAGTTCCTCGTTCTGCATACAGATTGAGTCAGTTGCGCTGATCGCATCAATTTCACTGGGAATGTCATATATAACTAGCCTTGGAAAATGTTTCTTACTGGGATTTCCTACTAAAGCGTCTTTGCATTCCTTAGAGATTTTGTTATGTAGCAAGTCCATGTCGGTCTTTTCTTTGCATTCAATTAAGACGCCTCCGTTTTTAATACTTTTCATTTTTGTGATTCCGATTTTGATATTTCTTGGGTCTATTTTTACTTTTATGATTTTTTTTTTTGGTTTCTTCGCTGTTTAGCTGCGCTATCGGTTTCACTATTAATTTAGAGAAAGGATTGTTTTCAGATTCTTCTTTGTTTTTATCACTATTTTTAACGACATGCGAGTATAGCTGAACTACGTTAGTCTGTTCCTGGTTGGTTGTAGTAGTCTGTAGTTATATTGATACTTTAGTTTCATTTTTTATTTTACTGAATGCGTCGTTACTTCCCACACTGCAGTTAGTATGTCCTTTTAAAAATCATTTCTTAGAGTACCGCTTACTTTCGCAAAGTTACACAGCAAATCGAGGGCTTTTTCGAACTCTATTATATCTTCCTGTTGAACTCCTAAGTTTTCTAAGGTACGAAGTTTAAGAAAATGTACTTACAGTTTTGCTCCTTTTTTCTACAATGACGCTTCCATGAATTAGACATCAGAAGGTGAGAACTTTCTACCTCCCAGTTGCATCAATGGGGAAGGGGTGCTAGCCTTTGCTGTAGCAGATAATCCTATTATGAACTGGATGTTTTCTTTAAGGATAGATGAACAATAAATGCAGTCTGATCAGCAGTATTCGGTCCGTGAAGATACAATAAAATTCACTCATACACGCTTAGAACTATGAATCTATGAAGTAAATTACTCACTGATAAAAAAAAGCTCCGTGCAAGCTCTCAGTCTGTATTAGATACATCAATTATCCTTCTTCGATACCACACAAAATCAAGGTAGAAAGAGGAGCGATTCCAGACACGTTCATTCACGTCCGAGTTTACTCGCGTTCCTGTGTGTGTGTGTGTGTGTGTGTGTGTGTGTGTGTGTGTGTGTGTGTGTGTGTGTGTGTGTGTGTGTGTGTGTGTGTGTGTGTGTGTGTGTGTGTGTGTGTGTGTGTGTGTGTGTGTGTGTGTGTCCCATTTCAGCCTCTCTTCAATTAATGATCACGCAAAGAATTTATAAAATTACGGTTTATAATTGTACGACATATACAGTACCTTTCTAAAGGATTTCAAATGAAAATCAGTTAGTTAGTATCACACGAAAGTAATAGCTATCCTTCTTTTTGTTTTTACTTTGCATACAAACAAACCAGCTTGAAGAATACAAGCAATTAACAGGCATAATACGTTGAATTTGTAGCCTCATTTGTTCGACTATAATTCGAATTAACGCAAACCACGCCTAAAATTTCATATTCTCCAATCTTCCCTCACTTTCAATATGCTTTTTATCCACCCAATGAATACTTCACGCATAACATGCATCATTAAATATTAGCATGTTTTATTAAAAATTTCTGGTAGTACTTTGGATAATGCTTTAAAAAATTATTAGCCTTGCAGTTCCTAAGACCACAAACTTATGTCAATTCTAGTTGGTAATATTAGCTAATTTATTGAAAGTTTATTTTTCACTTGGTTAGGCTATAATAAATTTAGTTTAATCCTTTATCCAAGTGTGAGCAAACAAAGTTTGCGCCTGAAAGGATCTTCAGGACTGGGGTAAGGTGGTACACACTGGGCAACTCGTTGCAAAGGTGGAGCAAGCCATCATCACTCCTATCTCAGTATCTCCCATAATACAAAACACATCTCCTTGCGGATATGTATAATGCTATGAATTATGGGAAGGGCCACTACCCAGACTAGTTTCGACCTTTATTGAGGTCTCTTCAGTGGGAGCCAGGCCCAAGAGGAGATACGAGGCAAAAGTATTAGCAAGGTCAACTCCACCTATAGGAGTTGCCAAAAGGTGTGCCACATTTTTATTAAATTACTCTGCATTTAGAGAAAGATGTTGAAAGTTTATTTTTCCTTTGGTTACACTATAATAAATTTAGTTTAATCCTTTAACCAAGTAATGGATAAAGGAGTGATGTTATCTTGCTCCACCTTTGGAACGAGTTTCCCGGTGTTGTACCACCTTACCCCAGTCCTGAAGATACTTTCAGGCGCAAATTCTTTGACTCAGAAAACTAGTTAATTTGCATACTAATTGAAAGGTAGGAAATCTAGAGTATATTAATACTATAAGTGGGCCAAATATTCCAAATTTTTGCTCTTGCTACCAACATCTGAAGTGGTACGAAAATGATCATGTCACTTCAGATGTCCACTAAGAAAGGCCATGTCTCATATAGGATGATGAATTTCCCATCCCATCTAAAGACAGTAGTATGGGAGGCTCTTCTGACAAAATGCTTCCGGTGGGCGTGGCTTCCTGACGTCATTGTGTGTGATGTCATGAGTTTGGAATGTGTTGGAAATTCCCTGTGGGCATATGTGTCAATGGCTTCAGTTCTTGTGTTTTGGTTCGTGTATGGCATTATGGGTGATGATAGAGATATGGATTCGTGTTGTGATTGGTGGGACACTTTAAACCAAATGCTTCTGGTGGGGGTGGCTTCATGAGTCAGGAATTTCCCTATGAGCATATGTGGTCAAATGGCTTCAGTTCTTGTGTTTTGGTTCGCGTATGGGATTATGGGTGGTGGTAGAGATAAGAATTCGTGTTGTGATTGGTGGTGCAATTCTGACAAGATGGATATCAAGATAAGATAAGGAATGGTGATGTGGGTGTGTGTTGTTATGAGATGTAGATAAGTGATGTCATTTATTAGTTGTAAATAAGTGACGTCATTTGTTATTTGTAAATAAGTGACGTTATTGTTTTGAATGGAAAGGATGATATTAGTGGATAAGAAATCGTGTCGTGATTGGTGGACACTTCTGACAAGATCAAGATCAAGATAAGATAAGGAATCGTGACGTGAATATTTGTTATGAGATGTAGATAAGTAATGTCATTTGTTAGTTGTAAATAAGTGACGTTATTGTTTTGAATGGAAAGGGAAATATATTAGTGTATAAGTAATCGTGTTGTCATTGGTGGACACTTCTGACAAGATCAAGATCAAGATAAGATAAGAATCGTGACGTTATGTGTTTGGATATTCACAGTTTCAAGGGTTTTCTGAATAATTAATTATATGCTATGTCACTCAAACATACAGTTTTTTTCTTCTATAGATGGTTGTACTAATTTTCTAATACATTTTGAGGTATTTCTTTCCTGTTAAACAGTGGGATTATTAGAGTAAGTCGTGATGGCGGCAGTGTAATAAGCTATTCGAGCTTATCTGAATAATTAATTATATACTTACAATACCTGTCCTTAAACACACACACACACATACACATTAGACATAAAAAATCGCTAATGTATCCATGTTGATACTCTAATATATACCCTATGATTATTCTTATGGAAAAAAAAACAATTCAGTTAGAATTATGATTACCCAAAGACATACGAACAATGATTATTGTTAAATCACTGTTCAAGTTATGTTATGTTATTCAAGTTATGTTCAAGTTAAAAAAAAACTTACATTTCTTTCCAGAATGGGAACATATTGGTACTATCTAGGTTTTCTGAATATTCCAAATTGTTGATTAACATATATTCACAGAACACAAACACTAGTCTGAAAAGACATTTCACTTTTCATTATAGGTTACTGTGGCTAACATATATTCACACCACAAAACACACAAAACATAGAAGTTGAAAGATATTTCTGTAAATAACCAGAAAAGCTAGTGGACTACTTAATTTACTTTAGTATCCGATTGGTTCTCTGTATTAATTCTTTCCCACTGATGCCCAACCTTGGTGGGAAAGTCTATGTGCTATTTTGTTTAGGGTAAGTGTTATTTCCGTTTCGAATTCGGATTGCTGTTAGAGTATGGAATTCTGACAAGTGAAATTATTATTTTTGTTTTCAAATTGATTGGTTATTTTCTGTATTTTACTTTTAAAGGTCATATTCTAACAGAATAACTGAGCAGAATTAAGAAATATATAAAGTATATGTGATTTTATTTTCCAACACTGAATATTTCTCATTAAGTCTTATCTTAAAGTTGCCCAAGCTTGGTGGGAAAGTCTATGCGCTGTTTTGTTTAGGGTAAGTGTTATTTCCGGTTTCGAATTCCGATTGCTGTTAGAGTATGGAATTCAGACAAGTGAAATTTTTTTTTTTTTTTTTTTCAAATTGATTGGTTATTTTCTGTATTTTACTTTTAAAGGTCATATTCTAACAGAATACCTGAGCAAACTTAATTCTGAATTTTCTAAATTGTTGGTTATTAACATATATTCACAGAACATAAATACAAGTCTGGAAATTGCAGTTCACTTTTTCATTATAGGTTACTGTGGCTAACATATATTCACACCACAAAACACACAAAACATAGTAGTTGAAAGATATTTCTGTAAATAACCAGAAAAGCTAGTGGACTACTTAATTTAATTTAGTATCCGATTGGTACTCTGTATTAATTCTTTCCCACTGTTGCCCAACCTTGGTGGGAAAGTCTATGCGGCATTTTGTTTAGGGGAAGTGTTATTTCCGGTTTTCGAATTCCGATTGCTGTTCGAGTATGGAATTCTGACAAGTGAAATTATTATTTTTTTTTTTTTCAAATTGATTGGTTATTTTCTGTATTTTACTTTTAAAGGTCATATTCTAACAGAATAACTGAGCAAAATTAATATATGTATATAAAGTGTATGTGAATTTATTTTCCAACATTGTATATTTCTCATTAAGTCTTATCTTAAATATATTCCACTTATCCGCTCGCTGTTTGTTGTTCGTAGGTGAGAAATCGTGTGTTTTAGTTCAAACTCTTGGTTTCCGTTAGGAAATTACCAATATAACTATTAATTTTTCCTTCGATTCCTTGTGCTTTTAACCTATTTCTGTAAGTGGAATTTATTTATTTTATTTATTTTTTTCTTTAGCATTAGTAAATTTTAAGTAACTGATATGAGACAAACAAGGTTTTGAGATCTCCACAGTTTTTCTACAGCAATCTTTTTAAGAGTTTTTGTAACGTGTCGTTGGTTTTAAATATCTAATGGCTCTGTAAAATAACCAAACTCTAACAGTATTGTGACTTTTCAAGTAAAATCTTCACCACTAAAATTCTAGCTATTAATTAAATACCCGATTATTTCTTTTGCTTCCAAGATTTGGCAGGAGTTTCTTAAATATTTGAGGACTTCCTTGAACAAATAAGACTTTTAATTCAATGAATCAAAAAAAAAATTCTCTGGTTACTTTGTGTCATGAAATTTCACAAGGAAAAAAAAATATCTTCCTTCTTAAATTTGTATAACACATCTATGACACCCAATTTGTTCATTTAAATTTACACATTTTATTTGAACGAAATATTATTTACAAATTGTATTTATTGAATCTAACAATACAGAAAATAAATAAATTGAAAAATGCATAAAAGGTTCTTCCATGCTTGTGGAATTGCCATCGTATCGTTTTGACAATGTGACTCTCATCTGAAAATTAATTTTCATTTGGTGTTTGTTGGGAATTTATTACTGTAGTAGTAAAAGTAAGGGTTGCATCTTTATATTTTCGAATCCAATACGTATACTTCAGAGAATTATTAAAAGCACAGGAACTTTCGTTATGTTTCCAAAAGCATTTAAAAGTACACATTATGTTTTCACGTTTTGGGCATCCAATTTCATTTAAATCAAGAACAGGCCTCCCTATTAACTTCGTTAATGTTTTTGATTTTTCTCTTCCTTTGGCAAGTAATATATGATATTTGCATGTTGATTCTATCATCCAATCTCTTAGTTTGTCCAAAGCTAGTGAACCAATTTCCCACTTCAGCTGATGGTTATATTTCATTAACCAAGAATTCTGTTTTTTAACTCTTTCAGGTAATTCTTTCCAACTACAAGGTGATTTTGTCACTGCATATCTTACACTAATTCCATCAGAAATATAAATTTCTTTACGAAATAAATTTGAACTCTTATTCAAAAAAAATTGTACATCAATTATCCCAATGATAACTGAAAATTCGTATTTTTCACCCACTGTCGATTTTTCATAATCATTTTCCTTCATTCTTCTTCTTCGATTACTTCATATGGCATCACAAATAAATAGTTATTTATTATTATTTCACTGATTATTAGCTCTGATCGTATACTTTATGGTAACTTTCGTTTAGGTAATCGTTCATCCTCTGCAGCTGCTGTTTTGTGATTTGTGTTTGGTAATGCAAAAATAATGGGTGAGCCACAAATTCTTTGAAAGTTTCTTTGTGAAAAGTTCTAATTGTTTAGAATTTTGTAAACAAAAGTTACCATAAAGTATACAATCAGAGCGAATAATCATTGAAATAATAATAAATAACTATTTATTTGTGATGCCATATGAAGTAATCCAAGAAGAAGAATGAAGGAAAACGATTATGAAAAATCGACAGTGGGTGAAAAATATACGAATTTTCAGTTATCATTGGGATAATTGATGTACAATTTTTTTGAATAAGAGTTCAAATTTATTTCCTAAAGAAATTTGTATTTCTGATGGAATTAGTGTAAGATATGCAGTGACAAAATCACCTTGTAGTTGGAAAGAATTACCTGAAAGAGTTAAAAAACAGAATTCTTGGTTAATAAAATATAACCATCAGCTGAAGTGGAAATTGGTTCACTAGCTTTGGACAAACTAAGAGATTGGATGATAGAATCAACATGCAAATATCATATATTACTTGCCAAAGGAAGAGAAAAATCAAAAACATTAACGAAGTTAATAGGGAGGCCTGTTCTTGATTTAAATGAAATTGGATGCCCAAAACGTGAAAACATAATGTGTACTTTTAAATGCTTTTGGAAACATAACGAAAGTTTCTGTGCTTTTAATAATTCTCTGAAGTATACGTATTGGATTCGAAAATATAAATATGCAACCCTTAATTTTACTACTACAGTAATAAATTCCCAACAAACACCAAATGAAAATTAACTTTCAGATGAGAGTCACATTGTCAAAACCATATGATGGCAATTTCACAAGCATGGAAGAACCTTTGATGCATTTTTCAATTTATTTATTTTCTGTATTGTTAGATTCAATAAATACAATTTGTAAATAATATTTCGTTCAAATAAAATGTGTAAATTTAAATGAACAAATTGGGTGTCGTAGATGTGTTATACAAATTTAAGAAGGAAGATAACTTTTTTTTTTCCTTGTGAAATTTCATGCCACAAAGTAACCAGAGAATTTGTTTTTTGATTCATTGAATTAAAAGTCTTATTTGTTCATGGAAGCCCTCAAATATTTCAAGAAACTCCTGTCAAATCTTGGAAGCAAAAGAAATAATCGGGTATTTAATTAATAGCTAGAATTTCAGTGGTGAAGATTTTACTTGAAAAGTTACAATACTGTTAGAGTTTGGTTATTTTACACAGCCATTAGATATTTAAAACCAACGACATGTTACAAAAACTCTTAGAAAGATTGCTGTAGAAAAACTGCGGAGAGTTCAAAACCTTGTTTGTCTCATATCAGTTACTTAAAATTTACTAATGCTAAAGAAAAAAATAAATAAAATAAATAAATTCCACTTACAGAAATAGGTAAAATTAATAGTTATATTGGTAATTTCCCAACGGAAACCAAGAGTTCGAACAAAAACACAGGATTTCTCACCTACGTACAACAAACAGCAAGCGGATAAGTGAGAGATATTTAAGATAAGAATTAATGAGAAATATACGGTGTTGGAAAATAAATTCACATACACTTTATATATATATATATTAATTTTGCTCAGTTATTCTGTAAGAATATGACCTTTAAAAGTAAAATACAGAAAATAACCAATCAATTTGAAAAATAAAATAAAATAAAATAATACTTTCACTTGTCAGAATTCCATACTCTAACAGTAATTGGAATTCGAAACCGGAAATAACACTTGCCCTAAACAAAACGCCACATAGACTTTCCCACCAAGGTTGGGAAACAGTGGGAAAGAATTAATACAGAGAACCAATTGGATACTAAAGTAAAATAAGTAGTCCACTAGCTTTTCTGGTTATTTACAGAAATATCTTACAACTCCTATGTTTTGTGTGTTTTGTGGTGTGAATATATGTTAGCCACAGTAACCTATAATGAAAAAGTGAACTGCAATTTTTAGACTTGTATTTGTGTTCTGTGAATATATGTTAATAATCAACAATTTAGAATATTCAGAATTAATTTTGCTCAGTTATTCTGTTAGATTATGACCTTTAAAAGTAAAATACAGAAAATAACCAATCAATTTGAAAAAAAAAAATAATAATAAAAATTTCACTTGTCTGAATTCCATACTCTAACAGCAATTGGAATTCGAAACCGGAAATAACACTTACCCTAAACAAAACAGCGCATAGACTTTCCCACCATGGTTGGGAAACAGTGGGAAAGAATTAATACAGAGAACGAATTGGATACTAAAGTAAATTAAGTAGTCCACTAGCTTTTCTGGTTATTTACAGAAATATCTTTCAACTCCTATGTTTTGTGTGTTTTGTGGTGTGAATATATGTTAGCCACAGTAACCAATAATGAAAAGTGAAATGTCTTTTCAGACTTGTGTTTGTGTTCTATGAATATATGTTAATCAACAATTTGGAATATTCAGAAAACCTAGACAGTACCAAGATGTTCCCATTCTGGAAAGAAATGTAAGTTTTTTTTTTTTTAACTTGAACATAACTTGATTAACATAACATAACTTGAACAGTGATTTAAAAATAATCACTCTACGTATATTTTTGGGTAAGCGTAATTCTAATACTGAATAGTTTTTTTTTCCATAAGAATAATCATAGGGTATATATTAGAGTATCAACATGGATACATTAGCGATTTTTTATGTCCAATGTGTATGTGTGTGTGTGTGTGTTTAAGGACAGGTATTGTAAGTATATAATTAATTATTCAGAGAAGCTCGAATAGCTTATTACACTGCCGCCATCACGACTTACTCTAAGAATCCCACCGTTTAACAGGAAAGAAATATCTCAAAATGTATTGGAAAATTAGTACAACCATCTATAGAAGAAAAAAAACTGTATGTTTGAGTGACATAGCATGTAATTAATTATTCAGAAAACCTCGAAACTGTGAATATCCAAACACATAACGTCACGATCCTTATCTTATCTTGATCTTGATCTTGTCAGAAGTGTCCACCAATGACAACACGATTACTTATACACTAATATATTTCCCTTTCCATTCAAAACAATAACGTCACTTATTTACAACTAACAAATGACGTCACTTATCTACATCTCATAACAAATATTCACGTCACGATTCCTTATCTTATCTTGATCTTGATCTTGTCAGAAGTGTCCACCAATCACGACACGATTTCTTATCCACTAATATCATCCTTTCCATTCAAAACAATAACGTCACTTATTTACAAATAACAAATGACGTCACTTATTTACAACTAACAAATGACATCACTTATCTACATCTCATAACAACACACACCCATGTCACCATTCCTTATCTTATCTTGATCTTCATCTTGTCAGAATTGCACCACCAATCACAACACGAATCCTTATCTATACCATCACCCATAATCCCATATGTGAACCAAAACACAAGAACTGAAGCCATTGACCACATTTGCTCCCAGGGAAATTCCTGACTCATGAAGCCACCCCCACCAGAAGCATTTGGTTTAAAGTGTCCCACCAATCACAACACGAATCCTTATCTCTGTCATCACCCATAATGCCATACACGAACCAAAACACAAGAACTGAAGCCATTGACACATAAGCCCACAGGGAATTTCCAACACATTCCAAACTCATGACGTCACACACAATGATGTCAGGAAGCCACGCCGACTGCAAGCATTTTGTTAGAAGAGCCTCCCATACTACTAAAGACTTCCCTGGCATGATGGAATCTTGACACAGGCTGTTGTTGCCAGATGTCAATAATTTCCCACTCGACTACCCAGAACAAGCTATCTCTCTACAATCTAATACGGTCCAGGAAATATTCGACCCCAATGACAAAAGGAGCGGGTTTAGTAATACCATTCATACGTCATTTAGATTCTGGTAGAATAAAGTGTATTAGAAGTTATAATGAAAGATTATCAAATATCACGAATTAGGTATCTAGAAGGGATAATAGGCTTCCCATCTCAATTAAATAAAAGTATCTAAATTATTATTATTATTATTATTATTATTATTATACGAGAAACATGCAGGGAGTCAGGAACTTATCGGGGGAGGCCATGTTCGCAATAGATGTAAAACCTGTTCTTGAATTCATTCACGCTATTTACACCCACTCAACATCCAACTGCAATCCATTCCAATAACGCATTACTAAAAAGTGAAAAATCTAGCCCTAATCCCCTTCTTGACAGCATTCATTCTCAACTTCGAAGGATGCTCTCGAGTAATTTCTCAACCCTCCATAAAATGAAAAATTCCATCTACAGAAATTTGTATGAACCTTTCAGAAATTTGTAAGTCTCGATCATATAACTCCCCTTTGTCCTGATTGCATGTCTGCAGCATATAGATCATCAATCTATCTTCATAATCAGTATTTCACAATCCTGATATCATTTTTCACATTTCCTTTGCACTTTCTGCAGTGTATAAGAATCACCACAGAAACCAGGAGACTAGACCTGCATGCAATAGTCCAAGGCAGGTCTTATCAAGGCCTAGTAAAGAGATAACATGATATCCTTATTTTTATGTCAAGATTCCTTTTAGCACTGCCATTGTTCTCTTAGTTGTATTTATAATTTTTCCTAAATGACACTTTAACTTCAAATTCCTGTCTACTAAATCTCCAAGATCCTTAACCTCATCAGTTTCTACAAGCATTATCCCACCAATATAATACGATATTGGATATCGAACCACATCAAAGTGCATGGCATTACCTTTATTAACATTGAAATGATAGCCATTTTCGCATGCCGACATTTCAGCCAATTCAAACCATTTTGAAAGTACTGCATATCAGTAACATTCCTGATTATGCTACCTATCTTGCCATCATAAACTGTATGTGGCATGCCAAATCCTTCCTACTGTTATTAAGTATAAGCATATAGGTAAAAGCATATAGATTAAATTTATTATTTTGAAGCCAGAGTTGTTATTTCATACATACCAAAATTCATATACTCTTTCAGATGTAAGTATATCTCGATAAAACTGATTTTTACTGATATGAAGATAACTACAGAAAGATCTAGTCCTAAAATTGAGGTAAGTGTGCTTATGTAACGTTTCAGAAAAGATCATATAGAGGTAAAAATAAAATTTTCATTGTCTCGATCTAGAAAGGATTCCTTCTATTACTAGAGTAACATACTTGCAACTTGTTCTAAATGAAGTCAACTTTCCAGTTGACTTCATTTATATTGATATTTATGAATTTACAATGATATTTATATTGATGTCAACTCGAGACGTGAGACTTCTCATAACAAACAAACAAAAGGAAATGAAAGCAAAAGGTTGTAGAAACAGTGAAATATGACATATTACGTCTTGCAGAAATAAGGATAAAGTCGTAGAAGATAATAACCTTTAAGTCTGGAAAAATTATTCTATCATAATGGAAATATCAGGTTCAATGGGTGGACAACATACGCTCATGAGCCGAAACATTACGACCATAAAGCCTGTTTCCAATCAAACAGTTTGCACAAATGGGTGAAAACAGGCCGATGGTGAAAATGCCACTATCCTGTAATGTGGATTGTTATCACGGACATTAGTGGGTTCTCCTAACCTTTCCGAAGATATCTTTAACCTCTAATAACCTCTTGGAATCGTTTTGAACCGGATATTGTACTACACAGAGACAATGAAACTCGATGAATCTGGACTCTTCCAGCAAGACAACGCCAACACCCAATCACAAGGCTGACATTGTGAAAGAATTATTCGAATAATATATACAAGCATTCTGCATGCTCCACTGGCCACATAATTCTTCTGATTTGAAACCCGGTGAACATTTGAAGAATCAAGTGGATCACAGCATCCACCGGACAACACCAGTGCTTCTTTAGTTAGCGAAACACTGAAGTATTCTGGAAGAACTGACTAGTTGGTGCAGAACACCTCAAGACACTTTCTGTCATCTAGTGGAGTCAATGTTATGATTAGTGCTAGTGGTTATCTTGGTCAAAGAAGGCCCAGCACTCTAGTAGGTAGGTGGTCATAATGGTTTGGCTTAGGAGTGTAATAGAAGGAATTACATTCATGATTTGAAGGAATATTCAGAACACTGTAATCCATTTTTGTGCATTGTGTATTAATGGCGATTATTACCTTTACAACATAGATACTGTAATTAAATGAAGGAAGATAACATTGAATCAGTGTTAATGGGGGAACTTCGATGGACAAAAATATCCAGAGGAAGCCTAGAGTGAAAAATATGGTTGCAGATCTTAAAACTGCAGAGAAACTTCAGCTTGCATTATGTAATCTCTGTCAGTGATAAATGTTTCGTCAAGCAGAAAACTAAAAGATTAGAAAAACAGTATTCTCTAAACAACTTAATAGTTCCAACAGAATAACACTATCTCAAAATTCAGAAACTGTCCAGAAGGCAATATGTGATATTAATAAACAGATCTTAATTAATTACAGGTGTCATTCCAGCTTGCCATAAAAATGTAACATGTTTAAAGACAAAATGAGCTTCCAAACACAAAGGTTATAGATAACTTTATCCTTAATGCAGAGCATCAATTTACCTTGCCGTAATATAAATAAAAATAAATGAATTATAATAAAATACCATCTAAAAGGGAAGGGGAAGAAAGGTCTATTTTACAGCCAGACTGAGCATTTACAGCTCAAATAACCAATCTGTTATGAACATTCAAGAGAAAAACAGATACCTTTTTCATTCATAATAAAGATAAAGTATTTAGAAAAAAAAACACTGTTCGAATATTGGAATGACTGCTCAAGTAAAATCGAATCTGCAGGTCTCTACAAACTCGTGAAGGGGAAGATCAAAAAGAAAAAGAAACTCAAAATGCTAACACTGCTTTAATAAACGATGCCTTGTTAAATGATACTAGCTTACAAATAGGAAAAAGTGGTATGTCTACTAATAAATGCCGATTCAGAAAATGATAAAGAAATGAAATGGGGGAAACCCATGAAAAAACATAGGAAAACATAAAACACAATGACTTCTGTGCTATGTAACTCGTTCTTCGTGATACAGATCTCTTACAAAATAATTCAAATGTGCAGAAAATCAACAGCTCCGAAATTGTAAATGCTACCAATGAGATGAAAAATAGAAAATTCATCATAAAGACGAGATAAATGTTGAACTGTTAAAATATGAAACCTGCTCATCAGAATGGTTACTGCTTTCTCTTCCAAAACTCTGTGTGAATGATTCCATCCCAGACAAAATCAAACATAACTTGTCTATCTGTTAAAATGAAGCTAATGTATTGCAGTATATTGTCTACAATGATATATAATGCCAAACACCAAAATAAAGCTTCTACCATCCTTCTTCTTCACCCATAGTCTCTTTACACCATTGGCGCACTATAAAGGTAGACCTAGCATACTCTCCAGGTGTTTCTCTCTTGGGATCTCTTTAATTAGTTGGACAATAAAGAATCAGTCCATCTTCTAATATTATCTATACTGGTGATTATTATTATTTTTTTATGTTGTGCCAATACACAAGAGGTTGGTTGATCAACCTATAGTACATTAGTACCATGTATGGGTATTGGGTTGGGAAAGGAGGAACTTGTTTACATTTGATTTAAATTACTGTAAATTGTATTCCTTGCGAAACACAGCAAGTGGAGACTGTTCCACGGTGCAGCAGTTGCGGGGATGAAGGAAAAGGAAAAGAAACTTGTTCTGTTTGTTTCTAGGTGTATGGTGAAGGGATGTTGAGCAGCAGCTGGACGTGTTCGAAGAAGTTTAGTATTGAGTAGAGGAATTATTGATGTTATTTCAGATGAGCATTTCCCATGGAAATATTTGTGGAATATACATATTTGCAGAAATCAAACGTCTTTGCAAAAGTGATGGGTAAGAGATGGGTCATTAATAAGTCTAATTGCTCTGCATTGAGCCAAGCATTTTGAGGGAGCTTTTATGGGTCCCCATCCCGTATGTGGGAGCAGATTCAATAGCTGGGTGGATTCGTGATTTGTATAAGGTTAACAGTTGTTCAGGGGTGAAGTAACGTCTTGAGCGAAAGAGAAATCCTAGTTTTTTTAAGCTGAGGATGCAATGGTGGTGATGTGTTTATGCCAGGAGAGGTTTGATCTGAGGGTAATTCCAAAAAGAGAGCTCTCAAACTTTCTGGAAATTTGGGTATTGTTAAAATGAATATTGGGAAAAAATGGTTCTTTTTTATGGGAAATAGGAGAGAACTGTGTTTTGTTAGCATTGAAATTGATGAGGTTATCCGAACCCCATTGTGGAATGGCTTGGAGATCTGAATTGAGGATGGTGGTGGTGGTGGTGGTTGGTGTTCTGGAGGCTGAGGTGAGTGGTGTAGGGCAAGGTTTATCGAAGGAAAGCGAGGAATGTAATGTGCTATCGTTTGCAAATATTGGGTTGGAGGTCAACTGAAGTAGGTCGTTGATATATAGCAGGAAGAGGGTTAGTGAAAGGACAGAACATTGTGGAACTTCAGAAATAATTGAATGGTTAGAGGATAGGGAGCTATCCACCATCACACACAGCGTGCGGCGAGAAATAAAGCTGGCAATCCAACTACAGAAGTCCTGGGTCAGACCAAATGATGGAAGTTTGCTTAGTAAGCCCTTGTGCCGCACCCGGTCAAAGCCTAACACGATATTTTCAATGTCTGAAATAGTGTGTGTTCTCCGGTCGATTTTCTTAAGTTTACGGGACGAAAACCCGGGTTTCGGGAACCGGTCGAAAAAAGGCTTAGTAAAAGTTCCTGTAGTCGGCGACTAGACTTTAGACTTTTTTCTTTCACAATTTGTTGTTGGTTATTTTCTCTTATTGTGCACCTGAAAGTCTTCTTGTAAACGAAGCTAGTCGTGCTGAATTAAAAATGTATTTTTTTTGACATTTTATCTCTCGGCTTTCATCCATTTAATGTTTTTAAGAAAATATGTCTTTCAGCCGGGTAATTCCGTTATGCCATGTGTGTGTGTGTTGTATTTGAATGTTAACAAACTCCCCTTTAATATTAACTTAGTTGCGTTTTGGTTTTTACTTTATGACACGTAGTAAGGACATCTGTTACAGTTTAGTTTGTGTTTCTTTTCTTCCAAAGGGGAAATTAACTCGCTCGTGCGATATCAAGGGAAAGGTAAATTAAGCTCCAAACAGTTGCTTTTTTTTCAGTGATCAGTTAAGTATCTTGTAGTCCGTATTTTAAACTTATAAGAACAGATTTCCTTATCTGTTTTTCGTATCAGATATTTCAGCTTAAAATCTGATACAGTCCCATCAGGGACCAAGATTTTATTTATTTTATTTTTTATTTATTTTTTATTTTTTGATCGAGGCGAAGTATTTGGAGCTTGCTTCTTCTCCAGTGCGAATTGCTTTGATATTATTATATTTCCTCACTACCACGCGCTCTCGCTTCTCGGTCTTTTGGTCGAAGATCATGATATGGTGTGTAAGTTCAGGATAGTGATGTGTAATGTGTAGTCTTTATTGTGGGGTGATGGTGGTCAGAAATCGTTTGAAAAATACTGGCCTGTACTTGCACGCAAGTGCACAACAAATTATTCAGGAGTTAAAATTGTATTCGAAATACAATTATTTCATTGGACTTTCAATAAAAATGGTTTGTTTCAAGTTATGTAAGCTGCATTAATATGAGAAAAGAAAAATCAATCGATGAATGAAAATAGTCAATAGTTATGAAGAAAACGGTGTCCTACATTTAATGCGAAAACTTTCTTTACACGCTTTTCTTGGAGCTCGTCTGTTCGGGGATGACGTGTATCTCTTAATGGAGAGTGTACACCAACCAATAGTTAACTTCTCATTTGAATATATTTACTTTTGCATAGATCTGAAATTATGAATTTTATCCAAATCGAAATTTGATATAATTTTTCTTACAGGAAGTGGAAATCTTCAGTAACATTGGCGGTTACATGGGCATGTGGATTGGCATCTCTCTTCTGACAGTTTTAGAAATTCTTGAGGTATGGGTTTTGACTGTTGGTTTTTGCTTCAACAAAATGATGAGACGTATAAAGCGGCCAACAGGAGTACGAATAGTTACGACTCCCTATTGAATAGAAGTATTCATTCATAATTATTGAATGGGTTTTAACATTTGGAATCTTCATAAGTTGTGCAAAAACTTAACTTCGCTTTCGCTTCTTGTGTTTTAAAGGCATAATTATTCTGTAATAAAATATAATCGGTAGGAAGCTAGTTTGTCTCTGAAGAGAAAATAAGTATTTGTGCATTATGGAAATGTCCATATTAATATTAATTGTAAGGTTTATCAACGTTTGCAATTCATTTGAGAAAATACTCAGCAAAAGTCGTATTCCAATATTTTATGTTCATCGTCGACTAAATATTTTCTCTTACAACTGCTCATGAGATGGATGTCAAACAGCACAATATTCTGTCATTGCAACTTGTTAGTGGAAATCACACGTACGAAATGTTACTTAATACTATCTTATAATACATTATGATATAACAGCCATAATAACCACCATTTTCCCATAACATTTTCAGTTCGTGTTCTTTTAATTAGAAAACCTTAATTTTATTGACAGTAGAATACGAAACGTTAATTTGAAACTGATTTTTGAAATCTGCATTTCCGTAAATGAAATGGATATTTTATGATAGTAGCATGCAAAAAATCTATGGCAGAGGAAAGAGGATATTTTGTTCGTCCCGGAAACTCAAGGAAATCAACTATAGAAACCGCAGTATTCTTGACAATCACATATCCTGTTAGGGACCACTAGATGACAGCAGTTGTTTCTCAGTCTCTTCATCGATTGCCGCTTATACTTAGTGATAGTCTTAGGCCAGCTCTCTCTCTGACTACCAGTGGAGACTTAATCTCCAATAGTTAGATAGGATTAAAATGCCTTTCTACCCCCCTATAAAAGAATAAAAGGCATTAGAGATTGTTTTTTTTATTAAGAAAAATATGTCGCAAAGAAGTAGACCCCTGAAACACTATACATGGTTCATATCTTCAATCATAATCTCTCGCGGTAGCCTTATATTAGGTTTGATATAAAAATTTCTTTGATGAGTCTTTCACTCCAGAAGAATGTGCAATAATAGTGTACATTAATGGCAACAAATTTGAAAACCAAACAGTATTAACATTTCATTTGAGGAATAATGTAATCTCCCACAGAATGATGTAAAATAAATTATTCTATAATAGAAATATTCAAAATCATTACATATATTCAATAAAAAAAGCTTCTCATTTTTGGAGCTCCTATTAAATTAGATATATTATTAGTAAAAATAAGGTCTTTGGCGAGCATATTTTTTTTTTGTGAGTGTTTCGCATAATTCGCAAAGACCTGCCGATAAGTATAAAGGAATTATTTTTTATATATAATCAGATAAGAAAATAAAAAAAAATAAGTGAAGAATCGTTATACTGGAAGATGAACTTACAATATCTTAGAGACCGAGCAGCTGTATGCAAACCAATGGCAAAAGAAATCGGCTACTTTCGGCGAAGAAACTAGCGAAATTCCTTAGTCTTTAATCTAGCCTTCTCAATCTTTTTATCCTGGAGGAACGCCTTAGAACCCCCTTATATGATGTTTATTTTTAAAATTTTTCGAGCATGATCTTTCACAGAAATCCTAGTATCTATGAAATTGTACATTCATATTTTAAAGAAATTGTATTAAAGAAATTTTAAAGAAAAAGACCCAAACTAATACAACTGCAGTATTAGAAACACGGTAGCATACTCTGCAGAATAATCATACATGTCGAAATGTTCATGTATGATTATTGTTAAAATTCATATAAATGGAAGAAAGAATAATAATCCTCGTCGACGTATTTATGAATATATATCCCAAGTAAACAAATGCTATTTTGGCAAAAAAAAAAAAAAAAAATTATTCCTATACCCACATGTAATTAATAAACTACCAAAACCTTATGATATAATGTAGTATGAGAGAAGTTATATTTTTGTTCAATCAGAAAACGGGAGTGCGTGCGTCATTCTCGATATACTGTTCATTCCCGCAGTGTATTTTCAGCCTAAACAATGTAAAGCAACTTAAACCTGTCCTAATTTCATATAAACTATATCAAAAAAGTAGCTTTATATACTGAACAATATAAATATAAAAATAATAAACATAATGCAAGAATGGCAGTTATTAGTTCAGTTCTAGTCACCACTAGAGTACTTTACTGGCATTTTCCCAGTATTTCTTCCGATTACAGTTAGTCAATCTTTGATGTACAAAAGTAGATTCTCCTCCAAGATATTCAATCATCAAAATTAATTATACAATATACATGAATACATCTAAATACTTTATATGTACCTGGCTAATGAGTAATGCATAATACAAATGCAATAAACAGTGGAAAAGGGAAATCCGGCTGCCTACCAACTTCTGAAAAAAGGCGAAAATCTATGTTTTATTGTTGGATTTATTAATAATTGCTTCTCTGCAGTGAATTTTAGTCCTCAAATCTACAATATTTGCAGCCGTGTGTTAAATTTGTTACGATGAAACTTATAGCGCCTCCATAGCTCAGTAGGTATAGACGCTGGAACCTGGGTTCGATTTCCGTCCATGACATGAGAAACATTTATCTGGTCTCTTTCACAAAAGGTGAGGTAGCCGGTCTCATACGGTGGTGTAGGGTGTTTCTTGCCTCAGAACATACAAACCGATCCGTGAACACACGTTTACAGACAAAACATTTTCAACCCCCCCCCCAACGCAAATTCTGCACTAAGCAGGATAAAAACATTACAGAGATTTTAGATATTAGACAATAGTTTTACTTAAATTGTTCGTCTTTATCTAAAATCATAATATAAAAGAATGTGTGCAAAGATAAGCTTCTTCTTCTAAACCTTTACACAACTTTTCAAGGGAAGGCTCTTTAAGTCCTTCTTCTTCAGGTCTATTCTCTGGATTAAGCTTTGCTCCAGTCCGTTTCTCCTCGCCACCTTTAACTTTCTTCATATTCTGCTAAGAATCACTACACTTCGATTTGCATCCACCCATAAATTAGCTGCTCTACTAGTTATTCTTCCAATCTTGTTTCCACATCAGTGTATTATTAAAAACATATTACATTAAATATGACTGGAAGTGGCAGAGATGCGTATGTGTATGTGTGTGTTTAACTTCTCATTTCTTGTGACTACACACCTCCACATTTCTGCCATCTCCAATCTCTGTTTACCTTCTTTACTACACAACTGTTCTGCATACCTCAGTTGGCACTATTCTTATAACATCTTCAGTACCAGCATTCTTGTGATCACTTAATACACCAGTGGCCTATCACTTCATCCACTTCTGTGTGAACCTTGCCTTCCGTTACTTATTTTACAAAACTGAAACGATACTTGTATTCTTCTCTGTGGAGAATTCCAATCCGTCCCTCATGTTCACCCAATCCCACAAATGTTCAATGAGATTCAAATCCAGCAAGCATAGCAAAAACCATAAATCAGTTTCTTTTGTTAATTGCATTCGATCGACACCGTTAACGCGACAAGGCACTTTATCTGCTGTGCTATCAGAGAAAAGGATCACCGTGAATGAATGGACATGCTCAGTGCCAATGGCAGGTATTTTCTGACATTCAGAGTACTGCCTGCAGACTGAGATATCAAAAGGAAAACATCTCCCACATCATAACTTTGTTGTCTGTTTCTTCTGGACTGAAAACAGGACAATTGTTCTCCAGAGGTTGCACCTAACCCTTCACTTACTGCCCACACGGCACTGCTGGAAATGCTTTCTTTTTGGTCTTCACTGATCTTGTGATGTCTCTCATTGCAAACATTAGGTGATCAGACATAGTATGTGCATGTTTGGTGCCTATATCGAAGGTGGATATAGATACACCAAAGTTGTTTGGATTATGGCAGTAAAACACTGCTGTTCATCCCATCGCTAAATTCCATGATCAGCGTTTCTACAGATTTTCGTCTAGAGCTTGCACAAGGTGGAATAATCTGCATTTACCAAGAGTACTGATAGTGCATGAGACCAATATTTTCATTGGGCATCCTTCTGCTTTGGAAGACCTTATTGCATAAGTCTACAATAATAGCAGTTTCCTGGATACTGTCTCTTTTCAACAATAGTACTCAATCATGCTTTTTTGCAGTGCATCATATCATATCCCTTCTCACATTGATCAACTTCGAATGAGCAGTATCATTGCATACCGGTTTCACTGAAACAGAGGTGCTACTTTGTATGGTGGCATGGACGATTTGAAAAAAAAAACTGTGATGATCAAGTATTCTGGACTGTGCGTGGAAGTGAAGGCTGCTTAAACACATGCCAAAGTTCTGCAACAATGCAGACCTTTGGCATGACTGCATAAAATCAGAAATGTACAAGTAAAAGTAGTCAGTGTTAAAAGAAAGCTATATCCAACTATATCCCCAGTAAGAATAAATAATGGTATACTTAAATGGATGAATAATTGAACTAAGAGCTTCATAACAAGAGAATGGTGTGAATGCGATATCGTGAACAAAACTGTGACCTGGGGAAGTATAAAGAGCAAGTCATAAGAGTGATGGTAAAAACGTGAGCCAGTCAAGATAAGGAAAATCCACTTCTCACTATATATATCAAGTAAAATGAAGTATGACATGGAAGAATTACCTCACTGAATTTAGACAGTAGTGGCATATGCACCAGAAATAATTGAGTGTTCAATTTACAAGAGGTTAAAAGGAAAGTGATGCAGTCTATTTTCTCTGAAAAAAATATAATTTATTTAATAGCTTTTACATGAGTTAATTCTTTTCTCAGGCA
This sequence comes from Typopeltis vanoorti, assembly GCF_054136105.1. Taxonomy (NCBI): domain Eukaryota; kingdom Metazoa; phylum Arthropoda; class Arachnida; order Uropygi; family Thelyphonidae; genus Typopeltis; species Typopeltis vanoorti. The sequence goes on along the minus strand of NC_143553.1, from coordinate 77,672,264 downwards.
TTGCCATGTAATGCAGAACATATCCCCAATTGTCGATCTGTGAAATCGAGGAGATTTGTTGCATGTTAATTTTAACTAGAGTAGACTTATTAATGGGATTGTCTACATCCACTAATTATTAACACAACGATTCCACAGTAGGCTAGTTAAAATCAGAGGGTACTTTAATATTCCAGGATGTGGTGAAGGAATGTTTCCATAGGTTTGTGGATCAGGGTTGCTAATTTGAAGTGTGAAGGTTATATTTCTTATGTACTCTACCTCTGCAGCTTACCCCAGATATATAGGGCAAAGCACTTGTGTGTTTGGGAGGAGAGGGGGGAATTATTTTCTCTATTTTGTATGAGCTGTAGGCATTAGCTAAAAGTGTGACAAAGGTATAGTTGTATTCTGTGGAAAGAGCTGCTTTACTAGAACAAACAGACTTTACTATTAGCATTATGAGGATTTTATACTATTGGGCTGGATGTTTTTGTTCATGTAGGCATCGTTCAGTAACATCTGAGAGAAGAGTTAGTAATGTAACAAGAAAGCGGAAATTGTTATTTGATTCTTTTACTACGGTGACATGTATTTCAAGGTGTTGGTTAGATGAATTAAATAAATTTGGAGTGACTTGACCAAAGGATAAATCAAGAGTGGTCAGAGTATATTAGTAAATAAGAATGTGATGCTAAAACCATCGCATATGAATTTTTAGAAATGTGATTTCTTTCCTATGACTCACATCACTGAGAGAGAGAAGAGAGTATCAGAGATTTCCACACCCTTTAAGTGTTGGGTAAGACTCTAAGTGAGATAATTTGAGCTACTTCTCACACTGATTGTCAAGTGTCTATTATAATACGAGGGTGGTTTCCGGCCTGACTAACGTTTAGAGGTGATAGAAAGAAAAACTATCACTTTTCAATAATGTCACTTTTCTCCCTTTACTTCAACACACTTTTCACATCTTTGAATCAACTTTAATTCATTTTTATGGGCATTTTATGCCCTTAAAAATAGTCTGTGCTTTTGTCTGAAAAATGGCCTAAAACTTCATCTTTCACTTCATTGTTATCTGCACATTTTCTTCCTCGGAAGATTTTCTTCAGTTTCCAGAAGTAGTAGTAGTAGTCAGTGGATGCTACATAGAGGCTGCAGGGTGGGTGTTCAAGCTCCTGGAAGCCACAGTCCTTCACTGCAGCCTTTGCAACAACAGTACTCGAAAGTAGTTACGCTCTAAAGTGCAAAGATATTTGCACACAAAAATAGTGCAAAGATATTTGCTGGATTTCAAACCAAAATGGTTTGAAATCCAGCAAATATCTTTGCACTATTTTGTACTGTGATACTACAAAAATCATGCTTCACATAACTAAGGCATATTAAAAATAATTATTAAATTTTTTCTGCTGTCCAGTAATGAGACAGGAAACGTTGCTTGTCCATTACCTTGACTAGCAGAGACAAGCAAGTTATTGTACCTCTGTACCGAGCCTTGATAAGACCTCATCTCAACTACTGTGCCCAGATTTCGTCATCCAGGTTCCTTCTTGATGGGGAAGAGGTGGAGAGGATCCAGATGCCAGTGACTAAGATGATAGCGGGTCTATAGAATGAACCATATTAGAACAGGTTGATGATTTGTGGGTTGCAGAAATTAGTTGATAGGCAGGAACGGGAGATATGATTGAGACATTCAAATTGCTAAAGGGTTTCTATTGGATTAATTCAGAGGATATTTTTGAGATCAGGACTGGTGGTGGGAGTATTAGGGGACACCTATGGTGGGCAACAGTGTGGTTAGAGCTGGGTTCTTTACTTTTAGTGTGGTAAATGAGTGGAATAAGCTGCAAGAGTCTGTTGTGGGTGCTATGACGGTGAGTGAGTTCAAGGCAAGGTATGATAGGGCCTCCCTCGATGAGTCTAAGGACTCCCTGGAGTCGCCCGTAATACGACTACTACTACTAATAATAATAATTGTAATTTAAATAAAGCACCACACACGAACTCCCTGCAAAAGAAGTTAAGAAATTTCTCACATTCAATACTTTTTTATAGATAACATTTTAAAAGCAGTTTATTAACAATAAAAAGAAAATATCACATCAAGCACTGATTTTTAATGAGAAACCAAAACTGGTCTTCTCCTTAAAAATGCAAATTTGTAACGGTCAAAATTCCACCTTCTGGCTAAAATGTATATTCACATGTTGAGTAACTTCAGTCAGAATTATTGTAACAAGACGCTATATAAGTATTTATGTATGTATGTGGTTTGTTGAATTAAATAAATCGATTTATAATAACCAGCCAAAATCTGATAATGTTAGTGGTAAGGGTATCTGCTCTTCAGTAGGCAACAGAGCCAGTCTATGTATGTGTATTTTCTGCCTGTCTCGATGTATCCTTATAAGTTGGAATAAAAAAATAGGTGCACACTTCTAAAATAGCATTTTTTGTATGTATTTGTATGAAAATCCAGTTCAAAGCTTTTATGAATCATTTGTATATGTGACTAACCACTTATGTCAATGCATGAGCACATACAAACTCCTGTAATTGCATTGCTCCATAGCACCTTGTTATGCAAAACCATATATATATCACGAGTTGACAGACCAGTAGTTGCTGGTCTGTCAACTCGTGATATATATGGTTTAGCAGCCTAATTAATTTTATTTAAAAAATGTTACAATTGGCCAATCTGCCCCATTGCATGTGATGGACACGTAATGAATGTATCTTCATTTGGCATGAAAATTTCAGAAACCAATTCCAACAAACACTTTATGAACGTGATTATATTTGTATTATGCCATTACTTGTGTGACGGTTCATCATTATTTTATATCATTACACTTGAATTATAGGACATTATTATACTTCAAAAACGTTTTTCCCAAAATATTGTATTACAAAATTTACAAAATTCAGCCTGCTCATACATTATACAAAAAAACGATCAATCAAATTCTTCCCAGAGCATGGTAGGAATATCAGCAATGAGAATTGTGAGCACATACACATAAATCATATTGGCAGGAACTCAGTGAGAAGATGGTTTCTAATAAACTACTTTAAAAACTAATTAGAATTTATAATTTTCAATGTTTATACACAAACACTTCCCCCTCCCATATATTAACGGAAAACCTTACCCTACTCAAGAGAACTTTGACTGCTATGCTTAAAATGCAGAAAACTACTTTCATATATGAGATTATTAAACAGAAACGGGAATTTAATGGGCAACATAAACGTACTCTAATGAAAAACAATTTCAACTTACTCTCTCGTGATTGATCATTTCAGAATCAATTTTCGATGTACTGATAATGTGCTTGCATCTATTGTGTGCTTCGTCCGCGCGGTTAGCCTAGTGGCTTTGCGCTTCACAACCATATGACTGGGGACGGAGTGTCCCAGGTTCGATTCCCGTCGAAGACGTGAGGAATTTCAGGATCTTCCTCAGCCATAGCCAAGTTAGCCGGTCTTGGGCGCGGGTAGTAGGGTTTTTCTGTCAGTTTATCTGGCATTTTTCATACCGCAAGCAGGAAAACCGGCCCCGTGAACATTACGCCTATACAGCCAAAAATATACCTCCCCCCAACGGTAGACTAGGCGACAGGTCGGTTGGGAGTGATACTAACAAGTAGACGCATCTAAGTAACACACGGACCCTGCAGAGGAAGCGGGAATAACGCGTAGGTGTTTAGTACTAACATACTAGGATGTGTTTAGTACAAATTCTGAATTAATGGTTAATACACAATAATTCAAACAAGAAAATGCGCAGGAATATCGAAATTCACCATTATCCTTTTTATGGTGTGCAATAAGTGGATATGAATAAGTGTTGCTTTGTGGAAGATTTCATTGCTTGGATATTTTTATTTTATGAAAGGACAGCAAATGCTCTGCATCAGTACAAAGATTAAGGCATTACACTGGATAATAAAATAAACAACTAAACATCTAATATATCAGGTAATTTATATATACGTGTGTGTGTGTGTGTGTGTGTCCTTTTATAGCATAAACCCAACCAAGCAATGAAATCTTCCACAAAGCAACACTTGAGAAAACACGCAATTTACAGACAAAATATACTAGCGGTGGTGGTGGTGGGGAGTAGATGATGATGGTAGTTGTAGGTTGTAGTTCCCTGTAGTTGTGGATTAAGTGGTGGAGATGGAGAGGTATAGTAGGTGCCTTCCTTCACTGAGTCTTTGGAATCCTTGGAGATGTCACGTAATAATAATAATAATTATTCATAGCTAACTATCATCTACATATTGTACACCATTAAAGGACATTAGTGAATTTCGATATCTGTGCCTCATTTTCTACGTTTTTCTACGTACTCTTCTACGTACTCCAGTTAGAAAAAGGAAAGTCAGCTGGATGTGTGAATGTTAATCACTAAGGAAGATGAATTTACTATTAGTAACGCTGGTCTTGAGGTAAACTATCATTTGAAGACAGGAATTTATAACTTCAGAATGATTAACGACATAGGGGAGAAACAAGCAAACAAATTTGAAGAATGGGATATATTTTTAAATGAAGATAAAAAAAAGAGATTTTAGTTGAAACCTGGTGAAGATGTATGGGAGTTTACAACTACACTAATGCTACCCAAGATGAAAAAAATGCAAGACTACTGCATACAGAATTAGGAAAACTGAGGTGAGCAGTGTTTGGAGCAGAAAGATGGGTTTAAATTCTAACTGGGAAGAGAAATTAACATGTACATAGTGGTCTTTCCCGTGTCGCCTCCAAACAATCCATTACTTTTAAATTTTTAATTATTGGAAACCAGTTTAAACAAACTCCTTTATACCACCTACTGTCACCTGGTACCACAGTACCCACACTTAACAACCTATGCATACATTCATTCCTAAATATTTTCCCAGGCTAATAGTTCAATGAACATTGGCTAAGGAAATTTATGAAGGGCTAAAAACATCTATAAACATGGTGCAGAGAAAGGATTAGGTTGCTGTACACTGAATGAACATCAGCTCCATCAGCATTTCAGACTAAGGTTTAGCTGTCACATTAAAATCAAGCAGTAACTTGTCTGACTTGAGAAGAATGTCTTCAGCTCCATTTTAGTCGGATATTTTATGTTAGATTAAGCAGAGAGTTTCTGTCTAAAGTATCTTCAAGCGACAAATATAGATAAATAAGCTCCATTAAGCTTAGGCGTGAAGATACTTCACTTAATGCACACAAACTGACTGCTTATGCTAAGGCAACAGCACCCTATGTGTGTAAAAGTATGAATGAAGTGCATCTCTCGGCATACTATATTGTCCAACCCAATGAATTCATCTTGCCAGAGAAATATGCTTGGATTCTGTAAGTACATGATTCACATGAAAGCAACCACTAACACTTATCATAAAACCTAGAGTTAAAAACTTCCTTATGAAAAGGTAGCTTTTAAGATAAAAATTCTAAGTAGGATTTCTAGCTAAATACACGTTCATTTACTACATGCCAAGTACTTAATTTTATGTAGTTCATGCTGTTTAACTGAAATGTTGACACATGTGCAGCCTAAACAATTATACTCTAGCTATTACTATATTTTACTACACTAAAAACTATTAATAAGTGGCCAGTGTAAAAATGATAGCACTTCAGGATATGCAGCCAATTTCCTAAAAGAATTCAATTAAACAATTTTGAAATAATTTACTAATATGGTATTATGAAAACCCTTGTTAATGGATCAGCCGATCTCCATTATTCTCCAGACTTTCCTATCCAACACTACAATGCCAAAAAAAAAAAGATCGAAAAATCGTAAAGCTGGCAATATGAGCAAGGAATTAAACAAAAAATGCAAACCGCAAGATATCCATCTGGGTTACACACACAACTGAAGTGAGTATAGAAAAAGCACGCAAGTAACTCATTATGTAAACGAATGCAGGTAGTGTTGGAAACAAAGAGGTTAAGTATGTTGCCTTGTGAACACGATGGAGCTTCAGACTGTAGGCTATCAAAGCAGATATACTAACTGGTATCGAGTGTAAAGGGTACAGTATTTTTAGAAAGGACAAAGAGAGAGAGAGAGAGAGAGAGAGAGAGAGAGAGAGAGAGAGAGAGAGAGAGATGTGAGCTGTGCAGTTAATGCTACTGGATGATTTAAGTTCAGTTACGATGGAAATCTATGACTGCAATACCAGTGTAATGTTTAGAAATTTGTGATTTATTGTTTATTACGTTATGTCTATGTATTTCCCCTCTTACTTCGTTATTTTTGTGATTGCTTGATCTTGTGATTTTCAACCTTTTTCATAACACAGGACACTTAGACTAATTATTAAAATTCTGCGGCACACTAAAAATATATTCTTTTAATTTTTTTGATGATCTGGAAAACAAATAGGCATAATTTTGATTCATTTACACACACAAGAAGATGGAAGACCAGACACTAATAAATAAATGCGCAAATTACGACATTATTTATTTCAATTAATTTGTTTTCATAAATCTCCCGGCGCACCTGAAGACCGATCGGGGCTCACCAGTTGAAAATCGCTGCCGTAGACTTAGGGAAAGTCTCTGGCTGTGACCAAATTCGTGATCTACATCGCTATAATTCAAATGTATTAATCCTAAAAAAAAATTATTTTTGTTAACGACTGCATCATTAAGGATCGTGTAAAAGAATTTTCTATCTTTCCTTTACATACAAGAGAATAATTTAACTAAGCACGTATAACCCTTAAATCAATTTTATCTCAAGCAACTCCGATTTACTCAGTCGTGGCGGTTACTTTAAATAGGTCACACAGGTTTGATTTGTTTTTATAAGACAGTGCATTGGCTAACAAAGATCAGGCAAGCTATTAACAAAATCAAACATGTTTATTCTAACTAAGACAATTAATGTACAAAAGTAAATAGGACATATCACGTGCCTGATTCTCCACACATTCATTAAAATAATTCACTTAAAGCATTAGACAAAGAAATTATTTACACTCAACTTATTAGACGTGGATGGAATTCAGCACTCATAACCTTACTCTAATTTCAAATAACAGAAGGCAAAATAATACTCTACACGTTCTAAGCATTATGTAACAAGACTGTTCAAGTCAACAGCATTCTTTTAAGCACATTAAATTTCACGATCGGCTTTCTGACCTCCTCAACACATTATGCCATTAGTTAAACAGAATCAACATCTATCGTCTGTACACACAATCTAGGCCATTAACATAAAGCAATCTACTTACAAGCTCACTATATCATTGTACAGTCCTGGATCCTAAAGGGTTAAAGGTGTATTCCGCTGACTCCTTTCTCAATCTTGCGCTACGGCTGTGATCGGGCACTGTCCGACGGTAGGCGTCAGGCGATTTCCTACCTTGTAACAGTACTGCATTTCTTCGGCTTTGTCAGGAACTGCTTCGGCTGCGACAAATCGGCACGCACGTGGATTGGTACACTCGTCGAAGAATTTCACGGAAGGATATCTTGTAATACTGCCAGCGAACTCCCCATGATCTGCAGTACTACTGCTCGCGGGACCCAGACTCTTCCCCTCCTCCAAAAGGAACAAGAAATAAGAGAGTGAGCTTTCCCCTCTCAATCTCCGCCCTTTATATCATTTGTCGTCCCTCGGCCTTCCAAAACTTCTCGGATTTACTGGAGGCTCCCTTACATTACCCCCGCTTATGTTAGGTTTTGGCGGCAAAAATCATATAATCCGTTGACCTTTGAAACTGTTGTTGACCTTCAGTTTACTACCCTAATACTATCTGATCTGTTTTTAGTTACAATTGCTTGTGGTTCTACATTCAGTTATTCTAACATTATATTACAAAATTTATTAAATTACAGTAGGTTACATACATTTCTAATTATATGTATTTTATGGTCCATGTAAAATCGATATAGGTGAAAAATATTTCTATTTTTCACCGCAAGATATTTTACACTAGTAATTCTTTTCCATTTAGTTTGAAGTCATCTTGTGTGAGGTGGAATCTAAGAAGATCAAATACACAATGGGAGTGTTGTTTCAGACCTGGTGGATCGGTTGGTAGTGACCAAGGAATGCATCACAAAATAAAGACGATGGACTTCAATTATCCAAATGTTGATTAGGTAGCAGTGATATCTGATGAGAAGAATGAAAGTGAACTTATTGAGCTGTTGCGGGAATTCAGCCTCAAGCAGCATGTGACAGAAGAAAGTCGAGGTCAAAGAGTGTTAGATCTCATTATAGTGTCAGAAAGGGATTTTAGTTCAAGATATAACTCTTCTGCCTGGAGATAGTGACAGTGATCATGCGGTACTCACTCGGAAACTGGCTAAGTTTATGAAAGTCCCATGCAGAAAATTCAGGAACTTAAGATCAACTGAGGAGTATATTGAGCTCAGCTGAATGGTGTCAGTCGTTGAATGAGAAACATTTAAAAAACAAAAATACTTAAATATGGTAATATGGGAATGCGTCCCTATAGTCAATAGAATAGGAGTAAAATGGGGATGTAATCTTATTAAGCAAGCTATTCAGATTATGTGGAAAGGATACCGTGTGAATAAGAACGATATCAGTTATGAAAAGTATAAGCAGATGGTATCGACTCAAAACTGTTCTATGGAAAACTAAGTTTGAGAATGGAAACAAACTAGCTCAGCAAGCTAAAGAAAAACCCAAAAGAATTCTGTTGTTATGCTGCAAGTAAAAGAAAGAATGAATGTCACGGAATAACTGTTATGAATATAAATGGTTATGCGGGTGACAGATTCGTAAGAGATTGTGTGATATGATGGTCATTTTGCTAATAACTATCAACTTCGTGGATGCAACATTGAGCTCACTGCTACCTCTTCAATGTATGAAGAAATTCAAATGTATCAGGAGGAGGTTAGAAATGTTATATAAAGTGAATAAGGATTCGGCAAATGAGACTCATTGAAGTAAAAGGGTATCGAATTGAAATGGATGTTCCTTTCACCAGGTTTTCTAATTTGAGACTCAGAAGAGGGAAAGGGGGGGGGGGAGAGTGTATGATAATCCCATTGCACTAGACTAGGGTGGTGCAAATATTGATGTTTTCAACTATATTCCTATCACTTTGTATGAAGTGCTGGTAAATACTGTGGAAGAGTTAGTCATAGTTTGTATACAGAAATGGCGAATATATAGTTTGCACGAACATTACCACGGTAGAAGCGAAGTTCTTGTTTCAGCACGCATTTTATAATAATGTTTCCTTTGCGCTAGAAAAGAGAAATGGATACAACATGATACCGCTTGATTTTGCTAAGTCTTTTGACAGTATACAGCATGGAAGACTGTTTCATAAATTGGAGAATGTGGGGAATGGATTACAAAATGAGAGCTTGGTAAAAGGATGGCTGACTGACAGATATCAAAAAGTGGTATGTAAGGAATGGCAGCCTGCAAGATTTGAGATACCACTGGAATCAGTCCTTTGTTCAGTGTTATTCAATCTCTATGCACTGGTATGCAAAACTTAAGATCGAACAATATTTCGGAAGATTATAACCGCAAATTCAGGCGAATCAGCTTGTGACAATTTGAATAACTCGCGATTTCGAATAGAAAGTGGGTACAGTTTTCAAATTTTCATAAATGGATCACGGGATAGCATTCAATAAGATAAAAGTCAAAACGCTACTCTAGGCGAATTATGTTTGAAGGAATCTCTTTATCTAAAGGAATAAAGTTCAAACTTGGATGTATGTTAATGTTTCAAAACCATCTAGATGATTTCACGGGGAAGAATTATTGGATAGCTTGAAGGAGGCCTCAGAATTACTGACATTGCCAGAGAGACTGGAATATTACATAGCGTTGTAAGATCTGGACAGCGTTTCAAACCAGTCGAATATGTTCCAGACGTTTCCTGAGAGGTCACCCTCGTTCTCCCGCGGAGCATGAAGACAGACAGGAAAGCGCAATGCACACACCACGGCAGGTCAGCTTGCAAGTCGGTTCCATTAAAGCACAATAAACGGATATCTCGTCAAACTGTGGCAAGACTCCTGCTACAAGTAGGCATGTACTCTTAAAGTCCTGTAGTTAGTCTGCGTCCATTTATCCACAGTTCATCGTAGAGCACATCTTTAGTGGTGGTGATGTATCCATAAAAATTGGACAAGACACCAATGGGTTAATGTACGCTTTACAGATGAGTCGTTTTAGTCCTTTCTCCGCTTCTGGACGACACTTGATCCCTGGTTAAAGCTGTACCGCTTACCATCGTGTGAATGTTCTTGTAATGGATGAACCGAACTACAAGTTCTGGAAGAAGGGACTATGACTGGTAAACGATATTTCAACGAAGTTCTTCAACGCCATGTTCGATTGTTCCGTGGTTCTGTACGCGAATAATTCATTTTTATGGATGATAAGGCCCCGCCATATAGTACACGAGCAGTGGAGATTCTTCTGGATTTTGGAGACCGAAGATATTAATCGAATCGAGTCCAGCACGCTCTACAGATCGCAACCCCCATCGAACACATTTTAAACACAATAGGCAGAACGCATTGCTGCTCGAAATTCCTCTCCAGAAAACAAACAAGGCCTTATCCTTGCTCTAACGGAGGAATGGGCCAGTTTACCTCCAGAACTCTTTGGTGTTAAGCATGATACGAAGTTGTGAGAGCTGCATCAAAATTTGGGATGTACATATTCCATACTGAAATGTCTCTCCGCATATTTTTCTGTAAGCACTATATATTAATTCCTTAACTAGTCCTCAAAAAATATGTAACTTTTGCCCAAAACATATTATGATTTACTTTTTTAATTTACTTTTTACAAAATGTATGCCTCATTTTTGTGTAATATAATTTATTACTATGTTAGCAATAAACTTAGGTCCATATTTGGCGTATTCATGAAAATATTTTCATATACAGGTAAAAATGTAGTTCGTCCTTGGATTTTGCACACCAGTGTAAATTTTGTTGCATTGGCAAATTAAAAATAGTTGCAAGAATTCAATAATAACAATCTTCTTCTTCCTTTTATGCATTAGGCCTAGTGGCCTGTTATGGTTACGTATTAGGCTTCATGGACACGGAATAGGTTGGTCAGTTCTTATTTCCGGAGTGTCCTATGTCTGTGCATGTGTGTGTTCATGAGTCCGGTTTGCCTGTTCTAGGGATGAAAAACGTGGGTTTGTTTGCGGGTGAATTCTCCCCCCCACACACACACAGACACCTCTACTACAATTATAACTACTACTATTACCACTTTGAAATAAAAGGTGAAAGTGTCAAGAGATACTACTTGAAGAAAAATCACAAAGCAGCATCGAAACATGGTACATCGAGTACAAAAGAAAAATTCTAGTAAGAAAATCGAGCGCTGTTTGCAGCCAACTTGAAAATAAAAGTACAAATATGCACATGGAATGTGTATGACACTCCGTTAATAACACATGCCACAGAGAGTTTCAGATTCACTGTTCAGATATACTGTATGTGGTCTCTGCTCCAACCTAACCAGTTTCCACTTCCACCTCTAGTCTACAAAAGCACACCTGCTTTACCTGACAGAAAAACAAAGTTCAGACTTTCCAGCACTACAAATTTCAACTTCACCAAACAAACACACCTTCGACGCCTTTTGGCTCAAGGGCGACATTTATATGGTCGTTCCGATATATCATGCCAGAGAGAGCATTCAACTGAGAATCTCCCGATTACGATCTACTCTGAATTAAAACCTCTGTCAAATTTACATGCTGTCTATATCGCTCTGCCATTGCCATCAACCACTCGGAAATCTTTGATTTCCTATCTTTGAGAGTCTATGTTCCCTATCTAAGCTTTCCTGCAGTGGAGTTCTCTTCCTTGGCGATTTCAGTGTACGCAATACCAACTGCACAAACAAGCAGGTAGAGATGCTGATACACTTGCCATCAGAAATGACCTTATATAGATATTCACATGTCCACCAGAGTACCATCCCAACCCCCTCTGTACACTATGCACACTTTATTGATGAATGTCAACCAACCATTCCTTCCAGACACCCAACACTCTGTGCTTCCTCTGACATTTCACTAGGAAGTGATAAAAAACCTTACCCAAGTTATATACCAAAACGTTTCCTGGCCTTAACGGCATTCCTTCAATTGTCCTGAAGATTTATGCAGCAGAGTTAACTCTTATTCTGTGTAGCGACTTTATGCTCTCTTCCAGGGTAGAAGAGACGCTGGAAAAGACCCTACTGCCGGAAAATTTATTCATGTCCAACCTGTTCCTAAAAGTGTACAAGTATTGCATTATATTACGCTTAATTTATTTCGCCTCAGTCCTCTATAAAATAATGGAGAGAACCATCAACTCCTATGTCATCTTGAACGCACTCAACTAATAAACTACCTTCCATAAGGATTCTGCAAATGGCGTTTAAAAGGGATCTGCTCAACTATTTCACCCGCATGTGGATATGCACTATGGAAAAGTTAGGCGAATCCCAAATGATTGCAGTAGATATCTCCAAGGCTTTCGACTGGGTCTGACACACATAAGGGCTTATTCAGTAAGCTTCCATCATTTGGTCTGTGCTGTGACTTCTGCAACTGGGTTGTCAGTTTTCTAACAGGATCCATATTGTTTGTGATGGTTGACAGTTCCCTTTCTTCTAACTATGCAACAAATCCTGGGTTCCAACATGGTTCTGTCTCCCCCTCTCTCTCTCTCTCTCTCTCTCTCTCTCTCTCTCTCTCTCTCTCTCTCTCTCTCTCGCTCTCTCTCTCTCTCACACACACACGCGCACTCAGAATGTCTCTTCTCTACATCAACGACCTGCTGTTAACTACCAATCCAGTACACACTTTCCTTCTCACTTGACAAATATTGCACACAAACGGACTTTTACTTCTCCATAGCAACAACTTCTGCAAGCGTAAATTCTGGTCTCCAAACTATTCTTTCATAGGTCTCGCATAATCAATTTCAATGCCTGCAAAACACAGTTTTGCCTTATTTCCCACACCAAAAAAGAACCATTTTATCCCGTATTAACTTTGACACCTAAATCTCTAGAAAATATGAGATCCGTCTACTTGGGATTACCATTACATCAAGACTCTCTTTTCATAAACATTTATCACAATTGCCATCTCGGCATCCAAAATATTAGGATTGCTCTTTCGTTCAAGACCCTTGAACTGCTATTAACCCTGTACAAATCATAAATCTGCCCATCCATCGAATAATGCTCGCACATCTGGGGAAATGTTCCTAAAAGCTCCCCAAAAATACTAGACACAATACAGAAGAAAGCAGTCAGACTTATTAACGGGTCAACTCTTATGAAATAACTCCGTCTACCCTCACACAAGCGCATGGTATCTACTGCATGCTTCCATAAATACTTCCATGGTAAATGTTCATCAGATATATTACCAATAATTCACCCTGTCGCTACAAAATCCATTGAAACACGTACTGCTACCATCACTTCATTCCCAACATCTTTTCACAAAGTCCATACTCATAGGAAACGTTTCGCTTCCTCCTCCTCCTTCATTTCTACTGCTGCATTGGGGGTAACAGCCTTCCCTCATATGTGTTTCCCAAGAATATAATGCACAGGCTATCAAATTCAATGTGAGCAAGTTCCTGGTTTTCTAATTCCCTTCCCATGCACGGTACTAATGTAATATAGGTTGAACAACGAACCTCTCGTGTATGGACCCAACATAAAAAAATACAAACAGGCTTGGTCAGCGTGACATGACAACCTAATCAACAAGCTGCAGGTTTCAGTCAGTCCATGGGAATGGATGTTTGTTGTTAACCTCAGATGAAAGATGAATTTCATTTCATCACCCAGTTAACGTTACACCAACTCCTCGCTTACCGGGAGCTTGAAAAATTCCACTAGACCAGGGTTATTTAAAAGTAAGTAAAAATATATATAATTGATAAAAATTGAAGAAATACTTAGCTCACCACAGTACTAACGCAATACTAGTTTACATCTTTTCTTGGGCAGGATGTAACTCCTGCCCAAAAATATCCAAAGATAAGTGCAGCAAGGTGAAATTTTCAAGTATATTTCTGATGAGATCTCTCTGCTTCCGGAAGAGAGATCTCATGGCAAATCTCATGGAGTGCCAGTGTTTTACTTCAGTTTTATTATTCTTCATCGGTTCAAGATACAAGTGTATATTATGTTTAAACTTTGATGGTTTGTTGTCAACTAATATTCTGTCGATATCACGAATAGTGGTTTCAGAAGAGCAAACTTACTTTCCATTTAACTTCAGATTGAACAATGTATTTCCATCATTTAGGCTTTTATTCATATTTCCATTCTCTTCCAGCATAAACAAGTTTGATTGGAAACATACAGTCAATACTGCTGCCTTCAATAGAACACCTCGTTTTCCAGGAAGATATCAAACTTTCCTTAATAGTTCTGGCTATTATACGAGTTACAAAGTATATCATTTGGTATTCAGTTGTACCAAGTACGAGTATTATACAAATATTTCATGCCAATTATCGTATGCAGGTTTATGACTGGCACTGGTAATCCACCGTTGTCTCTAAATAAGAAATAAAATTTAATTAGAATTTTCGCTGTTACAATCTGTTTTTTTTGGAAAATTACATTCAAATGCATCCTATCGTGAAATATCCATTTGTAATTTCCGAAAAGTGTTTACATATGGAAGGAATTTTAATGGGTTGCGTATTTCATCGTTTATTTATAAAATATCCGTCTAGTGAAGAATCTCCTAGTGTAAAAATCAATAATGAATTCTTACCTATCTCTTAGAGCAGTGTTTCTCAAACTTCAGATATCTGTGTACCCCTTCTTAAATTTTCATTATTTCCAAATACCCCCTTATCAAAATAATAATAATAATAAATAAATAAATATATATATATATATATATTTCATTGTAAATGTCTATTTTATTTGCATTTAGATGTACATGTATCAATAAAGAAAAAATATGATTTATTTTTAATAGAACGAAATTTATAAAGATACTATAAATTTTTGCTTATTTTAAATAATTTATCATCGATTAAAGGGATACAATACCAAGGTTTTCTTGTTGCTTATGGCTATTTGTATCTGCTATATTGCTCTCTTTTGTGCGTTTTATAAATGCAGTCTTTAACGAATCATTAATACTTAAGAATTTGAAAGCTAAAAAAATTACCGTATTTATTCAAATATTACTCGCATTTTTTCCCAAATTTAAAGAAAAATAATCTAGTGCAAGATATATGCGGGAAGTTTCGAAAAAAACTAAACTTTTAAGAAAAAAAAAGCTGAAAATGGGTATGACTTGCCAAGAAGCTCCAATTCGCCATCACTACTTCCGGTCTTGAGAGCAGTTTCCTTGTGAGCATCGTCAGTCTTCTACTCAAATAAAGTCATTTTCTTTCCCATTATTTCAAGCAAACATTACCAGTAATTTACAAGACTTAAGATACGTAATGAACAATCCTTCACGAATGACTAATGAGAAGTGAAAGTAGAGCGCGAGACGGACAGCAATGGTAGCCCAGTAGAGACAGAGCAGCTATGAATACGTGCATATGAATGGTGCCAGTAGCGCACTCAGGATTTAATCTTGAGAGGGGGGAGACAGTTGAGTAGACGATTTGAGAATACACACTATGCATCGCATATGAGCTATGCCTAAGCAGTATAGAAATAGAAGATACGACACAACATAAATTTAAAAAATGAATTTTAATTAGGTAAAAATTTTTGGAAAATATTCTACTGTTTTTTCTTTTTCTTTGGGGTTCACGGCCCTTTGACCACCCCCTCTGGGTGCACCACTGATTATTGGGGAATTAACAAGATCGCGCGATCCAAAGACAAAAGCAAGACGACAATTGAGTTGGCTCTCATTTCAACAATTGAGTTGAAATGCTAATTCTCTTCAACCGAATTGCATAATACTTAAAACACATTCACTATTTATTTCTTAGTTTTAATACGTTCATGACTGGGTGGTGTCAAACGAAACCGTATGTTGCACTGGCAACATATGATTTTGCTTGAGTCTATACAGTAGTTTCTGTGGGATGGGTCATGTGATTCTTTAGTTAGTGCCATTTTTATCTCAGTTGTCTCTATTTGCACTATTTGTTGAGAAATATATTATACAGCCTGCAAATGTCTCTGTACCTTATTCAGGGACATAATAAAACTACTTGTTATAATCTTATAGTAGCTGTTGCAGAATGTGTGTTGTGTACCGCAGGTAGCGAGTTACTATCGCTCTAGTACTCGCATATGAGTAAAAGAATTCATACGTAATATAATTTAATATATATATTTTTTTCCTCAATATATATAATTTATTAAGAAATAAAACGTTTGAATTAATAATTTTGGTTCGTAAGTATTTCTTTTTTTTTTTTTTTTAAGTTTTATGACCAAGATAACACTGCAGAACAGTGGCGAACCTGATGCTGGACCATGTCTTACTTCTTGTACTTAATCCACATGTTATATTACATGTAGACTGGTCCCTGCTCTCTTTCTTTCTTCTTAATGCTATTAGAGTATTTCAAGGGTGAGGAATAAATTTTTCCTATCCCCCCCCCTTTTTTTTTTCAGTGGGAGTCTGTTCTCCTAGGTGTTTGCCTTACCTAGTAGACTGAAGCTGTGACAGGCCCAGAAAGCCAGCAGTGGGTTTATTGCAGCTAAAAAAGAAACAAAGGAATCAAATCCGAATGTATTTAAATGGTAAATAACCTGGACTGGTAAGAAAACTGAAAATAGCAACACTCAACATTTTTTTATTGGTTTCATCAATACAATATGGAAAAAACAAGGGAGGAAGAATTTAAGAGGAAAGTTTATTTTGCTTTGCAAAGGAGCAAATGACCAATCAAAATATAGTGTCAATTTTATCATTAGTAAAGAAGTAAATAACATACTCATAGAGTGTGATGGAATTAGTGATAGAATAAAGAACTTGTATTTGAATGCAATGGAAAGTGAATCTTACTTATCCAAGTACAGTCATCCCTCGACTTACGTATGTTCGAGTTGCATCTGTTTGAAGATACGTCCATGATCCCATAAGGGAATGAATAACATTTTCGACTATACTTTCGAACAAACGCAAGCAAATGAGTGAACATAAAATAAAAAGGTTTCTATTTAGCAACAATTCATCATGCACAGTGACAACAGCATATTCAGCTTCAAGTTCATTTGGCAATCGGCACATCTTCAGCAGTTCCTCTGTTGATTTTGTATTTGAGTAATAGGTTATTTGTGGGTTTATTAACTATTTCATGATATTTTGTGCAACATGGGCCCCCTACACATCCAGTAAAAAAACCTAGTGAAGAATCACAGAAAAAAGAGGCAATCAATTGATCTTGAAAAGAACTTGCCAGTTATAAAGCGACTTGAAGCTCCTAAGCCCATCAATGTAATCACACGACTTTGGATGGTCTCATTCTACAGTGACGGCCATTTTGAAAAATAAGGATAAAATCTTAGAGGCTGTGAAAGGATCTGCTTCTATGAAATCGACGATAGTGACAAAGCAACGACAAGGTCATATTGGTGATATGGAAAAGATACTTGCATCATGGATAAAGGATCTGAACCAAAAGCACATACCCCTTAGCATTATGACCATAACCACTAAGGCACTAATTCTCTTCAAGATGTTAAAGGGGAAAGCAGAGCCCAGTTACGACTACAAATTCAATGTTTCTTCTGGTTGATTCATGAGATTCAAGCAGAGTTTTGTGCTGCATAATGTGAAAATATATGGTGTATCTGCAAGTGCTGACGAGAAGCCTGCCAAGGAGTTTGTGGAGAAATCGGATAAAATTATTATATGGGAAAATTATTTAATATGGATGAGACCTCCTTGTTTTTGAAAAAAATGTCCAAGTGGACATTCATCCACCAAAGGCTAAAATCTATGCCTGGTTTCAAAGCTCTTAAAGACCATATTACGATTCTGTTATGGGTAACGTGACTGGATATATACTGAAACCATTTGTGATATGGCACAGTGAGAATCCACAAGCTTTCAAAAACATTACGAAGCATACTCTTCCTGTTCATTAGCGGAGATATAAGAAGTCGTGGATGACTCAAAAATTGTTTGAGGATTCCTTAATCAACTTTTACACTAGTGAAATGGAAAGCTACTGTGTGAAAGAAAATGTCGAATTTAAAATTTTATTAATTCTAATAATGCTCCAGGTCATCCACCTTATATCAGTGATCTTCACCCCAAGATTAAGGTCATGTTTCTTCCTCCAAACACTACTTCATTGATACAACCAATGGATCAGGAGTTTCTTTCAGTGTTTTTAAGGCTTAGCTACGAAGAACGTTTTCACAAGCTTTCTGCCACTGAAGGAAATGATCAGACTCTCATGCATTTCTGCAAAGTATTCGATCTTTATTATGCTATTAAAAATATTGCTAGGGACGAAGTGAACAATCAGTGTCTGAGTGGCATATGGAAAAGGACATTAAAAAGGTTGTTGCACGATTTTGGAAGTTTTGAAAAAATGAAGACCTTTGTAAATTGAGTGACGAAATAGTGGGCCTAGCAAACAATCTGAATCTCGAAGTGAACGATGTCGACATAGTTCATCTCATAGAAAGTTTCTCCGAAGAGTTGACCAACCAAGAATTGGTTGAACTGAAGGAACAATGTGTTGCAGAAGAGGAAGAACAAGAAAAGGAGTGGGGAAAAGAGAAACAAGGAAAGGTAGTTAAACAATTCACAGTGAATGGTCTTGCAGAAACGTTCTCTTGAGTTAGCGATGTTCTCAAAATGGCTGAAGACATTGACCCCAATGTTGAATGCTACTTATTAGTAGAAAGGAAAGTACATGATGTGTTTGTTGGCTATAAACAAATTTATGATGAAAATTAGAAGAGGAGTAAGCAAAGCACATTGGACATTTTCATCAAAAAACAAAAGGTTACACCAGACGAGCTGTAGCCTGGCCCATCACATAGAGGAGCTCATGAAAATGTGATTGTGGAGGAAGATTTGGGTGATTATTCTCCTGTTTTATAGTAGCAGTAACGCACAGTATAGTTTTGTAAGGTTTAAAAATTAAAATGACAGCATACTTATTACAGTTAAGTCCCTAACCCCTATAACTCCTTTGATTTAATGTACCGACTTATGTCCGACTGACTTACGCCTGTCGGATGAATAAGTCGAAATAAGTCGAGAGATGACTGTATATGCACCCAACAAGGTTTAGATGTGGAGGAGAATACATTATATTTGAGGAAAAGTTGGAGGATGTTATTAAGAATGAATGTAATCATTTTAGTTGATCGTAGTTCACAGGTTGGAGAAGAAAGAACAGCAGTAGAAAAAGTTTTGGGCCCATTTGGGTTTGGTCAAAGAAATGAGGAATTACCAAAGTTATTAGATTTTTACATCACAAAGGATATTAAAATAGGTTTAAAAAAAAGACAAAGCCATAGAATTACAAGATATAGCTGGGATGGTGAGCAAATATCATTAATATATATCTTTCATAAATAATCGAATAAGGTAGTCATGGACATAACTTTTTGCCTTTAGTTCATAGGATTCTTATCACCACTTTTAAGGTGTATATGGAAGAGAAATGTGGCAGATAAAAAAAAAGATAGAAAGCTGAAGCTGTGGATGTTGAAACACTCAGAAAAAAGCATAAATTTGAGTATCGGATTAGGTCCAAGTCCCATGATTAATGTTCAGGTAATGCAGATGAGGAATGGTACAAATTTCAAGATGTAATGGTAGGAACAGGAGAACAGTTGTGTGTAAGAACTGGTGGAAGCAGAAAAGTAAAAGAAACATGCTGGTGGAAAGAGAGTTAAAGAAGCAGTCAAATTAAAAAAAAAAGCTATTTGGAGGTTTATGAAGACTAGATCAAATGATGATAGATTTGCTTATAATGAGAGAAAGAGCCATCCAAAAAAAAAAAGGGGGGGGGGGAATCATTAAAGAGGAAATGATAAAATGGTGGATAAAGGTTAGTCGATTGGTAGGGCTTCTGCTACTAATGGCTCAGCAAAACGTTAAGTAAGTTTGAGCGCGATTAGTAGTTGGAAGGGAAAATCGTTCGATGCTGTTGCCACATCTCCCTCGATGAGTCTTTAGATTCCCTGGAGGTGTCACATTATAATACTAAAACTGCTGTTTGCTAAGCTCAGCTATCATTGGGAGCTAAGGAAATAAATCGATGCCTACTGATTTCTGAAAGTTGGGATTAAAAGCTCCACGTACTGAATGATTTTTAAAAAAAAAATTGATTTAAAAAGCATCAGCTTTTAGCGATAACAGAAAGAAATGCATTTGTTGCCTAGAAAATGTTCCAACACAAAGAATCAAGCAACGTAGTTCGATACCTCCTTTTGAAAAGATATAAGCGTTTCACGATACGTCGAAATCCTAAATGCAAGAAATAAGTTTTGTGAATGTTTTTGAGTTTAACCACTCTGATACAGAAGCGGAAGCTTTCTTTCACATTATATCTCCTGCAAAACAGACGTATTAACTAGAGAATACAGTTATCATATAGATTATACTCATAGCCATAGTTACTAACTGCTTTGGCATATTTATTCCTGAACAGCAAGAGACTTATGTATTGAGACTGTGATCATTAGTAGGTTGTAAGTGCGACGAACTCAATTCTGTATGTTCATATCAAACTCCGGTGAACTTGCGTAGCTCATTTGGTTTCGACAGATCTCTTCGGTTGTAAACACCTAGGTCCTAGTCGCGTCTATGATGCGAAGAACCTTTATTAAGGCTTTTCAATCAAAAGTGAGACCGGCATCATACGGAGATAGAGGAATTTTTTCCCGGAAGAAAGACAAACTGGCCCTGTTGAACACGTCTTCAGATATAGAATACTCACTGGAAAATGAAGACAACGGAAAACTGCCTTTTTCTATGATAAAAATAATTCCCTGGTAAAGTAGAATTGTTACCGTCACCAACCACTATGTTACTCAGGTTAGCACACAGATAAAAAGCAATATACAGATACTTGTGCATGATTTTATTTCTTTTATTAGTTCCGAGGAATCCCATGTCAGACATTCAGTTTTCCTATTATACTACTGAAAACTAAATCTTGGCATAGTTTAGTTGGAAAACTTTGCATAATTAGCGTACACTATAATGGGCATTTTGTCCACTTTTAGAATATTTAATTATTTTTAAGGATCATTATTCGAAAAATGCTGCAGTGATAACCATAATGTTGTAGAGAAGACACAAGAGAGGCTTTTTCTCCAAAAACTTGAGAGCGAAACTTCTTATTACTGTTAAAATTCGAAACTTGCCTAGGTGATTTTTCATTGAATGAAAACTGCATTATGTGCAGTGAGCTATTTCTTACCAGTACCAAGGAATGTTGTTTTGATGATCTTGGAATAGAAGTGCGTAACCTTTACTTTAATACGTCCACAAATCGCTAAAACCGAGTGTACAGAACCCGTTATTTGAAACAAATTTTATCAAGTAATATTTTATATTGTTGTATTATCCAAGAGTGATACCGGCATATAGAGTTAGAGGTGGTGCTGAAGGTCAGATTACAAAATTAATTTGCTCAATCTCTTCTAGGAAGCAATACTGAAAATATTAATGAAAGTATTACTTCTGAAAACGTGCATACCAGCCTTAATTTAAAAATCACAACGAGCAGTACGTACTTGCGTGCTCTTTTAGGTGAGCAGTTTTATTCTGATGATAACTTTTTATTTTTACTTTATTTTAGTTTATTTTTAATGTATCCCACCAACGAAAGGGTGTAGATCATTAATACAGTGGGAAGGCTAAGGATTTTTAATCATCGTTTTTGTATTTTTTATTATTATTTTTTTACAAAGTTCGAAACTCTGCTCTTGAGAACGAAACCTGGAAATTTTTATATGCCACTTCAAGCCCCAAATAAGATAAGTGGCAGTCTTACACTGAGCGATGAAATTCATCTCTTAACAGAAGACAACCACAAACACCCATACGGAGGGACTCAAACCCTCAGTCTGTTGGTTGGAAAGCAGGTATATTAACTATGAGTACTAAAGTTCTACCAGGTCAAGCAATGTAGAAAAGCTATTTATTCATATATGTAATTATATATTAATATATATTTGTATGTTTGCATGCCTCTTTAGCGCAATTGGAAGAAAGACGGTATGTTACCCTTTCTGTTGGAAAAGGCAAAAATTCGATTCTCGTCGTGACGAAAGGAATCTGTTTTTTTTTTTTTTTCAATTGAAAGTGAGTTGATCGATCTCGTACGAGATCAGCAGGGTTTGCTTTTCCTCCCGGAAACTGGGATTTTTAATCCCGCGTACAGGCAAACCGGCTTTGAGAACACACGCAATTTGAGACAAAAAATGCAAATAGTGAGCAGTAGATGGCGTTGAGAGCTTCTGGGAGTTGCATGCCAATGCCAGTTGCTCTCGAAACAATTTTGGTTTTTAATAACAGATAAAAATTTTATCATGATAAACAAAATTAATGATACATATATAATATCTTTCATAGACATATAAATACATATATGCATTTATTTATCGATATATATATATATATATATATATATATATATATATATATATATATATAACACGAGAGGCCACAAAGTTATAGCAAATAAATACCGAGTGTGGGCTGAATTTATTATATTCTGTTATTCTATATATTGTATTCTATATAATTTATATTTAATATCAGCTAGCGCTTGTTTTATTTCCCCAGATAGAGTAGGCGTGGTCCTTTTAGTCCTATCTAACTTTTAGAAATTGAGGAGAGTCTCCTCTCTTAGCCAACCAGAGATAGCTGGCCCAAACTATCAATGATATTAAATGGCACTCGGTGAAGAAATACGGCACACTGCATGCCTACTGCTGTAGAACCAACACTCTTTCAGACAATACATTACGTTCGAGTTATATTAAATATATAAATATAAATCTCTATATGTATGTATATTTAATTATTTTTAAAAATTAATTTTTAGAGGATGTCTTGCGAACGTGTAAAAACGTCCTATGTGACTTTTTAGCCTAGGAAAGTTAGCTACGACGGTATTAAAATCCCTTGGATTATAATACCGCGGTGGCTAACCGCATATTATTGCAACAGCGCAGTATAATTGCAACACTACTCTATTGTATTGTTGCAATTATACTGCGCTCCATCAAAAGTGAAACTTACTGTTACATTATTTTTTTTTCCATCTACAGGTTTGTCATTGTAATGTTTATCATGGTAGGTTTCATTTTTTGGAGTGAAATCCAGAGCTTTCTGTTCATTTTGTTAGCAATACATTTTATGAGGTTCAAAGCATTTTAAGAATGTTGATTTTTTATTCCTAAAATAATTGAGAACTTTTAAATTTCGAATTTCACATAGCTTACATACCAAAACACGCTTATCCAAAATGTTTTCCTAACGCAGATGAATCTATTGCACAAGCACGTTCATTTCGGAGTAATTACGCGGACTTATCGGAATTTTGCAGTTAATTAACTTTCATTACTAGCCTTAATTATATTGTTCCTGTATTGTTCCTGTACAGAAAATGATTTTGATGGAGACGCGAAAAGCTTAATGGAGGCTGAGGATATTACAGATTTCTGTGGTCATTTCGGAAAGCTACCGAATGGTAGCTGAATACTTTCAGTAATGAGATTCTGTGGCAATCTGAAGCGATATTAAATAATCAATTTTGGCATATTTAGAGGAAGTTTCTTCCATTTGTGCGACTAAATTACATAAACCCAGCTGGCGTCATAATATCACCGTAGGCTAGTATTGATCATTAAAAAGAAATATTTCCTGTTTGTAAATTAAAAATTTTATTTTAATAAAATATCAAATAATAACTAAAATTAATATTTTAATAAAATTTTAAAACTGTAGTTCACTTTATAACATTCCTATTTTATTAAGTAGAAAATATTCTCTTCTGAGCTCATATGAAAAACAAATTTCTAAACATCCGTTAAAACAGTGACAAGGTAATTCTTCCAAAATGCAGAAAGAATGGAGGAAGTATTATTTAACATGAAGGTCGAAAATTGAAATATAAAATGAGTTACTGTTAAAAGGATCATATATAATGGATTACTTATGAAAAATTAAAAGAATACGATTAAAGCTAAAAAACAACAACAAACAAATATAATAAACAAGGAAGAATTCCTACAATTTAAGAAAAAAAGAAAGTACTAGAATAGTAGTTCCCAACTTTTTTTCTCCATGCACCTCTTTTACCATATTGAATATCATTCCCTCCACTATCCAAGATTGTTTGACTAAAAGGTGAGTTCAAATAATATGGACACAATATTATTATTATTATTATTATTATTATTATTATTAAAACCTCTATGGAGTCAAACACTCATCGTGGGAGGTCCCTTTATTAGACACAGTTTAACATACCATGCTTAAATATGTTTACCGTCTCCGCACTCACCACGCTCTCAGGCAATGCATTCCGATCCCCCATCAATCTTCTTCTGCAGCTTTTCCCACTTAAGTAGGGTCGCTGTTTGTAGTGAGTCTCCTCCAAAACCTCCTGTCTTGGGCTGTAGCTACATCCAAGTTCTTCATCCTCAAGTCTTCCTCCACTATCTCCCTCCATGTCTACTATGGCAACCCGCGCTTCCTCCTCTCCTGCACAGCCATCTGCATGACCTTTGTCCCCACATACTCTTCCTCCCTCCTCATCACATGATAAAACCATCTCTTAACTTAACATAAGTTCTTAACTTTCACTATTCCCCTTAAATAATCATTTTTCAGACGATTCTGTCTAGTCACACCACACATCCACCTAAGTATTCTCATCTCCACTACCTCCATCCTGCTGATGTTATTTTTCCTCAAGGACAGAGTTTCCATAGCATACGTCATAGCTGATCTCACTACTGTCCTGTCGATTTTGCCTTTGAGATTGATCGGCACCCTTTATCTCATAACACTCCAACCATCTCTCTCTCTCTCCAGTTCCTCCATCCTGCTTGTATCCTGCATCACACTTCCTTCTCAGCCTCACCATCCTCTTTCATTGTTGAACCTAAATATCTAAAGTTATTGACATTCCTGATGACATTTCCTTCCAGCTCCAGATCTGTCTCCTGGCTGCCATCTACTTTGCGGCACACATACTCTGTCTTATTGCTGGTCAGTCTCATACCTCTCTTCCAGTACTTTTCTCCAACTTTCTAGTTTAGCTGCCACTTCTCTTGATTATGCACACAGCACGATGTCATCTACATACAATATAGTCCAAAGCGCGTCTTCTCTCATCTCCTCCGTCACCACCTCCATCACAATATTAAACAGGAACGGACCTAATGCAAGCCAACTGTCACTGGAAAACTTTCTGTCTCTCCGAGGCAGGTCCGAACTCTTTTCTTCACATTTCTGTACATCTCCTGCACCAGCCTAATATATTTCTCAGGTACCTTCTTCTCCGTCAGACACCTCCAGACTTCTTGCCTTGGCACTCTATCATACGCTTTCTCCAGATCAAATAATACCAGATGTAGCGTCCCCTGCTTCTCTCTAAACTTTTCCATTATCTGTCGACCCCAAAGATAGCATCTGTCGTCGATCGACCAGGCATGAAGCCAAATTGCTCCTTTGCAATCTCCACCTCTTACTCAGTCTTCCATCAAGAACGCTCTCAAGGATTTTTATTGTGTGGGACATCAACTTTATTCCTCTGTAATTCTTACAGTCTTGTATATCCCTTTACTCTTGTACATGGAGACAAGAGTACTTTTCCTCAATTCCTTGGGTATATTTTCCTATTTCCAAACGTTTATTAACAGATCCCACAGTAGGTCACTTCCGTCTTCCCCAAGTGCCTTCCATGCCTCCACTGGGATCCTGTCAGGGCCACCGATTTTCCATTATTCATCCTCTTTATGGCCTCCTTCACTTCCACTGTAGTAATGTTCTGCACTATCCCCTCACAAGGCTCTCCATCTTTGCTGTGAGTCCTTGCATTTTCTTCATTCAAAAGCCCTTAAAATTATATTCTCCATCTATTTCTTATATCCACATCCCTCCTTAATACCCTTCCTTCAGAGTCTTTGATCTGCCTCACATATACGATATCCTTTGATGAATTATTTCTACATTTTGCCAATCGATAAATCTTTCTCTGTCCTTCCTTGGTTTCTAATTGATCATAAAATTCTTGATATGACATGGCCTTCGCCTGTCCAACAAATCTTGGCTTTTCGCTTTTTCTCTCTGTACTCCTCTCTGTCCTCTTCCACTCTTGACTCGTCCCACTTCTGCTTTGCCTTCCTCTTAGCGGTCACTGATTCTTGTACATTATTATTCCAGCACCAACCCTCCTTCTGCTCTCTAATCTTTCATGATGTTTCACCAAGCACCTCAATTGTACAACTTAGAATTGTTTTTGAATTATGTGTCCACCAATCTTGTAAACTTTCTAGTCCATCCGAAATCCTCCCTAACACCTTCTCCCTAAAACGGTTCCTCACACTCTCTTCTTTTAAGCGAAACCACTTAATTGTCTTCCTACCACGACTTCTAAAGGTTCGTATCTTCGACTTTATTTTAAAGTCTGTGCACCTCAGCCGGTGTTGCTAAGCCACTTCATCTGTTGGGATTACCTTACAATTTGTTACTGCCTTAAGTTGTTTCCTTCTAGTCAAAATGTAGTCAATCTGTGAACTGTTGTTGCCACTTCTAAATGTTATCAAATGCCCTTCCCTCGTACAGGAAAGGGAGTTCATAATTGCCAGATCAAACGTTACTGCAAAGTCCAAAATCCTCTCTCCTTCCTGGTTCATCATTCCCACTCCATGGCTACCAGGAAACCTTCCACAGTCCCTATTCTGTCTCCATATGTGTCCTTTCAAGTCTTCTCCGACAATGACCATCTCGTTGTCTTCCAATTCCCTCATTTCTTCATCTAGCACGTTCCAGAATTCATCTTTGTTTTCTGCTTTAGAGTCCACTCCCTCACCAAACTCCATGCAAAAAACCTGCTCCTCACCCCTTGAGCATACTCTTCAGGGATAACCTGTTGTTCTTTTCCTATCTTCACCCATTCTATGCATAACCCTCCCGGACATTAACTGGTAATAACCTCTTAACAGCCTATGTCTCAATCATATCTCCTCTTTCCCTGTTCCTCCTCCAATCCACCAATTTCTGCAAATTGCATTCTACTCAATCTGTCTTCCTTCTCAACATTCCAGAGACCAGAAACCAACTTAGTCAATCGTTTCTGGACCTTTTCTAATACATCTTCATCGTTTTGAAAACCAGGTGACCAAATCTGTGCACAGTAATCCATATGTGGCCTGATCAAAGCCTTATATAATGGAACCATAACATCCTTATTTCAACAAGTCGGTGCCCTCCATATCATTCCCATTGTCTGCTGTGCTGTCCTCACAATTTAGCAATATTTCTCCGAAATTTTAGATCCTTGTCCACAAGCACTCCTAGATCTCTCATCTGCTCTACCTCTTCCAAGATATTTTCACCGAATTTCAAAACCTTACACTTTGCAACATTTAAGTAATATCGCCATTTATTTACCCATTCCGTCAATGTATTCAAGTCCTCTTGCAAAGCCACAACATTCACTCTATTTCTGATAGTTCTCCCCAACTTTGAATCAAATTTGCTAACAACCATATCACCATTCAGACCTCTCTCATTATCATTTACATACAAATTAAACAGCAATGGACCCAAAACAGACCCTTGTGATTTAGTAGTAACTTTCCTCTTCTGGGACATCGCTCTTCATAGACAACTCGCTGATACCTATCAGACAGCCAATTTCCAATCCAACCAACTAGTCTACTGTTTATCCCCCACCATTCCAATTTAATTACCAGCTTATCATGTGGTAATATATCAAAGGCTAAATATACCACTGTGTATGCATCACTCTTATTCAATGCATTTGCCACTTTATCATAATAAGTAAGCAACTTGCTAAAACAAGATCTTCCTTTAATAGACCCATGTTGGCCACCAAAGAATATTTGCTGTTGTCAACCAAGTTCTGATTCTTGGTCCTTTCTAACCTCTCTAATACTTTAACCACAAATCCAGACACACAGACTGGCCTATAATTCCAAACCCTAGTCTTATCATCTCCCTTATGAATCGGAACAATTTTACCCTCCCTTCATTCCTTTGGAACTTGACCCAGTGCAAGACGCATGTTAAAAAGATATGCAAAAGCTGTTGTTAACTCCCCGGTAAATATTTTATTAATGTTCTATATTAGTACATATTCACTGGGATTATTTTTATACGGGAATTGAATATATCGAATATATTTTGGTTCGTAACAAATGTTAATCTCTTTAAAAATTATGAATATTTGTGCACTTCTTGGGTGTAAAATTCGTACCATTAAAAATTTAAAAACTCTGAAAATCATATTCACAGTCAGAGATAAATAAATATGTATTTAAATAAAATTTATAGGTTAAAACCTAAAATTTTTTTACAGATTTCCTTTAAAGTGTCTTAATGTTTTAAATTTATGGATTCAAGCTATAGTTAATTCTGTCTAATGACTTCAGTAACTACAATCATAAATTTTAAAAAATTTAAATAAAATGATAAACTATTAAGAAAACTTTCTTTTTTTTTAATTTGCAAAGCATACAGCATTTGAAATTCGTGAGTAACAGATAATCCATCCCCACTATGGTCCCAATTCCCCCCCCCCCACTGAAATCCTGAAATCTCCTCCCCCCCTGGGCAGGAAACTCTGTACTAGAAGAAATAAAATAAAAATAAATAAAATATTACTAGCTTCAAACGGAATTTCTTTCTTGGATGCATGATGAAAGCTAACAATAGAAGTTGATAAACACCCAAATTAGAAATAAGAAGCCATCTCATAAATTCCCGATATCAATGCAGTAAGTACCGAGAGAGATAGAGCACCCGAATAACACCGTGAGATGCGGAGTTTAATACCCTTGGTGGGTAACGGATGGCAATTCTGTAGCCAATGAAGTCCTAACTGAGGCTCGGCTTGCTGTTATCCTCCTGCCATGATCAGAGCTTTAATAGCTCAATACAACCTTATCCATACACTGTCCTCTACAGATAACGGGGAAAATGAAAAGCATTCTTGCTTCGCCCCTTTAAGCCAGTCCTTATAAGGCTAAGTAAGTACCGAAATGAATAATCAATTTGTTTACTATACGGTGCTGCAACTTTGATTCAACAAACGGATAAAATATGTGATCGCCTCCTGTGAATAAATAATCCCGTATACTTACAAGCAGCCTTTGAGCGTGAATTAAAAAAGAAGAAGGAGAAGAAGAAGAAGAAGAAGAAGAGTATATCATAGTCTAAAAAACGGGTAGGGAAAAAAGAAAGCACAAAGGTGATAACATAAACGTACTAAAATTACATTTAAGTTAGCGTAAGTTAATTAAGTTAATGTAAGTTAAGTTACATTACTTACATGTAAGTAATGTAAGTGAGCGTAAGTTAATGTTCTTAATACATATTATTAAAAAATCTTTCGAAGAAGCTTTATTATTATTATTAGAGGTCGCCAGGGAGTTAAAGAGTAATCGAGAGAGGCGTGCATCACTCACACTTACTGGCTATTATGTCTTCTTTTAAACTCATTCACTACGTAAACAGGCAAAAATGTTTCACTCACTCACTGCTCGATGAAAGAAAAATCTAGTCATTACCTCTTTCTTAAACGCGCGCACGTACACACACACACACACACACACACACACACACACACACACACACACACACACACACACACACACACACACACACACACACACACAGATCAGTTTTAGATAAGGTTGGTCGAATGGTAGAGCCTCTGCTACTAATGGCTCAGTTAAACAAGTTTGAGCGCGGTTAGTAGTTGAAAGGGTTCCAATCGTTCGATGCTGTTGGCACACTCTCCCTCGATGAGTCTTTCGACTCCCTGGGGGTGTCTAATAATAATAATAAGACTCTGTCTTGACACTGACCACTTGTTTCCGGAAGTGATGACGTGTTGTATTAGGGGCATCCGGATGGAGTCCAATAGCTGACAGTCGTAAAGTATGTGGTCAACAGTCTGTTGAAGGTGTGCACTACAAATGCACGATGGTGATTCCAGGATATGGAATCTGTGAAGGTAGTGTCTTAGTTTTTTTCGGTGTCCCCTTAGTAACGTGGTTAAATCTGAAGAAATGGCGTGTCTTTTCAGCCGGAGTCTGTTTCTGATGCTAGGAAAGAATTCTTTTGTTGTTGATCCGCTTTTTGATGGTTTCCATTCTTCTTCCCACATATCTAGGCTTTTCTCTTCTGCAAGTGTTTTTATTGCAGATTTCGAGAATTTCTGGTAACTTGTTTCTAGCCGTTCGTTTCTAGCTGCTTCTTTAGCCAACTGATTCGCTCTCTCGTTTCTTGCTATTCCAGTATGCGCTTTCACCCAGCAGAAATTGATTTCCCATCCATCTAGAGCAGTGGTTCTCAAAGGGTGCGCCCTAGAAGATTTCCGGGGACCGCCCTGTAGTATTCCAGAGAAATATGTGTCCAGATATAAAAATAAATATAGTTACTCTGTTATACCTTTTCATTACGGATATACCGCTCTTTTTGCCAACACATCATTATTATGTTAATTAACAGCGGTTTTCTTGCAAAGAGAACAAGAATATGGTTTATTCTTGTTTTGTATATTACTTATTTTAAAAGTGTTGGAAGTGGATATTATGTGCATATTACTTATTTTCAGATAAATACACCCAAATAAAATGGATAGATTTCCTAAAAAGAAGCGTGATATTGAAGAATCAGATTCTGGAAGTGAGCAAAAGTTAAGTGCAAGTAAGGAAGCAAAATCGCGGCCTACTCGCAAATACTGTATAATGAAAGTTATTTAAGCTTTGGTTCACTTGGACCGGAAGTGAAGATCATCCTTCGCCGCTATGTTTAGTATGTGGATGTAAAATGGCAAATGAATCATTGCTTCCTAGTAAATTGAGTAAACATTTTAAAACTATACACTCTAATTTACAAGATAAATCTGCAAGTTTTTTCAAGAGATTGTCTGAACAGCAAACAAAAGCGGCAAATTCTTCTAAAAGTATAATGACTGTTTCTGATAAAGCTCAAATCGCTTCTTATCAAGTCTCAGAACTGATAGCAAAAAATATGAAAGAACATACTTTAGGTGAGTCACTTATTTTGCCTGCATGCAAAACATTGGTCATGACAATGCTAGGAAATGAAGCAGCAATGAAAATAAGCAAGATTCCTCTGTCCAACGATACAGTTCACAGGCATATTATAGAAATGCCTTTTGATATCGATTAAAATGTATGCAGTAATAAACTTCAGTATTCAAATTTTGCATTGCAAGTTGATGAGTCAACAGACATTACCAACAAGGCGCAACTCTTAACCTTCGTCCGTTTTATTAACCAAGATCAAATACTAAATCAGTTTCTTTTTTGCAAAGAATTAAGTGTGTCTACGAAAGGTGAGCTATTCAAAATTTAACATTTTGAATAGCTATCTTGATAAATGGCAGTTAACATGGAAGTCTTGTGTAGGCATTTGTACAGATGGAGCCCCTTTCATGGTAGGCTGTGTTAAGGGCCTTACATCTTTTGTAAAAAAAAATAAAATGAGAATGTTATCGTAACTTACTGCTTTCTTCATAGGGAGGCCTTGATGGCAAAAACATTGGAAGAAAAATTAAGAGAAGTTTTAGATCAAGTTGTTCAGATGGTAAACTTTATTAAAACAAGATCTGTCAAATCGCGTTTATTCGAAAAGCTTTGTATCGATATGGATTCACAACACAAACGGCTGCTTTTACACACTGAGGTGAGGTGGCTGTCAAGGGGGAAAGTACTTACCCGTTTACACGAGCTACGACAAGAACTTCTTCCGTTTCTTGAAGAGATGAAACAATTACATTTTTGTAACCTCCTTCGGTGCGAATTTTGGATTGCCAGGTTACAGTATTTGACCGATATATTTCAGCAGCTCAATATTTTGAATACTAGCATGCAAAGGTAAAAAGAAAATATTCTCACATCCACTGACAAAATGAAAGCGTTTCAGAGAAAACTACAGATTTGGAAAAGAAAAGCTGATGAAGGTAATTTGGAAATGTTTCCATTGGTAAGTAACACTTGCATAAATGAAACACTTCCAATAATAGTTGAACATTTAACAACAAGTTTAGAAGAAAAATTGAGTTCTTATTTTCTATCACTTAACACTGAACAATACGATTGGATTAGAAACCCATTTATGGAAACTTCAAGTGATATTGGTTTAACATTAACAGAAGAAGAAGAACTGGCAGCTATATCCGCTGATCGTGGATTCATGATTCAACATAAGGAATTGTCTCTTGAAGCCTTTTGGATTTCTATAAAAGAAGAAAATGTGTCAATATCTAAAAAAGCTTTGGTCATTTTATTACAATTTTCACCATCATATTTATGTGAATTTGGATTTTCTACCCTCACCACAATTAAGTGTAAAAAGCGAGGAACTCTTCAAGGTATTGATGAGAAAATGAGAGTTTACCTTTCAAATATCTGCCGAAACATTGAAGCAATCGCTAGGACACATCAGACTCATGTTTCTCATAAACACATATTTTTCTCATATTTTTTTTCTGTAATATTTGACTTAAATATTATAACATATTTCTCCGAAATTTGTATATAGTGCGCCTACAATTATTTATAGGATTTTAAATGCGCCTTGACTTCAAAACCTTTGAGAACCACTGCTCTAGAGTGAGATTTCGAACCAGATTTCTTGTCTGATCTGTTCTATCAATGCAATATGGTTGTTCTGGTTTTTTTATGCCGTCTATAGTGTTCTACTATCGCTGTAGATTGTTGCTGTCTTTTGCTGAGAGGTGTTGAGTTCTAATTCCTGGAGATATGTGAGTGACTGAACTATAGCAAGTTGTCCTGCTTGGTTGTTGGAACAGAGAGGATGCAGTCTAGAACAGCATTCTTGTATTATGGACTGTCTGTTGTATGCAGTGAACGAACAACCGACGTTCCTTTCGGTTTTGCTTCCGTCAGTGTAAATTTGGAATTCGTCACTTTCAGAGCTTTCCTTCTCTTTAATATTTGTTTTCTTTGCTGGGTGAAGCCACTTACTGTAGTGAAGCGGACGTTCGTAGCAAATTGGATCCATTTTGTAACTTTCGATATATCTTCCCAAAGTGACTTCATATATAAGAGATAATTCTTGTATTTTCTGGCAGATCGGTGTTAGAGCTGCAATAACGCAAGTTGCCTCGAAAGATATTGTCATGTATCCTTTGATTATGTGTTTGGCTATAAGGCGTTGAACTCTGTTTAGTTTTTGTCGGTTTAGCTTATGATTTTAGTGTATGTTTCCAAGCAGGTGCAGCATAAGATATCAGTGGTAGTATAGCACTGGTATATATCGTTTTCAGCGCTCGTTGGCCTAATCCCTACTTAATCCTTTCCGACTTAGCTAGAAGGTTTACTATTTGTAAGCTTTTTTCGGCAACATATGAGATGTGCTTATTGAAAGTGAATTTTTCGTCTATTGTTACTCCTAGGTATTTTAGCTGGCTACCTCGAGAACTTCTCTGTTTAGGAAGACTCTAACAGGTTGTTTTGATTTTTTACTTGAGATATGAAGCACTTTAGACTTACTGCTATTGAATGTAACTTTATTCTTGCATGCCCACTCTGCAATTTTAAAGAGTTCATCGTTGGCCGTTATTTCTAACTGTAAGCCGTCGCGTCCCCGAATCATTATCATCGGCGAAGGCTATGACTTTTGTTTCGGTGGTGACAGGGAGTCTTAAAAGCGAGACGTATTGGATGTGTGTGTTTGCAATTAAGAAAAAAAACCAAACCATCAGCTGGTATCCTATAATCATTGAAACATCGGTCTAAATGATTATAGGCCTCTAATTATATCACCAATCTTTTTCTGTTTATCAGCGTCTGCCATCCTCATACTCTCAAACTGTTCTCAGTCTATGTCTCATAATTTGATATCATCGTTGAAATTCTTCTTTTCACATTCTTCACAGTGTCCTCATCCCCTCGGAAGTCAATAACTCTGCACAGAATAGTCCAGATCTAATCGTGCCAAGGTCATGCAAAGAGCCAAAATGACTTTCTTATTTTTACACCTTAATATTTGCATCACAATGATCTTCTGAGATGTATTTTGCAATTTTTAGCATGTGACTTTTGAAAATTAACCTCCTATTCACCATAACTTTCAGTTACGGTGGATAGGAGGTTAAATACGAAGTAACTTCCGTAACTTCATCAATTTCTCCAAGTATAATCCCATAAATATAACCATTGGATATCTCATCACCCAAAGTGCATAACTTTATACTTACTAACATTGACTTTATACTTACTATTAAATCATTCTTAAAGTGATGTATATTAGTAGAATGCCTGATTGTCCTGATTTACAACTCTCACGTGCCACTTTCTGATACCTGTCCTTCAGTCACCCTCTTATCCAAGTCAGTGGTTCATATTCCAATCTTATATCCTCTAATTTGCAATAGCTTTTGGGTGCTATTCTTTCGAATGCCTTAGCAAAGTCCAAGAATATCACAGTTTATTCCTTCTCTAAATTCATCACGGCAGTACCATTCTTTATCTCCTTCTCTAGAAGGAATAGCCTGGGTTTACTAATTAGAGATAATAAGAACAAAGTGCTCAGACATTAACTCCTTTTAGTAGACTCAAGCGGTTCCTTGCAAAGTATAAGTTTGTCTCTCAACCCATTACTTACAAACTTCACTAAAATGTTCACCACCTCGTTAATGTCAGAAGTACTAGAGCCGTTATTCAACAGCTGTAGTACTTTTGACATTAACCTCTGTCCCTTCATCCAATGTAGTTAGAGCACTGCGCAGTATTGTATACAACAGGTTAATAGATCTTTGCGAATCGAACACGCATTATTTGAATCGTTATCTGTTTCTGACACAAACGTACCAGGATTCTTCCACATTCATTCTTTCTTTTACTTATAGCATAACGATAAATTCCCCTTAGTTTGCCTTCATACTGCACAGCCAATATCTTTCCATACTACCACTTCGCTTTCTGCAGAATAGTTTTAATTTTTCGGGCCTGCGCTTTATACATTTCATATCTCCACTCCTTATTCTTTCAATATTTCTTTCAATATTTCTTTCACGTCATCTTTCTATTGATATCTAGCTTAAAAACGTTACACATTAATTTCACTCCCACTCTTTATTATTCGAAAAATAGGGATATTTGGTTACTGCTTCATTTAAGCATGTTTTCAAAGCTTCTCGTGCACTGCTTAAAATAAAACTATATTCGATCCCATGGGATCGAACATAGTATTCGGTTGTATTTGTTATAATTTCCAGCTTTGTAGTTCGGCATTCAATCTTTCTTAATTCGAACATCCATGTACTTAAATACTTCCCGCATGTCTACGATATGATCAAGAGGACTTCTCAAATGAAGGTGAGTTAGCTGTTTTCATGGAAAATAAGTAGAAGAGTTTCCTTTTGGGAATAGAGGGATTTTCATATAAAAGCATGTATATCCATGCTAAAGCGCACACAATTTACAGAGTAAAGCCTTGATTTGATTTGATGTTCTCCCAGTGAATAATGCCGAGGAATAGAGAAGGCTGCAGTAAATGACGGTAATCATCATGGGTAGAAAAATAATCGTTCTGCTTTGAAAGAGGTTTATCATCAATATTAAAGCATGCTTTCGAAAGCAATAACTGCCACAGGACTATCTAAGGAAAACATTACAACTACCAACAGCAGTGTTATGAGTTTTTAAGATTACATTCCGTAGAATAAACAAATTAATCAAATTTTGCCGAAAACTCTGTGAGCTAAATCACAAAATTTAAATAAAAATGCTTTGAAATAAAATAATTAAAAATTGGAATTATGAATAACATTAATAAAAATATATGTGGCCTTCAGTAAGTCCTGATCCGGATTGCCTTAATACGGTAAATCCGCTGCATTGGTCGCCACAGTATATCGACAGTGATAAGTTCAATTGAAAAATGTCTTCCGAGATCCGCGGTGGTAATCTATATTATTTGTTGCGGGGAAGATGACATTTTTCGATACATCACCTCTTGACACTGAGTAACTATTCAATAGAAACATAACGTTTAATACATGGCTTTAATTATAAAGGTGCGATATTGTGTATTGAAAAAATGCTCTGAACATTCACTGTTTCCTCTGTCATATATAGAAAACATCTTAAGCACTATGTATAATCAAAAGGTTATATACACAGGACAGTGAGTGTTTCGACAATAATGTACAAAAAAGGCTCGTACCTTTCTATTTACATAATTAATTGTGGGGAAAAAAATTCTTACCCGTAATATTACAGACACGATTAATTTCCAATTTAGACAAATTAGTTTCTGTGTGGGTTAAACATCATATTTAGTGTAGAATGACCAAGATATTCCAGATGGTAAATTGCTGGAACTTAAATGTAAATCACAAATATGTAGAATTTAGTTCTTTGTGAATTCGGCAGTACAATTCTGGGTGTCGAATTAATCCACGAACCAATGAACGAACAGTAATTGTGACAAAGAGTTTATTTGATATGACACTCAGAAATAAAATTATTATAATTTTGTCAATAATTTTAATATTTCATTTTAATAATATGTAACATAGTCACTAATATTTCGTTTTAATATTTAATATTTAACAGTGTAATTAAGTATGTGTATTTAATTACACGGTTAAGTATTTGAGAAACTGAAGTTAATTAAATAATTAGTTTCAGTAACGAACCATTTAATTTAATAATTTCGAAACCGATATATGACAATATAAAATTTATTTATTGATTTATTCTTATGGCAAAACTAATACAGAACAGCTACAGGTCAATGCCCAGTCTGGAAAGCCAATCAAAGGCCTCATCTGTCACCTTCTGGATGTCCTGTAGACCACCACAGTGGAATTGGAACCTTGGGCAGGCGTTCACAATATGCGTAATCGTCAGAGACACTGGAGAACAATCACAATAAGGGTGATCTAACAGCCACCATTTATGCAGTAGGTAGCCACATCTGCCCTGGTTAGTTATGATCCTGTTGATTGATGACCAAATCTTCTCAGGAAGAGCAAAACCAGGCTGCAGAGCACAGGGATCGTCTACCAGGAAGCCGTTCGTTGGGAGGTTGTTTGACCAGTATTCTCCCACATGTCTGGTGTTGATGGCAGGGCAGCTGAAGAGAGTTCGTCCATGGACCGGAAAGGCTTTCTAAGTTTTAGGCGAAGACTAGGTGGATTTATGAGAGTCTGGTGAAGGGGCGGGAGTAGGTTGCTCATTGCTTTATTAAATTCTTTAATCGAGGCTTGCCTTCTCCGTATGTTTAGTGGATCAATGTTAGATAGAACAGACAGCCAGGAGAGAGGGATGCTTCTCACTGTCCCACTAATGATATAAGATACAAACTCTGTGGTGTTTTTGATGAAAGATGAAGATTTATTGGAGAATCACTTGAGGTACTTTTCTAGATATTTGGAAAGTTTATACGTAGGTGAGTCAACTTATAATAATAAATATTATAAATATAATTATTTATAATTATAATTATTATAACAATAAATCTTCATCTTTCATCAAAAACACCACAGATTTTGTCTCTCATATAAAAGATATTCCCATCAATGAAAATGACATTCTAACTAGTTTTGACATATCTTTATTTACTAACGTTCCTACGGACGAGGTACTTACATTACTAAAGGACAAATTATCCAAAAAAAATGTTTACTTTATTAAAACATTGCATTCATTCTGGTTACTTCGGATATCAGGACTCCGTTTACCAACAAAAAGAAGGTCTGGAAATGGTCAATCCTTTGTCCCCAGTTCTAGCTAACATTTTCCTTGAAGATTACGAAACGAAAGCCATATCTTCCTTCTCATTTAAACCAAAAGTTTGGAAACGATATGTTGATGATATATTCATTATTTGGAATCACGGGTACACATCTCTCACAGATTTTCTTCATCATCTAAACATCCAACATTCTAATATAAAATTTACTGCTGATCTAGAAAATAATAACTCCTTAGCTTTCCTGGATGTCATGCTTACATGATGCTCTGAAAGATTAAAAATCTCTATGTACAAAAAACCTACTCATACCAATAGATATCTGCATAATATTTCTCATCATTTTCCAGCAAAAAAACTTGGAACTATATCTACCTTAGGACACAGAGCACGCTCTCTCTTGAATGAACCAGATGAACTACAAAAAGATATAAATCACCTCACTCTTATCATTAAACAAAATGGATACTCTGAAAATACGATCAAGATATTTCTCCTGGATCCTCCTAGGCAGTGCACAACAGAAACTATTAATTTTAAAGGTAGCATCTCCATTCCATACATTAGCACAGTCTCTAAAAAATTAGCTAAAATCCTTAAAAAATACAATATCAGGACATTCTTCACCACACTTCCTAAAATCCGTTCTCTAATCAGCCATCCAAAACCTACGCATCACAACCAAAAATATCCAGGTGTATATAAATTATGGTGCGATTGCAATATCCTTATTATGGACAAACTAACAAATCTATTGAACAACGTATAGAAGAGTATGAGAGAGACATCTCTTACAAAAGATCTCATGCAACTGCGTTATCCCGTCATGTTCTCTTTTCAAATAATCCTAATGATGATCAACAAAGCCACACCGTTTGCTGGGATAGATCAGAAAATATCTTTCGCTGTGATGATGAGTTTGAGAGAAACATTGTAGAATCATGGGAAATCCTGCTGAACCCTGTCCACTTAAACAGCAATTTGAGTTATAACATCCCAGATAGCCATGCTGCAGTTATTCAATATTGGCGTTCACGTTAATCTGCACGCACATTTGCAATAAACAATGGCACGACTGTTAGAACAACTTTAAAAAAATACAACTTTTTTATGTATCAGTTATGTGTGGCAATGTTTACCTGTCATTTCCAGTTTGTTTATTACTATTCTTTATTTTATGTTTATTACTATGTTTATTTATGTTTATACACCAGTATGTTTATTACTATTGTACTTCAATGTTTATTACTATTGTACTTCAATGTTTATTACTATTCTTCTCCATTATGAATACCTGAGGAGGGCTGTTATAAACCGAAACTAGTAGTATTATTCACATTAAAATCTTTATAAGTTATCTCTTTTTTTGAAGTCATTAAATCTATATTTTTTAAAATGTATCACAACCACCGAGTAAAAGCAGATTATATATATATATATATATATATATATGTTTACTTTTACATAACTGATTAAACTGATAAATTTAACTGTTAAAAATTGAAACAATTCTTACCCCCCCACACACACACAGTATTAACGCATCGCAGGTTTACATCTTTCTTGGGCAGGAGTTATATCATATCCAAGAAACCCAATCATAAGCGTGCAGCAAGTGAAAGTTTCAAGTATATTTCTAATGAGATTTCTCTTCTTCCGGTAAAGAGATCTTATGACAAATGTCACTGGTCATGAGATCTCATCACAAAGAAATATCATTACCAGTGCTTTACTTCAGTTTATTATTCTTCATCTGCTCAAGATAAATGTGCATATTATGTTTATACTTCGTGGTTTGTTGTCGACTAATATTCTGTAGATATCACGTACAGTAGTTTCAGAAGACCAAACTTAATTTCCATTTAACCTCAGCTTAAACATAGTATTTACATCACATATGATTTTATTCATATTTCCATTCTCTCCCCAGTTTAAACAAGTTAGATTAGAAATATACGCTAATACAGTTACCGTAATGACTTTTCAATAGAACGCCTCGTTTTCGAGGAAGATAACGTCCAAACTTCCCTTAATATTTATATTTAGGAAACTATTATACGAAGTACAAAGTGTATCATTTGGTATTCAGTTGTACCAAGTAATATATCAATATTTCATGCAAATGATATTATGCAAGTTTGGAACTGGCACTGGTAATCCACTGCTCTCTCTGAATAAGAAATAAAATTGATCTCGGAGTGATCATAAAATAAATATAGTGCCTGTACAATTGAACCATTAATCTTGCATTACGATATCATTTGTCCAAAATAAGGATTCCGTGGGCAAAGTAATTGGTGTTGCTCGCAGTGGCTTGACTGAGTTTGATGACATGATGTTTTCGTAAGAATATCATCAAGATATTGTTTTGACAGGTTTGGTAGTTTTTGTTTGTATCAGGAGAAACAACAGATAAGTGCTTTCTATTTCTTATTTCTGTTATTAGGTGATGTATGTTGGATATTAGTAATTGGTTAGGATCATCTGGAGGCCCTGAATAATCATTGAAAGATTCAAGCTTAAAAAGATTTTTGATTCTGTGACAGATATCCACAGACTCTTATCCCACAAGCTCTAAGCCTTCGCTAGCCTTAAGAGAAGGTTAATAATATAAAACTATGAGCCTTTGTAAGCAACCCCACTACCCGGTTAATCATGGCTTGCCCACCAGAGACAGAGAGGTGCCTGCGGAGGAGATTCTCCTCTTCGGTAGGCACCACGTTATCAATACTGTATTGAAAAAGTATGGATTACATACCCAATCGATGCAGAAACTAATTAAGTAAAATTAAATTCTTTCAACTTTAGCAAAATATAATCACATTTGGAATAATACAATATAAGAAATATGAACTATATCGGCGATTATTTGAAACGTAATATTGTATTGATTCATTTTAATAATTCAATTCTTTGGAGTAAAGTCGTATAATAAACTGGTTTCTCTTTTGAAAGTAGCTATTACTCCCAATTTTCATAATGATCCTTCTTGTTTATTTACAAGAGAAATACCGAAATGATTATTGATCTTATTGAATTAAACGCCAAGTAAACACAGCACAAAAGTCTCCTCACGATTAGCAATGCTGATAGTAGTGAAACGTTTGGAAAAATACAGTCGAAACTAAAGAATCCTGGTGCACACAATGTTCGACTTATTACATAAACTGGAAGACAGCTCCAAATTTTTGATTATCCGTAACTTCTGTCTCATGTTGCAAAAGACACTGCAGAAAGCAAAACGCGATGAAAGAAGGAGTCGTCAGAGAAATACAGAGAGAGGCTTTGATGAATGCCCTTCCTCACATAGCAAGAGCGAAGAGCCTACCGCTGAAAATCTTCATAACTGTTGTATTCTTGATATACCTTGCGGGATTCATTTATCAAGCCCACAGTTTCATGGAACTTTATTGGGAATATCCCACAGTACTCGAATCGTCTGTAGAACTTGCTTAGGAACCGGAATCGCCAGCTATCACATTGTGCAGCTCAAATTCGTAAGTTTGCAAGAGTATTTTTTGTAACAATATATATGTAGAAAGTTATTTAAATTAAGGGGATATTTAAACCACATTATTTCAAAGCCTAATAAGAAACTCTAAGATATAAATCGGCTTGAAATAATGTGGGTTTAAATATCCCCTTAATTTAAATAATTTGTACATCGCCGAAGTGAAGCCTTTTGGCTCTTTATTTCATTACGTAGAAAGTGTTTACCTTGGGTGTAGTATAAGTTATATATATATATATATATATATTATTTACAGATATATATACTTCATCAAAATTTATTCTAGATTTTTATTTTTAATTTTAAATTTACGTCCCCCTATTAGCCTAGTCACTAGTGAACATTATGCTGGGAAGGGATGTGCTCGGTTCAATTTTCGTCGCCGACGTGAGGAGCTTAAGGATATTTCTCAGACATAGCCAAGTTAGCCGGTCTTGGGCATAGACAGCGGGATTTTTTTCCCCCAGTATATCTGGTGTTTTTCCTCCTGCAAGCAGACAAACCGGCTAAGTATATATATATATATATATATATATATATATATATATATACAGACAAACACACAGTTACAGCAATGGAATATATCGGGAGGCAGAGGACTAGTCGCATTATACTCGGACGCGTACGACTTATAAGGACTTAAGATAGCTATGTAATTTAGTCTTCTTCTGTCTTCTACATGTTAGACCTACTGGCCAAACACGTAGAAGTCAGAAGAAGTCTTTTAAGTTTACAAAATTTAGTTACACGAAATTTGATGTGCGTGTGTTTATATATATATTTATATGTATAATATTTATCAAGGCTTGATTTGCTTACTCAGTCTTAATAAAAGGCTGGTTATATTCCACTAATTCGAGTCCTAACCAAGGGCCTATGGGTTGTGGAAATACTTTCTGAAAATGAAAGCTGTGCCGAACAAAGCGGCCTTTTGCAGCTGCCTAATTTTTAATCTATCTAACTCGAGTGCTTCTAGATGTTCTTTCAATGTTTTAAGGATGGTGCCTAAAGCACCTATTATTATGCGAACAACTTTCTTTTCCTTTTGCCAGATTCATTCAACTTCGATTTGCAAATCGCAAATCAAATGTATATATATATATATATATAAGGTACTAACAGTGACACAAAGATACAGAAATAACACAAGGTAGTAAGTAAAAACTCTATTAGGCAGAACTGAACAGTTCAATAGTTGTTGGATACATAATATGGTTTCATATCAGGTGCTCAAAGTTACGACCATCAGCATTTATCCATGCCTGACACCGACGACGCATTGATTGCCGTACATTTTCGAAAATACCTGGAGTTTCCCGAATATTAGCAGCGGCGAAGACAATTTCTCCCACGAGGTCCAAATCAGTGGCAACAAGCGTTACGTACACGATTGCTTTAAGGGTTCCAAACCTTAAAGTATTTAAGGTTTGAAACCCTTAAATACTTTAAGGCCCTGTCCAAACGTCAGTATTTGGACAGGGCCTTTGAGGCAATATTTAGACAGGGCCCCAAAGGCCCTGTCTAAATATTGACGCACATAAATGCCAAAATGGGCTAAAGCCTCGTCGTGTTGGAATCACATCTGCGAAGGAACATTGTTCATTAAATCCGGCAGAATTTCTTCTAGAAAGCTCCATTACTTCTGGGAGTCCAGACGGAGTGGTAACAGGTATGGAGTGTCTAAACAGTCAGTGACGATACCTGCCCATACATTAACGGCGAAATGTTGCTGTGCATCATGTGATCGCACAGCGTGTGGGCCTACACATAAGCAATGTGGTCAGTGAAGACCCATTTGCGGGGAATTGAAGCTTCATCCGTGAACAAAACATAAGTTGAAAAATCCGGGTCTATAGCAGTTTTCTGCAGAAACCACAGCGCGAATTCCACACATCGAGGATAATCTTTGGCCATCAGTAACTGGACTCGTTGCAGATGAAATGGATGTAAGGACTCAGAACGCCAAACACGAAATACACTGGATCGAGATACTCCTATAGCAGAGGCAACGGCGCGTGTGCTTGTCCCTGGATTATTGTTCGTCGATTGCAACACCTCCTCTTCCATGGCGGGATTTCGCGTCGATCGTGGCCTCCCACTACCATGCCTGAGATCTCTGAATCATTCATAGTCATACCAATTTTGATGCAAATACGCAAATATTTAGTAATGCGGGATACGTCTGTTTGGATAACTTTCGCGAAACATTCGTACAGCGGCTCGTCCATTTCCTTCAGCTTACCCGTAAACGAGCTGCATCTCAATGTTCGTAAAACAACGCCGTGTTTTTCGAACTACGTTGAAAGCTTGAGTGAGGAAGCCTCAATTTCTCACCTGGAGCTTCGAGCAGCGCCACCTATCACTTTCGGGTGGCGATTCCGGTCAGGCATTCTTATGTGAATATTATTATTATTAAGAGAGACCTCCAGGGAATCAGAGACTGATCAAAAGAGGCCATATAATACACACACCAGCTATCATACTTATTCTAGAATTCATTCATAATATCACTGTTGATATTCTTTCCATCCAGCAACCGATCCCATTCCACTGAACTCAGTATACTCCTCATTTTCTGTTTCCATATTTTCTGTTTTGTAGTTCAACATGTAACCTTTTCTGAATGGAACATTCATAAACTTAGTAACTTCCCAAGTGAGTACCGCGTGATTACTTTCACCAAATGGTCGAAGAATAGTTATGCTTTTAAATGAAACGGCCTCTGACACTATAATCAACTTTATTTTTCTCATTAGATTCTATGGCTCCCCAATCAATATTTGGATACTTAAAGTCTCCCATTATGATTACTCTTTTCGCACTCACCTTTTTTATTTGGGGATGCAATTCTTCATCACCAGGTCTGTAACAACACTCCACTATGTG
The DNA here is from genome assembly GCF_054136105.1 of Typopeltis vanoorti. NCBI lineage: Eukaryota > Metazoa > Arthropoda > Arachnida > Uropygi > Thelyphonidae > Typopeltis > Typopeltis vanoorti. Next base: position 77,627,927 of record NC_143553.1, on the reverse strand, counting down.
ATGTGTCTTGTTAGATTCCACCTCACACCAGAAGTCTTAAAACTCTGCCACATAAATTATTTATAGTAGTATTACTACATTCATAGATTTCGACTCTAACATGATTCAAGTCATCCAATATCATTAGCAGCACCCCCCCTCCTCTCTGATCTACTCTATACTTCCTAAAAATACTGTACCCATGACACTCGATACCAGTTAGTAGGTCTGATTCTGATAGCTACGTCTCACTAATGCCTACAATATGAGGTTGCAACATATTGACTAAGGCAACAAATTCTACTCTCTTGTTTCTCATACTCCTAGCATTCGTGTACAGACATAATAATCTAACTGCATGTTCAGTTTTATACTCTGGATTGCAGTCTGCCTGACACAGTTAGACAGCTTTGTTGGACTAATCGTATGTGTGCACATGTAGAGATATGATTGGTCCAACCGGAAGAACGCTTGTGTTCGTCCTAACACAGTGAACGTGGTAGAGATTGACTAACTCGGGAACCGGTCGAAAAAAGGCTTAGAAAAATTTCCTCTGGTCGCCGACTAGACTCGAAACGAAGTCTTTCTTCATGCGGTCAAGCGCAGTGGTGTGCAAACACCACATCCACTGTGCTACACATGCTCATGTCATATAGTACCAATCATTGAGATGTTTGTCATATAGTCTAAAGTTTTAAATGATTGGAACTTGGTAACATGGAAATTAAATTAATTACAAACTACAGAGGTAATATTCATTTGAAATAATAAGAAATAACTATTTATTTGTTGTGCTGGCAAAAGAAGTTTCGAAAAGAAATTGCTAATGCAGGGTTCAAAACCTTATTTGTCTCATTTCCATTACTAAAACTGACAACAAAAATGTGAAAGGAAAAAAAGCAGTAAAACTGATATTCCAGTAGTTAATTATTTTAGAAAATGAGAACATAATAGAAAAAAAAAATATTTGTGTGCATTGTAGTGTTTCGTGTATCCTGTAAAGTCCAAAAAAAAAAACAAATACTCCTTTCACCTGTGAGAATTCATTTAAACATCACCCAGAATTCCAAACACAGGAAGTCGCACATACCCTCAACAAAACTGCATTTCCATTTCAACTTTATGGTCTCTATGGTAATTGTTTAGAATTTTGTAACAGAAAGTTAACATAATTCGCTGCTAGATGGCCAGGTGAACGGTCGTGTTTTCAGGGAGTTCACGAAAGCTAAGTACAATTTTAAATGGAAATTAGAATATAGGTTAAAATCATAACGTAATATTGTCTAAATTTGGTAGCTTGTTGTGTCTGTGTGATTTTGGTGTCAATTCCGTTAATTAATTTAGTATTTAACGATACGTTTCATAGATTTGAATATGGCGCCAATGCGACGTAAGATAATGGCGTCCAAAAATACGACGCCATTGTTCAAAAACTATAATGTGAGAGAATTTGTCCAATGCGATGTGTGTGAAATGTATGCATTCCCGAATGAGGCTGAAGTATGGATTGAAAGTGATAGTGGTGGGAGAATGTGTAGAAAGTGTAAGCAAAGTGAGGAGTTGAAGTATGTGTCAGGTTGTGAGACAGTTATGGTTGAAGAAAGCCAGAATGCGAGTGAAAATAGTGCTTGATAGGGAATTGCAGTGTACAAGATGGCAATGTGAGCGGTGATCTAAGAAAGAGTGAGAGCAATTATACAGAGAGAGAAAATGGTTTGAATGATAAAAAAATGAGGAATTATTTGTAGGAAGTGAGATCGCTAAGTTGTGCACAGTGATACAAAATGCGCAGCGGCTAGAGCACCTGCAAAACTCTTTCCAGAGTGATTCGGCTAACGTAAATAAACAGCGTGGGAGAGTTTCCAAAATGAAGGAAAGAGTGTTGTATGGTGACTCGTTATTAAGAGGAGTAATAGATGGGAGTGTAACTAAATCGTACTTACCGGGTGCGAAATTTAAGGATGCAAGTGAGAGTATTAGAGTGCAAAAACAGAGGGTGAAAGAATTAATAATTGTGGCAGGTACAAATTAATTGAAAGGTGATAAATTGTTTATGAGAGAGGACTTGAAAGTATTGTTAAAGGTAGCGAAAGAAAAGAGTGACAGAGTTAGAATGGTGAGTCTGTTACCGCGGTATGACAGAGAGGAGTTTAGAAGTAGGGCCATAATCGCAAATGACATTATGCGCAGGTTATGCAGATGGTGTGGTGTGGAATTCGTGGACGTGTGGAATGAGTTTGATGGGCGAAAGGACTTATACAAGATGGATGGCCTGCATTCGAATGGACTTGGTGTGCGGAGACTGGAAAACGTGTTGCTGAATGAAGTGAAAATGGATGTGCAGAACCAGGGAAACTAGAACTACCAGGGAGGGGGGAAGTGGATATCCAGACATCAGTGAGACAGTTGAGTGTAAAAATGTATATAATGTACCTGAGCCAGCACTAAGGACAAAAAATGGAAATGGGACATTTAGAATAACGCATCAAGATAGGGGTGGGACAAAAGGATCACTGCAATTCATGTATACTAATGCCAGGAGTATTAGGAACAAGAAGGAAGAATTTTTGGCCTTGATTGGCTCTTCCTGGCCACAGGTTATTGGCATTAGTGAAACATGGCTGACGGAAGATGATATAGTTATTGGGAAAGAATGTGTAGGTTATAGTATGTTTAGGAGGGACAGAGAGAATAAAATTGGGGGAGGGGTGTTATTGATGATAGCTGATGAACTGCAGCCAAGGAGAATTGAAGTATTGCAGGATAGTGAAAGGAGCTCATTTGAGGCTATTCGGTGTGAGATTGAGACTGGCAGAATAAAATATACAGTTGGGTACTGCTATAGACCAGGTGATGGAATAGATGGTGGAGATAGTATGCATAAACAAATTGATGAAATGAGTGGAAGGAGGGTAATTATTATGGGGGATTTCAACTATGGTAACATTGATTGGAAGGAGGAGAGGACACATGTGAAGAAGGAAATGGATTTTATTCAATTATTAAGGGATAACTATCTGAAACAGCATGTAATTGAAAATACTAGGGGTGAGAGAGTGCTTGACCTAGTAATAGCATCCCAAAATTTGACTGTAATGAATAAGACCATGTTGCCACCTATTGGTGAGAGTGATCATAAGGTCATGACCTGGGAGGTGGCTAAAGGTGTGCAATTTTTGATTAAAACAGAGTATATGTGGAATTACCGTGCTGGCAAGTATGACAAGCATAGGAGATTGCTTGGATTCAGTGCCATGGCATGTACAACTGCAAGGGATGGACGTCGATAGAGCATGGGAAGTGGTCAAAGAGCATTTACAGGAGGTTATGGTTGATTGTATACCTAAGGTCCGAATAGTAAAACAAGTAGGGGTTAAATGGATGAACAACACCATTAAGCCTGAGCTGCAAAAAAAGAAACAACTATGGAGGGAATTTAAAGAAAGAGGTGACCTGCAGGCACACGAACGGTTTAAAATGCAGGCCAGAAGGGTAACGAGTGTGGTAAAAACAGCAAAAGCAGATTATGAAAGGAAACTAGCTATGCAAGCAAAACAGAATCCCAAACAGTTCTTTCAATATGCTGCAAGCAAGAAAAAAACTGTACGTGGCAAAATGATTTTAAGGAATGACGATGGTAAGGAGTTCACTGAACCAGTCGATATAGTGGAGTTACTGAGCGTGCGCTATGCAAAAGTATATCATCCAGGTGGTGACATTGAACAAATGAAGGAACCAATAGTTTATATGGGAATTGTGATGAATGAAGTGGAGGTGAATAGTCTATTACAGAACCTTAATGTGAATACATCTGTGGGATTGGATGGTATACCGGCACGGGTCTTGCGTGAAGCGGCTAAGGAATTATCGGTGCCCTTGACCATGTTGTTTAATCTAAGTTTCGGGTCTGGTTTAGTCCTGAAGGCGTGGAAAGAGGGGAAAATAGTTTTACTGCATAAAGGAGGATCCAAGACTATGGTTGCAAATTACCGACCGATCAGCATATCAGCAGTCGTTGTAAAGGTCTTGGAGAATGTAGTCAAGGGAAAAATACAGGAATGGATTGATGAAAAGGAGATACTGTACAGGGGACAGCATGGCTTTGTGAAGGGTAGATCATGGCTCAGTAACTTGCTCAAGTTTTATAACAAGGTGACGGCTGAACTGGATAAGGGAAATGGGTTTACAGTGATACTGCTGTTTTTTTTTTTTTTTTTTAAATAACGAAACCTGTGGTGCGTTCATAATTAGAAGAAACACACGTGTAAACCACAGTGAAAATTATTTAATTGTAAATATTTCATCCTAAGTATCTTAGGACATCATCAGTACAGTATTTAAACAAAAATTAGGAATAACATACAGTTAGGGCGCATGATTACAATAGAATCTCATGAAAACGTGCATAACGTGCTAAAGTAGTACAAAAAAAAAAAAAAAACGTTAATTATTTAACACAGTTTTGTATGATAATTTCCCATAATTTAGGAATAGTAAGAACGTCGTTGCGGTTTAGGTTTGGTCTGTGTAGTAGGGCTTCAGAACTTCTTTGTATAAACGTTCATGTTTAAATATAGATCTATGTAAAAGTTTAGCCTTTTCCCAATGGATCCTATGGTTTGGATATTCAATTCCGTGTTGAGAGAGGCCAGATTTCTGCGGTTTAAGAAGACGAATGTGGTCTTGATGTTCCGAGATGCGTTTCTGAACAGACCTACCTGTCTGTCCAAAGTAAGATAATTTGCATGAGCATGGAATCTCATTAACACCAGGTAACACTACTTACAAACCTATCAGCCAAATTTACAACTTATTACCTTCTCCTAAGGACAAATTCTCACCCTTGATGTTACCTGGTGTTTATGAGATTCCATGCTCATGCAAATTATCATACTTTGGACAGACAGGTAGGTCTGTTCAGAAACGCATCTCGGAACATCAAGACCATATTCGTCTTCTTAAACCGCAGAAATCTGGCCTCTCTCAACACGGAATTGAAAATCCAAACCATAGGATCCATTGGGAAAAGGCTAAACTTTTACATAGATCTATATTTAAACATGAACGTTTATACAAAGAAAGTTCTGAAGCCGTACTACACAGACCAAACATAACCGCAACAACGTTCTTACTATTCCTAAAGTATGGGAAATTATTATACAAAACTGTGTTAAATAATTAACGTTTATTTATTTATTTTTTTTTGTACTACTTTAGCACGTTATGCACGTTTTCATGAGATTCTATTGTAATCATGCGCCCTAACTGTATGTTATTCCTAATTTTTGTTTAAATACTGTACTGATGATGTCCTAAGATACTTAGGACGAAATATTTACAATTAAATAATTTTTACTGTGGTTTATACGTGTGTTTCTTCTAATAGTGATACTGCTGGACATGGCAAAGGCGTTCGACAGGATACCACATGGAATTCTAATCCGTAAACTACAACATATGGGAATGGATATAGGGTTGGTGAGATGGATAGGTGGGTGGTTGATGGAGAAATATCAAAGAGTAGTTTATTCAGGAGTAGAGTCCAAAACGGACTGTGACTAGTGGTGTGCAACAGGGTTCTGTTCTTGGACCACTGCTGTTTAATCTGTTCATTAGCGATATAGGGAAGGGTTTAAGTGGGACAGTTCATTTGTTTGCTGATGATGCAAAGTTGGGTAAGGCTATAGTGAATGCAGAAGATGTCAAAGTCTTGCAGGATGACTTAGATAGATTGGAGTTCTGGACTAAGGAGAATTGATGTCAGTTTAACGTGAAAAAATGTAAGGTTATGCATTTCGGAGTGATAAGATTAGCAGCAGTATACCACATTGGTGAAACTGTACTCCAAGATTCATGAGGCCAGGGACTTGGGAGTGTTGGTGGATAGGGAGATGAAGTTTAGGGGGCACATTGCAAATGTAGCTAAATCAGCTCATCAACTCACTTGGTTGTTGAAAAATACCTTGACGAGCAGAGACAAGCAAGTTATTGTACCTCTGTACTGAGCCCTGATAAGACCTCATCTCGACTACTGCGGCCAAATTTGGTCACCTCGGTTCCTTCTTGATTGGGTGGAGGTGGAGAGGATCCAGAGGCGAGTGACTAAGATGATAGCAGGTCTATGGAATAAACCATATGAGAACAGGTTGAAGGTTTGTGCATTGCAAAAACTAGTCGATAGGCGGAAAAGGGGAGATATGATTGAGACATTCAAATTGCTAAAAGGATTCTATAGGATTAATTCAGAGGATATTTTTGAGATCAGGACTGGTGGTGGGAGAACTAGGGGACACCTATGGAAGCTGGGCAAGAGCGTGGTTAGCAGTGGTGTTAGAGCTGGGTTCTTTAATTTTAGAGTGGTAAATGAGTGGAATAAGCTGCCAGAGTCTGTTATGGGTGCTATGAGAGTGAGCGAGTTCAAGACAAGGTATGATAGATGCTGTGAGAGTGTTGAATATTTGTGTGAACATGATGTTTAGGGCCTCCCTCGATGAGTCTAAGGACTCTCCCTGGAGTAGCCTGTAATAATAATAATCATAATAATAATAATAATAATAATAATAATAATAATAATAATAATAATAATATATATAAGATCAGAGCTAATTTTTAGTGAATTAATAATAATAATAATAATAAATAAATAACTATTAATTTGTGGTGCCAAATGAAGTAATGAAAGAAGAATAAAGGAAAACGATTATGAAAAATCAACAGTGTGTGAAAAATACGAATTTTCAGATATCATTGCTGTAATGGATTGTCAATTTCGTTTCAATAAGACTTCAAATTTATTTCCTAAAGAAATTTTATTTCTGATGCAATTATTGTAAGATATGCATTGACAAAATCACCTTGTAGTTGGAAGAATTACCTGAACGAGATAAAAAACAGAATTCTTGGTTAATAAAATATAACCATCAGCTGAAGTGGGAAATTGGTTCACTATCTCTGGACAAACTAAGAAATTGGATGATAGAATCAAGATGCAAATATCAAATATTTCTCGCAAAAGGAAAAGAAATATCAAAAAATTAACGAGGTTAATAGGGAGGCCAGTTTTTGATTTAAATGAAATTGGCTGCGCAAAACTTGAAAACGTAACGTTTACTTTTAAATGCTTTTGGAAACATAACAAAAGATTCTGTGCTTTTAATAATTCTCAGAACTATATGTATTGGTTTCAAAAAAATAAATGTACAACTCTTAATTTTACTACAGTAATAAATTCCCAATGATCACCAAATGAAAAATTCACTTTCAAATGAGAGTCACATTGTAAAAAACCACATGGAAAAGAAATATCAAAAAATTAACGAGGTTAATAGGGAGGCCAGTTTTTGATTTAAATGAAATTGGCTGCCCAAAACTTGAAAACGTAACGTTTACTTTTAAATGCTTTTGGAAACATAACAAAAGATTCTGTGCTTTTAATAATTCTCAGAACTATATGTATTGGTTTCAAAAAAATAAATGTACAACTCTTAATTTTACTACAGTAATAAATTCCCAATGATCACCAAATGAAAAATTAACTTTCAAATGAGAGTCACATTGTAAAAAACCACATGATTGCTATAACAAGAATTGGAATTCCACATGCATGGGAAGAAGCTTTGAACAACACTGCAAATTTAGGAAAAAAGAAGATTAAGGAACAAAAAAATAGGTTGTATTTTCACTTTATTTATTTTCTGTATGTTATATTCAGTAAATACAATTTGTAAATAATATTTCATTCAAATAAAATGTGTAAATTTAAATGAACAAATTGGGTATCGTTGATGTGATATACAAATTTAAGACCAGAACATTTTTTTTTCTCCATGTAAAAGTTTAGGCCACAAACTAACCAGAGACTTATTTTTTAAATTCACTCAATGAAACTGTGCAAACTCTTGGAAGCAAAAGAAATATCAAAAAATACTCACCATTTGAAGAGAAAAATCAAAAACATTAACAAACTTAATAACCAGACCCGACTAAGAGATATGAGTTTTACATATTTGAACTATGTAAAAGCCATAGTTCAACTTGTTTTGAAATGTCACATGGATCAAAATCACATGAATTACACGTAAGCACCAGTGGCAAATCATACACCATGAAGATCAATGCATAATAAATGTTAAAGCAGAAGAATAAGAAAAACAAATACAATCTTTTTCACATTATTTAAATTCTGTATCATAGAGTCAGTAAATACAATTTGTTAATGATATTACAATCAAATAAAAGGTAACAGAAATTAACAAAGTATATATTACAGAGCTCATATTCGTCTGGAAAAAAATTAGCTAATGCCTATGTTGTTCCTGTATAGGGAATAGGCAGGGCCGTTTACCCAATCTAACTTTTGGAGACTGAGTGAGCAGTTCAATCTCCACTGGTAGCCAATTAGAGAGATAGCTGGACCAAGGCTATCACTGATTCATCAGTACGCAGTGAAGAAGGTGGCAAGCTAGTACCGCCATCTCGTGGTCTCTAACCCTAACAAAATATTTTTGGTGTTTGAAAATAGTGTCGGTTTTACTGTCGATTTTCTTGAGTTTAGGGGAGGAAAAACCCGAGTTTTATTCAGAAAAAACCTGCTAGCCCATGCCAGAGATCAACTTACTCGGCTGGCAAAAGACATTTCTAAACGAAAACGCTACGTCGAGTTCAAAACCTTGTTTGTCGCATATCTGTAACTTAAAATCACTAATGATTTTAAGTTACGGATATGTAACTTATTAATATGCTAGTTAAAGAAAAAATAAATAAAGTAAATAAATTTCAGTTACAGAAATAGGTTGAGAGCACAGGAAATCGCAGGTAAAATTAATAGTCAATATTGGTTTAAAAAAGTAAATGTAAGCATTAATTTACTACAGCAATAATTTCTAATAGGAATGAAGAGTTCCAACCTAAACACACGATTTCTCAACTGCGTACAACAAAATTGTCGACTGGATAAGAGAGATTAGAGAGCTAATATTCATTTCATATAAATTCAAGTTTCCTAGCTACAAAAATGTAAACAAACAAACAACCCATCTACTTTAAAACAATAACTGTATAAAATCCTTAATCAGAAATGAATAATTTTAGGATATGTGTCATAAGAATTTTACACAAGAAAAACAGTCGTATTTCCCCGAATTGATAAAACCATGCAAAAAATCAACGGGAGAATATGAGTCATGAAAAAGGTGAATTTGAAGTTATTGCTTGCTTCCAGCTATTACTCATGAAAACATACGACTTAGGATACGTGTGTCACAATGAACGAATCATGTGAATGCTAAAAACATATAGTCACATCAGAAACATCGTATGACCCAATGCTGAGGAATTAACAGTGTACCAAACGTACAGAAAATCTAAGGAACAAAAGTCAAATAGCTTTTCAGATTATTACAAACATTTCGGTCTTTCAAGGTTGTGTTTTTGTGTGTGATGGTGTAGATAAAATTTCAACTATTTTGGAATATCAATTTGAATTAAGAAGAATCATTCTGGAAAACTGTAAGTAAATTTAAATTATCACTAGAATTTCTAGATTACATACAAAAAATTCTTGTAACCTTTTAAGTCTCCATTTATTTTTAAAATTCCGCTTGGTTTTTTCTCTTCATGTAAACTAAAAAATCACCATTACCCAAACATTAGTAAACAAGATAACGTTAATTCGAAAAAGAGGTTGTCATTTGCCAATAATCTTTTAGTAATGTCACCTCCAACTGATAATGAAACCTTCGTAGCAAAAAAAGTATATGTTTGAGGGACATCAACATATAATTAAATTATTCAGAAAAGCCTAAACAAAACCGCCATCATGAATCTACTGTAAGAATACCCACGCTTTAACAGGAAAGAAATACCCCAAAATATATTGGAAAATTAGTATGGCTTTCTATAGAAGAAAAAAAAGTGTGTGTTTGAGGGACACCAGTATATAATTAAATTATTCAGAAAATCACGACACACGGCCACCACTAAACTCTACTCTACTCTAAGAATTTCCACCCTTTAACAGGAAAGAAACACCCCAAAATGTTTTGGAAAATTAGTTCAGCCATCTATAGAAGGGAAAAAACTGTATGTTTGAGTGACATTAGCATATAATTAAATTATTCATAAAAGCTCGAAACATGTCTGCCATCACGACTCTACTCTATTGTAAGAATTCCCACCCTTTAACAGGAAAGACATACCCCAAAAGGTATTGGAAAACAGTCGTATAGACAACTAAACATAAAACATGATGACAATGACAGATGTGTGTCATCCTGGGAAAATTCCAAGATATCTTATCTCAAAAACATCGCCCACAATTCAATAGCCAAACCAAAACACCATGCGATATCACAGAGAGACATATGTTCTGCAGAAATTTCCAAACACATCAAAGTCAAGATTCTTATCTCTAAATATCACCCACAATGCAATAAACAAATCAAATACACCACGTGATGTCTCTGGCAGATGAGGGCCTCCCGAAATTCCAAACTCTATATCAACAAACATTCACATCACGATTCCTTATCTTATCTTGATCTTAATCTGGTCAGAAGTGTCCTGCCAATCACGACACGATTCCTTATCCACTAATATATATCCCTTTTCCATTCAAAACAATAACGTCACTTATTTACGACTAACAAATGATGTCACTTATCTTCATCTGATAATAACCCACATGTATGACACGATTCCTTATCTTATCTTGATCTGGATCTGGTTCAAAGTGTCCCACCAATCACAACATGAATCCCTATCTGTACCATCACCTATAATTCCATACGCAAACCAAAACACAAAAACTCACGTCACTGACACATGATCCCCCAGGGAAATTCCTAACATTCCAATCTCATAACCACGCTCACAAGCACGTAATCATCTCAACAATCAATCACGTCATGATTCTTTATCTTGATCTTGATCTCATTTAAAGTTACTCACCTACTACTCCCCTATTGTTGTTCATACTGCCAATCACAACAGGAATTGTTATCTAGAACCCTCATCCACAATTCCATATGCAAACAAAACAGACAACGTGACATCACAGATACATATGTTCCCCAAAAAAATTCAAAACTTTCCAAACTCATGACGTCACATACACACACAATGACATCATCATCTGAACAACCAATCACGTCATGATTACTTATCTTATCTCGATCTTGTCAGAAGTGGCCACACTTTCTGATACTTGAGCTAGTGTGAAAATGATGCTGCTTAGCATCACGAGAAAGTTCTTGAAGGGATAGATAACAGAGTGGTGCTTGGGTCATGGTGTAGGGAGACATGCTTAATTAATGCACCGAACCATAAGTGTTGGTAAAATTTCTTCAATGTTTTGCTTGACTGATCCATGGTGTTGTAGGCGAAGTATTCATTTTTATGGATGACAGTGCCATCCCATATCATATATGAAGAGTAGGGATACTTTTGGAGATTAAGGATATTAATTGAATCAAGTGGCCATCAATGCCATAAAACTCAATAGTGAGATGCACCAGCTGCTCGAAAATTCCCCTGTGGAAAACAAACAAGGTCTTAGAACTTGTTATGTGTTGCCTCTTTATGTCGTCTTCCAGGGGGAGGGAGGGGAGAGATGATACACTAGAAATGACCCTACTGCCCAGAAATTAGTTCATGTCCAACCTGATGATTTACCAATAAGAGTAACAGACCTTCTCATCAAATATCACTGAATCTCTTTCACCTTAATCCTCTATAAAAATAATGGAGAGAACCACCAACTCCTACACTATCTTCAAAGTACTCAACTAGTAAACGACCTTCAGTATGGATTTTGCCAATGCATTGAACAGGGATCTGCTCAACTATGTCACCCACCTCTGGATAATCACTATGGAAAAGTTTGATAAATACCAAGGGATTGCACTAGATATCGCCAAGGCTTTCGAATGGATCTGGCATAAGAGCCTGCTAAGTAAGCCCCAATCATTCGGTTTGTCCTGTGCTTTCTGCAACTGGCCTGCCAGTTTACTCACTGGATACATTTTAGGTGTGATGTCTGATGGTTCCCTATTTTCTAACTATGCATCTAATGCTTGCACCTTCTTCTATACACTGTGCCAAATATACATCAACAACCTACTCTGCTTAATCACCAATAAAATACAGTTTTTCCGATGACATTACACTGCTTACCTCCTTCTCACATTACAAATTTTCAGCAAACAGACCAACACACCTCATACAGCAAATTCAGTGCCTGCTAACATAAAGTTCTGCCTTATCTTCCATATTAACGTTGACTACACCTAGATCTTCTACATATTACCTTGAAGAGCTAAGTAGTAGTCCAACCACTAGTGACCAGATCAAGATCAAGATAAGATAAAGAATCGTGACGTGATTGGTTGATGACGTCATGGGTATGGAATATTTGGTATCTCCCTGTGGGCATATGTGTGAATGGCTTCAGTTCTTGTGTTTTAGTTTGCGGGTGGCATTATGGGTGATGATAGAGATAAGTATTCCTGTTGTGATTGGTGGTGCACTTCTGACCAGATCAAGATCAAGATATGATAAGGAATCGTGATGTGGGTGTGTGTTGTTATCAGATGAAGATACGTCGTTATTTAGTTGTAAAAAAGTGACGTCATTTGTTAGTTGTAAATAAGTGACGTTGTTGTTTTGAATGGAAAAGGGAGATATATTAGAGATAAGGAATCATGTCGTGATTGGTGGACACTTCTGACCAGATAAAGATAAGATAAGGAATCATGACGTGAATGTTTGTTGTTATGAGATGTAGATAAGTGACTTCATTTGTTAGTTGCAAAAAATGACGTTATTGTTTTGAATGGAAATAGGAGATATATTAGTGGATAAGGAATCATGTCGTGATGGGTAGGACACTTCTGACAAGATCATGATCAAGATAAGATAAGCAATCGTGATGTGGATGTTTGTTATTATAGATTTTGGAATTTCGCTGAGCCCTCATCTGTCAGGGACATCACGTGGTGTATTTGGTTCGTTTAACGCATTGTGGGTGATATTTAGAGATAAGAATCGTGACGTTATGTGTTTTGAAATTTCTGGGGAACATATGTGTCTCTGTGATATCACATGGTGTTTTGGTTTGGCTATGGAATTGTGGGTGAAGTTTTGGAGATAAGATATCTTGGAATTTTCCCAGGGTGACACACATCTGTCATTGTCGTCATGTTTTGTTTAGTTGTCTATAGATGGGTGTACAAATTTCCTATGTATTATGGGGTATTCTTTCCTGTTAAAGGGTGGGAATTCTTAGAGTAAGTAGTGATGGTGTGGCAGTCTTTTGAGCTTTTCTGAATAATTTAATTATATATACTAATGTCACTCAAACACACAGTCTTTTTTTCTTCTATAGATGGCTGTACTAATTATCCAATACATATAGGGGATTTTCTTTCCTGTTAATGGGTGGAAATTCTTGGAGTAGAGTAGAGTCTAGTGGAGGCTGTGTTTTTCGAGATTTTTTGAATAATTAATTATATGCTGGCATCACACACACACACACATACACATTAGGCACGAAAAGGGGCTAATGTATCCATGTTGATATCCTATTATGTACCCTATGATTATTCTTATGAAAAAAAAACTATTCAGTATTAGCATTATGCTTACCGAAACATACGAGCATTGATTATTGAAATTACAATTATCAATTGTTATGTCTAAGTTAAAAAATAAATAAATAATTTACTTACATTTCTTTCCAGAATTGGAACATCTTGTTACTATGCTTTTCTGAATAATCTAATTATATGCTGGTGTCTCTATGGTATTTAAAATAAATAAATTAAAATAAATGGACAGTTAAATGGATTACAAAACCTTTCATATGTATTCTAGAAATTCTAATGATAATTTAAAATTATTTACAGCTTTCCAAAATGGTTCTATGAAATACGAATATTCCAAAAAAATATATATATATATTCCAAAATTGTTGAATTTTATATCCACACCACAACATAAACACAAAATCACAAAGAACAAAATTTCTGTAAACACTGTAACCAGAAATAGTTCAGTACTTCGTCCTTTAGATTTCAGCCCATAGATGCTATGTTATCATCATGAGCAATATCCCCCAGCGAGTGGTTTTCTTCAAAGGTATCTTTCATGAAGATGATATGAGTCACATCCGTAAATTGCGATATTGTTCAAAAGGTAGCATTTTCTCAAGTTTAAATATTTCTGAAATACTTACATATGGCTAAGTGATGACACATATCCTAAAATTATTCATTCTTCATTCCCGTGGGAAATTATTGGTGTAGTAAATTAACGTTTACATATAATTTTAAAACCAATATTGACTATTAATTTTACGTGCGAATCCTTGTGCTCTTCACTATATCTGTAGCTGAAATTTATTTATTTTATTTTATTTTTTTCTTTAGCATTAGTAATTTTAAGTAACGGATATTTGTGACAATCAAGGTTTTGAACTCACCCCTGCATATTCTTTTAGAAATTGCTTTTGCCAGCACAACAATTAAATGGTTATTTCTTATTATTTCAAATGAATATTAGCTCTGTAATATATACTTTGTTAATTTCTATGTTACCTTTTATTTGACTGTAATATTATTAAAATGGCTCTGTAAAATAAAACAAAACTCTAAGAGTATTGTGACTTTTAATATTTTCTCCACTAAAATTCTGGCTATTAATTTAACATCCGATTATTCCTTTTGCTACCAAGAGTTGACAGTTTCATGAAATATTTGAGAGCTTGCATGAACAAATAAGACTTTTAATTCACTTGGTCAAAAAAAAAGTCTCTGATTACTGTGTGGCATGAAATTTCACAAGGAAAAAAAATGTTATGGTCTAAAGTTTGTATAACACATCAACGACACCCAATTTGTTCATTTAAATTTACACATTTTATTGGAATGAAATATTATTTACAAATTATGTTTACTGAATATAACAATACACAAAATAAATAAATTCAAAAATACATCAAAGGTTCTTCAATGCTTCTGGAATTGCCATCATGTGGTTTTGGATAATGTGACTCACATCTGAAAGTTAATTTTTCATTTGGTAATCGTTGCGAATTTATCACTGTAGTAAAATAAAGGGTTGTATATTTATTTTTTTTGAAACATATATATATATACTTCTGAATATTATTAAAAGCACAGAATCTTTCGTTATGTTCCCAAAAGCATTTAAAAGTACACGTTATGTTTTCATGTTTTGGGCATCCGATTTCATTTAAAACAAGAACAGGCCTCCTATTATCCTCGTTAATGTTTTGGATTTTTCTCTTACTTTGACGAGTAATTTATGATATTTGCATGTTGATTCTAACATTCAATTTCTTAGTTAGTCTAGAGATAGTGAACCAATTTCCCACTTCAGCTGATGGTTATATTTTATTAACCAAGAATTCTGTTTTTTAACTCTTTCAGGTAATTATTTCCAACTACAAGGTGATTTTGTCAATGCATATCTTACAATAATTCCATCAGAAATACAAATTTCTTTAGGAAATACATTTGAACTCTTATTCAAAAGAAATTGGCAATCAATTATCCCAATGATAACTGAAAATTCGTATATTTCACCCACTGTCGATTTTTCATAATCGTTTTCTTTAATTCTTCTTCTTCTTAGATTACTTCATATGGCACCACAAATAAATAGTTATTTATTATTATTATTATTATTATTTCACTGATTATTAGCTCTGATCGTATACTTTATGGTAACTTTCATTTACAAAATTCTAAACAATTAGAACTTTTCACAAAAAACCTTCAAAGAATTTGTGGCTCACCCATTATTTTTACATTACCAAACACAAAACACCACAACACATAACAGTAGCTGCAGTGGATGAACGATTACCTTAAGTCCAAAGTCACTCCACTCTATGTTTTTTTCTTATAGTACTGTTCATACTTACCATGCCCTACACTGACCGATCCTTCAAAAATGAACCTTTCGCACAGATGACTCAACAACATATTTTCACATGCTAGTGGATATACTGTTGGCGTGTTTTTATCTTACTTTGTGTGGGGAAAGGTAAAATTTGTATATATGTTATCTAAAGAGTGCAAACATTTTTCTATACCAAACTTTAAGAGTTAAAGTCACATTTTGGGATAATTAGGTGTTCTCTCTCCCTCTCTCCTCTCTCTGTCTCTGTAAAACAACCAAATTCTAACAGTTCGGATTTCGATTATGTGAACGAATTGTTTTTACATAACTCTAAAAAGTCAACAGGTAGCATTAGACAATTTCTAAAATAATCAGAACATGGATATCAGTTTTCAACACTTTTTCCTCGTGTTCCTGGCATTAATTTCATAGTTGTGGTTTTTTAAATAATGAAACAGAATTGCATTAAGATATAAAGTCGTGGATTTAAATATCAAGTTCTAATCAGAATAACTGAGTAAAAATTCACTGTAGAAAAACACAACAACAAAAGCACACATCTTTGTTCATTAAGTTTACAATTGCATAGTTTATTTTGCTGAAATACTATTTACAAGTATATTCACTGAGAATAATTCGAAACATGTAATTACCAAAAAATATTTCACAATATTTAGTTTAGACTCTTAACATTTTCCAAAGAATTCAATAAATAAAATTTTTTTACTCACTGTTTCTGGGTTACATCAAAATAGCTGGCCACACAAAAGAGTTTTTAAATGAGATACCATGGTAACCACAGTTCCATACATTTGATATTGTGTCAGTCTGGAAATGACACCATGCCTCCCTAAACATTCTGTGTATCTTTTTTCAGCAAATATACACAAACAGTTTTTGTAAAATGTTCGTAAATGTCCCAAAATAAAGAATCTTTATCGATTTGGATAAAATCTTGAAAGGCTAATTTTACCATTTATGACTTTAAATGATTAGTGATAATTTTCCCCATGATACAAATAGCTGGTAATTTAGCTTCAAAAAATAGTAAATGGTTATCAATGTCATACATTTTTGGTGAAAATCTCTCAACTTCTTCACAACTGATAGAAAAAACTTTACTTCCATCGGCTACTGTATCATCAAGTATTAGTTCCCCAACTTGGCATTTCAGAATATAACATTCACTGAGGTCCATTTCGTAGTCAACTCTTCTTAGCAAGTAGCCGAGGATATCATACCACTTCCTACATAACTTTTCCCAAGTGGTCCTGGATAAATACATCACAATGTACATGTCTTCTAAACTAATAACCGGTTTCCATCCTTTTAGAGCTTTGTGAAGAGTTTGGTCTTGTGCTATTTTCCTGAAGAAAGAAAATTTCAATGACTTTTGTGGCTCACCCATTATTTTACTTTCCTTTCCTGGATACCAAGCACCACAACACAATATGATACCTGCACTGGATGAACGAATTGCTATAACTGCAAAGATACTTGACTCATTTGTTTTTACTTATAGTAGAGTTTACCTGACACTTAACCCTGACCGTTAATTCCAAAATGAAACTTTCACACAGATGATTCACAGACATGTTTCTACATGCTGTTGGATATAAGATTGATGTGAGATTATCTTACTTTGAGACATCATAGGGCAAATCTTATCTCTGCAGCTCGAAGGGATTACTATATTATTTATCCTTATTATGTTAAGTATTTTATCCTCAAAAAGTGTTTTTGATGTTAGACCATGTCACTATTTCTATCACTCATATATCGAAAATTATTGGGATGGGATAAAAATACCATTAGGTGGTGGAAGTGAAAAGGTCATCAAGTGGGTGAAAGAGGTTTTCCTTGCAATGTTCCCCCACCTAACCCCATCACCCTATTCTTTCCTCTCTCCTTCAGAAGATGTCTGCTCAGCCTAGAAGAGATGAGCGCATTCATCTTTTGCAGATATCTTTTAGTGATGTCACCTCCAACTGATACTGATAACTTTGGAGGGGAAAAAATAGCATTAGGTGTTGGAAGTGAAAGGGTAGTCAAGAGGGTGACAGAGCTCTTCCCTCTAATACTCGCTCTCACCACCCCCTCTCCTCCAGAAGATGTCTGCTCAGCCTCGTGGAGATGAGCAAGCTCATTATTTGCAGATATCTTTTAGTCATGTCACTTCCAACTCATACTTGTAACTTTTAAGGAAAAAAAATTAAAAAACTCGTTTTTTTATTATAACTTTTTAGGAAAAAAATAAAAAAGCGCGTTTTTTATTTTTCGTTCGTTTTTTAATTTTTAGGTTCATTTTTGAAGTAATGGTCAGGGTAGGGCATGGTAAGTATAAAGAGTACTATAAGAAAATACCATAGAGTTGAGAGACTTTGGACTTAAGGTAATTGTTCATCCACTGCAGCTGCTGTTATGTGTTGTGGTGTTTTGTGTTTGGTAATGTAAAAATAATGGGTGAGCGACAAATTCTTTGAAAGTTTCTTTGTGAAAAGTTGTAATTGTTTAGAATTTTGTAAACGAAAGTTACTATAAATTATATGATCAGAGCTAATAATCAGTGAAATAATACTAATAATAGTTTATTTGTTTAATAACCTATTTATTTGTGGTTCTATATGAAGTAATATAAGAAGAAGAAGAATTAAAGAAAACGATTATGAAACATCGACAGTGGGTGAAATATACGAATTTTCAGTCATCATTTGGATAACTGATTTCCAATTTCGTTTGAATAACAGTTCAAATGTATTTCCTAAAGAAATTTGTATTTCTGATGGAATTATTGTAAGATATGCATTGACAAAATCACCTTGTAGTTGGAAAGAATTACCTGAAAGAGTTAAAAAACAGAATCCTTGGTTAATAAAATATAACCATCTGCTGAAGTGGGAAATTGGTTCACTATCTCTGGACAAACTAAGAGAATGGATAATACAATCAAAATGCAAATATTAAATATTACTCGCCAAAGGAAGAGAAAAATCAAAAACATTAACGAGGTTAATAGGGAGTCCTGTTCTTGATTTAAATGAAATTGGATGCCCAAAACGTGAAAACATAACGTGTACTTTTAAATGCTTTTGGAAACATAATGAAAGATTCTGTGCTTTTAATAATTTTCAGAAGTATATGTATTGGTTTCAAGAAAAAATAAATATGCAACCCGTAATTTTACTACAGTGATAAATTCACAACGATCACCAAATGAAAAATTAACTTTCAGATGAGAGTCACATTGTCAAAAACCACATGATGGCAATTCCACAAGCATCGGAAGAACCTTTGATGTATTTTTCAATTAATATATTTTCTGTATTGTTAGATTCAGTAAATACAATTTGTAAATAATATTTCATTCAAATAAAATGTGTAAATTTAAATGAACAAATTGGGTGTCATTGATGTGATATACAAACTTAAGACTATAATATTTTTTTTCCTTGTGAAATTTCATGCCACAAAGTAACTAGAGACATTTTTTGACCCAGTGAATTAAAAGTCTTATTTGTTCATGCAAGCTCTCAAATATTTCATGAAACTATCTACCCTTGGAAGCAAAAGGAATAATCGGGTATTAAATTAATAGCCAGAATTTTAGTGGAGAAGAATTCACCTGAAAAGTCACAATACTCTTAGAATTTGGTTATTTTACAGAGCCATTTGTTAATAATATTACACTGAAAAAAAGGTAACATAGAAATTCACAAAGTATATACAGGGTGTTCGGGATAAATTTGACATATTGATAATTAATTATATTTTTCCGTAAGTTACATGTATTAACACACACTTCTCTTCATTTAAAAGTTTGGACCCTTCTTCATTCATATACAAGATGTCAGAAAGGATGGATAGCTGGAACCCACCTGAATCATGGAAGAGAATAACTTGTATCATGATGATTCGTGCCCGCCATCAAAATAAGGATATTACGACTGCTGCCCAATGCTCCCTGAATACAGTAAAAACAATCAGGCATGAACTAGAGACTTGCAATGGTGACTACGAGGATGTAGCAAGAAGAAAGATCCCTAGCAGACGATCTGATTGCGTTCGTACAGCAGAATTCCTCGCAAATCTGCAGGAACAGGTGTTGAAGAACCCTGGCATTGGAATTCGGGCTTTGTTCGTGGAGTTGCTAACTGTAGTCAAGCCCTGGATAACAAGGGTAGCCAATGGTAGGCCGTATGTATGGCAGCAGGATTCGGCCCCTTGCCACACCTCTGGGAAAAGTCAAAAATGGTTGTCTGAAAATTTCTACGACTTCACCAGTCCAAATGTTTGGCCTCCAAACTCCCCAGACCTTAACCCCATGGATTAATTTGTATGGGGCGCAGTTGAAAAAGACACCAATCGCACTTCCAGTAATACAAAAGCCCAGTTAATGGATAAAATTAAAACAGTTTTTGCGGCCCTTCCCAGGGAGACTGTAGCATCAGCTTGTTCGAGGTTCCGAAGCAGAATTGAAGCTCTGATCGATGCTAGTGGTGGTTATTTTGAGTAAATCTTGTTGATAGTATTGTAATTAACTCTGCCTGTAATGTTTTTTTGTCAATTCATTAAATTTAATAGATACAAAGAAGATTTTCTTTTTCCTTACGAAACTGTCAAATTTATCCCGAACACCCTGTATTACAGAGCTAATATTCATTTGAAATAATAAGAAATAACTATTTATTTGTTGTGCTGGCAAAAGAAATTTCTAAAAGAATACGTAGGGGCAAGTTCAAAAGCTTGATTGTCGCAAATATCCGTTACTAATGCTAAAGAAAAAAAGAAATAAAATAAATAAATTTCAGTTAAAGAAATAGGTTTAGAGCACAAGAAATCGCAGGTAAAATTAATAGTCAATATTGGTTTTAAAATTAAATGTAAATATTAATTTACTACACCAATAATTTCCCACGGGAATGAAGAATGAGTAATTTTAGACTATGTGTCATCGTTTAGTCATATGTAAGTATTTCAGAAATATCCAAACTTGAGAAAATGCTACCTTTTGAACAATATCGTAATTTATGGAGGTGACTCATGTCATCTTCATGAAAGATACCTTTGAAGAAAACCGCTCGCTGGGGGAAATTGCTCATGATGATAACATAGCATCTACAGGCTGAAGTCTAAAGGACAAAGTACTGATTTATTTTCGGTTACAGTATTTACCGAAATTTCGGTCTTTAAGGTTTTGTGTTTGTGTTGTGGTGTGGATATAAAATTCAACTATTTTGGAATATATTTTTTTTTTGGAATATTCGTATTTCGAAAAGCCATTCTGGAAAACTGTAAATAATTTTTATTTATCATTAGAATTTCTAGAATACATACAAAAGGTTTTGTAATCCATTTAACTGCCCGTTTATTTTAATTTATTTATTTTAAATACCGTAGAGACACCAGCATATAATTAGATTATTCAGAAAAGCATAGTAACAAGATGTTCCAATTCTGGAAAGAAATGTAAGTAAAGTTATTATTTTTTTTTAACTTAAACATAACAATTGATAATTGTAATTTCAATAATCAATGCTCGTATGTTTCGGTAAGCATAATCTAATGATGAATACTTTTTTTTCAATTATATGGTGGTGTCACTCAAACACACACACACACACACACATACATTAGCGACTTTTCATGCCTAATATGTGTGTGTGTTTGTGTCTGTGTGTGTGTGTGTGTGTGTGTGTGTGTGTGTGTGTGTGTGTGTGTGTGTGTGTGTGTGTGTGTGTGTGTGTGTGTGTGTGTGTGTGTGTGTGTGTGTGTGTGTGTGTGTGTGTGTGTGACACCAGCATATAATTAATTATTCAGAAAAGTTTGAAATACAGCCGCCATTAGATTCTACTCTACTCCAAAAATTCCCACCCTTTAACAGGAAAGAAATACCTCTAAATGTATTGAAAAATTAGTACAGCCATGTATAGAAGAAAAAAAAAACTGTATGTTTCAGTGACATTAGTATATATAATTAAATTATTCAGAAAAGCTCGAAAGACTGCCACGATCACGACTTACTCTAAGAATTCCCACCCCTTAACAGGAAAGAAATACCCCATAATGTATTGGAAATTAGTACATCCATTTATAGACAACCAAAACAAACATGAAGACAATGTCGGATCTGTGTCACCCTGGGAAAATTCCAAGATATCTTATCTCAAAAAACATCGCCTACAATTCTATAGCCAAACCAAAACACCATGTGATATCACAGAGAGAGAGAGACATATGTTCCCCAGAAATTTCCAAACACATAACCTCACGATTCTTATCTCAAAATACACCCACAATGCGTTAAACGAACCAAATACACTACGTGATGTCCCTTAGAGATGAGGGCCCCAGCTAAATTCCAAAATCAAAAATAACAAACATCACGTCACGATTGCTTATCTTATCTTGATCTTGATCTTATCAGAAGTGTCCCATCAATCACGACATGATTCCTTATCTCTAATATATCTCCCTTTTCCATTCAACACAACAACATCACTTATTTACAACTAACAAATGACATCCCGTATCTTCATCTGATACCAACACACACCCACTTCACGATTCCTTATCTTATCTTGTTCTTGATCTGGTTCGGAGTGTCCCACCAATCACAACACGAAATCTTATCTCTATCATCACCCATAATGCCATATGCAAACCAAAACACAAGAACTGAAGCCATTGACACATTGCCCACAGGGAAATTCCAAACATTCCATACCCATGACGTCGCACACAATGACGCGGTCAACCAATCACATCACGATTACTTATCGTATCTTGATCTTGATCTGATCACTAGTGGCTGGACTACTATTGAGCTATTGATCCTGTAGAAATGAAAAATCCGCCAATACATCGAGTATGATTGCTTTCTTCTGTCTTTACTGTTTTTAGGGTATTGTTGTTAAAAACTCCCTAAATCACTAGACTCAATACAGAAGAAACACTCAGAATTATTAACAAAGCATCTCTTTCTAACTCCATCTATTCCCACACAGGGCATCTGGTATCTACTGCATGATTCCATAAATATTTCCATTGTAAATGTTCATCAGAACTACCATCAATAACTCAACCTGTCGCTACCAAATCCATTGAAGCACATACAGTTACTGTCCCATCATCCCCTCACAGTCAAACTCCTTGCTCATGGAAAACGTTTCTCTTCCTCCTCCTTCATTTCTACTGCTGCACTGGGGAACCACCTTCCCTCATATGTGTTTCATTCCAAGGAAGAACAATGCGTAACCGGTAAAATTCAATGTGAACAAGTTCCCAATTCTCTTCCCATACCAGGTACTAATGTACTACAGCTTGATCAACGAACCACTCGTGTATAAACATAAAATATATATATATATATATATATATATATATACTTTTACATTGGTCAGGTGTTATATCATATCCAAGAAATCCAATACGAAGCGTGCAGCGAGGTGAAATTTTCAAGTATATTTCTGATGAGATTTCTCTGCTTCCGGTAAAGAGATCTCATGACAGAGAAATATCATGATCAGTGTTTTACTTCCGTTTATTATTCTTCATCTGCTCAAGATACATGTATATATTATGTTTATACTTCGATGGTTTGTTGTCGACTAATATTCTGTAGATATCACGTACAGTAGTTTCAGAAGACCAAACTTAATTTCAGTTTAACTTCAGACTAAACATAGTATTTACATCACTTATGCTTTTATTCATATTTCCATTCTCTCCCTAGTCTAAACAAGTTTGATTGGAAACATACAGCCAATGCAGTTACCGTACCGACTGTTCAATAGAACGCCTCGTTTTCCAGGAAGATAATAACGTCCAAACTTCCCTTAATATTTATATTTAGGAAACTATTATACGAAGTACAAAGTATGTCATTTGGTATTCAGTTGTACCAAGTAATATATCAATATTTCATGCAAATGATATTATGCACGTTTGTAACTGGCACTGGTAATCCACTGCTCTCTCTGAAAAGAAATAAAATTTAATTAGCATTTTCGCTGTTACTGTCTTGTTTTCGAAAATTACATGCAAATGCATCCTATTGTAAAACATCCATTTGTAATTTCCGAAAAGTAGTGTTTACGTATGAAATTAATTTTAATAATGGACTATATTATTTCACCGTTTATTTAGAGAATATTGGTTTAATACATGCTCGCCAAAACACAGCATAAAAATGAATAATGTTTCGTAAGTATCTCTTAGAGTATCAAGGATTTCTAATTTCTTAAGTCTTTTAAAAATTTAAATTTTCAAGATATTGCAATTTCGAAAATCAAAAAATATGTTTTTACATTACTTCAAAGCAGGAAAGTGCCTAGGTAGTTAAACTGCACATGCTGAAGAGGAGTATAGTCACCCTTTGCCCACCAGGGTAGCGAGTCTTGAATGAGCAACTCTGTCTTCATTTCTGGCGCAAAACAAAAGCGTTTGCTACTTAGTTTTTGTCATTTGATTTTGGGAGTTATGGATGTCTTTTACTTATCTTTTCCACTGGAAAAATATTTTACACGTCATTTGATATATTTTGTTGGAGTTAATTGAAATTAAGTGTATACAGAAGTGTCAATTTGTTCCAGTGGAAGTGTTCAAGAGGCTTTTCTTTATGTGGTGCTATTGCCGTGATTGTTTTTGACAAGCGGATTCTTTTTTAGCAGAGTCATTTTGGGATTTATTTGAAGTGTTAAAGTATGATGTGAACGCCTTTTGCGACTATGAAGAAAAGCATCCACGATTATAACGTTCTGAGTACTTGATACATCATCAGATGCAGAATAGACATACAGGTTTTCCGCTCTTGGTATTTGATATCTCTGCTTTCGACCTATTTTCTGGAGTAAGCAAGATGATCACTTTCATAGATAACGTGTTTAGTTTTTATTTTATTTTTATTATAATTATTAGTTTTTAAGTGAGTGATTTATTATTATGCTCATTTCAACGACATCGGAGACAGACCGTATAGCTACAATGGGCATGCTCGTATTTTTACGATGTAAATTATCATGGTGAACTCTAAATATAGTGCCTGTACAATTGTGACACTTTTCACACCTGCTAGTCAGAACCAGACTACGAAACAAGTTGCGTCTCATAGTTGTCTTTAAGCTATGAACCATTAATTTGCATTACGATATCATTTGTCTAAAATAAGGGTTCTGTGGGAAAAGTAATTGGTGTTGCTCGCAGTGGCTTGACTGTGTTTGATGACATGATGTTTTCGTAAGAATATCATCAAGATATTGTTTTGACAGGTTTGGTAGTTTTTGTTTGTATAAGGAGAAAGAATTGACAGATGCTTTCTATTACTTATTTCTGTTATTAGGTGATGTATGTAGGATATCAGTAATTGGTTAGAATCGTCTGGAGGCCCTGAATAATGATTGAAAGATTCAGGCTTAAAAAGATTTTTGATTCTGCGACAGATATCCACAGACGCTTATCCCACAAGCTCTAAGCCTTAAGAGAAGGGTAATAATATAAAACTATGAACCTTTGCAAGCAGGCCCACTACCCGGTTAATCATGGCTTGCCCACCAGGGACAGAGAGGTGTCTGAGGAGGAGATTCTCCTCTTCGGTAGGCACCACTTTATCAATACTGTATTGAAAAAGTATGGATTACATACCAAATCGGTGCAGAAACCAATTGAGTAAAATTAAATTCCTCAAACGTTAGCAAAAGATAATCACATTTGCAGTAATAGAAAATAAGAAATATGAACTATATGGGTGATTATTTGAAACGTAATATTGTATTGATTCATTTTGATAATTCAATTCTTTGGAGTAAAGAGGTATAATAAACTGGTTTCTCTTTTGAAAGTAGCTATTACTCCCAATATTCATAATGATCCTTCTTGTTTATTTACCAGAGAAACATCGAATTGATTATTGATTTTACTGATTTAAACGCCAAGTAAACATGGCACAAAAGTCTCCTAATGATTAGCAATGCAGATAGTGGTGAAACGTTTGGAAAAATTCAGTCGAAACTAAAGACGCCTGGTGGACTCAATGTTCGACTTATTACATAAATTGGAAGACATCTCAAATTTTTGGTTATCGGTAACTTCTGTCTCATGTTGGAAAAGGCATTGCAGAAAGCAACGATGAAGGAAGGAGACGTCAGAGAAATACAGAGAGAGGCTTTGATGAATGCCCTTCCTCAGATAGCAAGAGCGAAGAACCTACGGTGGAAAATCTTCAGAACTGTTTTATTCTTGATATCCCTTGGGGGATTCATTTATCAAGCTCACAGTTTCATGGAACTTTATTGGGAATATCCCACAGTACTCGAATCTTCTGTAGAACTTGCTTTGGAACGGGAATCTCCAGCTATCACATTGTGCAGCTCAAATTCGTAAGTTTGCAAGAGCATTTTTTGTAACAATATATATGTAGAAAGTTATTTAAATTAAGGGGATGTTTGATCCCACATTATTTCAAAGCCGAATAAGAAACTCTAAGATATAAATCGGCTTTGAAATAATGTGGGATTAAATATCCCATTTAATTTAAATAATTTGCACATCGCCGAAGTGAAGCCTTTTGGCCCTTTATTTCATTATATATATATATAATGAAATTATATATATTTTCATTATATATATATATATATATATATATATATATATATATATATATATATATATATATATACTTCATCAAAATTTACTCTCGAATTTTTATTTTTAATTTTAAATTTACGTCCCCCTCTTATCCTAGTCACTAATGGCTATGTGCTTCGGAACATTTTGCTGGGAAGGGAGTGTGCTCGGTTAAATTTTCATCGCCGACGTGAGGTGCTTAAGTATATTTCTCAGACATAGCCAAGTTAGCCGGTCTTAGGCATATTACAGCGGGATTTTTCTCCCCAGTATATCTGGTGTTTTTCCTCCTGCACGCAAGGCAAACCTAAGTGTGTGTGTGTATAATATATATATATATGCAGAGGGATAGTCACCTTATACTCGGACATGTACGACTTATAAGGACTTAAGATAGCTATGTAATGTAGTCTTCTTCTATCTTCTACATGTTAGAACGACTGGCTAAACATGTAGAAGCCAGAAGAAGACTTTTAAGGTTACAAAATTTACTTATACGAAATTTGATGTGCGCGTGTGTGTATATATATATTTATATGTATAATATTCATCAAAGCTTGATTTCCTTACTCACTCTTAAGAAAAGGCTGGTTATATTCCACTAATTCGAGCCCTACTCAAGTGCCTATGAGTTGTGGAAATACTTTCTGAAAATGAAAGCTTTGCCGTACCAAGCGGCCTTTTGCAGCTGCTCAATTTTTAATCCATCTAACTCGAGTGCTTCTAGATGTTCTTTCAATGTTTTAGGGATGGTGCTTAAAGCACCTATTATTAAGCGAACAACTTCCGTTTTCTTTTGCTATATTCGTTCAACTTCGATTTGCAAATCGCAAATCAAATGTATATACAGGGTGTTCGGGATAAATTTGACAGTTTCGTAAGGAAAAAGAAAATCTTCTTTGTATCTATTAAATTTAATGAATTGACAAAAAAACATTACAGGCAGAGTTAATTACAATACTATCAACAAGATTTACTCAAAATAACCACCATTAGCATCGATCACAGCTTCAATTCTGCTTCGGAACCTCGAACAAGCTGATGCTACAGTCTCCCTGGGAAGGGCCGCAAAAACTGTTTTAATTTTATCCATTAACTGGGCTTTTGTATTACTGGAAGTGCGATTGGTGTCTTTTTCAACTGCGCCCCATACAAAATAATCCATGGGGTTAAGGTCTGGGGAGTTTGGAGGCCAAACATTTGGACTGGTGAAGTCGTAGAAATTTTCAGACAACCATATTTGACTTTTCCCAGAGGTGTGGCAAGGGGCCGAATCCTGCTGCCATACATACGGCCTACCATTGGCTACCCTTGTTATCCAGGGCTTGACTACAGTTAGCAACTCCACGAACAAAGCCCGAATTCCAATGCCAGGGTTCTTCAACACCTGTTCCTGCAGATTTGCGAGGAATTCTGCTGTACGAACGCAATTAGATCGTCTGCTAGGGATCTTTCTTCTTGCTACATCCTCGTAGTTACCATTGCAAGTCTCTAGTTCATGCCTGATTGTTTTTACTGTATTCAGGGAACATTGGGCAGCAGTCGTAATATCCTTATTTTGATGGCGGGCACGAATCATCATGATACAAGTTATTCTCTTCCATGATTCAGGTGGGTTCCAGCTATCCATCCTTTCTGACATCTTGTATATGAATGAAGAAGGGTCCAAACTTTTAAATGAAGAGAAGTGTGTGTTAATACATGTAACTTACGGAAAAATATAATTAATTATAAATATGTCAAATTTATCCCGAACACCCTATATATATATATATTTGATACAAAATTTGATGTGTGTGTATATATATATATATATATATATATATATATATATAAGTAAATTAAATGACTTTATACCGAGAATGACAAATTTATTGTTATGATACAACGAGTTTCGTTGAAATACAACTTCTTCAGGTATCCTTGGCAAAGAATAAAATAAAAAAAATAACAGACATGAAAAAATACATTAACAGAGCTAATATAAAACAAGTACATTTAAAAGGAATGCGTGCTGGAGTTCCAACTGAAATATATATATATATATATATATATATATGTATATAGATGGTTCAAATATATATATATATATATATATATATATATATATATATTTAGGGTAGGTGAAGAACTTCAAAATCATCCACATTCAAAATCATCCACAAATAAAACAAGGTGGTAGGCGGAACTGAACAGTTCAATAATTGTTGGATACATAATATGGTTTACATCAGGTGCTCAAAGTTACGACCATTAGCAGTTATGCATGCCTGACACCGACGACGCATTGATTGCCGTACATTTTCGAAAATACCTGGAGTTTCCCGAATATTAGCAGCGGCGAAGGCGATTTCTGCTACGCGGCCCATATCAGTGGCAACAGGCGTTACGTACGCGGTTGCTGTAAGGGTCCCCCCCCCACACAGAGTGAGCGTGGTGCCATGCGATGGGTCCACTACAGCCCAATCCATCGAGCCCCAAAGGACCTGTCCAAATACTGACTCACATAAATGCCAAAATGGGCTGGATCCTCGTAGTGTTGGAACCACATCTGAGAAAGAACATTGTTCATTAAATCCGGCAAAACATCTTCCAGAAAGGTCCTATACTTCTGGAGGTCCAGATAGGGTGGTAACAGGTATGGACTGACTAAACAGTCAGCGCGATACCTTCCCATACATTAACGGCGAAGTGTTGCTGTGCAGTGTGTGGGCCTACACATGAGCATTGTGGTAACTGAAGACCCATTTGCGGGTAAATGAAGCTTCATCCGTGAACAAAACATAATTTGAAAAATCCAGGTCTACATCAGTTTTCTGCAGAAACCACGGCGCGAATTCGACACATCGAGGATAATCTTTGGCCATCAGTAACTGGACCCGTTGCAGATGAAATGGATGTAAGGAATCAGAATGCAAAACACGAAATACACTGGATCGAGATACTCCTATAGCAGAGGCAACGGCCCATGTGCTTGTCTCTGGATTATTGTCCGTCCTTTGCAACACCTCCTCTTTCTTGGCGGGTTTTTCGCGTCGATCGTGGCCGCCCACTATCATGCCTGCGATCCCTGAATGATCCATAGTCATACCAATTCTGATGCAAATACGCAAATATTTGGTAATGTGGGATACATTTGTTTGGATAACTTTCGCGATACATTCGTACAGCGGCTCGTCCATTTCCTTCAGCTTTCCGAAGCTGAAGGAAATGACTGCATGCAAACGCGCTCCATGTCTGCCATGTCAACTTTCGTAAAACGACGCAATGTTCTTCGAACGACGTTGAAAGCTTGAGTGAGGAAGCCCCAATTGCTCACCTGGAGCGCCGAACAGCGTCACCTATCACTTTCGGGTGGCGTTTCCGGTCAGGCATTCTTATGTGAATATTAGTATTAAGAGAGACCTCCAGGGAATCAGAGACTGATCGAGAGAGGCCACATAATACACATACACCAGCTATCATACTTATTCTAGAATTCATTCATACTGCTTACACTCACAACTTCCAATCGCAATCCTTTCCAATCACGTACTACCCTCTGAGAGAAAAGTCTAGCCCTTACACACCTCTTAGTGAACTTCATTCTTAGCTTCCTTCCAAAGATGTCCTCTCGTCCTTTCCCCACCCTCAATAAGTTGAAAAATAGCATCAATTGAAATCTTGATAGTGAGATTCATGTTCATATTCATCAATTGAATCTAAACATGATACCGAGGTATTTCCACCCTTCCAGGGTGGTCAAAGCATGCAACAGCCTCCCGTGCAGGGAAAACTCTGGTCAAGACCTTAAGCTTCTTGTCACGACCAGAGAGGACAAGAATACTTAAACCTTGCAGACTAAGATCTCCCGTATACCACTTTTTGATATCTGTCAGTCAGCCGTCCTTTTATCCCTGCTAATATTGTATAACCCGAGAACATTTGCTCCCATTTATGCACACTCTGTCATTTTGTATTCTTTCAAAAGCCTTACCAAAATCAAAAGTATCATGGTATATCCATTCCCCTTGTCTAGTTCAATCGTTACATTGCTATAAAATGTCAGCTATTTGCTAAAGCATGACTTTCCCTTTATAAACCCATGTTGTTCATTGGAAAGTAGAGATTCACTCTCAACCCATTTCTAAATGTGCACCATGATCAATTTTCCAAAATCTTCACCACCACTCCTGAGATACTAATTGGCCGATAGTTTGATACATCGGTCTTTGCACCACCCTTATGTAATAGAATTACTATACATTCCTTCCATTCCTGCGGAATCATCCCTGTTCTGAGACTCATATTAAACATCCTGGTCAAAGGAATGATCAATTCAGCTGAATACTGTTTTAGCAGACGTGCTGATATTCCATTAATCCCTATTGCTGAATTCTTATTCAGTTTGTGCAACAGCTCTAATGCCTCGGACACCTGCGTTTCTTCATCTAGTGAAGAGGTACCAGTGAGTTCAATGTTGCGTTCACTAGGTTGATAGCTTTAACGAAATGGGAACTCATTATCTAAACAACCTATTCTGCATCTGAAACTCTCACGCCATCTACATTTAGAAGAGTTATTCTTTCATAATCGTTCTTTCTTTTACTAGCAGCATATCGATAGAATTCTTGTGGGTTGTCAACTCGCAGAGCCAGTTTCTTTTCATAATCATCCTTTGCTTTCCGTACAGTAATTGTGACTATTCCAGCTTGCTGCTTATAACGTTAATAACGGACGTCCGCCTTATGCAAACGGTATTCCTTCCATATCGTCCTTTTCTTACGAATCTCTTGCTTAATAAGATTACACATCCATTTGACTCCTACTCTATTGATTCTTCGAACTTTCAGGATACATTCTGATATCGCGTCATTTAAGTATTGTCGAAACGCTTTCCATGCACTGTTGATATTCTTTCCATTCAGCAACCGATCCCATTCCACTGAACTCCGTATACTCCTCAGTTGGTCATAATTTCCTGCCTTGTAGTTCAACATGTAACCTTTGAATGGAATGGAATGGAACAGTCATAAACCTAGCAACTTCCTATGTGAGTACCGCATGATTACTGTCACCAAATGGAGGTAGAATAGTTATGCCTTTAAATGAAACGGCCTCTGACACTATAATCAACTTCGAGTTCCTTCTGTCACACATGCTGCTTGAGAAAGTTGTCTAACAACAGCTCAAAAAATGCATTTTCATTCTTCTCATTCGATTTTACGGCTGGCCAATCAATATTTGATTACTTAAAGTCTCCCATTATGATTACTCTTTTCACGCTCACGTTTTCTATTTGGTGATGCAATTCTTCATCACCAGCAATCGATCCACCAGGTCTGTAACAACACCCCACTACGCGATTTGTCTAGTTAGATTCCACCTCACACCAGATGGCTTCAAACTCACTGCCACATAAATTATTTTTAGTAGTATTACTACATTCATAGATTTCAACTCTAACTGGATTCAAGTCATCCAATATCACTAGCAACACGCCCCCCTCCTCTCCGATCAACTGTATCCTTCCTA
This sequence comes from Typopeltis vanoorti, assembly GCF_054136105.1. Taxonomy (NCBI): domain Eukaryota; kingdom Metazoa; phylum Arthropoda; class Arachnida; order Uropygi; family Thelyphonidae; genus Typopeltis; species Typopeltis vanoorti. The sequence continues at coordinate 77,595,893 of NC_143553.1, read as the reverse complement.
AAAATACTGTACCCATGACACTCGATACCAGTTAGTAGGTCTGATTCTGATAGCTACGTCTGACTAATGCCTACAATATGAGGTTGCAGTATATTGACTAGGGCAAAAAATTCTACTCTCTTGTTTCTCATACTCCTAGCATTCGTGTACAGACATAATAATCTAACCGCATGTTCTTTTATACTCTTGGTTGCAGTCTGCCTGACACAGTTAGACATCTATGTTGGACCAATCATATGTGTGCACATGTAGATATATGACTGGACGAACACAAACCCGAAATCGTTCTCTCCTCGTCAACATTCCCATGACAAAGCCCAGTCCCGTCATTAACACAGTTATATACCATTGTCGCTCTCACACTCAAATTCACACCATTCCTCCCTTTATAATGTAGTTTCCTTGACTCTCATATCAGTTATTAATTTTTTCAAGACTCCTGATACCAAACGCATTCAGGTGTAGACCATCCCTCTTATACAAATCCAATCTTTCCTTAAACTCATTCCACACATCCAAAAACTCGCAACCATTCCTTCTAGATAACGGATGCATTGAATCGTTTGCCATCATAGCCATTCTCTTTAATTCATTTTTATCTTAGCGAGGTAAAATGCTAACGATTTTCACTTTCTCACTCTTCACTCTCGGCGCTTCCAGCAACCCTTTCATGTCCTCTCTCATACTGAACTTATCGCCAGTTGAATCATTCGTACCTACTACAATTACGATTTCAATTATTTTTCATTTCTGTTTTTGAATTGCTAGCCTTGTATTTTTAATTTTCGCTCCAGGATAACTCGATGTTATAACTCTATCATCTATAGCATGTTTTAGTACAGAGTCACCATACCAAATAACTTCTTTCTTTTTACTAATAACGTCACTTACCTGATTTTCCTGATTACCTGTTTCCTTGCTTTGTTGTTTCTTATTTTCCTGTTCATTTTCTTTTCCTCCCTGTGCTCATTTAAACGTGTTTCAACTTTTTTGCAATTCCTGCATTGTCTCTCTGATAATCTGCTTCAATTCACTATTTTAGCGGTTACTTCATTTTCGTTAACTCCTCCATGTACACAATAACCTCGTTGTCAGGGCTAACCTTCTTATTCTCGCCTGCAGTGCTTTTTTTAGCATTACCGTTCTTACCCTTTTTTGGCGCCATTTCAAACGTATTCTAAACACTAAAATAACCTAATAAAATATGTGATAAAATACTAAATACACTACAAAACGCTAAACTAGTATACTACCAAACACTAATTTTCTAAGGGAAAACACAATAAAAACAGACAAAAATCCCAATTTTACAGGATATGATTATTTTTGATGTTCTCTACCTCCCCCTGAAAGTTTGTACGCGGAATTTTGACCCACCCTCTATACACCCACGCACACATCAAACATAATCATCTTGTCATAAGCGAAAGAATAATGTAATGTGGATACAGCAACATATTTTGAATGAATAGACCGACATGCCTGAAATAATAGCCTTGAATAATGCTGAGCACGATGAAGCAACACCTGCGATCAACTGTGTTTAGCTTTCAGTATTCTAGCAACCCTATATTAGGTCAATTCTAATTTTATAAGGAATTCTTTAAATAAAAATCCTCTTCTGTTGTTTTCCAAGAATCAGGATTCTTGGAAAACAACAAGAAAATCAAATAGCGTAACGCTATTTAGAAAAGAACTCGTCTTGTTCTCAAAACACCAAGTGATTAACAGCGAATATTAAGAGTTTTTACTGTAATAGCAACGAAGAGTTCAATTGAACTATGCAAGATTGTTTAACTGCATTGTGCCCTCTTGTTAAAATTTCAATTTAAAAAGAAGCGTTTCTGCTTGTTTTTTCTCCAAGATTAAATCATTTTCGTGGCAGAAAACAAATGTAAGGATGAATTCAGCCATGTTTGTTTGAGATACAACCATAGAACGCATGAAGATCGTAATATCCTCTGGTTTAGCGGATGCTGCTTTAATATATATATATATATAACTCCATTTTTAGAATTTGATATATATTTTTATTAATTTTATATGTTTATTTTTTGTATTTTTATTTAATTTTATACATAGTCATCGCAGTCTAATATCGATCTATTTCATATTTAATTTAATATTAGATTAATTTTGCGTTCCACTCTATCGCATCTGTTACTGCATATGTTCACTGGCCAAATTGCATTTTCGAGAGGGCCGAATTGAGTTCTTCTGAAAATTGAGTTCTTCTGAAACCTGTAATCTCTTTATATTCGATACCGTCCAATTTATCATTAATTTAAAACGATCTTGTATATATATTTTTTTGCTTCCAACTGGATTCGAACCCAAGTCTTTCAAACGAAAGAACACAATAGTTCTTTTAATTCCGCTTCGGAACTGTTGGCGATATTTATTTTATTTCTATTTAATTCAACCTACTTCTCATATCTTTTCTGTTCTCAATTGATCGAATGGGAGTCAAGTCCTATTTTTTAAATACTTTCATGCGTATCATTTTTTATTGATTGTACTGGATTGGTTATGAAATAATTTTGCGACTTTGTAAGCAAAAAAATTATTTTTGCAGTTCGTTTTTCTTGCAGTGTCTGCAACAGTCATCCTGTGACCCTTTAGTGACACTGATTAATAGAGGTTACAATAGTCTTTATAAATGCTTTTCTTAGTATAATGAAAGACAGTATATATTTAATGATAATTTAGAGTATTGCTTTTCTTTTCAAACGTAATAATACTGTTACATGCATTTTGCTTTTGTTTGTTAACAAGGATGTGGAACATGGGGGCAGTTTTAGTTAGTTTAGAAGTGGGAATAATCAAAATGGAGGCAAAATCGTGGTAGATTTATTTATTTGGCTAATATTTATGACTGATTAGTTGTATCTTTCAATTTATAATACACAAATTGCTTAACGGTATGTCATCTTTGACATTTTCATCTCCTTCAGGATTTCAAGAAGTATTTTCTGCGAACGGAACAAAGAGCTGTGCTACACTCCACAGAACAAAACTGAATTTTTTAGAAAGTCCCCTCATTTCTGTCCTTACGGTACATTGGAAGATAATTTTAAGGTAAGTGCCCAGAAACTTAACTATCACTATGACCACTTAACAGCAACAGTTTAAGGAAGGCAAGAAATAAAATCGGAAGAATGAATCCAAGTATGGAGATTATTATAAGGAAGAATAAAAAGCAGAGTGGTGTAACTAACCCTGAATTTTGCAGTTTGAGGTCTCCATAATCAACCATCACCCTCTTTATAACCTGCTATGTTTAAGAGTCCCTTAGATAACACTCTGCGAAAATAAATAGATTTACTGTACTCATGCATTCTGTCCATATATAGGTTAGTTCAAAATGGAATAAGCAGCAAAAAAAAAACAATACCTGGTAAGAGTGGAGGATTGGTTAGTTGGTCGGTTGACTGTTCACTGGATAGCGAATCCCAGATCTGATTTCATTATTCAGGTAGAGTAGACTCACCTCATAAATCCGTTGATTTCTACTTTCACTAGTCTTCGGTATCTAAATTCGCTTCGTCTGTGGTCTACTTTTGATCAGCGAATCCCTTTAGAGCAGTCTTCGAGTTATTTAACTCATATTCCGTTCACTCAGCAGTGTTTGGCTTACTATACTGCCTGATATTCATTAAACTCGCTGTATGCAGATTTGTGTGTTTCAACAGAAGACTTTGTATGAGTCTGGCGAATGTAGCTGCCCTTAAAACATCCCGCAGAAACAAAAGAGTTTAAAAATTGTGGGCATTGTACGTTTCATTTCGAAATTAAAGGTGAAGTGGATTTGAGAGTAAGAATTGTTTTGAAATATCTGTCATTAAAGTAATTTCGGAAATTGACTTTCGATGAATAAACTCAGGGGTTTCCCGTGGCTATAATTTAAAACACTGGGGAGAAACTTATGAGTGTCTTCATTTGAACTGTTATATATTTATATATATATTTTTTTGTTAAATTCGTTAACATTAAATAAACAAATACTTCTAATATCTGAATTACGTTATCACACTTTTGTTTTGTTTAATAAAATTCATTTTATATAATGATTGTTCTTCATCAAGCGGAATATCCCGATAAATATTCAATTGTACCCATTTGACTCCAGTTGTGAATTTGAATAATTTTTTTTCTAAACCTAGCTTAGACCACTTCCTGAGTTAGTTGATCTCTGACGCGGCAAAGATAGATTTTTCTCCTGGAAACTCGAGTTTTTAGGAGAAAAGTTCCATCTTTTCTCCTGAAAACTCAGGAAAAAAGGAAATTTTCTTGAGCTACAGGATTTTTCTCCTGAAAAATCCCGTAACTCAAGAAAATTTACCATTGATCTCACAATATTTAAAACAATTAAATTTAATGTTTCAGTTATGGACAACAAAAAAACAGCAGTTGTCTGCCATACTCTCCTGTCCAGGTGTCATTTAAAATCATTGATAATCTAGGCGAGCAATCGATGATGGGTTTCAAGCAAATCTGAAAGCCTTTTCAGATATTTCGTTAGTCGAATAAAATGGGTTAGCTGATTTTTATATTTTTGAAGACAATAAAGATCAAACCAAATGCCAACAAAAAAAGAAAGAAACTTTTAAAAAATCTATAACGAAATCCTCATCCGTATTTACATAATTTGTAAATTTAAGTGTATAAAAGAAGCTAAAAGCGAATAAGAAAAACATCATAACGTAGTTGTGTATTAGGTAAATATTATTATAAACCCAAGACCTCATGTAGTCAAAGATTCATGTGGGAATATACGGCACATACTCTTCACACGTTACTGATGATTTTGCCATATAATACACTTCCAATCTGAAAACGAGTTTTCGACTGCAGCATGCCAAATCCATTTCAGTGCCATCTTTTAGTCTGACATGGAAATTCATTTCATGTAAATATATTTTGAAATCAAGTAACATTTTTATTCATATTTAAATCGTAAGTCTCACCATTTCATTCATAAACAATCTTGCGACAACCATGAGTAGGTAAGGACAATAATTTATCTGTTTTCCTCTACTTCATCTATGGCCTCTCATTCAATTTTTAAAATAAATTATATGGAAATAGGGGTATTAAAGATGTATTAAAGATTCAACCTTACTTTCGTGTGTATGTAGAAATTTGTAAGTTCGAAAATTTTGATGGAGGAACTTGAATTCCCATAAGGATTGAATTCCCATAAGCTCCGTCGAAGAGCTTATGGGAATTCAATCCTTGACATAGGAGCTGCCTTACTACATAAAAGATACAAGTGCTGCCAAGCTTTCGTGTATATTCACCTTTTTATTATTGCATTTAATAAAGATTTCACTGGATTGTCAGGTGATTGGAACTGGTCTCCTCTCTTCAGAGATCTTTGTTATAAGTAAAGGGCCATCTCTAAAACTTCAGCGATTTCCAGACCACTCTAACCCAAAGAGCGACCTTAGGAATCATTTTAAGTCATTAACTCTGGATCAAATCAAGATACTCACGGTAGTTCTGTCGATGGTTATTAAAAGATATCCATCCACCGAAGGTGCCGAGAAAGACAATGATTCTTCAAGCAAGCATCTAATGGAATGTAGTGATCAAAACCAATACAGCATGAAAATTGTCCTATATGCATGGAAAAAACCACATCACTTAGGTCTCTCTTCAGAGATCAGGCAATTAATTTGTTAAAATTTCCAAGTGAGAAATACTTGTAAGTGACCTAAGAGGTCACTTTCAAGTAGCTCCATATCTGTTATCTTAATAATCTCTATGCTTGCCCGATCACTGAGTGAAAACTTCAGCCTGTAACAACAAGGGAAAGTGCTGGCACGCCCACACAGCCCTCACTCTGGAAAAAAGCATGAAAGCCACTAGAGTGCACAGGCCTACTTGTTCCCTTCAGATACCAAGCAATAGGTTCGTTGAAATTTCCTAAATTCCAAAAACGTTTGAGTGACTTAAGGTCTATCAAGTACTACAAATCTCTGGCCATCTTATGAATCTCTGAACTCTGCTCGGCTCTGAGAAGAATGTCAGGAGTAGCAGTATGAGAGGCACTAGAAGCCAACTAGGGGTAGGGTAAATGGCAGGGGAAGTGACAGAAGAAATGTGATACCATTGCCAGCTGTTCCGTGGATAATTCCAAGTATTCCTTACTGATGACTTCACTGCTCGGACACTCTGAACTAAATATGGGTAGGGTAAATAGTGGGGTGTGAGGAAGGAACTGTGTCGTCATTGGTTGGACAGTATGAAACAGAACAAGATAAGATACGGATTAGTGTCGTGATTGGTTGGAAACTATAAATCAAATAACGGTAGGGTAAATGGAGGACGTGACTTCGGTGTCATGGGTACAATATGATACAAGCAATGGTCATTTGAAATTACAAATATCATGCAAAATAATTGCACTCAACAAATATTGTCTGTTTGGGTGTACATGATAAAAAACATTATAGTACCAGAGCTAACATTCAGTTGAAATAAGAATAAACAATTATTTATTTGTGTTGGAAAAATCCGTAACATAACAAACGAGTATACCTTATAGCCACTACAGAAATGTCATGTTTCCACTTCAACTCAATGATGTCACTTTGGACAAAAACTATAAGGAACCAAGCAAATAAGTAAATTGTGAGTTTTTAATGGATAAATTACAAAATGAATTAAATAAGGACACTTTCGTTGCTATATTAGATGTAACTAACAGATTAGAATCGAAAAACCAAAAGAAATAGATGCTGAGTAGTTATGTCACGCGAACGGGTCACCCTAGCTACCTAACAGGTACTAACGGTTCTTTGTATTTTGAAACCTTTTTTTGCATTTACCTCTTTTTTGTACTATGCAAGCCTTGAGAAAGCGGGTAAGTTACTAGCGAAACCGGTAGGCAATTTGTAAGAGCTTAAGTACATTGTAAATATATGGTCTATGTAACAATAAATCTTTATTTTGAAATAGTTAATTATTTAAGAAATGTGAACACACAAGAATAAAAAATTATGAGTGCAAATTACCAAGTTTTAGTACAATATGCCAGAATGCATTGTGAAAATTAGCAGAAGAGAATAGCGGTGACTTTATTTCCCATGATGTTACTCACTAGAGAACATCCACAACTGTGTGAAAAAATAGCCTTGAGCCACAGTGCTAATGATATTAACGAAATGGACAGAAACCTATAAGGAACAGGAGTCAACTGCATTTTCAGGTTATTAACAGCAATTTCATTCTTTCAGGCCTTTTGTGTGTTGTGCTGTTAATATATGGTTATAATTCAACTACTTTGGAATATCTATTTGCATTCAGAAGTTCGTTAGTTCCAAGATGAGCCATTCTGGAGAGAATGTAAGTTAATATTTCTTTTGTATAGTTTAAACATAGCAAAGGTCATTTGAAAATATTACCATATATTGAGATTTTTTTATTCTATGCACCCAAAACAGACAATATTTGAGTGCATAATTTCAAATGACCACTGCTTGTATGATATTGTAATAAAGATAACATTTAATTAGAAAAAAAAGGAATGAACTTTAATATCTTAAAATGTTGGACAAATCAAAATATTCACATGAGTTATGTATATGGGGAAAAAGTTTGTGCGGTTGATGGGACCACGGGGGACACCAAAGATAGCCATTAATTAATTAATTATTTCAAAAATGTTAACATGAAGAAAAAAGTGTGTGTGTGTGTGTGTGTGTGTGTGTGTGTGTGTGTGTGTGTGTGTGTGTGTGTGTGTGTGTGTGTGTGTGTGTGTGTGTGTGTGTGTGTGTGTGTGTGTGTGTGTGTGTGCGTGAGAATGAGTGAGGGGACATCAATGATAGCCTGCTGTAATTATTTACACAGAAAATGTCTAAATGTTGCCACAATCTCTCCACTGTAAACTAAAATTCCCATTTTCAAAAACAGGAATGAAATACCACAAACCTATATTGGAAAAATTCATGCTGCCAGCTATATATATGGGACACTACCAAATAGAGGTAGGTTAAATGGGAGGAACCGATATCAATGTCATAGGCGTGTGTTATCAGATGTAGAGAAGTATAGACAACCAAAAACACAACGTGATGTCAATGACGGGTGTGTCCCCCAACGAAATTACAAACATTCCATACTCTGTCTTATCGCTAACCATCACCCATAATTCCTTATGCAAACCATTCACTTCTCTACATCTGATAACAACACACACCCATGACATTTATGTTGGTTCTCCCCGTTTACCCTACCCCTATTTGGTTTGTAGTGTCCTGCCAATCATGGCACGAATCTTTATCCACTATTATAACTTCCTTTTCCACTTTAACTGAATGACGTCACTTATTTACAGTTAACAAATTATGTCACTTGTCTACAGCTGATAACAACACACACCCATGACACTGACATCGCTTATCCTCATATACCCTATCCCTATTTGATTTATAGTGTCTCACCAATCACGACACAAATCCTTATCTTATCTTGATCTGCTTCACACTATTCAACCAATGACGGCACAGTCCCTACCTCAAATCCCTAACATTTACCCTGCCCCTATTTGGTTCAGACTGTCAGACCAGTGACTTCATCAGTATGGAATGCTTAGAAATTCTTGGAGAACAGCTGGAAATGACGTCACGTTTCCGTTGTCACTTCCCCCTCTATTTACCCCATCCCATTTGGTCACTAGTGCCTCCCATAATACTGTCAGCCCAGCACAACTGGAGGCAAGAACTACCACTACAGCAAGCCTTCACACAGTAAAGCAGAGGAGAAATCGTCAAAGTGTGCGTGCTTGCCCTTTTTTACAGAGACCATACAGATAGCAGAGAAATGCACCATGAAAGAGGTATATTTTTCATAAATGAACTCTCAGGTGATGATTGTTAACAATTATTAAAAAGAGATCTACATGCTTCATTTCAGAGTATTAGGTTATATTGAAATGGGAGATCGAAGATCCAACTTTATTCAAGAAATATATGTGGAAACTCTGAAAGTTTCGAAATTTTGACCATTGGAAAAAATGACACCTTAATCTAGTTTATTAATAAAAAGCGAATATACAGACGCCAGGGTAGCTCTAATGTCCTTTAAATGTCATTTAAAAATGTAAGGAATTTAGACTCTCTAAGATGATGATGTGTTTCATAAGACTACTCTAAATCTTTTTACTGTATTCAACATATGAATCTGTGGGAGGTAATGAAATTAATTCGCTTTTTTCAATACTTCGTTGGGCTGATAGCTAACTTGTACACTGAGCAAGGAGCCATGGTAAGAACAGGTGTTAGATTAACTGACGGCTTAAGCTTGGGAATTGAGTTAGGCAAGAATGCCTACTTTCTTCTCACTCATTTGTTATCTATGCCAAAGACATCATGCTTGTTCCATTCAATGAGCGTAAGACAGGAATTAGGATAGGTGGTACATTGATCAGTAATCTGAAGTATGCTGATGATACAGTACTCCTTTTGTAATGACAAGAAAGAACTAGGACAAATCCTTGAAAAGGCTAATGAGATTGGTACGAATAGATGACTTCCAGTCAATTCTCGAAAGACAAAGATTTATGGTTGTTAAAGGAAATACAGACAGGGAAGCTCCTGAAAAACAAGTGCATCTTAATGGAGAAAAAACTGAGGAAGACAGCAAGTTCGAGTATCTGGGATCCATTCTTAATGTGAAGAATTGCTATTCAGAAGATATCAGAAAGGAGTGGATTAAACGGCTTTCTCGAAAATCTGGAAGGACGTATCTATCTCCACAGGAACAACGTTGAGGATTCTGGATGCAGCTGTTTTTTTAAACGCTACTTTGGATATGAGATATGAAACGTGAAGAAGTCTGATAAGAAAATGATAGCTGCTTTTAGTTGTGGAGTTACAGAAGTCTGTTGACGATATCATAAAGTGAATGGCGGTCAAATGGATGAGTGCTAGAAATGCTCACCAGAACTTTAAAGCTGCTCATCTCTCCATCTCAAAGTGACGGAGGGATGTTTATCTGGAGTGACTGATCTTCAACGAGTTGAAGTCTCCATCAGATGCCGTTTGAGGGTTCAAACGGCATCTGATGATGTCTAACAAGTAGTCAGATGGAAATGTTGCCGTACGGTTATTTCTGCAATAATCTTAAATTAAAATTTCAGAAGAAAAAGACAAATCCACTAAAGAGGAAGTATATCATAGTAGATTTCAACAGATATCCTTGAGTTTTTCTGCCATTTTAAATGAAATTCATGATACATATACATCTGTGAGAAATACAGTAAAAAACCAAATTAATTTTCAAAACACTAAGAAACGAATGGTGATGTACGGTTAAAGAAGAGATGATGTTTTCAAGGTTTTGTTTATTTATATTCATTAATATTTGAGTAATTTTTACTCTTCAGTTCTTTATTTCGTTTGGTTTATTTATTCTTCTTCAGTTTGATCTCAATACTGTATTAAACTGTATATAAACTACTCCAATTTATATTTTATTTCTGTGTTTCAGATACTAAACCACACGCTGAATTTTCAACCAGGCTTCGATCAGTACGATGCGGAAATGCCTTTTGACATTGTGAGTTGTGCTGATGATTACGAAAATGGCTTAAGGTAATGGAAAATTCTTTTCTTGAACTAATAGAATTTGAAGATACAGCTAGGTCGCGATTAATGCGAATTCGAATAATGTGATATTCGATTTATTGCGAATTGTACAACGAAATCAAATCGTGTTTAATGCGAACCACAATTCAGTTAAAGCGAGGCTAGGACATGCACAGTTCAGGTAACCGAGCTACCATTAGGACTTTACATGCTGCTACTTCCGAGGGCATGTTAGTTTTCGTCGTTTGTTTTAATCGTTTTTAAGAAGTCTCCCTTAACAAAAAGGACAAAAGGAAGACTCCTTGAGATAAAAACATTACGAGAACAAAAACGAAGTGTCTCGTTTTTACATTAAAGCAGAAATTTGATGTGATCGAACTATATGAATGCTCATAGTAACTGTAGTAAGAAGAGATTTCGGAATTCCCGAATGCACAGTGCGGAATATTTGAAACACGCAGAGAAAAAAAAAAAAGAAAAAAAAAACGATAGGTAAAATTGCATCAGCGTTTTGTGGTCTGCAAACATTCACAAGAAATAGACGTATTACGATAGAAATAGCGCCTCTTTAACTGTGTGGACTGGAGATTGCAATCAAAAACGCTCCCCTTAGCAGAGCTGCCATTCACCCAAATGCATTGAATTTGTTTAACCCTTTAACTGCTGATTTTATATTCTACTGACATTATCCCATGTGCTGAATTAATTTTGCAAAAAATGAATAAATAAAATCAAATAAATTCTTACACGTAAGAAGTCCAGACAGCATCATACATTCTTGATATACACTTGTTCACTCACAAAAATGGCGATGATAGTGTTCTGTAAAATTTACATAATCTGCAAGGGACGTCCACTTGAGGGCGCCATTTTTTTCCACGAAAGAGTTCGTTAAACCGTTAAAGGGTTAAGAGAGTGAAAGAAAAAAAAAACAATGAAGTAAATAGGGTTAGTTTGACCAATTTAAAAATCAGGTTCCTCTGTATAATGTTAAAATTAACAATGAGGCGGCCAATGGAAAGGAGAACTCAGCTTTTAAAAATCCTGATGTTTAAAAAAATTAATTGAAGGTGGCGAACACACTGATCAACAAATATTTAAGGCGGAAGAAACATGTTTACTCTGGAAGAGGATACCTCCCAGATCTTACATTGGTGAGAAATAAAATTAGTTCAGTCTACGGTGCTAAAATATTTCGAAACACAAGAAAGATGTGTTTTCGTCAGTGTAAGCTAATATTCAGGAATGATATTCAGAATACGTTTTGTATTTAGTTCTCTCTATAACGGCTATTTTACTGTGTTAAGAATTTATTTAAATTATGTGTCTTCTTTTTTTATCCATTAGTGTATTTCATTATCATATAAAATTTATGTTTACAATTTGTTATTACCTACTTCCGTCGAAGCATATCTCTGTGGAAACCAGCAGGTTGTGCATTTTATTTTTATTATTAAGAGAACACTACAGATATTCAAGACTAATTGAGGAAAGATATATACTACCTGTGCCAGTTGTCGTGTGAATGAATGAATTCAAACTAGTTTTCTTGAATTCATTTACACTACTTTTACGCAAAACATCCAGTGCCAATGCAGTCCAATTACACACCACTCTATGAGAGTTACATCTAGCTTTCACACCCTTCTTGATGGCATTGATTTTCCACATCGAAGGATGCCCTCTCGTCCTCTCACGACCCTCATTAAAATGAAAACCTACAAATGATACCTTATGATAACCTACAAATTTACAATCTGTTTCATTGTCAGCATTCTTAAATTCTGAAATCATTTTAATAGTATCCTTTGCACTCTCTCCAATGTATTGGAATCTCCACAGAAATCAGGAGATCAGACTTGCGCGCAATTGTCCAAGTAAGTTCTTATCACGGCCTTGTAAAAAGGTAAAATGACATCCTTATCTTTATGTTAAAGACTACATTAATCTTTTGAGTTTTAATTGCAATCTCTGCTATATGGATTCGGAACTTCAACTTGTTGTCTATTAACACTCCAAGATCGCTATCCTGATCAGTTTCTTCCAACATAATCCCATCGATATAATATAACATTGGATATCTAATCACATCAAAGTTTTATCGAATATCAATATTTTAAATTTGCTAAGATTGAACTGACATCCATTTTCCGGTGACCACAGTACCATCATATTCAAATCATTCTGAAAGTACTGAATTCTTGAGTACCCTAACTACTATCTTTAAATGTTCAGCAAATAACTGTATATCGCCCGACAATTTCTTCCCAATGTCACTAATGTACGGATTATAATAACAGTCACTTCACTCTATACCTGTGGCTGATTCTAGTTATGCACCACTGATTATCGTAAACATTGCAGACTCACATTCCCCAATACCACTTTTTTAACTCCTAAGTTAGTCATCCCCTTACAGATGCTCATATGCTACGATGTATGTGGCAGTTCTGCATGATATATTCTGTCAAAAGCCTTAGCAAAATCCAAAAGGCGTCTTGGCGTATTCATTCCCCTTGTCATTGCTAACACTCTGCAAACATTATTGCAGAGTGTTAGCAAGTTGTTCAATCAACACCTTCCGTACTATCGATAGTTGGATACATTAATTCTTGCACCGCCTTTGTGCGATGGAATTACCATACATTCTTACTACTCCTGCAGAATCGTTCCTGTTCTAAGACTCAAATTGTGTAGTCTGATGAGATGAATATACACCTGAATATTCCTCTAATTCCCACTTCACCAGAGAAACTCTTTTAGCATCGTTGCTGATATTCCATTCTCCCATATGATAGAATTTTTATTTGGTTTATGCAACAGCTCTAGTACCGCCTTCTCATGCACCTGAGTTTCGTCATCCAGTGAAGAAGTAGCTGTGAGCTAAATGTTGCGAACACCAGATTGATAGCTTTTAGCAGAATCGGTATTAAGAAGAGAGTTATTCTTTCGTATAAATATTTTCTTTTACTAGTTGTATATCGATAGAAATCTTGTGGGTTCTCTTTAGCACGCATAGACAGTTTCTTTTCATAATCAAACTTTGCTTTCTGTATGACAGTTGTGACTCTTCTGGCCTGATCCCTATAATATTCATAACTGACATCATCTTTATGCATATGGTATTCCTTCCATATCATTCTTTTCTTACAAATGTCTTGATTGATGAGATTACACATCCATTTGGTTCCTATCCTATTTATTCTTCGAACACTCATGACATATTTTGATATTGCATTGTCACTATCGTTTCCATCCAACAGCCGATATCATGACTCAGAAGTAGGCATGACTATCATGCCTACTTCTCTGTTGGTTATAATTTATAATTTTCTTTGTAGTTCATCGTGTATCATTTTTTTGATGCAACATTCAGAAATGTTGTAATAAGTGTGTTCAAATTTCCCAATCCGAAAAACTCTTGATTGATCTGAAAAGGTCGCTCCTCCAGTAGCTCAAACGTCTGGATCTCTTATGAATCTCTGCATTCCGCTAATCACTGAGCCCAATCTCAGCATAACACAATTAGAGACAAGTGCTACCACCGCGCGAAGCCTTTGCTCAGCTAGGCGGTAGACAAACCGCCAGAGTGCGCCGACCTATTGTTCTTTCGGAGACCAGGAAAAGATTTTCAGAGAACAAAAATTCTCATTCGAGACCAAAGAAATTCTATGTCAGAAAGTTGTATTATTCATAAGTGAACTCGCAGTCAGCGCGTTATAATAATTATCAATGACAGAGCCTTAAATTAAAGCCGAATTCGGATTTAAAATAAGGTTAGGTCTTAATATCCCCTTTTACTATATAATTTACGTTGCCGAAATGAAGCCGCTCTTTTTCAATAGTTATAAAATGATATTTAAGTCTAGTGAAACGCCATGTCTAAAAATCCAATATATGGCACTATTGTTTACTTTATTGCTTATTTACACACACACACACACACACACACACACACACACACACACACACACACACACACACACACACACACACACACACACACACACACACACACACACACACACACACACACACACACACACACACACACACACACACATTTACAAAACTAATACAAACATTTCCATTTTACACAAACTACAATATATTATTAGTCTTTTATCCGTACAGTTTTACCAAGAGGGTCTGTTACATCCAGGGAAGAAATATATGCTTTCCAGTCTAGTTTTCAAATTATAAAGTCATATTAAGTCTAATGAAATTCCATATCATTTGTCTAAAAAGGTATTAGATGTAAAATGTTCAATCAAGTGTTTATCAGTTACACTTTACAATTTTTCATTTCTGTTACTTGTTATGCTGATTGGTCTCTATGTGCACCTATGATCTTAGAATCATAGAAAATCATAGATAATAAGAAAACATATGATCTGCGATACTTATAAAATGTTCAATCAAGTGTTTATCAGTTAATCTCTACAATTTTTCATTAACGTTACATACTATGTTAATTTTGTCTATGTTTACGAAATAAAAACTTATTGTTACATAGACTATAAATAACGAACTATGTTCTTACAAACTGCCTACCGGTTTCGCTAGTAACTGACTAGCTTTCTCAAGGCTTATACAGTACACAAAAAAAAGGTAACTACACAGAAGGTTTTAGAATACAAAGAACCGTTAGTATCTGTTAGGTAGCTAGGATGACACGTTCGCGTGACATAACTACTCAGCATCATGAACACGTGTTACATGTAAACGCGTAATATGATTATTCGCGTACTGTAGCTCTGTTGGACTGAGGGAGTTAATTAGATTTTTCCAGGTATCGTTCAGAATGGCCCCTTGATTTCTGTTTAGGTTGCTTCCCGTACGTAGTACAACTGCCGCTTCTTTAAATACTCGATATCTGTAATCCTCCTCTACGTAGGACATGGAGCTGTTATTCCAGTCTATAGTGTGGTTCGAAGTAGAAAAGTGATATGCCAATCCCGAGGTGATCTTTCTGTTGTGATTAACATCGCCTACATGTTCTTTCTCTCTTATTTCTAAGCCAAACTATTGAACCACTTAACCTTCCTAAAAAGGTGTAGGGATTTTTCTATCATCCCGAAATTTCTTATAATCAACGGGCATATTAAATCCATACAAGCCAGAAGAATTTACTACAGGGCGTCATTGGCACTACTCAGAGAGAGAATCCAACACATCAGGTACGAATTAAATATAAGTGATAGTAATTGCCGCGAATATTTTGATGACATTTCCAACAGTCTTGATTATACGACCTGGAATTATATACACCACATGTTAGAACAGAGCTACGAGAAAACTTTCCAGTTCAATAAAGCCAAACAAATCACAAACTTTAATGAACTGTACAAGAAAAAATATCAGACACACAAAGGCCTCCCTGTTAAGAAAGTGATCTTCAACCTGTCGAATCACTGTCTTTCGAAACATGAATCGGATATTCTAAGAAAAGGTTTTAACTTTTCAATCACTCCTAATTACATCCCAAAAATGGACTTTATGTGTGGAATTGAAAAACGTCTCTACCCACTACCACAAGGTGTAGCCAACGACATTAGGTTCAAAAGCACTATCATCCTAGCAACAGCAAAACAAACACAAATGAATACCACTCCATATGATAGGAATGCTATTCAGGACTTGAAGAAGAACAAAGAAATAATAATTATGAAAACAGACAAGGGGAATGCCACCGTTATCCTTAACTCAAAAGGCTACATTAAGAAGTTAAACGACTTACTATCTGACAGTTCCACGTACAAAATCCTCAACAGAGATCCTACAATGAACCACAATGAGACAAACTTCCTGATCCGTAACATGAATACTTGGCCTGAAGAACTAAAACGAAAACTTAAATCCACACATCCCATTACTCCTAGACTGTACCGGGCGCCTAAAGTGCATAAAGAAGAAGTGCCACTTCGTCCGATTGTAGATGGCAGGTCCTTCCCTACGTACCTATTGGCTAAGCACTTAGCGAATTTACTTAAGGGAAAAATTAGACAAACAGAATCCTACTTAAAAAATTCTCAACACTTTGTGGACAAACTTAAAAACGTACAAATTACACAAACAGACATAATGGCTAGTCTAGATGGTGTGTCCTTGTTCACTAATGTACCAGTAGAAGAAGTAATGAACATTATCAAAGATCTCTTTCCTGCAGATATCACAAAGATGTTCAAGCATTGCCTACAATCAAATTTTTTCAAAGTGAACAACAAGATATACAAACAATTAGAAGGCCTAGCCATGGGAAGCCCTCTGTCACCACCATGTGCAGACCTTTTCAATGAGAAATTTGGAGATGAAATATTCACCAGCATTACTCCTAAACCTTCCATATGGTGGAGATATGTGGATGACACCTTCATCATATGGAAAGACAATTTAGAAAGCCTACATTTGTTTGTTAACAGAATCAATGCACTCCACAATAAAATAAAATTTACTCTAGAAGTAGAAAATAACGAACAGCTACACTTCTTGGACTTACTAGTAAAAAGACAAGGAAACAGTATCAAACTGTCGATCTACAAAAAACCAACAGACACTGGAAGATATCTACATTACTCTTCTAACCATCACAGTTCACAGAAACACAGCATCATCCACATGCTAAGAAATCGAGCTAGAAAATTTATCTCTGACGAAGAAGAAGTTCAAACAGAACTGTCTAAAATAGCTACAACTCTATCACAAAATGGTTATCCTAGACACATCATCAACAAATTTCTATACAAAGATAACCAACAAGAAAGAACAGTCGCCCAGCAAATCTCAACAGCAGTCATCCCCTTTATAGGTTCAACTTCCTCAAAAATTGCTAGACTGTTAAAGACACATAACATCAGGGTTGTATTTAAACCAACGAATAGCATAAGACAAGTCCTAAGATCTCCACAAGACAGTGCGCCATTCTATAAATATCCAGGTGTGTCTAATATTCCTTGCACGTGCGGTCTTTCCTACATCGGACAGACTTCTAGAAGCCTAGAAATAAGACAGAAAGAACATGTAGGCGATGTTAATCACAACAGAACGATCACCTCATGATTGGCATATCACTTTTCTACTTCGAACCACACTATAGACTGGAAAAACAGCTCCATGCCCTACGTAGAGGAGGATTACAGACATCGAGTATTTAAAGAAGCGGCAGTTGTACTACGTACGGTAAGCAACCTAAACAGAAATCAAGGGGACATTCTGAACGATACCTGGAAAAATCTAATTAACTCCCTCAGTCCAACAGAGCTACAGTACGCGAATAATCATATTACGCGTTTACATGTAACACGTGTTCATGATGCTGAGTAGTTATGTCACGTAAACGTGTCACCCTAGCTACCTAACAGATATTAACGGTTCTTTGTATTCTAAAACCTTCTGCGCATTTACCTTTTTTTTGTGTACTGTATAAGCCTTGAGAAAGCTAGTCAGTTACTAGCGAAACCAGTAGGCAGTTTGTAAGAACATAGTTCGTAATTTATGGTCTATGTAACAATACGTTTTTATTTTGTAACACTTCATGACCAAAAACATGTACAATTTAAATTTGTCTATGTTTATATATGATATCAGAATCATAACCAAACATATATTATAGAAAAAGTATATGATCTCTGGTATTTATTTCAGATAAAAGCTTAATATTAGTATTTTATTGGATGGAGGTGAATTAAAGGAAACAACCTCAAAATGGAATTGAATTTCGTAAAAATCAAATTTCTCGAAAGTCAAAATATTCTCAAAAAGACATCAAGTTTGATAATTTCAGAAGGATTTATTTAATTATTGTCAGGTTCTCTGAACTCAGTTCCATATTGACGTAAACAGAAGCGGCTTAAACGCTGGTTTTCAAATTATTATTATTGCTATTTTTATTTTTATTATTAAAAATATTAAAAATACAATACAATACCTTCGAATTCATTTCGATGCAGATATGAACTAAAATAGCCACAGAAACCATCTACACAACAAACTCCGAACAATAAGTGGCAAACTCTACAGGTTAAAAAACATAGTTCCCATACGCCTAAAAACACTAATATACAAAGCACTATGCCAAAATATACTAAGATACGCTATAACAAGTATGCTTTCTGTGCACCCTACAAATTATAGATTAATGTCGCTACAGTACAAAATGATAAAACTGATCTTTTGGGTAAAAAGAGAAAATAACGACCTTATAAACATTGCAATGTCAGAACACAAAATACTGACAGCAAAACGTTTATGTCACTATGCAGCTTTGCTAAAACATTATTTCGATGCCAACTACAGGACAGTCAGAAATACATCCCGTATAACAAGACCTCAGACAACTAATTATATCACATATAAATACAATAATCACTACGGAAAGGGCAAGCGAAACTTTTATGTACCAGACATGATAAACAAATTACCTTTTGAATACAGAAACCTTACAAACTACAATAGCCTGAAAAGAGCTCTAAGGACATATTATGAACAAGAAACACGCACCCAAAATACCATACAAACTTAATGAAACACAATATATTCGTTAAGGCTTCCAGTTCAGCGACGCATCAAGATATTCCAAGTTGTCATGTGTGGGGGTGTGTGTGTGTGTGTGTGTGCGCGTGAGAATTTCTCATTCAACGGCTGCAGTGAAAATCAAGTCAATTAAACATAGATTTGATTTCATAGTTCCCAACACAGCAAATAAACCAATAAATAATCACTGATGTCATCCTCAGATAAGCTCACAAATAAGCTTCGAGGATGAAAGCTGAGAAAATACATCTCATCTCATCGAAAATTAAAAAAAAAAAAATTAATTAAAAAAAATTTTAAAATAATAAATGTATCATATGTAATCAAATGCATGAAATGTACGTATCACATGTAAACAAATGTATGTAATGTTGTATCATATGTAATGATAAGTATGTAATGTATGTATCATACGTCATAAATTATTACAATTATTATTGCGAAAAAAATTATTATTATTAGCAGAATACATGAATGTATTAAATGTAAAGAAATGTATGTAATGTTGTATGATACGTAATCAAAACTATATAATGTATAGTATCATATGCAATAAATTATTATTATTATTAAAAAAAACTAAAAATTAATAAAAATATTATTATTATTATTATTATTATTTTTATTTTTATTATTATTATTATTATTATTATTAAAGGTAGTAAAATAAAGGAAAGTCACAACTAGAAATTTACATGCAAGGTTTCGCGATTTATGAAACTTGATGTGAATCCTACATTTTGTTAAGAACTACTGGAAAACTCGAATTTCCCCAATTCTTTACGATTACAAATTTAAGAAATGGAGGATCTTATAAGTTCGCTTGGAACGTCTGTTAATGTTTCTTCTGATTCTAATAGTACTGCTGTTCCACGTCAGTGTTGTAACGAAGGCATCGCGAAAGAGGCGCCCGCCACGGACGCAACTAGCTTTGGGCCGCAAAACTTAAAAAGATGTAAAAAATAAAAATAAATAAATAGATATAAAAGTCCACTATTTTGTATTGTATTTTTAAATTTCGGCAATGCGCCGCTTTAGACATACAAATTCTGCAAAACACTGCAACTCATTTTGATCGGGTTAATAGTAACCATTTAACATTTTGCATTTAGTAAAATTTAACTTCTTACATTTAAATTTTTCAAAATTTTTGTCAGTTTTGGGTTGTGGAGGGGATGCAAGTTAGACACTTGCCGCAGGTCCTTCATACCCTCGTTACTGTACTGCTCCACATCCTCGGTTTTCTCAGTATAAAATTAAACGTACTGAGCCTCCTCAAGAAGAAAGGAAGAGAAAGATTTTGGAAGCTGAAAAATGAAAAAAGGATGATTGTGCAAATCATGCCAGAAGATTAGCTAAAAATGATTTTGCAACTGAAGATAAAGATGAATACGCTGAAGTGGAGGAAGAGGAAGATTTAGAAGAAATGGAGTGGATTTGAATACCCGGAAAGTTACCTAGATCATACAAAAATCAGCTAACGCTCTCAGAATGGTTGCTAAAGTACCTTCTGATCTTTTAACGCATTGGCTGAGTGTCCAGAAGGCAAAAGTGGAAGCTTCAGGGTGAAAAAACGAAATATACCAAGTGTGGTCATTTAGTAGTTTTCCATCCCACCTTCCTGGAGGGAATAAGAAACAAAATTTGGTAAATGCAGAATACAGCTTGCTAGATTGCATTTACAATGAAATAGAGAGAACGTATTACGTTCTTGATGTCATTTGTTGGAATTTCCATTCATTATTTGATTCTGAGACAGAATTCAGATTCTATTGGCTATACTCAAAGTACCAAAAGTTAGAGAAAAATCATATTTAAATCCTTTTAAGTTCCTACCATTACCGTCATATTTATAAGAAGCCTCCATTATTCACAAGATTATGTGGTCACCCCCTACCATTTCCTACAAAATCAAATGACCTGTTGTTCTACCATAACGAAACTCACTATATGCACCTGGGAGTATTCCCATTTTTGAGCGAGTTGAAAGCATACATGTTACCAGAAATTGTAACCATTCCTGTTCCAGAGGAACTTTGTGCTCACTGACCAGCTATGTATACATCTATGGAAGAACATTTAAGTGATGCATTTGCTAGACATCATAAATAAAAGGAACGAAAAGGAGAGTGCATGCAGTGGCAAGAACGCGATAAAATATCTCCTGTTGATAATTATGGATCATGATGAATGGTTTAGTAAGTGAAGACATTCTAAATTAATACCTTTCACGTTTAACTTTAACAATGCTGCTGCTGGAGACAGAAATATTGAGTTATATGTGAACTCTTTATTTAAGTCTGTATTTTTTTTTGCGTCTGAAATTCAATTATGGGATTTAAAATTTTCTTTGTTATCACCAGAAGCAGTCTCATAATCATTGTCTTCTCAGTTAAAGTGAGTCATCAATAAATTTCTTATCCCAAAGATAAAAGCAAATCCATTCATTCACTCAATTTGTTTGAAATCTGTTCTGTTTTGAAAAAAAAACAGAACAGCTTTGTTCTTTTTTTTTTCAAAACAGAACAAAGTTTTGTTCTATTTTGAAGAAAGGTTCAAAACAGAACCTTTGTTCAAATGTTCAAAATTTGAACAAAGGTATGGATTTAAAAATCCATACCTTTGTATGGATTTAAAAATAAATCTTTGTCTCTGTATAAAGGTTTTGGTATTGAAAATATAAAATGTACATTCTGTGTTGAAGGACAGAGCGACTGTATAAGATTATGTATGGAAGATTCAGAAATAAGTGATTAATATGATGTTAATAATTCACTTGTGCAGTAAAATTTTAATTTAGTAAATTTGACATTCCTGTTTATGAAATACTAAATTCCTGTTATCAAGAAACCAAATTTAAAAAAATGCTGTATGTGGAATACACATTTAATTTATAGCAAGCAGTACTATTTTATGTGTTGCAATAAATAATAATTCTTAAATCTTAGTTTCGCAGTATTTATGATTCCAGGTGAAATAGAAAAGAATAATCTGTTACAACATTAATTTATGCAAATGTTTTATTTTGTGTGAAAGCTTAATACGCCGAACATAATGCCAAAACAGGCGATTTATTTCTGCTAGGTTAGCATTGTGTTTTATAACACACACATCCCTGCCACCGAATTCGAAACTTTTATTTTGATATCTCGGTTTTCGTATAGACATGCGATTGGCAGTACCGATCCTCTTCAATTTCCTGCTCATAGTTTCGTGAGATATGGGGTTGGACACTGACTTTATTAAATGCGTCGGCCATTTAATGAATACAGGAAGTTCTCTTTGTGCGTACAAGCTTTCTCAGACGAAGGGGATCTCGTTCATGACAGGCTGTCTTAGGACCTCATTTACGTCTCTTAACAATGTGAGTTATTTTGCCACTGATTAAACACCTGGAATAATCACCTTTTGAGAAATCCGGTAGCTTTGCTCTTTTCAAATTCGTGGCGCCAGCTAGATGGCACCAGCAAAATAATTTTCAAGAACCTAACATAAAAACACACTTCATTTTTCTATCTTTCTCTATTGCTGCTTGCAAACTTAGCGTATTATTTAATTATTCAAATGGCAAAATGTGTTGTGCTTCGATAATCAGAATGTGTAAAAAATAATGTCAAAGATTATTTTATATTATTGTGATATGATTGTAATAAATTGTGATTTATTACAATTTATTACAATCTTAACTTAAGATTGTAATAAATTGTAATAAATCACAATTTATTGCAATCTTAACTTAAAAATTTTAATTCATATTTGGCAGCGCGTGCAATTATACGGAAAGAACAGTTATTTTGTATTTTTCATTGGGATTTAATATTTTGTTTCTGGTTATCATCACAAACGATATATAATTCTGATTTTAGCCTCGGTTTTAAGCCTGAAGAAGTGCCCTTTTTGTCTTTCATAGATCCCTGTCCAATTCCCGATAGTGATGATCCTTTCATAATATTTTTTTTTCTATTTTTAAGAAAGCTGCAAGCTACTAGGAGAACTACACTACTGAAACTAAGGAATGAACCAGCATTCTAATTCAACAAACTTTTTATCTGTTTGAATTTTAATTTTTGTGAGGTTTAAAAATTCCATTCTTGTTTTATACGCAAAATAGCAGCCCAAAAATATCAGGTTTTGTTCAATTCTTTCTATTAAAGAGATCGAAAGACTGAGTTTACTGTGAGTATTTTATTGCTTATCATGAAATATGTTAATGTTTTCGTTTCTTCTAGCTGCATGAGTCACTTAATGCAAAATAAAAAATGTTTGAAGGAGAATTATGGCCAGTTTTCCCTGGAACTTCAAGCAGCGAAATGCTTAGAAGAATTTATTAGACACAAACCTTCGTATTGCCACTGTCAAATCCATACGAGTGTTCGACGTTTGGATAGGAATGACATGATTCAGAAATGCGTTGTCATTAATTCACTGTGGGGACATCCTGAAAGAGATCCGGTTAAAGTATATAGTGAAATTGGTAAGTATGTATAATCATTTGGATTTCTTACAAAATAAGAAAATAACTTTTATAATGATTTTTTATTACCAAACATAGTAGGTGGAGCTTATTTAGCCCTAACTATCTATACGAACACTGTTAGACTGCTGGTCCTTTACTTCAGCTTTCATTGCAGGAGAGAGAGAGAGAGAGAGAGAACGACACGCAGTGACAGCTCTCTTGTGGTAATGACACTCGCATTATTGTCTGTAATAGTGTGAGTTCTATGTCTTTTTAAAACATAGGTTAAAAACTTAAGTTTCCGGTAAAAAAGTTCTACTTAATTGTTCCAAAGCTCGACTAAATGGGCAACTATTCGAAGAAAAGCGTAGAAAAGATTTCATTAGATTGCGACCTGAATCAAATCTCTAATGGTTTCTATTGGCTACCTTAATTCCAATTAATAATAATTAGGAAGCAAAACATCACTTTCAGAGGGCTACACAGGCATCTTGTTAACAAATATCCAATTCAACTGATTACAGTCGACCTTTTAACAACGTTAAAAGGTCAACATAAATTGACCTGTAAGGTCAACCGATAACAATTGACCTTACAGATCGTACATGGCTGAATTCGCTGTCGAGATTCATCATACAAATCATCATAAAATTAAATGTTATTAATTAACTAATTACAGTTATTTAATTAAATAGAACAAAATAATTTTATAACGTTTCATTACTGTATAGTCTGGGCTACTGTGAACCGTTATATCATTTTTGCTAAGCTGCCATAAAGCAATCATACTGCTGCTTCTATGTTAAACATACCAAGCAATTTTAAACCTGGTTTTACTCCATTTTTCCCAAGTAAGCAAACAGACAAAATGTTAAGTTTGCGCTTGCAAGTGATGCAAGACTAGCTGATCCCACAGGTAGTAGTGCAAGACCAGGGCAACTCGTGGTAAAGGTGGAACAAGCTCCGATCACTAATCTTAATATTTACCCTTAATGCCAAAACACATCTCCAAGAAGGGGATGTATGATGTTTTGTATTAAAGGCAAGGGGCCACTACCCAGACCGGTTTCGACCTTTATCGAGGTCTCATCAGTGGGAGTCAGGCTAGAAATACCAAGATTTAGTAATACAGAACTTGTAAGTATTTTACCAAAACAAGTTACCATAAGGTGCTGCTTCTATGTTATCATGAATTGTTATATCTGTAAATAAATATGAATTTCTTTTTCATATTATCGTTTCATTTTTGTGTTAGTAACACATATAATATCTACAGTATTTTTATCATATAAGACAATATTGATATAGGTGTTAACAGACATGCGATTGGTCTTGTAAACGGACGACGTAAACTTACGGTATCGATAAATAGAGTACATTACTATAAAAGTATTTTCACTTCCTCGTGATTTTCTTTAATATCACTTTTCTGTTCCCTACGTTACTTTATTGTACGAATATATTATTTAATACATACATTCATACCATACAAAATATGTATTAATCGACTGTTTATGTTATCGGTAAGGCTGCCGGTGAACAGTAGACTATTGTTAAGTTTTAGGGAGTAAAAAGTTAAATGCGGATATTAGAACAACGCAGGGAATCGGCTCCCCTAACCCCCGTATTTTATATGTATATATGACTACTGTATGACTATATGACTATGTATGTATGTTTTTGTATGTGGTAGCATACGCATGTATTCTTCTTAGCCAAACGCTAAATAATAATAACCCCCGCATTATTCAAGTTGATCCTTGAATAATGCGGAGGTTATTATTTTTTATTAACTTTTTTCATATCAAATTTAGGCAATATGTCCAGAGAATACCTGTAATTTTCATCAATTTCCTGATATGCACATTCACAAGTATACGAAATAATATGATAGTACTCGACATGAAGCACGTGTAATTAACATGTTATTAGTGTAGGGTGCATGGCATGGATTAAGTAATGGATTAAATCATGTGGATAGTGGGTTGTGCTGTCTAATGAAACTCGCGCGATGACTCTTTTGATTATGTTGCTGTGTAGTGTAATAATAATACTACTATTTAAATTAAGGGGATATTGAATCCCACATTACTTCCAAGCCGAATAAGAAACTCTAAGATAGGAATCGAAGAGTTTCATGCCGAACATAGCAAACTATAAAAGTTCGGCGAGTCCAAGCGTAAGTGTGTGTGCTTATTCCACCTTTACTACGAGTTGCCCTAGCATGTACTACCAGGTGTTGGCTTACGCTTGGACTCGCCGAACTTTGATAGTTCGCTATATTTAGCATGAAACTCTTTGATTCCTATCTTAGAGTTTCTTATTCGGCTTTGAAATAATGTGAGATTCAATATCCCCTTAATTTAAATAATTTTATATCGCCAAAGTTAAACCTTTTGACTCTTTATTTCAATAATAATAATACTTTCTTTGACAAGGACAAAGCTTATGCAATGAGGTATTTTCCGTCAGTAGTACAAAGATTCAGTACAAAATGCAGAGTACTTAATTCTTTATAAATATAAATATACATTTTTTTAAACTACGTAAATATTCATACATTGTATTTACATATGGGTTCGCAAGAATGTGCATGCAATTCGCTTTTCAATGCAGTAACACGATAAACAGTTCTTTAATAATTATAATAAGGGAATGATTTTATATTAATGCACACAATTTTTCTTCATTTTGACTTTTGTCCGTTTTTTTCGAATATTTTTCAGAGATTCTGTATTTAATATTGATATTTTACTTCTCTGCAAAAATTCAGTATACAAGTTACTGAGTACCTTCTTTTTGATATACTTTACTTGTTTATTTGTTTCTTTCTTTTGGCGGCATGGCTGCTTTCTTCTTCGAACTTCGGAAGAGCTCATATGAGGAAGATAATCGATTGTGATGGTTTCCTCTGTTGTTTTAGTACCCATTGCGGAACAAATGTAGATTTAACTGTGTGTGCGTGTTTCTTGGAAATATATATATATATATATATATATATATATCCAGAACTCTCACTCATGTTCAGGATATGTTTCTGACAATATGGTATAAAGGCTTTTTCCTCAACCTGTGGTCTGCGGACCGCTGACGGTCAGTGAAATTTCCTGGCTGTCCGCCAAAAATCCTCCCCCCCCCATCAATCATGTAGCGGCTACATGGTTCGGGCGCCACATTGTTGCAAGGCGAGCGGGTCCCTGCACGCGACAATGTAGCACCCGAAGTATAGGCGAAGGCCAGTCAGCTCGCCTGTCGACGACAGGTCGCAAAAATTAATTTATCGCGCTCGTCCATACATGTTTTCTAATATTGTGTTCTGGTATTTCGGAAAACAAGTTATTTCTTTCGTAAAATTTGAAACCCTACAAAAAATGTCAAACCACAAAACCTTTTAACCTTCTTTAGTAGAGGCAAGGACAGTATTCAGGAGAAAAGTAGTGATGGTACCGAAAGTGTGCCAAGTACTAGTGCTTCAAGTTGTTTAGAAGAAACAAAGAAAAAGAAATATGTTGATACTTCGGAATGTGCAATACAAACCAAAATAAGTAAAGGAAACTTCGTTAAGTGTTTTGACAAGGACTATTTAAAGCTTGGTTTCATTGTAGCTCTGGCAGTGAACTATCGCCACGGCCTTTGTGTTTGTTCCGAAATTCTGTCAAATGACGCTATGAAACCTTCCGAGCTTGCTCGACATTAGCATTCCAAGCACCGATATTTTGTTGATAAGCTACTGGACTTTTTTCAAAGATTACGTGACCAGATGAAAAGTCAGAAAAACGAAATGAAAATGATGACGACTACTGACAAGTTGCTGCTTTATCTTATTTAGTTGCTCTTCGAATAGCCAAAACAAAAACCCGTTTGCTATTGGTGAGGAGTTAGTAAAGTCTTGCTCTTAGATGCCGCACGAGAAATTTCAAGTCCTCAAGCAACTAAAAAACTGGAGACTATATGCTTTCGGACACCACCATTCAGAGGAGAATTGTTCTTATGACCAATGATATTGAAAAACAAGTTGTAGAGGGGGATAAAGAAATCGAGATGTTTCGCGATTCAACTTGATGAATCAACTGATGTGAGTAACGATGCTATCCTACTTTCTTCGTGAGGTAGTGAAGATGAAGACTGAAGGAAAGAACTTCTTTGTTGCCTTGACCTACCTGGACGGACCACTAGTTCAGAGATATTTAATGCTCTTGACAGGTATTTTCAAGCGCAAGGCTTGGAGTGGAGCAAATGCTTCGGAGTTTGTACGGATGGTGCTGCGAGCATTACTAGACGTCGCTCACGAGTAGTTGTGAAAATAAAGGAAGTCGCGTACCCAGACATTTTGTCCACTCACTGTATTATCCACCGGGGGAGCACATATCCTGCAAAGAAGCTTTCTACTGAACTAACCACTGTGATGAATGACGAGGTGAAGATCATTAAGGAAATTTGTAGACGAACTATGAACTCCAAGCTGTTAACGACAACACTGTGCGAGAGTATGGACTCACACCACCACCAACATATCTTTCTCCATGCAGAAGCGAAGTGCAAGAGTCTAAGAGCAAGACTTTATCGAACGGAAGGGTTCTTGCACGCCTTTTCGAACTGAGGAAGAAGTAAAGCAGTTTCTGCGAGAGCGAAAATATGACCTGGTAGAGCCTTCATTGAATGAGGATTAAATGGCTAAGCTTGTGTATATGGTAGACATATTTAGCCTTCTTAACGAACTTAATATATCTATTCAGGGGTCTTGTACAAATATTTTTACACTGAGAAATAAAATGGATGCGTTCAAAAATGACCTGGCTCTTTGGGACAGTCGTGTACAAGAGGAAGATATAGACATGAGATATAATGTTTCCACTTTAGGGAGAATTTGTTTTGCTGCTGATGTCAACAAGAAAGTCATCATCAACATAATAAGTCAACATTTAAGGACGTTAGCTAAAAACTTTAATAACTAATTCCCTGAAAATCAGGATCCTCGTAAAGGTAACCTAGTGATTAATAATCCCTTCTTGCAAGATATAAAATCATGTGCACTTGATCCTCATGAAAACGAAAAGCTGATCGAGTTGCCTTCTGATGTCACTCTCGTGTCAAGACATAAAAATGCAATCATTGTCTAGATTTTAGATATCACTCGAAAAAGTGGAAACATTTTGGATATCTCTCAACCACAAACATTAGACATGAAAATTCGCTAGTGTATCCAATGGTGATACTCTAATGTATGTACTCTATGATTATTCTTATGGATTATTCTTATTTAAGCTAATGAATGTTCTGGAATGGTAGTTCTCTTCTATGTAGGGCATATGACTGATATCTGATTCAATATTATGGTTGGAAGAGGCGAAGTGGGAAGAAAATCCTGATATATCTTGTCTGTTATTTCTTACATAGCCTATGTGTTCTTTCAAAGAAGCTGCTGCAGTCGCCAGTTCAAAAGGTAACTTAAATAAGACTCAAGGCCTAATCCTACCAGATATATGGAAAACCCTAAGCAGATCATTTAACCACAAAGGTAAATGAGCTTTCATGAAAATTACAATAAATATCTCAACAAATAAAACAATGTACTTGCAACACGCGTATTGTATCACGCACAGTGTTAACTTTATATAATTTTTAGAATTGTCGGTTAGTTTCCTAGTTTCTGTTACTTTCCATTGCTTACCAGTGTATCCCTGAAAATGTTGACAGATATTAGTCAGTGAAACATGTGGGATATTAAGCAGTTATTTACTTGCTTAACATATCCGAATTAAGTCTTTAATTTATTAATACTGGTGGGCAAGAAAAAAGGTCATAATAATAAGCTGAACTATGGTTTTTACAGGAGAGGCAACAATTTCCAATCAACTCCCTTGCTTGCCTCATTTCTGTTATATATACATATAACAGGTATTTTAGATATTTTTCCATCACAAATAAATAATTATTTATTCTTATTTCAAATGAATATTAACTCAGTAATATACTTTATTAATTTCTATGTTACAAAATTTTAAACATTACAAGGCTCCAAACATTTAAAACTTTATTTACTCTTTACTTTAGGTTTCTAGACTCAAGCTATGCATTTTTTTCTCCCATAGTCGTGATTGTAAAACTCAACATGTCTTTTCCTAAAAATGCCAGTGACCAGCAAATTCGCATCTCTCGAAGTGGAGAGTTGTGAATTTTATTTTATTTTATTTTATTTTATTTTATTTTATTTTACAATGATTAAATAGAATTGCATTAAGGTTTAAAGTTACGGGTTTATATATAAAGTTTTAATCAGAATAACTGGGTAACGTTTCTCTGTGGAAAATAGTACATATCTTTGTTCGTTAAGTTACAAATGCATATTTTATATTTTATATTGCTGAAATGTTAAATCACCAAATGCTTACAGACGCACTTTAATTCCAAACTGGTGAACAAATATACTGGTCTGTTGGAGACATCTACAGATATTTTCATTATTTAATTCATTTGTACTTTATTAATTTGAAAAGACACAATTACATTATTAGCTATCACATCTGTCTTTTTTTTTCGTTCACCTAATGGAATAGTTTGTGTTATCAAGTTTTGAAGGAAAAAAGAAAAGTAAAATAACCAAACTCTAACAGTCCTACTTTAAGTACGACTGTTTTTTTTTAGTCTGGTTGAAGGTATCTACAGATATAGTAACAAAATTGTCACTTTTCAGGTGAAATCTTCTCCACTAAAAATTCAGGCTCTTAATTTAATACCCAATTCCGTTTGCTTCCAAGAGTTGACACAGTTTCTTGAAATATTTGAGGGATTTGAATGATTTGAGGGATTTGAGGGTGAAATGATTTGAATTCACTCTGGTTAATTTGTGGCAAGAAATTTCACAAGAAAAAAAAAAATTGAAGTATGACCATATATATATATATATATATATACGGGCTTACTTAAATTGCATAACACATCAATGACACCCATTTGTTCATTTAAATTTACACATTTTATTTGAGTGAAATATAATTTATAAATCGCATTTACTGAATCTAACATAGAAAAAATAAATAAAGTGAAAGTAAAATATTTTTTGTTCCTTAATCTCCTTATTGCCAAATTTGCACTGGTGTTCAAAGATTCTTCCCACGCTTGTGGAATTACCATCATGTGCTTTTTGACAATGTGACTCTCATCTGAAAGTTTACTCATTTGTGTTCATTGGGAATTTGTTACTGTAGTAAACTTAATGGTTACATTTTCATTTTTTTTAAAACCAATACATATATTTTTGAGCATTAACATAAGCACAGAATCTTCGGCTATGTATCCAAAAACATATAAAAACACATGGCATGTTTTCACGTTTTGAGCATCCAATTTCATTTAAATCTACAACAGGTCTGCCTATTAAAATCTTTAATGTTTTTGATTTTTCTCTTCATTTGGTGAGTAATATTTGATATTTGCATGTTGATTCTATTATCCAATTTCTTAGTTTGTCCAGAGATAGTGAACCAATTTCCCACTTCAGCTGATGATTATATTTTATTAACCAAGAATTCTGTATTTTAACTCTTTCAGGTGATTCGTTCCAACTACATTGTGATTTTGTCAATGCCTATCGTACAATAATTCCAACAGAAATACAAATTTCTTTAGGAAATAAATTTGAACTTTTATTCGAAAGAAAGTGTACATCAGTTATATCAATGATAACTGAAAATTCATATTTTTCACCCCCTGTCGATTTTCCATATTCGTTTTCCTTCATTCTTCTTACAGTACTTCATTTGGCACCGCAAATAAATAGTTATTTATTATTATTTCACTGATTATTAGCTCTGATCTTATATTTTATATTAGCTTTCTGTTACAAAATTGTAAACAATTAGAACTTTGAAAGAAACTTTCAAAGAATTTTGTGGCCTCACCCATTATTTTTACTTTACTGGTCACAAAACACCACAACACAATACGATAGCTGCAGTGGATGAACGATTACCTTAAGTCCAAAGTAACTCGATTGAATTGTTTTCCTTATGGTACTGTTTACCCTATCCTACCCTATCCGGACCATTGCTTCAAAAATGAAACTTTCGTGCAGATGACTCACGGACATGTGTTCGCCTGCTGCTGGAAATACTGTGATGTGTTTTTATCTTGTGTGAGGAAAGGCAAAATTTGTATTTGTATTATCTGAAGAGTACAAAACGTTTTTCTATACCAACGTTTAAGAGTTTAAGTACGTTTTGGGTTAAATTATCTGCTGTCTCTCTGTAATACCACCAAATTCTAACAGGTCGGATTTTCGAATATGCAAACGAAATGTTTACATATAACTCAAGCAATGACAAATAGATAGCATTAGACCATTTCTAAAATAATTAATTATAGGATTTCAGTTTTCCTCACTCCCCCTGTTTCTGGCATTAATTTCAGGCTAGTGATTTTTTTACAATAATTAAACAGAATAGCTTTAAGGTATAAAGTTATGGATTTAAATATCGCATTCTAAACTGAATAACTGAGTAAAAATTCCACTCTGGAAAACATGAAAACAACACACATCTTTGTTAATTTAAGTTTTACAAATGCATATTTTATTTTGCTGAAATATTATTATTTACAAAGAAAAAAAATTCGAAACTTGTAACTACCTAAAAATATTTCACCATATTTAGTTTACAATCTTAACATTTTTCAAAGATTTCAATAAATAAAATGTTCATTACTCACTGTTTCTTGGTTACATTACATCAAAATAGTTGCTCATGCAAAAATGTTTTTATAAGAGACCATAGTAAGTACAGCTCCATACATTTGATATAATATTGTGTCAGTCTGGAAATGACACCATGTC
Source organism: Typopeltis vanoorti (assembly GCF_054136105.1). Taxonomy (NCBI): domain Eukaryota; kingdom Metazoa; phylum Arthropoda; class Arachnida; order Uropygi; family Thelyphonidae; genus Typopeltis; species Typopeltis vanoorti. Next base: position 77,563,483 of record NC_143553.1, on the reverse strand, counting down.
TTCTTGTTAAGCTTTCTGTGTATTCTTTTGTCACTATACACAAGCAGTTTTTGTAAAATGTTCGTAAATATCCCAAAATAAAGAATATTTATCGAATTGAATAAAATCTTGAAGGTCTAATTTTCCCATTGATGAATTTAGATGATTAGCGATAATTTTTACCGTGACACTAATTGCTGGTAATTCAGTTTCCAGAAATAGTAAATGATTATCAATGTCATACATTTTTGGTGAAAACCTCTCAGCTTCTTCACAACTTTACATCCACCTGCTCTTGAATCATCGAGCATCAGTTCCCCATCTTGACATTTCAGAATATAACAATCACTGAGGTCCATTTCATAGTCAACTCTTCATTGCATGTAGCCAAGGATATCAGAACTCTTTCTGAGTAACTTTTCCCAAGTGCTCCTGGATTAATACATCACTATGTACGTATTTTCAAAAATAATAACAGGTTTCCATCCTTTTAGGGCTATGTGAAGTGTTTTGTCCCATGCTATTTTCTTGAAGAAAAAAAATTTCAAAGACTTTTTTGGCTCGCCCATTATTTTACTTTATCTACTGGACACAAAACGCCACAAGACAATATGATAATTTCAATGGATAAATGAATTGCAGTAACTGAAAAGGCACTCAATTGTTTTCTTAATAGTACTATTTACCTGACCCTTACCCGAACTGTTACTTCTAAAATGAAACTTTCATTCAGATAACTCATGGGCATGTTTCTGCATGCTGTTGGATATGATGTTAATGTGAGATTATCTAACTTTGTGACATCATAGGGCAAATCTGATCTCTGTGGGTCGAACGCTATTCTATATTATTTGTCCTTATTATGTTAAGCATTTTATCCTCAAACAGCGTTTTTGATGTTAGAGCATGTGGCTAGTACTCTCACTCATATGTCTGAAATTGTTGGGATGAGAATGAAAATATTCCATTAGGTGATGGTGCTAGAGAAAGGGTAGTCGAGAGGCTGACAGTGGCCTTCTCTGCAATGTTCCCCACCCATCACTAACCCCCTCTTCCAGTAGATGTCTGCTCAAACTAGTGGAGATGAGCGAGCTCGCCATTGCGGATATCTTTTAGTGATGTCACATCCAACCGATACTGAAAACTTCGGAGCAAAAAAAAAAATTGTTCTTTTGCTTCGTTCATAATATATATTTTGCTAGGTTAATGAAATATAATCATCAGCTGAAGTGGGAAATTGGTTCACTATCTCTGGACAAACTAAGAAATTGGATAATAGAATCAACATGCAAATATCAAATATTACTCACCAAATGAAGAGAAAAATCAAAAAACATTAACGAGGTTAATAGGCAGCCCTGTTGTAGATTTAAATGAAATTGGATGCCCAAAACATGAAACATACTGTGTACTTTTATGTGTTTTTGGAAACATAGCCAAGGATTCTGTGCTTATATCAATGCTCAAAAATATATGTATTGATTTAAACGAAAATTAAAATATAGCTATTAAATTTACTACAGAAACAAATTCCTAATGGTCACCAATGAATAAACTTTCAGATGAGAGTCACATTGTCGAAAACCACATGATGGCAATTCCTCAAACATGGGAAAAACCTTTGAACAACAGTGCAAATTTAAAATTAAGAAGATTAAGGAACAAAAAATAGATAGTATTTTTCACTTTATTTATTTTCTCTATGTAAGATTCAGTAATTACAATTTGTAAATAATATTTCACTCAAATGAAATGTGTAAATATTAATGAACAAATGGGTTTCATTGATATGTTATGCAATTTGAGTAAGACCATATATAATATTCATCAAAGCTTGATTGGCTTCCTCAGTCTTAAGGAAAAGCAGGTTATATTCCACTAATTTGAGCCCTACCAAAGGGCCTATGAGTTGTGGAAATACTTTCTGAAAATGAAAGCTGTGCCGAACAAAGCGGCCTTTTCCAACTGCCCAATTTTTAATCCATCTAACTCGAGTGCTTCTTGATGTTTTTTCAATGTTTTAGGGATGGCGGCTAAAGCACCTATTATTATGGGAAAAACTTTCGTTTTCTTTTGCCAGATTCGTTCAACTTCGATTTGCAAATCGCGATATTTTGTAATTTTTTCATATTCTTTGTTGTCAATCCGACTATCTCCTGGTACTGATATTTCGATAAACTTAACACCCTTTTTTTCACTTTTTTCAACCATTCTGATATCGGGTGTATTACATTCCAAGCTTTTACTTTTACCATGAGTTCCCTTGGTCTATCGCTACGTGCAGGGTCACCTAGACTTGCACCACTTGCGAGCGCAAACTTGACTTGTTTGTCTGTTTGCTTACTTTGGAAATGGAGTAACACCAGTTTTAAAATAGCTTGGTATCTTTAACATATATATATGATCTTACTGAATTTTTTTTTCTTGTGAAATTTCTTGCCACAAACTAATCAGAGACTTTCTTTTTTTTTTGAAAATCCACCGATTGAATTAAAAGTCTTATTTGTTCATACAAGCCCTCAAATATTTCAAGAAACTGTGTCAACTCTTGGAAGCAAAAGGAATCGGGTATTAAATTAATTGCCAGAATTTTTAGTGGACAAGATTTCACTACAGAGACAGTAACCAAATTATCACTTAAAAGTGACAATTTGGTTACTGTCTCTGTAGATACCTTCACCAGACTAACAAAAAAAAAACAGTCATACTTAAAGTCCGACTGTTAGAATTTGATTATTTTACTTTTTTTTTCGAAACTTGACAGCACATACTATTCCATTAGGAGAATGAAAAAAAAAAGACAGATGTGACAGCTAATAATGTAATTGTGTCTCTTGAAATGAATAAACTACAAATGAATTAAATAGTGACAACATCTGTAGATGCCTACAACACACTAGTATATTTGTTCATCAGTTTGGAATTAAACTGCGACTGTAAGCATTTGGTGATTTAATATTTCAGCAATATAAAATATAAAATATGCATTTATAACTTAATGAACAAAGATGTGTACTGTTGTTGTGTTTTCCGCAGAGAAACGTTACTCAGTTATTGTGATTACAAGTTGATGTATAAACCCATAACTGTAAACCTTAATACATTTCTGGTTATTTTTGTAAAAAAAAAAAAAAAAATCGCAATTACCTGCTTCGAGAGATGCGAATTTGCCGGTCGCTGGCAGATAGTAGTCAGGAAAAGACATGTTGAGTTTTACAATCACCACCATGGGAGACAAAAAATGCATAACTTGAGTCTAGAAACCTAAGGTAAAGAGTGAATAAAGTTTTAAATGTTTAGAGCCTTAGTATAATAATAAGTTTTGGTTTTCAGATCAAGTGTTGATCAATTTTATGAAACTGAACCAACTAGTTTCGCCACACGCGAGAGATTCCTAAGGTAGATTTCATCTGTAGTCTAGAAAACGGAATCTCATTATTACCGCCTCACACAGCAAATGATCTAAGACTAAAAAGTTGTATAATTCTTTCCTCTCCCTATTCCACAAAACAGAACTTCTCATCACTAGATAAAAGAACTATTCGTGAAATAAAAAACAACAAAGACATCATAATACTTAAAGCAGATAAAGGAAACAGTACTCTAATACTGAACTCAAAGGACTATGAGGAACAAATCAATCATCTACTATCTGACTTGTCCGTATACCATCTTTTAACAAAAGATCCGACATTAAAAAAACACAATGATACCAATGAATTACTACGCAATTTATCCAACTGGCCAACAGACTTGATTAAAAAACTAAAATCGATGCATCCTTCAACTCCGAGACTCTATGGCGTTCCAAAAGTGCACAAAGATGGTATTCTTTTACGCCCAATCGTTGATGCAATCAACTCTCCTACCTACGTATTGTCAAAACATCTCTCGAAACTCTTACAACAACACATCGGCAACTCAGAGAATTACATTAAAATCTCTGGACATTTTGTAGAAAAGTTAAAAAACATCACCATATCGGATAATGATCTTCTAGCCAGCTTAGATGTCACCTCTCTCTTTACAAACGTTCCTGTAGTGGAGGTCATTGACATCTTAAGTACCTTGTTCACACAAGATATAACTTTATTGTTTGCTCACTGCCTAAACTCCAACTACTTTTCTTGGAAAAATAACATCAACAATTAACAGGCTTGGAGATGGGAAGCCCACTCTCACCTTCATGTGCTGACCTCTTTATGGAAGACTTAGAAAACAAACTCCTATCCCAAATTATTCCAAAAACTAAAATTTGGTTCAGATATGTGGATGATATGTTCATCGTATGGAACAATAACAAAGATGACCTATATGATTATCTCAAAAAAAGATCAACTCCTTCCATCGTTCTATTAAATTCACTCTGGAACTTGAAAAAGAAAACCAATTACCGTTTTTCGACATCTTAATCAAAAAACAAATTGATGGCAGTATAAATCTATCGGTGTACAGAAAACTGACTAATACAGGTCGCTATCTACATTTCAGCTCCTCTCACCACATCTCACATAAACTCAGCATGGAAACATGTTAAAGAAAAGAGCGATTCGCATCACAATGGACAACGAGACCCTTTAAGATGAGTTAAAATTTATTGACAACAATCTGTATTTGAACGGCTATTCAAGAAGACCAAGAAGACTGAATTACCATAAAGAAAACAAGAAGATATTCAATATATAAAAACGATCACAATTCCGTTTGTAAGTGGCATCTCTAACAATCTCGCCAGCCTCCTCAAACAACACAAAATAAGAGTAACATTTAAACCAATAGAATCTATTCGTAAACTACTAATATCTCCAAAAGACAACCATCCTTTCTATAAATATGCTGGAGTTTATCCTATGCGCTTGTAGCTCTAGTTACATCGGACAGAACTTCGAGAAGCCTCAAAATCAGGCAAAAGGAACACATTGGCTATGTCAAAAACAACAGACAGGATATTTCTGGCCTATCGTCTCATTTCTCTACAACTAACCATGTGATCGAGTGGGACAAAAGCTGTTCTCCTTACATAGAGGAAGATTACCATTCAAGAATTTTCAAAGAAGCAGCCACAGTCGCCCGTTCTACTGTCAACCTTAACAGAAATCAAGGCCTAATTCTCCCAGAAATATGGAAAACCCTAATCAGAACTTTAAAAACGGAAGAAATGAACTTTAATACAAACTACAGAAAGTTCCTTAGCAACAGCTAGCTAACCTTGTACACGCGATACGTGTTTCACTCACATTCGATACTGTTCTATTTGTAATTATTCTAGTCCGTTTTTTACTGTTATTTTCATCAGCTTTGCAGTTACGCATAATTGTGAGATTGTTTAAACTTATAAGTGCCCTGAAGATGCCAATAGTTAAAGTGTGGCGAAACTAGTTGGTTCAGTTTAAAAAAATTGATCAACACTTGATCTGAAAATCAAATATAATTATTATACTAATTTATGATCAAGAAAATACCTTCATGATGTTTTTAGCCTTGTAATGTTTGGAATTTTGTAACATAGAACTTAATAAAGTATACTACTGAGCAAATATTCATTTGAAATGAGAATAAATAATTATTTATTTGTGTTGGAAAAATACCTAATATAATAATTGTGTTAATATATATATATATATATATATATATATATATATATATATATATATATATTAACACAATTATATCCCTACTGTGAAATAAATGTCACCCTGAGAGGACAACAGTCAATTGGGACTAACGGAAACGAGGCAAACAAGGGAGTTGATAGGAAATTGTTGCCTCTCCAGAATAAACCATAGTTGAACTTGTATTGGAATGTCACATGGAAGAAAATCACGTGAATTACACGTGGGGAAAATCATACACTATGAACATCAGTGGAAATGTTAAATCCAAAGAATAAGAAAAAAAAATTTTATATTTTTCACTTATTTAATTTCTGTATGTTAGATTCAGTAAATACAATTTGTAAATAATATTTCAGTCAAATAAAAGGAAACACAGAAATTAACAATTAATTTCAAAATATATTACAGAGTTAATATTCATTTGAAATATAAGAAAACACTAACAAACAGTTCCAACCCAAACACACGATTTCTCACCTAGGTACAACAAAATTGCGTCCAGAAATAATACATCTTAAGGTGATTCCAACAGTCATGAAAAGAAAACACATTGTGTTGTACCCTCACCTAAACATATCATATAGTCTAATGTTTTAAATGACTAGAACTTGGTAACATGAAAATTAAACTAATTACAAAGTATACTACATATTTTAGAAAACGTGAACATTTTAGAAAGAAAAAAAAGGTCTGTGTGTATGTGTTGTAGTGCTAAGGTAAAAAAAAAAAAATCTCATTTCACTTGTCAGAATTCATTCTAAACATGACCCAGAATTCCAAAAACAGGAAGTCACACATAGCCTTAAAAAAACAGCGTTTGCACTTCAACTGTGTGATATCATTTTGGAAAGAAACCGTAGGAAATCATAGCATGAGGCAAAGTGTGAATGAAATTAATCAAGAGTACCAAACGGACATATCTAAAGGAAGAAATAGTCAACTAGATTCCAGGTTATTTACAGAAATTTCATTTTCTCAACCTTTGTGTTTTGTGACGAGCTAAAACAAAGAATTACAGCAAGGGCACAGAAAATTAAAAGATATGAAGCAAGAATAAATCAATATGTACAAAATATGCAATTTCGACAGAACCAACGTCAGTTCTTCTAGTCTCTCCAGAGAAATACAAATGCAAAACATTATTCACCCGGAAAAGAAGAAACACACAAATTTTGGAAGTCAATCTGGGATAATCCTATTGAACACAATAAAGATGATTCAGGGATTAATGAAATAGAATCAGAAATGAAACAAAAATAAATGCAAAATATCACTATCACTATAGAAATGGTCAGTTCCCAAGCTAGAAAATTAAAAAACTGGAGTGCACCTGGCAAAGACGAACTACATGGATTTTGGTTAAAACATCTAACCAGTTTACATGATCAAACAGCAGAACAATTTAATTCTTTGTTGCAGTCTGGCTCAGTGGAAGACTTGATGTTATCTGGGCGCACTTTTCTCTTCATGAAAGATAAGGATAAGGATGCAGACACAAGTAATTATCGTCCAATAACATGCCAACCAACTATGCTTAAGCTGTTCACTGCAATAATAGCAAATTCCATATACCACTACTTATCAGATAATCAGATTTATCCGATTGAACACAAAGGCAATTTTCAAAATTCTAGAGGAACAAAAGACCAGATCCTTATTAATAAAATGATTCTCAGAAACTCAAAAAGAAGAAAAACTAATTTAAGTATGGCATGAATAGATTACAAGAACACATTCGATTCGCTCCCACACTCCTGGATCCTAAAATCACTAAAATATTTGGAATTATCAAAAATATATGTTCGTTTCTGGCTGCTGCTATGAAATCATGGAAAATAACTTTAATAATGAATAATGAAGGATTTGGAGATATCAGCATTAAACATGGAATTTTCCAAAGTGATTCATTGTCACCATTGCTCTTCAACATTTCTTTGATACTTTTGTCTATAATTCTGAAGAAAACAAAACTTGGATATGAAATTCCTAACTGCAATATTAAAATTTCCCATTTGTTGTATATGGATGACTTGAAGCTATATGGAAAATCGGCCCAGCAAATAAATTCTTTATTGAACATAGTTCGTATTTTTAGTCAGGACATCAAAATGGAATTTAGTTTAGATAAATGAGCAATTTTATCTATTAAACGAGGAAAAATTAATGACACTAGCAATTTTAATTTTGTTCACGAGAAATATATAAAAGGAATTTCAGCAGACGAACACTATAAATACCTAGGAATATTAGAAGCCAATGATATTCTCCACTCGAACGTTAAACAACAGGCAGCATCAGAATACATCAAAAGAGTTAGAAATATTCTGAAAACAAAACTAAGTGGATTAAACACAATTAGAGCAATGAATTCTTGGGCTATAGCAGTGATCGGATACACAGCTGGCATAATAAATTGGACAAAAGAAGAACTAGACAAACTGTACCGCAAAACTAGAAAACTAATGACTAAGCATTATGCATTACATCCACGAAGTGATGTTGACCGGTTGTACCTACCGAAGAGAATAGGTGGACGGGGTCTGCTGCAAGTGAGACAGACTGTGGACGAAGAAGAAATTGGTTTAAGAAATTACATCGACAATAGCTCTGAGCCAATTCTTCAAGCAATTACACAAGAGGGCCTTCTAAAAGCAACAGGAAATAATTCCGATTACAAAAAGGAACAACAAAATATCCGATATGTGCACTGGAAAAATAAACCCTTGCATGGCCAATTTCTTCGAGATACTGAGTTTTCAAAATTGATGTGAACAAGACATGGCAATGACTACAACAAGGATACATTAAAAAGGGAAAGAAGGATTTATTCTAGCAGCTCAAGAACAGGCATTACAAACTAATGCAATCAAAGCAAAATTTTGAACATCAATAATAACAGCAAATGCAGATTATGCCATCAGAAAGATGAGGCTGTAGAACATCTAATCAGTGCCTGCAGCAAGATAGCTCAAACTGACTATAAATACCGCGATGATCAATTGGCAAAAGAATTCATTGGAATGCATGCAAAAAATATGACTTTCCTACTTCTGATAACTGGTAGCAGCATAAAATGGAGACTGCATTGGAAAACGAAACAACAAAAATTCTCTGGGACTTTAGAATACAAACTGATAGGCATTTGAAACACGATAGACCTGACATCACAATTATCGAACATCGACAGGTTTGGATTATCGATATTGCAGTACCCAGTGATAACAACATTAACAACAAAGAACTGGAAAAAAATACTAAATATCGAGATCTAGCAATCCAAGTTGGCCGACTGTGTCTTAAACACACCAAAGCCATTCCACTAGTTATCGGTGCACTTGGTGCAACTTCAAAGAAGCTGTCCAACTATTTACAGCAATTAAAAATCATTGAAGTGACTCCATATGACCTAAAAAAAACTGCATTACTTGGAACAGTCCATATTTTACGAAGCTACCTGACGGACTATCCCTAGATTCTTGGGTAGATCTGAATGGTTCTGAATCACCAGCCATATTTGTATTTATACGATATCTTGTTTTGGCTGTGTATCAATTATGTGAATAAAATAATAATAATATAAATGTTTAACACTCATTATATTATGGCTTAAGTAAAATAACCTTTCTGAAACATTTTATAATATATTTATATTTCTAAAAGATTACATACACACATACTGTTTATATCGTAACAGTATTCCCAGCCAAAGTGGTATTAAGTATCCAGATAACTAGACCTGAGTTCATTTTCACTCATAGCACACATTAAATTGCATGACTGGTTTTCTACTGTACGCTCTCACATTCAAAAAGAATCACATAATGTCACTAGAAATAATAATCATATGAAGAACGGCTGCTACTTTTTAAACTGATTTGCCAATCCTCCATTTTTACATGTGCTCAAAGTATCCACTGTGCCTGTTAGTCAGCAGCTGTATGGAAATGAGGACGATTACTCACAAAATGATGAGATTCCTTCCTTCCTACCCTGATGCTATCATCATATCAGGAATGTAGATCACTTTCCGTTTCGTGGAGAATTGAGCAGAACATCTTTACTCTCCTAGATTTTGATGTACAGGAAGGGGAAATATTCGTACATCATCTGAGCAGGACCAGTTCCCAATTATGCAATTATGCACAACCACCGCAGTTCACCAAGAAAGTTACTCAGAAATATCTACAAATATTAGCCAAATGTAGTATCCTCCTGGGATCCAACTCATCTTCTTTGTGATATTTACGTACAGCTTCTCATGCAACCTCAAGCTAAAAGATTTCTGATGGGGAGGAAACACATGCAGGAATATCAGACATACAGTAGAACAAGAGCAATGCATGAGTTACATTAACTGTCTCAAATTAAATCACTAGGATTAATTAACAAAATTGCCGGCTTGGTTAGCAATGTGTTTAACGTACTCATTATATATTGTGGCAGTGAATTATGGTGGCTTCCTAGAAGCTGCTCTAAAAAGATTACCCGTGGGGTGAATTCCTCTGTGTCAAGTCACCCCTTATGGTAATCGCTTTTATTCAAGACCAAAGTGATTCAGAAAATTTTAAGCAAAATCTCAAATATTCTATTATACCGGGAATTGTTAATTTGAAAATTATTACTAGAAGGAATATCTGTATGCGTTAATTAAATAACATAGATATTTGAATAATACGTTTGTGAATTTAATTAACACCATGTTGTTTTAAATATATGTACTGACATCGTCTTAATTTTATCATAACAGGTATGAAGATTGTTATAAATACAAATCATCGGTAGTACCTCAGTGATTTTTATCCGTTAGGAATGTATTTTGGTATTCATGATTATAGAACCCATGTGAACGTATTTGAGGATAAAGGTTTCTTGAAACCTGGCGCAGAATATCGAATAAGCATAGAACAGGTAAGGATTAGCACATCCCCATGAGAAGTGATAACGATTCCATTCCTAGTATTTCAGCAAATGAATTTGTGTAATATAAATAGGAGTAATTATTTTGTTGGCATACATTTCCAGTCTATATATGCAGGCATCCTCATGCGTAAGGGAATCGTGATATGATGTAACGAATCACTTGTTTGTAGACGGTATATATATATTTATATACACTTGGAAAAACGTCAACAGGTACTAGCCATAGAGGCTAACTTAATAAGATGTAGCCCCTCCTTTCGCTTCAATGACTGCAGCAATCCTATAGGGATAATTTCCCTTCCACAGTGTAGGATAGCGATCAGTAGAACTTTTTGGCCAATTCTTCCTGTACTCATGTAACGAGGTCCTGGAATGCTTGGTGCGAATGTCCATTGACCTCACCCAACGCTCCAGATCATCTGAAGGACTTTCAGTACCGTTGAGATCAGAGCACTGTGGACGCCAGCCAGGTTTATGGACTACCTATGTCCATAAACCATTCAGTTACAGCAACTGCAGCTTTATAATACCGTGCATTGGCTTACTAAAAGAGACAACTATCAGTTCCGCAGAAACGCAACAAAGTATGAATTAGTGATTTTCCAAAATGTTTCGATATCTCTCGGAGTTCAAAGTTCGTAGCACCAGAAACAGAAGTCCTGGACCATACCACTGCATTGTGAACTCCGAATTTTACACCTGCGGTTAAAAGGCGTTCAATTTTAATCCCAGTATCTACTACACGCATACAACCCATCTGCTTGGTAAGGTGTATAGAGTGATTCCCTCGCGCCATAACCCAGTTTTCCAAGCTTAAACGTCCGCTGTACACGCTCTTTGCACCAGTGAAGAGGACGTGGCATATTGGTTCCGGTAATGTGGGGCTTGCACGTTGTGGTACTACCTTGGGAACTTGTAGTTGACTCCCTACTCTTCCATTTCAGTATGGTATCACTGACTGTTAATTTGGCATGACTCAATTTTCAACAATTTACCAATCAGATAGGCCTGCAACATGCATCATATCACAACACCTATTAGAAATTCCGTCAGTTCCATTAATGCAACAGTATCACCTGGACACAGTTGCATTGTGTTGGGAGCATCATATCCTTTCATTTTATATCGGATACAAAGAAGTGACTTGTTTCATGGCACAATGCACTCTACTCATGGGATGTCCGTTGACTTCTTTCCACTGCGTATGTATATAGAGAGAGACCGTAATTTTCATAATAACTATACTAAATGAAAATCTAGAAGGAAGTGCTGGCAGACAATCAAAAATAAGTTTCTGACATGATCACCATCAAAAGCTATTTTCTCTCCAGTGTTGGAAGAAGGCCTCCCTTAAAGTTTTCCATTAATTTTCTTGAGCTTTTCTGCGCCATTGAATTCCAATCATCTAATTTCATCCTCTCACTGTCTCTTTGGTCTTCTTGTAACTCTTTTTCATCTATTGGATACCATTCAGATGTCAGCTGTGTAAATTTTGAGTGTTGCTTCTTGCCATATGACCTGCCCATTGCTATGTCGGTCTTCTAATGACAGTTATAATGTCTTTCATCCTAGTCTGGGCTACGATCCAACTATTTCTCTCCCTGTCTTGAATCGTAATTGGAAACATCGAGTAATAACCTATCTGTATAACTCTGGATAATTCTCAACTTGTTGGTCAAGTTTTGTGTAATGAATTTGTGTAAAAGGCCATCTTTCACTTCCAAGTGTGATGACCGGATTTTAATGGCACAAATAGTATCATCTTTAACAGACTTCTTCAGGTACAAAAAATAATAGAAATAATCAACAAAAACCGTTAAGGAATTTCACTCTCTGACTTCATTGTTGGGCGTATGCGTGCACTCAAAATCCCGTGTAAGCCAATATTAGATAGCAACACAATGATATTCTGATAGGTTGTAACTCAGGTTGCTGTTGAGATGTATAGGAGTAAGTTTGATTTCTTTAGATGTTACCATATTACTGGATGAGTGAGGTTCTCTTCATTAGACTTCTCAAAAACAGATCATGGCTCGACAGCGCACTGACTCTCGTTCTCCTATAACTCATGTCTACCTCTTGTTCTTCGATGCGTAGCGCAATGGATTTCTCTATATGACCAAAGTATGGTTAATAACAGTTGTACAAAATCTGGTATATGGCAGAATATTTAAGATTGTTATGTCTACATTTAGGTCGGCTCAATAAGGAGCAGAGTTTTAGTAGAGGTGTGAAAAAAGTTGCATTATTCTGTTGTATTTCTTCAGTTGTATTTTCGTATTATGTATTTCCTAAGAATCCCTTGGCCAATTTGGGTGAGGCAGGACTGAGGTAGGGTAGAGAAAGATTACCTTTAACACATGTGGTATCCTCATTATGGCGAGGGAGAGGATTAAACATGAATCTTTTAAGAGATTGCTGGAAATAGCCATTCAGTTGAAAGGTACTCCAGAGGAAATCGAACTCTTTGTTAAGTTGTTCTTCATCATAAAGTAGGGAGCAAGTCCCATGTCCAAGTGTAGAAATGATTCCAAACGTTTGTGTGGGGATAATTTTGGGATTGAGCATGGAGATATCTCTTTGCATGGGTAGGTTTTCTATAAATCAAAATTTTCAATTTCTCTGCTTAAGTCATTTTGATGTCCAAATAAGGAAGAAAACCATTAACGTTTAATTCGTCTGTGAATTTTTGTTTGCATGTTGATTATTAATGTGGTCTAGTAAGTTCCGAAGAGATTCATGGCCGTGGCTGCAAATTAAAAAAAATGTCATCTATATATCTTTTCCAAATTATAGGTTTTAAAGGGAAGAAGGTGGAGATAGCATTATTTTCAAAATCTTCGAGGGAGATGTTAGCAAGTACTGGTAACAATAGGTTTCCCATAGCTAATCCAGAATTTTGTTTGTAGATAATATTTCCAAAGTTGAAATATCCTGAATGAACACAGTGAGTTAATATTGCCATGAACTTTTTAGATAATTTATTTTTTAGTGGAAAGAAGTATACCAGCCACTGTGAAACCAGATCAAGATAAAGATAAGATAAGGAATCGTGACATGTTGGTTGTTAAGATCAGCGCTTCCCAAACTGTGGGCCGCGGCCCCTTTGGGGGCCGTAGGTTTTGTTGAGAGGGGCCGTGAAATAATGAAAACAAATTTAAAATGCTTTAAGACTAAGTATATCTTTTTATTTTAAAAGAAACGTATTTCTCTTTTGTTATTTTTTATATTTTAATGCAAAAATTCACACATTGGTGTTTTTGCTCACAAACTTTGCTTCCTGCGTATTTCGGCGCTACATGAATATTAATAAATATTGCTTATTCATATGTTTCGTTTCAAAGCAGTGGTTAATTGTATTTACTTCGAATGCTCTCCAGGGAAGATCCAAATCTTCCTGTCCTTTTCATCACGCGTTCGTAATCAGGGACTGTTGATATTGACTTTATATACATATCAAAACTCGTTTTATATTATCACTGTCATCCCAGCTAGTTTTCTGTTACCAATAAAAGTTTCGCATATACTTCACACATGAAAAAAAGCTTAAAGAAGTTCATGTGGGGAGATAGTAACTCGCTTGCAGTGGTAAACGACACGCCCTCCCTAAGAGCCACTATACTGCAGAGGCAATAAAAATAAGTACTTTTATTATGTCAGTGAATAAGGTATGAGGAGTCTGTGTAATATATTTCTCAACAAATAGTGCAATTAGAGACAACTGGGATAAAAACACACTAACTAATGAATCACATGTCCCCTCATACAGAAACAATGCTGTATAGACTGAAACAAAACCATATGTTGCATGGGCAAACACAGTTTGCCCATGCGGCTATAAAATAGAACGGAATTTACCATCCCCCTTTCAATTAAGTGATGTTATTGTTTCGAAAGGAAAAGGAAGATATGTTAGTGAATAAGTATTCATGCTGCGATTGGTGGGACACTTTAACCCAAACAATGATAGGATGAATGGCGGAAGCAACGTCAGTTTCGTGGATCTGCGTTGTTATGAGATGTAGATAAGTAAATGGTTTGTGTATGGAATTGTGGGTGATAGTTAGAAATAATATAGATCGTGGAATGTTTGAAATTTCACTCGTTAGCCCAAATCTGTCAGGGATATTATGTGATGTGTGTTTGTTCACATATTGGCATTATGGGTGATGGTTAGAGATAAGGAATCGTGACGTTATGAGTTTGGAAATTTCTGGGAAACATATGTCTCAGTGACATCATGTAGTGTGTTTTGGTTTGTGGAATAGTAGGTGATGTTGGGAGATATGATATCTTGGAATTTCCCAGGGTGACACACATCCATCATTGTCATCAAGTTTTGTCTCTGGTTTTCTATAGTTGGCAGTACTAATTTTCCAATATACGTTGGGGTATTTCATTCCTGTTATTAGGCATGAGAAAATTAGTATAGGGTGAATAGCTGGCAGAAGCATTTAGATATTTTCTGAATAATTAATCATAAATTATCTTTGGAGTACCCCATATTGTGCAAATTCTTAGTTTACAGTTGAGATGGTCACAGCATTAAGACATTTTCTGAATAATTAATAATACCTTGTCATTGCTTTCCCCTCAAACACACACTTCTTTTTCTCATATACATAGCCAAATATTTTGATTTGTCTAAAATTTTAAGATCTTAAATGTCATTACTTTTTCTAATTAATGTTATCTTTATTACAAAATGTTTGGCTATTGGAATTTGTAGTTTACAGTGAAGAGAAAAACCAAATGGCATTTAAAAAATAAATTAAAATAAATGGAGACTTTATGTATAACAAGAACTTTTTATGTGGTCTAGAAAATTCTTATGATAATTATTTAAATTAACTTACAGTCTCTCCAGAATAGCTGTTTGGAATATGAATAGATATTTTCCAAAATAGTTGAATTATATATCCACAGCCCAACACACACAAAATATATGGTTTGAAAGAACGAGATTTCTGTAAGTAACCAGAAAATCTAGTTGACTACTTCTTCCTTTAAATATCTGTCCATTTGGTACTCTTAGTTAATTTTCCTCATGAAGACTCATGAAGATAGTAAATGGACAGACGTTTTTGCTAACGAACCAGATTGGAATAAGGATTCCAGAAGAAAATTACTGAAAGCAAAAAAGCAGAAATACACCTATTGGAATATAGCCACCTGGAATGTGAGAAGTATCCACCACAAAATCATAGTACTGTACCAAGCACTAGAAGAAAGAAATGTAAAAATAGCAGTAATTACAGAATCTAAAAACAAGCAGAGAGGAACATACAAAACTGATAATTATATCTATATATACACATGGAGTTAAAGTAGAATAGAGAGTTAAATCTGGTGTAATGATCCTTCTACATAAATCTCTTAGAAATAATATAATCCATTACAACTCTTGGAGCGATAGAATAATAGAAATGAGAATTAAAATAGACAGACGCTATATGCCAGTAATTGGAACTTATGCACCTGAAGAAAGTAAAGAGGAGGACTCAGAAAACTTTTACATCCAACTACAGAACATATTAAATAAGACCAATCCTAAGGATCACATTTTGATAATAGGAGATCTCAATGCAAGAATTGGCTAAACCATATAAACCAAACATAGGACCTATCGGAGAACTTAACTGTAATAGAAATGGAAATAGATTAATAGATTTTACTATAAGCAATAACCTTAAAATCCCAGATACACCTGGGAAGCAAGAGATACAAGAAGCATTATTGATCACATAAGGAGCAATATCAAAATGTCAGAAATGATAATAGATACAAGAGTGTACAGAGGATCTGAAATAGAATCAGATCATTACCTTTTAATTGGAAAAATAAAAGGGCAACCAAGATTGAAAACAACAAAAAAGCATAAGGAAAATAGAAATTTTGAATCTTTCAAAGTTAGACTTTTGGATGACAGTAGTATTAAAGATTTGTACCAAAAAAGAATAAAGAACTGGATGACAAGTATAAAACAAAATCAGAACATAGAAGAAGAATGATCAAACCTAAAAACCATCATGACAAAAGTTGCAAAAGAAAGTTTAGGACACAAAGAAAAAGTGGAAAATAAAAAGAAGGCCTTAGGGACTGGGATGATGAAATTAAATGCATTATTGAAGAAACGAAAAAGCATATAAAAACTGGCTTAACCTAAAAACAATAGAATCAAAAATCGAATACAACAGCAGAAAAAAAGCAATAGCAAAAGTAGCATGCAGGAGAAGAGACAGAAACAGATGGAACAATTTTGTAACAAAATTAGAGATAGACTGTACGCTCAAAAGACCTAATGCATATAAAATCCTCAAAGATCTAAGCAATGAAACTAGAGAAAAAGCAGATATTAATACCGTTAAAATAGAAACATGACAAAATTACTAACAAGATCTATGGTATGATGACAACATTCAAAACAGAAACTACCCTTTATAAACATCTCTAATAACTTGGAAAACATCACTCTAGAAGAATTAACAGAATTAACAGAAGCAATAACTAGAAGCAAAACAGGAAAGGCACCAGGAGAAGACAATATAAATTTGAACTTATCAAATATGCAAGACTTGAATTCTCACTTAGGTTACTTAACGTTTATAATATGATCTGGAAAGAAGGAAAATGCCCACAAGATTGGACCAAAGCAATAGATATTCCCATCTATAAAAAAGGACACAAATCTGATTGTAACAATTATCGTGGAATCAACTTTCTTAGACCTGTTATAAAGTATATGCAAAAATCTTAGCATATAAACTTGAACGTATAGTAGACCCAAAATTAATAGAAGAACAAAATGGATTCAGAAAAGGCAGGTCTTGCATAGACTCTGAATTTACGTTAAAATTATTAATTGAAAAACACAGAGAAATGTACATAGAAACACACATAGCTTTTATAGATTACACCAAAGCATTTGATAAAATTATCAGAGAAAAACTATGGGAAATCCTAGAAGAATATAAAAAACCAATCCAACTCTTTAGAGCCTTATATAATATATATCAAGATTATAAAATATCTGTGAAGTACAATAATTCAACATCAAGCTGGAAACCAATAAATCGAGGAGTTCGTCAGGGTTGCCCCCTCTCTCACGAATTTTATTTAATATATACATAGATAAAATCATAAAAGAATGGAAGATAACTAATGAAGGAGGATTCAAGATAAACGGTAACACCAGATTAGCTACTCTTCTTTTTGCTGATGACCAAATAATCTTTGAAAATAATGAAGATGAACTACAAAAATCATTATGGAGTCTAAATAATCTGGAAAAAAAAACATATGATATGGAAATATCAACCGAAAAAACAAAAGTCATGGCCTTCAAAGGTGCTAATCCAATAAGAAGCAAAATAGTAATAACAACAAAATAACAGAGCAAGTAAATGTGTTCAAATATTTAGGTTCCACAATGTCATATGAAAATGAAGCTGATATAGAACCAAAGATATCAAAATTTTTAAAAGTAACAGGAATTATAAATAAAATTTTTAAACCCAATTATGTACAAAAACACACAGGAATAAGCTAGCCGGCATTAAAATTTGCTTTCCATCTCGTTTTACCAGTATTTAATCCTAAAAAAGATGTACTTCCACTGAGTAAATTATTCATCTGACACACACACCCACGCGCACGCACGCACACACACACACACACACAAGCTTTTCAACAACTATAATAAGGACAGCATTATTCCAACTCCTTGCTTTGCTCTCCTGTCTTAGATATGTATAAATTTTACTTAACACTCTCATGGCTGATTCTCCACCAGCTTTCTGAACTTCTATCAGTAACACATCTTTTCCTTGTGCCTTTTGAACTTCTTCTGTGTGACGTCTTCTAAAAAAACATTTGAACATATTTCTTTCTTTCCCATTTAGGAGACTGCATTTTTTATTTCATATTGGTTTAAATCTTTGGAATCTTCATGCAATTTGGCATAGAAGGATTCTGTTCTTCTTATGATCTGTTCCTTGTCTTTAATTGGTACTCCATTTTCATCTTTCAAGACTGTTCATTTATTTTATCGTATTAAGAATAAAATAAATGAAAATAAAATAAAAAAATGTATCGTATTTTCTCCTATTAAGGAAAACTCTCTATTCGCTTCTTTTATACACGTCTTGTTTTCCATTGTAATTCTGAATTTTTTGTTCTGAAGTTTCTAATTTCTAGTGTCATCCTTTTCTTTATAATCGAAATGATAAGTAGAAAAGTAGAATACAATTCACAGAGCTTAGTATTCTACTTTTCTACTTATCATTTCTCTTTTCTTTCCGAGAAGGTTTCTGCAGACAACTTCAGATAGTCCTTTTTTTAGTTTTCCACCAATATATCTCTCTGGCATCACTTTATAGGAACCGCTAAAAATAGAATTACAAAGCAAGAAAGAATTTTTCTTTCCTGCCTTGAATCTCTAAATATTTTAACTAACAGGAATCACTCACTGCATAAATTGTTCATAGTTAAATTTTCGATTATCTTATTTTCTGCGATCACTTATTTTTGCGATCATTAGTCTGTGACAACAGATTCATGCTATTCAACGAATTCTACTGATCTATGGTGCTTTTATAAAAATGAAACGAATGTATTAAAGTTGTAATGAAATTTAGCAACATCCATTGGAGCTTAGATACTGTACTGTATTGATACTTCTCTTTTGGATATTTGTTCGCAAATAATTATGAAACTGAAAACAAAAGTGAAATATCCAGATGAAATGTGGTTACATATCATCCTTGCTAAGTGGTTGTATCACTTGGAATCGTTTCGTTAATTTTTTGCCAATGAAATGCTGCAATTTAATAAAAACATTAAACTCAGTCTTAATGGTTAATCAAATTAAAAATTTGATTAACTATTTTCCAGCCAGAGCGGAGTTATTCAACATAAATACGACACTTTTTTCACCTTCTGTCTTTTCAAAGGGTCACTGGAGAAAACTGGAATGTCTGATGATTTGTCTATCAATACATACAAAAATTTGTATGTATAGATTCCAAGCACCATATCTGAGTAAATACCAAACCAAGAACGCATGGATGGACTGGCGTATAAAACAACTGCGTAACAATATTAAGAAACAATTACATTCCACATTTTAATAGTAGCGGTGTATGTATGCAGGGATTTTGTTTTTAGAGGATAAAACCAGGTTAATATTAGTCCAAAAGGATAGATATATCCGTCTGATAATCTGGTTATTACTGACAGTAGAGAAGGATTTTTTGTGAGTTGCAAGACAGGACTTTGATAGTAGCATTGGAGAACTAGATTGTGCCAATACCTGAAGGAATGGAGATCAGTCTTTAAGCTACTGGTATGAAAAATTGCAACCAGTTTATAGAGAAAATACTATTGGTGATGGTGACAGATGGCGCTGCATGTAGTTATGGTGTAGAGTGTAGACAGTGGCATTATGAGTAGATAGAGGTTAAGAAGAGTAGACTTCTGGTTGAGTAGAGTGGAGTGCCCTCCCGCAATGAGTCCTTGGACACATTAGGGTATACATCAGGGGTATACCGTTACCTAAACGTTTTACCAACAGGAGTCTATTTACAATTAATTAGACACACATGTCTCTTTAACTTCACAAGTTTTACATATAATTGATAAACCAGAATGGCAAATTCATTACTGTGTGCGTGTTGGAACATTGCTAGTTGTTGCTATCACGTTTTGTGGTATAGGTGATACCACTTATACCACACTTGTGTTATATCCTAGATCCGTGGAAGTTAAACTTTTGATGAAAGCAGAACATACTTGATGTAAAATTAAGCTTTTATTCTTATTGAATTGTGTAGGAATCCTAAGCATTTGCAAAGCTTCTTTACATTTTCTTGAAAATACATACAATCAATATATGACATTTTTGTTTGTTGCCAAAGTAATTGATGGCCAGTAGTGGTTGCATGGAATGCCATTCCTGATTCATGCACTCTTCTTTTTCCGACGTCTTTTACGTGTTCAGGGAAGCCAATTCCTCCCAACCTTCATGATTGTCCTACGTAACAAATACCACACGGGTAATGAATCTCATAGACGCTAGGTCTTTCACTGGGTGATGTGGAGGTTTTGGTGAATGTAGGAATCTTGATACATTTTGAAAAGATAAAAACGCTACTTTTATGTTGTACTCGCAAAGAAACGCAACCACTTTCTCTGTGACATTCTTGATGTAAGGCAACGTGATTGCATTCCTGAAATCTGGATTAAATACAGTAGTTGCAGGAGATGTATTAAGAATTTGTCTGATTGTCTTGGGTTCATAACCATTAAGTGCGTGGTTCTGTTTCAGGTAGTGCAGGTCTTCATTCCTTTTAATTGACGCGCTTGATATATTGCACGCAATGCCTCGTAAAGTTTTAATTATGCGTATCTTTTTGTAATGAATGGTGGAGTGAAGCGGCATTTACAAATCTTCCCGTTGTGGTAGTTGTTTTATACGGAAAAGGAAATCTTTTTGATTCATCGTTTACTTCGAAAAGGATATCAAGGAACGGTAATTTTTTGTGCTGTTCTAGTGAATTTTATATTGGAATGAAAGTTGTTCAGATAATCTTTGAAATACTTACCTCATCCAATGTTTTTGACCAAATGACGAATATATCATTGACGTAACGTAACTAATCTTTTGGTTAATTCTGATAGTTTTTAATGCATTTGATTCGAAATTTTCCATAAATAGATTGGCTAAGTCCACCCTTAGCCAATCTATTTGGTAAAGGGGTGAATCCATGGAACGTCTTTCATTTTGTCCCAATATGCGTCTTGAAATATGAAAAAAGTGTTTTTCATGCAGTGTTTGAAGAGTCCTACGATGTCAGGTTGGAAAAGATTTACAAGTAGTTCCACTGTGTTATTTCTGGGTAAATCGCTGAAGAGACTGACTATACCTGAACTGGTTAAGATGCATGAAGTTTCTATATTTATATCCGTTACTTTTTACAATAAAATGCAAATTATTTTTTACAAATGATTATGTTTTCCCTATGTGGTAAAGTAGTTCCCCACAGAACTACTAAACCAGAGAAACTTACGTTTGCAAGTAATAATTCCGCTTGGAAATACTTTAACTGCGTTGGAAAATAGTCACAAATGTCAAAGTGAGTAAGGCAAAGCATAGAACTACTGTCATCTACATTCCACACACACAAACGCACACTACACCACATCACACCACACAGGCTGACAGCTTGTCAGGTTAGTAATGGCTTTATTATCTTTTAATCTGTTTATTCCGGACGTTTGAAGAAATGGCGGCAGTTGAAAGATAACTAAAAAAAAGGTGTCCTTATTCGAAGAAAAGATAAAAATCATAATTGTGATTGTAATTATTTGATTTTTCGAATCCATCTACTTCTCGAAATATCTTTATAACATGTTTCACTTTTCTCGTTTTCTAAAAGTGAGTTAGCCGAACTCTTGTAAAGGTTGTCGGCCATATCCTTCCCCCAAACAGGACAGCTGGTCAGAAACTGAAGTAATTTGCTGATACGACACTGGCATTATATCCTTCGTGGCTCGAAGGTTATCGCTAAAATTGGAACACGAATAGCTTTAAGCGTAACATATTTGCACTGTGTGACAAAACTGAAATTGCAATGTCAGAAGAAAATATTTCAATAGGTTGAATGTAAAATTATTTTTTCGTCACATATCAGTTGTACTTCGCTACAAATGAGCATGAAACTTTGGTGAGATGTTCTGAAAGTTTTTCGCGGCGTTTTTTTGTAATTTTGGTGCACAACCTTCTCTACTGAAAACGAAGATATGTATTGTTTATTTCTAATTAATTTTAACTGCTGTATCTTGGCGGATCATTGCATTTTTTAATAAAAGGATACAGTGCTAATCTGACTTTATTCTATAGAACGATGTTATCACGTTGCCACATCCATATTCAAACTTCCGAGATTACTTATCTGAGTGGGAATCCTCAGGAAGAAAGGCGCCAACAACAAGATTGGTAAGTCATTCAAGTATATTTGAGGGAAAGTTTATTATTATTATTTTTTTGTTAAGCTACACTGAGAATTTACGGATGATTCTGTAGTTTACGATGATATTAATTCTATGGGATTCTCTGGATCAAAATATCAAACAAATAGACCAACATACAGCATATTATATCTACTATAATTCCAGAAATCTGTAATGTTTATTTTATCTACAGTTAAAGTGTATTTTTTGGCAAAACGCACTGATTATTACTTTAAAATCAATGACAAAATTGTTCTGTCATTTAGCCTATATTCAGAACAAATAAACAACTAAATTTCGAATTCATTAGCAAATTTGGTTGCCGATCTGATTGACCAATAGTTAGCATATCCAACTTCAACAAACAAGTTGCGAGTTTGAAACTTGTATTGAGCATGAATCTTTGTGATTGTCTTTAAGTACGTAATTGTTTCATTTAAAACTGATCACAGTTATGTGTAATTTCACTTTCTGTTAAGAATGATGTATTTGAGATTGAATGTTATTAGAGTGTCTGAATATTAGAGTGTCAATCATTTCTTCTGATTGATACCGTGTTATGTTCCCAACATTGAAGAGAAACATAATTATCCCGTCCTTTTACTTTGTTTTATTATTTTTTATGATTATCTATTTCCCAGTATTGCTGTTTCCACCGCTTCGTTCGTGTCATTTGGAAGAACTGCTTGGACAATATTCTCTCACTATTCAGTCACTTTTCAAGATAGGTGACGATACAATTGTGTCAGCTAGGCAGGTGACCCTGGAAGTTGATATTCAGGTTTGGTCAAGTGTACTATTTAGAGATTCAGTTTAGAGTGGAAGTGGTGTCAAGTCTCCAGAGTATGTTTGGAATACCTGACGAGTACCAGGGAGATTAAAGATTGCCTTAACCTATGTTGGTCATCTATCGTCAATACCAATTTGCGCAAACCAGAGAAGATATCTTTCGGAAACGTAATATTTACTAGCACCACTGGCTCTTAAAACTGGAAACCAGCCACACCAGAAGGGAGGGGGGTACACTTAACACGTAAACGATAGATTGTATGCATGAATTAATTACAGTTAGATTCTTGTTTCCACATCTCAGAGACTAGAAACTGAGGCACGGACCTCATGTAAATTCCTTCTCAGTTTCTTTCTCACCTCAGGGACTCTGGCTGAAGCCATCTTCATTTCTGAATCCAGAAAATAAGGAAGAATAATATTCCATTCCACCACATTCCTGTTATTTAAATACGACAGCAATTAATTCCTCAATATGTAAAAATATCGCACAGATTTAATGATGACAAACCATCTGCCACAGATAACAAAAACGTTTTCCCTTTTCCACTGATGACATGAATTTAACTTGCACTGTTAAATTCACGTCATCAGTTAAATTCACTGTTAATCCAGGAGAATCTTAATTACTTATTCAATACAAGGGGGGGTGGCAAGAAAACCAAGTTTTTATTGCATATTCCATAGTTCGTCTAGGATGTGTTCGCAAGCGTCGTTTCGGCATCCAATGGATACACTTGTCCTCAGTTGAAATGCACTGTCTGACACCAGGATGACTTTTGTTTCACTCCCCTGCTATGTCTTTCATTTGCGCCTAACATCGTGTACAAGGGACAATCTATGGTTATATTCAGAACTGATACTTCGAAAGCATTTATTATTTCATTAGGTTTAAAGTGCCAAGTTTCAAATGAAACGTTTGTAAAAGTCATTCTGAGTAATGCTTTTTTTTTTCAGATGTGTGTAGAAACACACATGAATGAACGCTTGTTAAACGATAGCAATTGTGTGTCTGCTCGAACACTCATTCCCAGTGATCACAGGATATGCGACGAAGTTGAAGATGAACATGGTAAGTTGGAAATAACCTCCTAAAAAGAGTTTTGGAAACTAACTAGTCTAGATGGTTTTATTTATTCCGTACATTTTTTGCGTTTTTTCTATTGGAATATATTTGTGATCATATTGAAAAATTCCAGATTTTAGCATCACATTGTCATTCTAGACACAAATCTTTTAAATTGTTGGAAGTGGAAAATAAATTACATAAATGCTGCTTCCCTTATGGCTACTGCAATGGATGAACTTTGCAGTTGTTTTCTGCAGTGTGTGATGCTCATAATATTGGTTATTTTCTCTATTCACTGTTATCATGACTTGTTGAAGTATGTTTCATTTTTCGTTTGTTTCAGAAGCTTTCTATGTATTCATTTGCTTTATATTTAACTGTAGCATTTCAAATAAACTTACAGCAGACAAATTGTTTACCATTTTACAAAAGGCAGCTGAAATATAAACATTCACTAAACTTGTCTCGTATTTCTATTAGTAATAAAAAATAAAAACGAATTGTTTCCAACTAGTTTGCAAGAAGTACAGACTCAAGGGCTCCAGTCCTATCTCGGTAATTATAGCATTGTTGTATGCAATGAATTCAACAACAGCGAAATACATTTACTTCAATCATCTAAAACTTGCTTAAGAAATTTTTTTTTTCTTCTGATTATCTCATTTCAAGGGTAAGAGCAGGCAGATGAACAAGGATAAAATACAACATCACCTGATATCTATATGTTCGTCCTGTCCAATGAGACAAATTTCGTCTCTTGCTGGAACTGCACGATCATGAAGAGCAAGAACACCAAGTTCTGATCTATCACTTTTAGCCTGTGATTTAGCATCTTCATTCTCTTAAATAAGAGTCGGCTTTAAATTGACTTTGTAGAGTGCATTATCTTGTGCTTCTATTACAATAATACTCGTTTTTTATTACAATAAACGTGTGCTAACAGGTGTACATCGAAATTACATGACCATAGAGACTTATTTTGCTATGTTTGCCACGGAGTGACGATGAAAGCCGATACTCATTTCGTCCCACTGATCAAGACAAGGCACGAGTTATCTGTTGTATGTAAATTATTAGAGCAGGACCTGGGATCATGTCAAACATTCAAGATTATATATATATACATATATATAATCAACCCCTATGCAAGTGGCTGCGAACTCTATAACAGATCAGAGATAAGGATGTAGTCTAACGGTTGTAGTCATGGCGAGGTCAGTTCCACAGAACAGAGATTGAAAGATGAGAGGGAAGAGCAATTTCGATGACTCAGCAATTCAAATGCGAAATGATGTCGGAAAGCTGTCGGTCGTATTAATGTAGATTTAGCAAAAATGAGGGCATGATGGATAACGTTCTGCTCAACAACGTCTATGGAAATATTTGCTGAAGAGAATGAATGCAGAAATTGACAGTCTTGAGGGAAAAGTGAAAATTTAATTTATGTATAAAAGGGAACAATAATAATAATCCATGGCAGTCACATGGCAAGTTATCATGGAGGTCCATGATGACTTGGTGGCCTGGGTGGTTGCGCTTCTCATTATGCATAATGAGAAGCGCAACCACCCAGACCAGTTTAGACCTTTATTGGACTGTCAACAAGATTTTTTAACATATATTAAATATATATACAATACATTTAACATATATATATATATATATGTGTGTGTGTGTTAAAGTTACCAAGGTATTTTAAACCTGGTTTTTAAACCAGGTTTAAAATAGCTTGTAACTTTAACATTTATTATACCCAAGGTAAAATACTTTCTACACATACACACATATACAGGGTGTTCGGGATAAATTTGACAGTTTCGTAAGGAAAAAGAAAATCTTCTTTGTATCTATTAAATTTAATGAATTGACAAAAAAACATTACAGGAAGAGTTAATTACAATACTATCAACAAGATTTACTCAAAATAACCACCATTAGCATCGATCACAGCTTCAATTCTGCTTCGGAACCTCGAACAAGCTGATGCTACAGTCTCCCTGGGAAGGGCCGCAAAAACTGTTTTAATTTTATCCATTAACTGGGCTTTTGTATTACTGGAAGTGCGATTGGTGTCTTTTTCAACTGCGCCCCATACAAAATAATCCATGGGGTTAAGGTCTGGGGAGTTTGGAGGCCAAACATTTGGACTGGTGAAGTCGTAGAAATTTTCAGACAACCATTTTTGACTTTTCCCAGAAGTGTGGCAAGGGGCCGAATCCTGCTGCCATACATACGGCCTACCATTGGCTACCCTTGTTATCCAGGGCTTGACTACAGTTAGCAACTCCACGAACAAAGCCCGAATTCCAATGCCAGGGTTCTTCAACACCTGTTCCTGCAGATTTGCGAGGAATTCTGCTGTACGAACGCAATCAGATCGTCTGCTAGGGATCTTTCTTCTTGCTACATCCTCGTAGTCACCATTGCAAGTCTCTAGTTCATGCCTGATTGTTTTTACTGTATTCAGGGAGCATTGGGCAGCAGTCGTAATATCCTTATTTTGATGGCGGGCACGAATCATCATGATACAAGTTATTCTCTTCCATGATTCAGGTGGGTTCCAGCTATCCATCCTTTCTGACATCTTGTATATGAATGAAGAAGGGTCCAAACTTTTAAATGAAGAGAAGTGTGTGTTAATACAAGTAACTTACGGAAAAATATAATTAATTATAAATATGTCAAATTTTTCCCGAACACCCTGTATATATATTAATAGAAATCTCTGGATGAGAGAAAGATGATGAAAGTTTTTATTTGTTTTTTTTACCTTGGTTCCTGGGTCAGGCTCCCGCTGATGACACCTAAGTAAAGGTCGAAACCAGTCTACTTAATGGTCCATCCCATTTTTCATAGTAGTTTTTCATCCCATTTTTCATCCGAAAGGAAGTGTGCTTTGCATTATGGGATACATACTAAGGCAAATATGCACCAACTGAATGCCATGAATTTGGTCGTATATTATGTGCAGTCATGGACAATTTGAATAGTTACGTAATGGAACAATTCCCATTTTCGTATGGATAACGATAGCTAACCAACTGAAAATAACTGATAAAAGTCTTTCGAAAAGCTTTCCAACCAAACGGCGCTGTACGAAAACGACTGAGCTACAGGAACTATGTACAAGTATATGAAGACGTGAGTGGGTTAGGGAAATAACAGCACCGCGAGAAAACCCGCAAGTGTACGTCATCCACTCTCAATAATGGTTGGAGTGTACAACTGCAGTTGTCCCTCTGGATATTTCTGATGGGAGGTTCTCGATCCCATATCTTATTAATGCCTTAGAAATGTCAAGTGCAACAAAACAGATTTCTACAAACCTCTCGATGGCAGTCGGTGGCCTCGGTGATGCTGGCGAGGGAGATATGCTGTGGATCTGAATGATAGACTCCATACTGGTTGTCAAAGATTATTGTACAGTGATTATAACCTTTTCATCCAAATTCGCGGTTCTGTTTGTCCATGTTGGGTAATGGTCTGGGTAATGATCCATAAGAGGTGACATGATAGCAAGATATCGTAACATGATTCTAATTAGCATTGACTTGACTTGACTCCAGTCAGTTGGCGAGCATTTCAGGCAAATTTAGTCCTACCTTGGAATCCGTGTGACTTAGCTCTTCAATTTCTTCAGCGTCTTTACAAATGAAGCCTCGAGAAATCGTAATTTCAGATCAAGAGTGTGTGTAGATATTTTATTAATCGTTTGGAATACAATAATGAAATGATAAATCTCTTTTAAAAGCCACAATATTTGCATATTGGATATTCTCATTCATTGCCCTGCAATCTAGTTTACATGAAGTTCTAAAGTATACTTGAGATTTCATAACCTTTTGTGGTTGGGATTCAGGTGAAAATAAATCAGAAAAGTGCTAAAGAATAAATTCCACAGTCTTGTATAAATTTTGGTTTGTACTCTTTTAAACATTCATTTTTTTTTAAATCAGTTATAATCAAGTTCATTAACTAATCGTATATGGCACATATTTCATTTCTGTTTTAAAATATTCTCCACGGCCTCCGTAGCTGAGTCGGTATAGACGAAGTCCTTTGTTCTGAAAGACCTTAGTTCGATTCCCGTCTATGACGTGAAGAACATTTATCTGGTGTCTTTCGACTAAAGGTGAGTTATCCGGTCTCAAACGGAGGTTGAGCGTTCATTCCCCTGAACGTCGGGGTTTTGCAGAACAAGCAAACCAGCCCAATGAACACACATGGGTCTGAAGTCAAAAACATATTTAGAAGTCCCTGATTGGAGGGCACAACCTCAACCGATCCTAAGGGACGGATGAGGAAAATTGGGGTAACCCCCACCAGGTGACAACAAAATATTCTCCAACGTATGAAGATAACTTTAACATCGAGTATGTCGCCATACCCGCTACCTGCATTAAATTCATTAAACAACTTTCAGTTGACTTTCATTTGCTTTCCCAGTATACAATCAAATGCTATTCAAAATGCTGAAATGTAAAAAAAAAAAAAATTTCTTTTATTCAAAAACGAAACTTCATCTATTGCATGTTATAATTTCAGCTGGCAACGTGAACGAAATATATGGAGAAAACTGCGGATTTCCTTGCTTGTAAGTTGGCTTCCATATTTGATTAAATACCACACTTTTTGTTTCATTAAAGCATGGCACTGTATTAGTAACACTAAATGTCGATTGGCTAAATTAAATATTGGTTAATGATCCATTAAAATAGATTCCATACATAAAAACCGCATTTTGGTACCCTTATTTTAAACAGTGAGTCCGACAGTGATTTTGGACATTTACAGTACTAACACTAGGCTTTTGAGAATATATATAAACTCTGAATATTATCTTTATTCGGACAAAAACAATAATTTGGATTAGTCGGATCTAAATTTTTTGTCACTGTCTTTTAGCTAATAGAATGAAAGAAATCTGCTCACACCAGCGATCACACGATTTGTCATGTGCCTTTATCCCGTTTACCTTGATGCAACAACACTCTACATGATGCTGTACTTACGTCGAACTATCATCGCTAACAAGGATATCATTCTAACTTTCCATAATACTTCGGTTTAGTCTGCAGCTTTGCTTGTATTAAATTAATTTTGTTTGTCTTTGTTTATGCATACCTTACAGTGGTTTCGAATATTATCCATTCATTACGCCAACCAGACTCGCCTTATTTGAAAATGTTAGATGAAGAATATGCATGTGCTTATTTATCTTCCGTCAATGTGCTAAGCCCAATCACGGCACAGCGTACTCTGCATTCCATAGGCTATTGGAGCCGAAGCTGTATTCGTGTACCGCTGTTGGCAATTCGTCACCGGGCATTGCGCCTCATTAGGTGTGGTCCGCTCTGCAGAGAGTTTTCATTGTCCCGACATCAAGCGAGGCGCAGTTGCCGATGACGAGTTTCAACAATAGTACATGATTAGGCTTTCGTAGCCCTAGTTTAGGGTTCCACTTCGTTGCACCCTAACTGGGTTAAAGCCATCTCGAAGCCATTCCAAGAAATAAGGGTATCAGTAAATCAAAAATTTCCAATGGAGAGATTTCAATAGACAAGTGCCACCATGTTATGGTCCTACAGGTATACACGTGTAGTATTATGTGTGAAACGCTGATATTTTACATTTGATGTCTTTTGAGCTGTGCATTAAAAACGTGAGTGTCCTGGAATAAAGCCTACTTTCCTTTGCCAAAATCAAGAAAACTGAGTTGAATGATGGCTACCCTGAAATGCTCTTATTACTACTGAAAAGAAGCACCATTTCCACAGGACTATATTGAGACTGATTTCATTTAAAATTTCTTATATACTCGTACTTTTATTCTATTTCTTAATCATGTTTCTCGATAAGGATTTTTTTCAGTGAGCTGTCTGATCAGTTTGAAAACTTCTCAGATTTCTTATGTTATTGGTTTTGAAAGAAGGAGAGATATTTACTTTCCTTCCTTAGATATTCTATTAATTCAAAACGAAGAATTCTACTTTTATAGATTAGGCACACACTCAGTATTCACTTCCATACAATTCAATTTCTCTAACACGGGATCGCCATTATTGAAAAGACTGTCAATGCTAAGGCTAAGGTTACTCTTTAGCCTCAGACAGCAATCAACAGTTTTAAACAGTTATCAGACCAGCGAAACCAACAGAAGAAATAAAAACCAAACCTAGCAATTTATGTACGTTTTTGTGTGCAATACCAAGGCTACTTAAAGGCTGAAGAACATTATTTATATTGTTTCAATTTCAAAATTCTTGAGGTTTTTATCTAATATATTATAATATAAATCCGATAAAGTCTTTTATTCCCTCATAGGGAGTAGAGTGAATAAGTAAGGCTTAGAAAAGCATCCTCTAGTGGGCAACCACAATCGAAGCTAGGCCATTCTTCTTGCAGCCTAGCGGTCGGGAGTGCACACCCCACTTCCACAGGGCTACTCAGACTCTTAATATAAAATAATGTAATAGATTGTAATTATACATATAAAATTCTTCACTACAATACGTAAATATAAATAATAGTATAAAATTAAATTATATATATATATATAATTTTAATCAATAATTCATAATCAATAATTTTAGTGACTTAAACCACCGAGATTTTTAAGAATAAAAGTTTAATACGGAAACAACTAGTTTGTTGTTAAGCCAACGTCGTCTACAAAACAGACCAACAGAAACTTTCCACACTAACAACTACAGAGCTATCAAAAAAACTACTGTTAAGTTCAAATTTTTCAAAATTTCGAATTTTCGCGGACTCCAATTTGAAGTTATCTGTAGTTTTTTTCATATCTCTGTTGTTGTTAGTGTGAAAAGTTTCTGTTGGTCTATATATCTTATACTTTACATTTTGTATATATCTTTATACTTTGACAGCTGACGAAATTGGCTTACGTCATTGAAACTATTGAACATAATATATGTATATGTATATGTTAAAGATGCCAAGCTATTTTAAACCTGGTTTAACTCCATTTCCCAAGTAAGTAAACGGACAAATAAGTCAAGTTTGCGCCTGTACGCAGTGCAAGTCTAAGTGACCCGCAAAGTAGTGCATGTCTAGGCAACTCGTGGTAAAGGGGAATAAGCTCTGATCACTATTCTTAATATTTACCCTTAATGCAAAGCCCATTTCCTTGAGGAGATGTATGATGCTATGCACTAAAGACAAGGGGCCACTACTGAGACCGGTTTCAACCTCAATAAAGGTTGAAACCGGTCTGAGTAGTGGGAGCTAGGCTTAGAAATACCAAGGTTAAGTAATACAGAGCTTATAAGTATTTTATCCACACAAGTTACCATGAGGTGCTTTGACCTTATTAAATATAAAAATCTCAGGATACGAGATAGATGTAGAAAGTTTCATACCTTGGGTATAATATATGTTAAAGATGTCAAGCTATTTTAAACCTGGTTTTGCTCCATTTCCCAAGTAAGCAAACTTGATTATTTGAGTAAATTAAGGTAAATATTAAGAGTAATTTATCAAGGGTAAGTTATGGGTAAATATTAAGGGTAATTTATCAAAGGTAAGTTATGGGTAAATATTAAGAGTAAATATTAAGAATAGTGATCAGAGCTTATTCCACCTGTACCATGAGTTGTCTTGATTTGTACTATTTTGAGGGTCAGCTAGACTTGCAATACGTGCAGGCTCAAACTTGACTTATTTGTCTGTTTCCTTACTTGGGAAATGGATTAAAATCAGGTTTAAAATAGCTTGGTATCTTTAACATATATTATACCCGAGGTAAAAAAGTTTCTACATATATATACTTTTCGATATGTGATTCTTTTCTTCCATGTGAGTAAAATGTTTTCATTTTTATCTTTATGTTTTTCACAATATTAACATTCTTTATACCTGAATTTTCTTTTGTTTACTTACCTGTCAATCTTAGTGTAAGGAAATACAAACAATCGGTTAATTACTTGCCATATCGACTTCTGAATGTAAGTATATCTTCCATTTTTCAAAATGAGTTTTATTTTTTCTTTTATTCCAAAGAAAAAAAAATCACATATTAACACCCGATCGTTTATTCGAATTCTAAATTTTCTGTATATTATTAAATTAAATTATATCTAAATAACTAATTTCATCCTTTCACTGCATTCCCAATTAATTTCTATACTTAATTTCTAGACGCCTCCGTAGCGCAATTGGAAGAACGATGGTACATTGCGCCCTTCGATTGGAATAGGCCTAAGTTCGATTCTCGTCGCGACGGGAGGAATCTTTATCTGGTAGATTTCAATCGAAGGTGAGTTAGCCGATCTCATACGGAGGTAGCAGGGTTTTTTCTCCCGGAAACTCGGGTTTTTCATCCCGCATACATACAAATCGGCCCTTCAGAACACACGCAATTTACAGACAAAAATTACTGTTGTGGTGGTGTTGAAGGTGGGCGGTAGATGGCGTTGATGGAGATGATTCGTAGTAGAGGTTAGGTGTAGAGATAGTTGTTGGTGTCCTCCCGCGATGAGTCTTCGGACTCCTTGGAGGTATTAGGAATAATAATAATAATAATAATAATAATAATACTTTTTCACTACCAAAATTTCTTAAAGGGTTATACGGACTAATGCCGGAAATACATATAATTTTTTGTGGTAAGTTTAAAGAACTAAATATATTATATTTTATTTTATTCTTTGCTGAGTTCTAGAAATAACATTTCTAAGAAATAGCACTAACGCTGTTCACTGTATTGCACAGCAGAAGAAAAATGGAAGTTGTGCAGCACTACATATAGTGCAACCTATTTCTCAAACGTATTTTAAAACATATGATAAGGAAAATTTATTTTAAAGAGGGGTAATAAGAAATTGTTACACTTTAGATGTAAAATATACAATTAAAACTTGTTAATATGTCAACGACTTTATTTTGTTAATATATCTCCCATCGATGGAAGAGTTTTTTAAGCCTATAGTACATTTGTAGACTATAGACTTTTATTCTATATTTTATAAATGTTATATATTTTTGTATCTTTATTAATATTTTATATAATCCAGATACTTTGGCCTAGAGACCCAACATTGAACTTTAAAATCCATTTCATGATTTCGATAAGCAGTGCTGCGGTCTTACACAAGTTGAAGGAAATCCTCCCCCACCTACCCTAAACACAATGGCCAACATCCATGCCTACAGCGTGATATGCTATATTACAGTATTTAAATTTTTTTAGGAAAATGAAATCAAAGTACATAATTATTCTCATAAAAGTAACAATGATAGTAACTGTAGTATGTATGGATTTTTAGTTGTTGTTGTTGCAATGTTTTACTATTTTCGATGATTTCTGAGTTGAGGTACGAACAGAAATTTTACTCTTCAGTTTCACTTTGGCTGTCACCATCTCAATATAAAATAACAGCAAGTTGAGATAGATTGATATTCGAACTTCAATCCAATTGCTTTCTTTTCAGAATTAAATATAAAAAAAGCAATCTTTGATTTTTAGGAAATTTAATTAGTCACAGCATCTCACAATCATATGCAGTACTATTCCGATATGATTTAAATGGGAAACAAATCGTATTGTAATGATTACTTTGTTTCCATTTGATGTTTTTGTAGAAAATGTAGGATAGCATAACAGTAAATTATCGCCAGGCATTGATATTTATATTTTTTTCAGGCACAAAACTAACTCGTTTTATACAACTCAAAATGTTATGAATATTAAATAGCTTTTCATGACGTAAATCAAGTGAAATGTTCTGCAGCATTAAGACAGTTCACAAATGCTAGTTTTAAAGACATTCAAGAAACAATATCATACGACAATGTTTTAATACATCCGCTAATTTATAAAAATGTAAGAAACGTATTTCAAGGTTCATTGTAAAGTAACTCTCTCGTAGTAAACAACATGCTTGACATTCATACCAGCATAAATGTGTTACGCATTGCATATTTCTTTGTGTAATAGTGAGTAGCATCAGAAAGTATGTGAGAATCATGAGAGAATTTATGATCGTCCTGAGTGGGAATGAATGTCAAGTGGCAGCTCTTTGGGGTCATAAAATGGAATGGAGAGCGGAAAGATGCTAGTTTATTACTTTTCTTATCTGAGGTTGTTTCGTTGATTGTGCATGGAGAACCTTGTCTTGTATTCTTTTGCTTTTAGCGGATTACAGAATTCTGCAATTCGTCCATGCTAGAGATTACATATATTACTTTATAAAAATAATGCCTGCAGGTAACTGATTATGTAACTACATAAACGCCAGGTGTATCAGCACAAAGCAGTTCCGTTTTTGGCTTGGTGAATGTTGTGAACTCAGATTGTAGGCATTAATTCGACTACGGTCTCAGAGACTGATATACTAACTGAGATTGAATGCTAAATTATCAGAAAGGATAAAAGATTGGAGAGAATGTGGTTAATAATATGAGGTAGTTTCTGTAGGGTAGAAAGCTTGACTGCAATATTAGTAAAAGTTTTCATTCTGAAGCAAGCTTGAAGCTTGCTTCAGGTGTGAGATAAAGAAAACCAACCGTTCGATGCTGTTGGCACACTCTCCCTCGATGAGTCCTTGGACTCCCTGGAGGTGTCAAATAATAATAATAATAATAATAATAATAAAGTAATAAATTGTGGAGTGTTGTTACGGACCTAATGGATAAGGGGTAGCTGACGATACATTTCTATTTCCCGAATTAGTAGTTCTCATCAGTATATTCAGATATGCCTTTTCATTCCTATCCTTGAGTGCTTGGTCACCTCTTAATTGTTTTGGTTTTCATGCTATACAAACTGGAGAGAATAGATCTAACGATGTCAACAAACGTGCACCTCTTGAACAAGCAATACATACCAAGGAAGAGAATCTGAACACAGAATTCTAGAGAGAGCAGAAAAATGGATTGTTCAGAGGTAACACGGAAAGTATAATAGCTCAAATGCTACCACTGACCTCTTTAGATGAGCATGAAGAAATCATGATGTCCAAATTAGATATATTTTCCCAAACCACCACAGAACAATTTAAGCATTGTGTATTCATGTTTTGTTACTCTTCAACTTGCAGTTAGTACGAATGACTGTGCTCCAATAGTTTGTAATACTTTCTTTATGAGAAGATTCTCTATACTTAATAAAGCATTTCTATATGTATTCGTATGCCTTCTGGAGACGTCTTAGAGGTGCAGTTACCTTGATAAGGTAACTACACCTCTAAATATTTTCACTCTTCAGTGGAGTTCACCTCCTTCTTTAGAAAATAAGATAATAACAATTACTTGTGGTACTTTTCTCTTTCAACTCTTCAGCTAAACGGTCACAATTAATAGTCGCCTTTTAGGAATGGTGATATGGCTCTCAATGAAATTACGTTCGATAATCAACAGTGGTGTCTGGAAAGGTCAAAGTGTTTTGCAACCTACAAAAGAGAACAAGGTGGAGAAAATAATGCTCGGAAAGATGTCAATGGACACCATAGTGTAAGTACCAAACAGCCATGGCACGCACCTTAATATGGTGTAGAACCTCCTTTTGTTGCGATGACTGCAAGATTCCTACGGGTCATACTTTCCACAACCGTAGGGTAGTGATCAATGGAAATTTTTCACCATTCTTCCTGTAGGCATATAATAACATGCTGAATGTTGTGGGTCTGACGTATCTTGACATCACCCCACTCTCCTTTTCATCCGATTTCAACAGATGTTTAGTAGGATTAAAATCTGGGCACTGTTGAGTTCAATCAAGTGTGGTGACGTTCATATCCACCAACTATGCAGTTACGGCAGCAGACTTATGACACGTCTTGAATTGTCTTGCTGAAAGAAACAATGGTTAGTTCCATAGAAATGCCAAAACGTAGGAAGCATTACATTGTACAAAATGTACAGATACCACTCGGAGTTCAATATTACTTAGCATCACAAACAGAAGCCCGATGCCAAACCAGGAACATACTGTCACCCAGCCACCTCCGAATTTCTTAGTTATGATTACGCACTCCAGTAAGAGACGTTCACTAAGCATTCGCCACACCTATTCACTTGCTTGGTAGAAGGTGTAGCGTGATTCCTCACTCCATAATACAACATTCACGGCTTCTACGTTCTTCACGCTCTTTGCAGCACTGGAGTCGATGCTGCATTTAGGTTCAGGTAATGTGGAGTTTGCATACTGTGGTCCTATCATAGAAACCTATGTTGTGAGCCTCGGTTCGAAATGTTTTTATTCAGATTCTTGTTCTCGTCTCGTCGATGTCCGGAACTGCGCTTTAAACGTGTCGGGTTTTTACATGTTATCCTTCGTAGCATCCTACGTTCACTTTGGATGACTATGGTGGATCACCCACTGCCGACAGTACATGCACTTGAATTCCTGCTCTTCAATCGCAGTACAATACCACTGGTCGTTGACCTGTGATGGCTCAAATTTTCAATCATTTGCTGAATAGGTGGGCCTTCAATATGGCATCCTATCACAACGCCTCTTCAAATTTCCGTCGGTCCCCTTCTCGCAGCCATTTCACCAGGACACAATTGCACTGACTTGGGAGCATCATATATCTTCAATTTATACCTACTACTTACAAGTGACTCAATACATGCACCTTGACCATGTGGGTTTCTGTTAACTTCGTTCCAATTAATGTGTATTATTTAAACCTTAATCATGCCCAGGAAGTTGAAACCATTTGAAGCACATTTCTTTAAGATTATAGCTCACTGAGTCTCCGGAAGCCTCAAAGGATGCTAAGAAGAAAATACAGAATCAAGAAGCCAGGTTAAATACCTTGTATTTGGCCCATTGTAAGGCGATAGAGAAAAATCCCCATGATTTATAACACAGACTCTGTAATTACCGTTTTTCCGTTCCTGCATGGATGAATATACATCATCAATATCATCAAATTCCTGCCATGTACCCTCAAGGGGTGTACAGGATATGATAGAGTACTACGTGAAAATTTTTCATCATTACTAACTTCTTATCTTCAATTTTCCTCCAAATCAGTCTGTTACTTTTCAAGACTCCAATATTATCACATCTTATATTTCTGTCGTCTACATCACTTTGTACCGTATCAATCCACCTATATCTTGGTCTTCCTCTGGGATCGTTTTCATGATAACCTTGCAGCGAACATTTGTTTTGCCAATCTTTCCTTGTCCATTCTGTTTAAGTGTTCATACCACCTGAGATTAGCTCTGCAAATGCATTCCTGGATGCTGACAATGTAAGTTCTTTCCTAATATCCTCGCTTTTAATATGATATTGCCATTGATGCCATCTGTTCACCTATAATCTTTCTCAGGACTCTCATATCTGCGGTCTCCAGTCTTTGATCAAGTGTTTTACTTATGACCCAGCTCTCAGATCCATAAGTTAAAACTGGTTTGAACACTGTCTTGCATACAGCTAATTCAGTGTTCCGACTAATTTCTCTCTTATTCCATATGAATTTATTCAATTGACTTTTTACCATACCTGCTTGTTGATTCTGCTGTCTATTTCCATATTTAATTTACCATATTCACTAAAAATCGTGCTAAGTAGCTGAAATGTTTTACTTGTTCTGTAGGTTCTCCATTCACAGTGCAATTGATATTTTCAACGTTTCTGCCCATTTTCATAGTCTTCGTCTTTTTAATGCTGACATTGATACCATATCTATTACAACAGTTATTCAATTTAGTCAGGGAATCTTGCGACTTATAGCGGATTTATTTAGAAGTATAGCATCCTCTGCATAAAGCAAATTTTGATATCAGGTTTAATACCACTTTCCTTCATAATATGATTCATATAGATAATGAATAACAGAGGGATAATGTACATCGTTGTCTTACACCATATTTAACATTAAACCATCTTCCTGTACTTCCTTCAATTCTAACTTCCGACTTACAACTCAAATAAATACTAAGTATTGATTGATATAATGCCTCAATGACACCATATAACTGTAGCATATTGAATAGTTTCTCTCTTGGCACCTTGTAATATGCCTTTTCCAGATCGACAAAACTTAAATACAGATCTGTGTTATATTTCCATGATTTCTCAAGTATTTGTCTTAAAGTGAAGATCTGATCCTGACAGCCTCTATGTGGCCTGAATCCTGCTTGTTCTTAACCAAGCTTTTCTTCCACAATTCTTCTCAACCGTTTCTCAAGTATACTGGCATAAATCTTGCCAGGAACACTCAGTAGGGAAATACCTCTGTAATTCTCACATCCAGTTTTTCCCTTTTTATATATAGGTACTATGTGAGAGCTCTACTCCAATCATCGTGAATTCGTCCCTCTGTCCAGGCCTTCTGAACTATGCTGTGCAGCCACTGTAAGACTTTTATACCACCATACTTCAGCATTTCTGGTCGAATATCATCTACTCCTGGTGCCTTTCCACATTTCAAACATTTGATGGCTTTTTGTACTTCAACTATGGATATATATTCCTGACTGTATTGACTGTATGCCTGTTGAGTGTGTTTTACCTTGTGCTACCATTGCTTGTTCCATTTAGCAATTTTTCGAAGTAATTACTCCACACTTCAAGGATATCTTTTTCTCTTTTACAGCACTCTTTCCTCCATTTCTAAGCTTCTTCAACAACCTCCAGAATATATCACCACCTGCTTGAGATTTATTTTCTATGTTCTTGCCAAAGTCCTCCCATTACATTTGTTTAGCTAGTTTTACACAGTGTTTAGCTTTCTTACATTTGTCTCTGTATTCTCTAAGAGCACATGCTGACTTATTTGAAAGGAACGTTTGATATGCTTTCTTCTTGTCCTTCACTGCCTGTTTAACGTCCTGTGTCCACCATGGGTTTCTGATTTTTCTATCCTTGCAGACAACCTCACCACATATCTCTCTGGCTGAATCAATCACAGTTTTCGTGAGGTCTTGCCACTGAATCTCCAAAGTCTAGTTCCTGTTCTTAAACTCTTTCATTTTTTCTTCAATAATCTTTGTGTATTTTAGCCTACAATTCACATTTGAGAGCTATTCAACTTTTATTATCTTTAAAACTTTCTTACATGCTCTTCTTTTCAATATGAAATTCAATTTTAACCTGCTCAACACTAAATAGTGATCACTTCCAATTTCAAATCCTCTGTACACTCTGGTGTCCTGCACCAGGGAGAAAGCATCACTATCAACAATAACATAGTCAATGAGACTTTTCTTATTCCTTGTCTCTTCTCTCCATGTGAATTTGTGTACATTTTTTGTTGGAACATGGTGTTAGTAATAACCAGTCCATGTCCTCAGCAGACATTCAACAGGTATTTGTCATTATTATTACCTTTTCTCTTTTCTCCAAATTTCCCAAAATATTTTGTATGTCTGACAATCATTCCCTACTCTGCTATTTAGATCCCCAACAAGGACCAACTTTTAATTTTTCATTGTGCCAGTTGCTTTCTCGAAATTCTCAAAACGTCCTCTACTTCTACCTTAGTTGAACCTCCTGCTCGGCCACGGGACCAAATAAGTCTCATTGTCCAGTTCCCTATTCTGATATTTGCCCACATCACTCTACTTGAGACTACCGGCCATCCAAGACGATTTGCCTTGTATTTAGTGTTGAATACTATGGCTAATCCTTTTCCTTGATTGTCATTGCCTGAATATAACATTTTATATTAATTGCTCAGACGGTTCTCACGAGTTTTTGTTTTTTTTTGTTTCAGTCGCCCCTATTATGTCGATCTAGTACTTATCTAATTCCTCAGCTAGCTCCTTTTCTTTGTCATTCAGACTTCTAATGTTGATAGTACCGATCTATAACTCTGGTGGTGTTGGATGAATATACTACTGTAAATAATATATCAGAAATTTTCTCCCCAAAATAAATATCAGAATTTGGGTTAGTGAGACATTCAGAAAGGTATAAAATCGTAACCCTTTCAAGTATTGCTTTATTCACTTATCTAACTGTGATGGCCAATGCTGTTCGTATCTATTGGAAACACTGACTCATAGTCATTGAGTCAATGACTATGATCTGCTATATTCTAACCTATAGTAAAATTTATGTACTCTCTCCTTTGAGAGACTACCTGTTTTACATGAATGTTTTTGCAGAATTTGAATCTACATTGTGTGTCATCGAATGTACTTAGCTGCCAATACTCATCGGTTCGTTTATCATCTTGAGTAAGACATGATTCAAAAAGCATTATTTGAATGTATTCTCAATGAGAATTATTTCTCATTAAATTACCAAACCTACATGTTCGTAATGTTCATAATATTCCAACAATTCTGACTATCACACACAAAATCCTGAAGGTACTGTGAATGAAGGCCGCTGGTTAAATCACAGTGCGTGACCGGTAGTATCTTCTTACACTGTGAGCAGAAGACTTCACAAAGGTGTTCTGTATGCTACTCGACAATGGGGTCCTTCCTGTTAACAGACATGTCCCGATTTACTCTATGAAAGATATACGATGCTCTGATCAAGATAGAATCAGATCAGGGAGACATTATTATCAGTCTAATATCTCTGAGAGGGACACTCATGGTGGAGGTGCGTGATGATTTGGAGAGGCAGCTCGTTGATTGGTAGCACTGTCCTATATATATATATATATATATATATATATATATATATATATATATATATATATATATATATATATATATATATATATATGCGGGACATGATAATGCTCGTCCTAATCGAGGAAGGTCGTGGACCAATATCTTCGAGAAGCCACTATCATACATATGAATTGGCCAGGTAGGTTTCCCGACCTTAATGACATTGAGCATGTCTGGCATGCTCTAGGTTACTGAAGGCACTTAAGACTAATTTGGGGAC
The DNA here is from genome assembly GCF_054136105.1 of Typopeltis vanoorti. Lineage (NCBI taxonomy): Eukaryota > Metazoa > Arthropoda > Arachnida > Uropygi > Thelyphonidae > Typopeltis > Typopeltis vanoorti. The sequence continues at coordinate 77,522,274 of NC_143553.1, read as the reverse complement.
TCCCATCCCCGAAGCTTTAAGTACTAAGGAGAGCTTTACAGGAGAAATGGTTATTATTATGTATTACAGTATGAAACACCATTATTAGTGCGTAGTGAGTAGGATTTGACAATATTATTTATTGAACCACTTTAACAGTCTCATTTTGACCTTTTGGTTTTGACCACTCTCTTCCTGTCCCGTATGTTGCTATACTAAACTATCTAATTAGAATTTTTTGGAATGTTTCTTTCACATTTCATATGATATTGTAAGTGATGGCTAAGAGTAGAGAAAGGCTCCCAACCAGTCTTCAAAAAATTAGAGCTAAATGTTCAGTTCTACTTCCTATGGGAAGGAAAGGCATTTGTACACTTATTTATTAATTTATATTAGGATGGTGCGTTCGTGAAAGGTTGGATGTATGCTCTCCGAAAGAATTTCTGGAGAGCACATTTCAGTCCTAGTTAATTCTGAAATCAGAGTATTTATTCATTTATTTATAATGTTTTTGCAAAATTAATTGAGCACATGGGACAATGTCAGTAGAATATTAAATCAGCAGTTAAAGGATTAAAATTATGAGAAACTATATTAAAGTTAAAAAATAAAAAGTTTCTGTTGGTCTTCAGCATTTCTATGCAAAGCGTCATATATCTACATCTCATGAAACAACTGATTATTTGCCTGGTTATGGATGTTTAGTGGTTCTTCACCTCATCCTGATCAAAGACTATTGTATTATTCATTACGTCTCTGGCGTCAAGATATTAATTTTGAGAATCCTTTAGATAAGTCTCTCTCTCATGCAAAAAATTGTTTCTCGCCTTTACTCAAATACTTACCCTTGCACAGGTTTCAGAGTTGGCTCCTTGTTCCTTTCCCTGGTTCTGTTCTACTATATGACAAATGTTCCTACTGTCCTTCCATTACAAACTTTTCAATAGATTAAATGTATCCCTTTTCGTCATTTTGCCTTCTATTCACCCAAGTCTGCAGATTTCATGCACTCAGTCTTACTTATGGCCAGTATTCTAGAGTCTCCTATTATTATTTTTATTTCCTGATTTCTGATCTCTGTAGTTTTTTCATCCCACTTTTAGTTAACAAAACTAAGCAACATAATTTAGATATGGTTGGATCAGCATTTTATACAATGGAGCCACTACCCTGTTATCTCTGCTAGACAATGTCCTTCCGAAGCATTGCATCCTTCGGGTTGTGTTCACCACCTTTGCAATATGTCTCCTGAACCCCAAATTTTTTCGTAGTCATTCAAAATTCCTTAACTTCTCTACTTTTTTTTCCTATCGTTCCACCAATAGCATGTGATCTGCCATCTGTGGATCCCATATTTCACAACCTCAAATCTAGCTGCGTTAAATTGATGTCTCCATTTATTCAAAGATTTTTCCATCTTATTCATATCCTGAAGATCTCCAACATAAGTCCTGTTACTAATAACCCTATTGCTTTCACATTATCTGCAAAATTTAATATATCCCTGATACCTTCCCCATATGCATGTCAGCATGTTTCATTAAGGAGTACCCTTGTTTCAGTGATCTGCTTGCTTGCCTTTTATAATAAGGCAAAAAAGACAGGCTAATAAGAGAAAGGCATATTCTATAAGTTTTCTGAATTGTATAAATTTTCTGAATGCCGGCCTGGTTGACCGAGTGGTTAGCATATCTGCTCTACAGCCAAAAGGCTGCTGGTTCGAATCCCGCCATTAATATGGATGTTCGTGATTGATTGTGAAAATATTTGTGGTGGTGGTCGGTAGTAGATGGCATTGGTGTAGATGATGAAGGTAGTTGCGGTTGGTGGATTGGTGAAAACCGAGAGTTGTAGAGTAGGTGCCCTCGCTCGATGAGTCTTTGAACTCCCTGGAGGTGTTACATAATAATAAAATACTGGCCAATAGTCGAAACCTCACCCTGTTCAGCACTCGACCTACATCTTCGATTCAGAAGTATGAGTCTGCTTCTTGATGTTCTGAAAATAATTTTTCTATTTTTTTCTCCAAAATCATGTTTCTTGTTACTCACCTAGATATAACCTTTTAACATGTCTGCTTTGTAATTTACTTAAGGATATTTTAAGCGATGTTTGCTATTCACGTTGGTATTACTTTTCGATATGTTTTTGCAGACGTCACAGAAAAAACTGCGAGATGTCAGATGAAGAGCTAGTTTCAGGAAAGCAAACATTTATATGTTCTGTTATTATTTTAGAGAAATCAAAAAAAGCGGCAATTTTATTCTAGTCCTTTTACTCTTTGGTAGAACACTGATATCAAACTTTCTCTCGGCAAGATAGGAGATATCAGCTTTAGAAAATCTAATGTTCCTGTTTTAAATCTAACAACAGGTATGAGCAAGGTTTGTCACTTTCTTATAAATATCAACGAGTGCGTTAGACTTTCAGTAATATACTTGAGTTGCAAGATGCAAAATATACATCCACTCTCACATATTCTTAAATTCTGTACACGTTTTGCAACTTGTACACAATGAAAAACTGTGCAAATCTTAAATTGAACAAAATTTTCATAAACTTTACAAAACAAAATGTGTTATTAATTTAATAGATTACGATGATGGGATCACTAATGAACAATTTTAGATTTTAGTGTTGTCTTTTGCCTTATGAATATTGTCAATAATTAAAAGATTGGTCACTTGTTCATTAATGATGGTATTCAGTGAATCCATTCATAATCTTCACATATCTGAAAGATTGAAGAGTTTTGTAATATTTTCCATAACAATAAATTATCTGTTAATATCCGTTTCTTAAATGTGTTCTGTTTTCTTAGATAAAATACGAAATGGATGTGATGAATTTATCCTTAATACCAGCACAAATATTTGAAAATTGTCCATGTTTACAATGACCATACAAGACTAACACTATTCGAATTATTTTCCTTCGTATGAAATCTATCAACAAATGATGTCTATTGTCCATGAAGATCAATAAAGCATCCTTCTGGTTGTATTTTTTTAAATGTAGCATAAATATATATCAAGTGGTTAATATTACTAGATGAAATTATTTGGATAAAATCATTAGATTAATTAAGAATAGAATAAAAATAGAAGAAGCCTGTGTATTTTTTTCAAGATAAAAATGAGCTCTAATATTGTTGGGTTTTATGGTAGTAAACGCCATCTTATTTGAAGAAACGATAAGGCCAATTGCGGATTATTTACTGAAATCACCAGGATGGCGTAGATGAAATTAAACTATTTTTGCAAGAAAGTATAATAAAACGTAGGTATCCGTTTAGATAAAGAGGAAACAGCATTTTTAAAGTGGCTTGCGTTTTCCATGTTTAGTCATTATTTCTAAGTTAATCACAGGTGGCAACATATTGGTTTTAAATCAAGATTATATATTTAGTTACCACTTTTACTGAATATTTCTGTAACTATATTACTTTTGGCCTCTGCTGATAAAGATTTATCTTCACGTTCCAGTCCTTCACTGAGTTCACCAAATAAATAAATATGTGTGTGCGTATGTGCATTGGATACTCTCTTGGGATACAAGAGAAAACACTGCCTGTATCACTGTAAAGAACTCTCTCTCTTTCTCTCTCTCTCTTTCTCTCTTTCTTCTGCTTTCTAATTTATCTCTTAGTTCTGAAGATTAAAATTCATATACAACAAGCAAGAAAGCAATAGATATGTTTATTGAATCATATTCTGTGTTAGTTTGAGGAAGGAAAGCAGCCATTGAAATATTTTATTTTCACCGCACTATTTTTGGATAATTTAGATTTATCCAGAATGAGCTGAAGCAATTGTTTACAAGATAAAATACTAATTTGAACTTTTTGAGTTCATATATCATGACACCCCTACAAAGAATTCACTCCCGGTATGGCTAAGCAGAATAATGCAGGATTGTACTGAGTTTCGATTACATCTACTTGTACGCAATCTTTTTCAAAAATTTACCTAGAAAGATCTTGTCATCCTGATTCTCGCCATCATGAATGCTAAAGTTTTAATTTTAATTCAGTATCCATATAACCAGAAAATGAGTTCTTTCACCTTTCAGTTCTGTCAATAACATGTCATAGTTTAATACGGTGTACCCACGAAAACAGCTGAATCAAATTCTGGTGTATACCAAACTCCTATGCATGATCAGAATATGAATATTGTAAATCCTTTTAAGGGCACATACATGAGGGGAAATAGTAATCTGTCATATACTCTTAATGAAAAATGACATGAAACAAGTCAAAAGGTACTTCCGGGGCAGCATAATGGATTCCGAAATAAAACCGAAGATGTCTATTCATTATGAACAAAATAGGGTCAGAGTAAATGCGGCAGATGTGACATCACTGTAATCCTTGTCTGTTCTTATCAGATGCAGATAAGTAATCATTTATCAGATGTAGATAAGCGATGTCATTGATCTAAAGTAGATAAGGGACATAATTTTTGAGATGTACCTAATTTAATGATGTCATTGTAATGAGTGGGCATCTGCAACGATCTGTATCATGGATGGGTGAGTTGTGTGAGCACCATCTCATTGTTTGGTCACAATGGGGCATTATGGGTAATGATTCGAGTATGGAATTCTAGGTGATAGTTTGAGCATGGATTAATGGCTAGAGTGTAAAATTCTATATGCCCTGGTTCTGCTTTCTTTCAGTGACATCAGGTGAGCCTTTGGTTTCGGGAGTGGCATTGTCGATAATGAAAAAAAAAGTGGAATTCTGGGTTGGGATCTCTGACTCTAATGTGGAATCATGGGAGAAGATTTGTCTATAGGTGGCAGCGCGAGTTTTCCAATTTAAGTGTGTGGTATTTCATCCTTAATTTTCACTGTGGATATTTTTACTTCAGAGTCAAGAGATGGTGCCTGCACTGTTTTTCCTTTACATTCAGGTTTTCTTGTCAATAAATAGCAGTACACATTTTTCTAAAATAATTAATTAATGGATATCAATGGTCGCTCCACCCCCCACACACGTTTTTCGTTCCCTTGCATTAATTTCACTGTAGCGCGAGCAGACGGTATTACAATTTGGTATTTTAAGTGTGTGGTATGTCATCCCTAATTTAGGCTATAGGAATTTTTAGTTTAATATCAAGAGATGTCATCACAATTTTTTATACATTCATGTTTTATTGTCAATAGCTAGCAGTACACATTTTTAGATTTTTCTAAAATAACTAATTGCTGGATATAAGTGTTCCCCACTTTTTTCTTTTCATTTCCTGCTTTAATTTCACAGTAGTAATAACACATGGCTATACGATTCGTTTTTTGCAATCGTAAATATTTTATGCATGCAGAAATCTGTATATTTTCAATCATCTTATATATATATATATTGAACATCATCTTATATATATAACACAGATCAAAATATACACAACATTTTGATCTGTGTTAAAGATTCCATGTATTCCTTGTCATCAAATATACACAAGTGGTCTTCGTTTAGATAGCATTTTATAGATCTCAATTTAAGACTTCATTACTTTTTTCCCTAATTAAATGTCAACTTTTTTCACCATAATTAAAGAGAATTGCATTAAGGGATAAAATTATGATTCATATATTTGCGGGAGCTTGGCCGTTTGGCAGTATTGAAGCAGGAATTAAGCCAGAAGGCAAAGCTGGCTGTCTTGAATATAGTCTATGTTCCCATCCTCACCTATGGTCATGAGAGTTGGGTAATGACCGAAAGAATGCAGACACGAATCCAAGCAGATGAAATGGGGTTCCTTTGAGGGGTTCGTTTGCAACCCCACAAAGGAACAACATTACAAGTTTATTCACAGAGTAATTTGAATGTGCAATACCTAGAAATATTTCAAAAGAGTTAATTTACACTAAACATTTTCCATTGAGTTTAATAAAACAATGTTCGTTACTCACTGTTTTTTTTTTGGTTAGAGTACATCAAAATAGCTGCTCATGCAAAAGAGTCTTTAGATCTGACACCATAGGAACCACACCTCCATACATCTGATATTGTGTTAGTATGGAAACTACACAATCACAATGCCTGGTTAAAGATTACATATATCCATTTGTCACTAAATATACAAAATCGGCTTTCGAATACCGTTCGTAAATGTCCCAAAATAAAAAAACTTTATCGAACTGAATAAAGTCTTGAAACGCTAATTTGACCATCGATCAGTTGAGATGAGTTGCTATTATCAACTTCATAATTCTGATAGCTGGTAATTCAGTTTTTTCAAAAAATAGTAAATGACTCTCAACGTCATATAATTTTGGTGAAAATCGTTCAGCTTCTTCACAGCTGATAGAGAAAACTTTACTTACACCATCTCGTGTTTCATTGACAATAAAGTCACATCTGACATTTGTGAATATTACAGTCTCTGATGTCAATTTCATACTCTGCTCTGCATTGCAAGTAACCAAGGATATCGTTCCACTTCTGGCTTCTCGATAACCATATCACAATGTATGTATCTTCCAAAAGAACAATCAGTTTCTATCCTTTTAGAGTTAAGTGGGGTGTTTTTTGTCTCATGCCTCTTTTCCTGAATAAAGAAAATTTCAGTGGCTTTTGTAACTCACCCTCTTCTAAGATGTACAGTCTAAAGACTCTTTTGCATAACCAGCTATTTTGATGTACTGTAACCAAAAAACAGTGAGTATGATAATTTTTGTTATTTCACTCATTGGAACATGTCAAGATTGTCAACTAAATCTTTGAAATATTTCTAGGTACATACATGTTCAAATTATTCTCTGTGAATATACTTGTAAATAATATTTCAGTAAAATAATTGTAAACTTTAAATAACAAATTTTTGTGTCGTTGGAGTGTTATGCATACTGAGGGGTGCAGGGTAGGGTAAATGGGGTATGTTATGAAAGTGTCATTATATCCTCCCATTTACACTATCCCCATTTGGTTCTTAGTGACCTGATATCTTCTAACCAAGATTCGTAGTCCAAAATGCGTTTGAATCATTATAAGATGATTTTGAAGTTAGTTTTTTCATTTTTAGGGCACGAATTGATAAATGTAAATTTGTTTGTCAATTTTACTTCAGCTAAAAGAGTATTAGTTTCACAGATCACTTTAATGCAATATGTTCTTCTTCTTCAGTTTCAATCTGTACTCTCTGCAGTTAAATCTACTCCTTTGTAAATTTGAAGATAAAGAGTGACAGAGAGAGAGAGAGAGAGAGAGAGAGAGAGAGAGAGAGAGAGAAATTGTCAACTATGGGTGAGATTTAAATATGCATGTCAGCATCACTGTTGGCAATCATTTTCAAAATATTGCAAAAGTTTCAGATTAGTTTTTGTTAACTCCATGTAAAAGTAAAGAGATATTGCTAATTCCACCCACCACAAAAAAAATTTGAATGGTCTTATTGTCGTGTGCTTCTTTTCAACCATAGAACCACACAGTGACTTCATCAGGGATTGCTTGGTTGTATTTAATACACTCGGTAAAATAGCAACTGAGTTTTCTGGTAAAAAACTAAAAAGGAAAGTATTGTTATTGGCAATTCTTTAGTCAAAAAGACTCTTGTCATCGAAATATTTTCAGAAGGTTGCTGTGATATCTTATGATCTATGCAGGACAGATAGAAATTAATCAAATTATTTACTCCAGAGATTTAAGGAATCTCGATATTCGACCAGAAATGCTGAAGTATGGTGGTATAAGAGTCTTACAGTGGCTGCACTGAATAGTTCAGAAAGCCTGGACAGAGGGACGAATTCCCGATTATTGGAGTAGAGCTCTCATAGTACCCCATATATAAAAAGGGAAATAAAACTGAATGTGAGAATTACAGAGGTATTTCCCTACTGAGTGTTCCTGGCATGTTCCATGCAAGTATACTTGAGAAAAGGTTGAGAAGAATGGTAGAAGAAAAGCTTGGTGAAGAACAAGCTGGATTCAGGTCAAATAGAGGCTGTCAGGATCAGATCTTCACTTTACGACAAATAGTCGAGAAAGCATGGGAATATAACAAAGATCTGTATTTAAGTTTTGTCGATTTGGAAAAGGCATATGACAAGGTGCCAAGAGAGAAGCTATTCAATACGCTGCAGTTATATGGTGCCAATGGGGCATTATATCAAGCAATACTTAGTCTTTATTTGAGTTGTAAGTCAGCAGTTAGAATTGAAGGAAGTACAGGAAGATGGTTTAATGTTAAATCTGGTGTCAGACAAGGATGTACATTATCCCCTCTGCTATTCATTATCTATATGGATCACATTATGAAGGAAAGCGGTATTAAACCTGATATCAAATTTGGAGATGTTAATGTCAGCTCTTTGCTTTATGCGGATGATGTTATACTTCTAAATAAATCCGCTACAAGTCTGCAAGATTCTCTGACTAAATTGAATAGTTGTTGTAATAGATATGGTATGAAGGTCAGCAATCAAAAGACAAAGACAATGAAAATAGGTAGAAAGCTGGTATGGTGGGAAGTCAATTGAATAAATTCATATGGAATAAGAGAGAAATTATTCGGAACACTAAATTAGCTGTATACAAGACAGTGTCCAAACCAGTTTTAACTTATGGATCTGAGAGCTGGGTCAGAAGTAAAACACTTGACCAAAGACTAGAGACCGCAGATATGAGAGTCCTGAGAAAGATTAGAGGCCTGAACAGATGGCATCAATGGCAATATCATATTAAAAACGAGGATATTAGGAAAGAACTTGACATTGTCAGCATCCAGGAATGTGTTAGCAGAGCTAATCTCAGGTGGTATGGTCACTTAAAAGGAGAGGAAAGATTAGCAAAACAAGTGTTCTCTGCCAGGTTGGCAGGAAAACGACCCAGTGGAAGACCAAGATATAGGTGGATTGATACAGTACAAAGTACCTTAGACGATAGAAATGTAAGATCTGATAATGTTGGAGTCTTGACAAGTAACAGACTGATTTGGAGGAAAATTGTAGATAGGAAGTTAGTAAAGATATAATTTTTTCATGTAGTACTGTCATATCCTGTACACCCCTTGAGGGTACATGGCAGGAATTTGATGATGATGATGATGATGATGATGATGAGATTTAAGGATAAAAATCCGAATTAGAAAGGTTGCTTTTCAATTTTCTAAAGTATCTTCAGACAGAATTTTTTAGGGAAAATAACATTTTTATCTTCTAAGCTAAACATTTAAAGAAAAAATCTGGGAGTCCAAACACTTCGAGGTGAGGGTAGCTACTCTACAACTCAACTCTCCGTCTCCACCCCAATCCACCAACTGAGAACCTCAGTAAAGGTCGAAACCCGTTTGGGTAGTTGGCCCCTTGCCTTTAATGCACAGCATCATACATCTCCTCAAGGAGATGTGCTTTGCATTAAGGGTAAATATTAAGAATAGTGATCAGACCTTATTCCACCTTTACTACGAGTTGCCTAAACTTGCACTACTTTGCGGATCACCGAGACTTGCACTACTTGCAGGCGCAAACTTGACTTAATTATCTGTTTGCTTACTTGAGAAATGGATTAAAACCAGGTTTAAAATAGCTTGGTATCTTTAACACACACACACACACACACACACACACACACACACACACACACACACACACACACACACACACACACACACACACACACATATATATATATATATATAAAGATTGTTCTCATCGAACTTAGACCTTTTCTAATCAAAGGGCACAGGGCACCATAGTTATTCTAATTGCGCTAAGGAACTTGATATTTTCTCGTTTAAATTCCATATCACTTACATACCAGGATAAATTCACCCAATCGTTACATATATTCGGAATTTTTGACCGGTGAAAATCAACATGAGGATGATAATGGCTTCAGGATGAAAGGCTTATCAACCAATACCAATACCAGCTTAAATAAACACCTTTCTAGAACTTGCATTTTAATTGTTTGTTTTCAAACAGTCGTGCATAGGCGAGACATTTTACACAAAGAATATATTTTTAAGCATACCTCAGATTTCTTTAAAATGCTTCTAATAATAACTGAATATTTATTACTCGCATCGTAATTAATAGCGATTGTCAAATTTCTTGATAACTCTTCTGAAAAGATAACTTTAATTAATTCTCTCCTTAGGGAACTTGTGAGCGACTCAGATATCAACCAGATGTGTAAGTCAATTTGATTGTATTAATTTTCCCGCTTTCCATTTGTAGAGTGAGAAATAATTATCGTGTGTGTGTGTGTGTGTGTGTGTGTGTGTGTGTGTGTGTGTGTGTGTGTGTGTGTGTGTGTGTGTGTGTGTGTGTGTGTGTGTGTGTGTGTGTGTGTGTGTGTGTGTGATATCGTCAATATATTTAAGCATATTCCCACTTAGAGTATTGCGTTTTGTCTCAAGTTTCTTTTCTAACTTCTAACGTTCCCTGTTTCATCCATACCTTTCAACCAGATAGCTAGTTAATCAGCTCCCTAATTGAAAGGCAGAAAATCTTAAGCACACTAGTGGTATGGGTGGTCCAAATATTCCAAATGTCTTGCTTTTGCTACCAACATCTGAAGTGGCTTGGCTTCATCATTTTCTGTCCACTTCAGATATCCACTAAACAACGCAGTGTCTGGATTGGAAGATGAATTTCCCATACCACTTAAACACTTCCCAGACATCCTTGGCAGGAAAGGATCTGAACATAGTCTGTTATTGCCAGACGTCAAGAGTTTCTCACTCGGCAACCGAAAACAACTCATCTCTACACACAGGGTGGCCATAAAATAACTTTCCCTCTTTGGAGGCATCTGTAACTAAAACCAATAAACAATGAGACCAAATTTTATATTGAGATTTCTTAAGGTATGGAGAGATGATTTCTGTAAAAAAAAAAAAAAAAAAAAAAAAAAGATTAATAGTAAAAGTCACATACAGGGGAAATTTTGGCTCTGCCGAAGCCGAAAACAAGCGGATAATTACATTAAAGGCAGATAAAATGGAATAATAACATTTCGACGGAGTAAGCGACAGTCGTGTCACTCATTCCAGCTGAATATGCGGCGCGTTACAATGATAAGAATAATAATAATTAAACTAAAACAAGAACTTGCGAGAGCCACAGAAATTAATGTAGTGATTGAACTCAAGAAAAGAATGTTTTATTCATCAGAATCAGGGTCCCTTGGACCACATACACGATTTTCAATGTACTGACCTATCTTGTATACAACAAATTGCATCCGGTGTGGGACATGCTCTACAGCTGAGTGTAAGGAGTCGGATTGGATGTTCATAACAGCCCGTTTTTTATTCACTTTCAAGACATGCAAGATTAGAACGTCGCCAACATACACAACGGATTTCAAATACTCCCACAGCCAAAAGGCACATGGAGTGATGTCCGGGTATAGAGGAGGCCATGTCGTCGGAAAGAACTGACTGATAACCCTGTCATTACTGAAATGCTGGCGTAAAAGGCACTGAACGTTCAATGTAAGTGGGCGTGCTCCATCCTGCCTAAATATTATGGAGTCCAAATTGTCTTTGCTGCAATGCAGCAATGACAAAAGTTTCCAGCATTCGTCGATAAATCTCTGCAGTAATGGAGCAGTTTACAGGACCTGTAGGGGTAATACGCTCAAAAAAGTATGGTCCTATTATATAATGAAATTGGCTGTGAAGCCACACCTCACGGTTACTTTTGGAGAATGCAGTGGTACTTGCTGGATCGCGTGGAGATGTTCAGATGCCCAAATTCTGCAGTTGTGAGTGTAACCGACCAATTCAGATAAAAATGAGCCTCATCATCCCACAATATTATCCAAGGCCAAACGTTGTCGACCTCCATTCGGGCAAGAAATGATAGCGCGAAGGTCATGCGTTTATCATAACCTGCGGTAGTTAGTGCTTGCACCATGACAGAACTTGTACGGATAGAAGTGAAGAATTTTCCGTAAGATTTTCTAGACTATACCATTAACCACGGTTTCTCAAACTGTGTTCTGCAGAACACTAGTGTTCTGCGAAAGGTGAATAGGTGTTCCGCGAGAAGTTCTGGAATTTGTCATTTTACTTTTCTAAGCGTTTTTAATGAATAAATATTTTATAGTAGAAATATTCTGAGGAGAATAATATTCGCGAACATGTCGAAACGCTCAGATCCAGAACGCCTATTAACATCTGTGTATCGTTAATTTTCACACATCGAAACCTTTGAACAGTTGGAAAAGGGAATACCGCTGTTTATGACGGGTCATAAAAATTGCCTTTCCCGCGGATTATAACAATGGGTGACATATCCTCTGTTCTCAAAACTGAAGGAAATGACATCTGTGTAGCAAATGTCAGTGACCAAGCAACATATTTTTAAACATGGAGATATCGATGAATTATCGTTAATTTTCACACATCGAAATCTTTCAACAAACGGGAAAGAGAATACTGCCGTTTATGACCGATCATAAAAATTGCTTGCAAGACGATTACAACAATGGGCGACTTGTTCTCAAAACTAAAGGAAATAACATCTGTGTTGGAAATGTCAGTGACCAATCAACCAGGAAGTATGAACTTTTTCCACTGAAATTGAAGATCAAGGTAGTCTGTATCCGGTTCTCAAATCTATTAATACTGAATAGATTTGAAATTCTTTAACCCGAGTGCCATGATTTTTTTAAAAGTAATAAGAATACAGATTTAAATTCTAATATTAATAAGTGACAAGGCACTTTGTTTAATTTTGGTATTAAGAAATCTTATTGAAGGTGTTTGTGACGGAACAGATAGAGATTCATCCACCTCCAGCCTACAAAGCGATCTCCAGGATGTACAAAAGGAGGCGAAAACTACAAGCACACAGGAGAAAAAGTCAGCATTCACTCGTAAGTACTTTTAATAATATTATAAATTTTTGGTGATCATAATGGCTTTGTCAATGAAAATCAGCACAAATTAATTTAATGATGGTTTAATTTATGTTTAATTAATTAATTATTATTAATTAATAATTGATGATTAATTATCAATTACTAATTGGTAATTAGTTATTAATTAGTAATTAATAAAAATCAGCTAAATTATCAATTAATTCATAATTAATACAATAAAAATAGCCAAGGTGTTCCTTGAAATTTTCAGGATTTGTTAAGTGTTTCGTGGTAGAAAAAGTTTGAGAAACCCTGCCATAAGCCATATGAAGTTGGCAAGTTATGGCTCGAGAACTTGGACCAGTACTGGTCCCTATCTCGTGGAATACCGCGGCAGCAACGTCTGTTACTGTCTCTTCTTACACTGCTTTCCGTCCTCTGCCAGGTCTAACTCCTAGTGACCCAGTTTCTCCAAACTTATGAATCATAGCTCTCAATGCTACAGCTGACATAGAACCTGCACGCAGGTTACGAAGCCTTCTAAATTCCCGAAGGGCCGCTACAGCATTGCATTGTTTAAGGTAAAGCAGCTGAACAAGTAAAGCATGCTGAGGCAAGGTAGGATGCATATTGAGCACAATTCCTCAGCCATTCGAATAACTTCTTAAACTTCCCAATCCCTTTTTAAGTGGAATTGGTTGCGCTGCTCTCACGTACGAGCAGATAAATTTGCATAATCCTTTTAACCTCCGTTTATTGCAAATATGTGACTGCTCTCGGCTTCGGCAGCGCCAAAATTTCTCCTATAAACGACATTTCATACAAAATCTTTTTTTCACGGAATTCATCTCCCCATGCATTCGAACGTCTCAATATAAAATGTGGTCCCATTCCGCGTGTACTAGTTTTAGCTACACATAAATTAACTTTCCCTCCAAAGAGGGAAAGTTAATTTATGGCCACCCTGTATAATGGTCAAGGAAATTTTCGACCCCAATGACAAAATGTGCGTCTAGTAATACTATTCATATGACATTTAGAGTTTGGTATAAATAAAGTGTATTAGCAGTTATAATAATCACAAATAAGCAATCTAGAAGGTATAATAATGTTTCCCATCTCGATTAAGTAAAAGTAATTAAATTATTATAATTATTATAAGAGAGACATGCAGGAGATCAGGACTTATCGAGGGACACCATATTATTCGCGCCAGATATCAAACTTGTTCTTGAATTCATTCACACTACTTGCACCCACACAACATCCAACGACAATTCATTCCAATAACGCACTACTAATGAGAGAAAAATCTAGCCCTAATCTCCTTCTAGACAGCATTCATTCTCAACTTCCATGGAAGGCCTCGCATCCTTTCCCCACTCTCCATAAAATGAAAAGTTCCATCTACTGAAATTCCGCATGACCCTTTCAGAAATTTGTAACTGTCAATCTTATAATTCTTCTTTCTCTTGTTTGGGTGTCTGCAACCCAGAGATCCTCAATCTCTTTTCATAAACAGCATTCCACAATCCTGATATCCTTTTTCACATCTCCTTTGCACTCTGTGCACTGTCTAAGAATCACCGCAGAAACCAGGAGACCAGACATGAGCGCAATAGTCCGAGGGAAGTCTTATCAAGACCTTGTAAAGAGATAAAATTATTTCCTTATCTTTACATGTAAAGGTTCGTTTCGGCATTGCCATTGTTCACTGAGTTGTATTTTTAAATTTTCCTATATGACTCTTGATCTTCAACTTCCTGTCTACTACAGCTGCAGGTTTCTTTGCCTAATGACTTTCAATAAGCATTATCCCACCAATATAATACAACATCGGATATCTAATCACGCGTTACCTTTATTAACGTTGAAATGATAGCCATTTTCACATGCCCACATTTCCAGCCAATTCAAATCATTCTGCAAGTACTCCATGTCAGCAGCATTTCTGTTAACCATACGTATCTTTGCATCATAAGCAGCATGTCGCATGACAAATCATTCTCAATGTCATTAAATTAAAATACATAGAATAACTTTATTATTTAAATGCCAGAGTTGTTATTTCATACATACTGAAATTCATATAAACTTTCAGATGCAAGTATATGGTGATAAATCTGATTTTTTCTGAGATGATAACTACGGACAAATCCATTCCTAAAATTCAGGTAAGTGTGCTTATGTTAGAAAAATAAAATTTTCTTTATATCTCGATCTACAAATGATACCTACATTTTCTAGAAAAATATATTCTACTTTTTTCTAAATGAAGTCAAGGAGCCATTCATCTTATGTCCACTCGATCTAGGATATAAAGATTTCCAGATTCCACTAATATTGATATCAACTTGAAATGTGAGAATACTCATAAAAAAAGGACAAAAACAAAAAAAAGAGCAAGTTTGACTATCGAGATTGGGAAACAGTGAAATATCACATCTTACGTCTTGCAGAAATAAGGAAAAATCACGGGAGATAACTACCTCGAAATGTGGAAAATTATTCTCTCATAATGGATACATCAGGTTTAATGGATGGATTCACTCTTGATTAAACAGAAATTGAAATTAAACATACACTCATGAGCCAAAACATTACGGCCAGAAAGCTTTCTTCCAGCCAAGCAATTGGCACAAATGGCAGAAAAGAGGCCCTGTGGAAATGGCACTATCCTGGAATGGGGATTGTTATCATGGACATTAATGGGTTCTCCCAAGCTTTCCGAAGATATCTTAACCTCTAATTCTTACCTTGGGATTGTTTTGAATAAAGTATTGTTCTACATGAGACAATGAGACACGATGGATATGGACTCTTCCGCAAGACAACGCTAAGAGCCAACACAAGGCTGACATTGGGAAAGCATGATTCGAATAGCATTCCGATCGCATTCGGCGTGCTTCACTGGCCACATAATTCTCCTGATTTGAATCCCTTAGAACATTTGAAGAATCACGTGGAACACAACATCTACTGGACAACACCAGTGCTTTGTTCGTTAGCGAAACACTGTGATTAGTTAGTCCAGAATACCTCAAAACAATTTCTGTGAGCTAGTGGAGTCAATGTTATAATTGGTGCTAGTAGTTATCTCAACAAAAGAAGGCCCAACACGGAAGTAGTTTTATGTGGTCATGATGTTTTGGCTGATGAGTATAATAGAAGGGATTATGCTCATGATCTGAAGGTATTCAGAACGCCATAATCCATGTGAGTGCATTAATGCCCATGGAGGAATACTGGCAATTTTTACCTTTACAACATAACAGATAATGTAATTAAATAAGAGGAGATAATATTCAATCAGTGTTAATGGGGTGTCTTCAATGGGCATGAGTAGCCACATAAACAGGCATGAACTGAACACTGGGGTTGCAGATTTTAAAACTGCAGAGAAACTTCAGCTAACATTGTGTAATCTCCAGAAGTGATAAATGTTTCTTCAAACAGAAACCTAAAAGATTAGAAACACGGTACTCTCCCAACATTTTAATAGATCGAACAGATGACGCACTATCACAAAATTCAGAAACTTTCCAGAGGCAATATGTGATATTAACAAGATCTTATTTAATTTAATTTAATTAGTAAAAATAGTAATAGATAACAAGATCTTAGAACAGGTGAATTCATTTAACTACCTAGGATGTATGATCACATATGAAAATGAAAAAAGATATAAACGTAAAAATTGCAAAATATTTAAAAATAACTGGTGTAATTAACTCTATATTTAAACCAAACCTAGTTCAAAAACAGACCAGACTAAAAGTATACAATACATTAGCTCTACCAGTCTTAATGTATGGAAGCGAAATCTGGACAATAAAACAAAAAGACAAACAAACATTAACAACAGCAGAAATGAAGTTTATGAGAAAAACTGCAAAGTACACCCTATTTGATCACAATAGAAACGAAGATATTATGAAAGAATTAAACCAAGAACCAGTAATAAAAAAAATAATAATAATAAATTAAAATAAAAAAAAAATAAATAAATAAATAAAAAAAAAATAAAAAAAAAATATATATATATATATATATATATATATATATATATAAACATAACTGGATGGAACACGTTCAAAGAATGAAAACAGAAAGATTACCAAAACAAGCCTTAAAGAACAATCCATTAGGAAAAAGAAAACCAGGACGTCCTCTTAAACGATTCAACGATGACTTCTATGGCCGGAACAGGCCATGCTAGTCCTAAATCCTTGACACGCATGATGATGATGATGATGATGATGATGATGATCTTATTTAATTACACGTGTTATTCCAACTTGCCATAAAAAATAATAAATGGCTATAGAAAAATGTGATTCGAAAGACAAAGGTCATAGATAACTTTATCCTGAATGCAGAGCATCAATTCATTCTGTCATATTCTAAATAGTACTAAATGAATTAGGAAAAAATACCTTTACAACATAACATCATAATGCACATCAGAATGGTTACTGCTTTTGTGAACCTCTACTACAACATATTGTGAACGAGTCTATCCTTGACGAAATCAAAGATAACCTTTTAAACAAAAAAACTAAATCAGATACAAACAATTTAAGGAGTTCCTGTTTTATTTCCTATGACTGGGCGCTGTTCATTAACATTAGTGAAAACAGAAACTCAAATTCCAAACCGGCCATATGAAAGCAGAAATTAGGAAAATGCTTTCGTATTCTGTGGTGCTCTTTTAGTGGCTTTAGTAGAAGAGGAAGTAAACATTTGATACAAACTATAGCATAGAAAAGAAACAAAGAGCTATTTGAATTAATGATGATATTGCCATATTGTCAAAATAACCTGAAAATGAGATAAAGATAAATGCAATGAAGAACAGAAGCAAATTGTTGGGATTTGAAATGAATTTTGTATAAACAAAACTTTTGGATACTAGGTCAATATTTTCAATTTTGATGGATAGGTATCTACGCAATTGAATACGTACCAGAGTATCTCCGTTATAAATAATATTCTTTGACAAAAGACAAAATCAAGAAATAGAGTCCACAATTAACAACACGTGGATAATTAGAGGAGACTGAGCAGTTGGATGAAGGATCATTTGTCTATCTGTTAAAACAGAGCTGATAGATTCCAATATATTGTCTACAGTGGTATATCTGCCAAGGTTAGGGATCCCAGCGTCCCGTAAAATATGGGATCGTCCCGATTTTGGCTAATGCGTCCCATTTTCCCGAAAAAACTCTTCGGGACAACTTTTTGTCCTGTATTTTAGAGTTCAAGACTGAATAACAAAATTGATGAGTTACAATTTCTAATCTATTGCAAACATCGCTCTCCATCATTACAGGGAACTGTAGACGCGTTGTTATTTTCTCACGGTGAGTGATGGCAACATTGCAACAATGATAAGTTCGTTAGAACAGTGCGAATGTGCATTGACATTTCGGCGCACACTTGGAAAGTGAAAATCATTTTGTAAGATTGGCACATATATAATGGATGCCAGTACTAAACTTTCACTCTCAGTCATAAGTGTCCTATATTTCTTTTTCCAATGTATCTGGGATTCCTAGCCAAGGTCATCATCATGTTTTCAAGTATTTAGGCTTCGACTGGCGTGTTCCGGCCTCAGAAGGCATCGCTGAATCTCTTAAGAGGTTTTTTTTTGGTTCTCTTTTTCCAAATGGTTTGTAATTGAAGGCTTGTTTTGGTAATCTTTCTGTTTTCATTCTTTCAACGTGATCCATCCATTCATGTTTATATTTTAATTTTTTTTATTGCTGATTTCAGCTTCAATTCTTTCATAATTTCTTCATTTCTTTTGTGATCCAATGCAGTATTTCGAATGCAGATTTTCTCAAAAACTTCATTTCATCTGTTATTAATCTTTGTTTATTTTTTTGTTTTACTATCCAGATTTCATTTCCATACCTTGTACTATGTTTAAATATAGAGTTAATTACACTTGATATTTTTAAATATTTTGCAATTTTTAGGTTTATATCTTTTTCTTTTCCATATGTAATCACATATCGTACGTAGTTAATTGAATTCACCTGTTGTAAAATCTTATTATCTATTACTATTTCAGATCTTATCGGATTTGTCCTTTAAAGGCCGTCCTTTTTTATTTTTCTGTTAATCTTATCTTTCCCTAAACTTTGGATATCTCATTTAAAACGAAAACATATTTCTGTAAGTTATCTTCAGAATTTGTAATTATTATTTGGTCATCGGTAAAAAGGAGAGTGTTTAACTTCACAGTAGGAGAAAGGTTCACACCTTGATGGAAATTTTTATTTCATTTTATTATTATTTCATTTAGATAAATATTTAAAAGTCTGAAGATTAAATCCCTGTCGGACTCCTTGGTTTATCTCTCTCTCTCTCTTATATGATAGCCCATGATTTAATCTTATTTCTATTTGATGATTTTCATATACATGCTTATGACAGCTTTCGGAATATTATTTGGTATTTGTCTTTCTTTCAATATGTTAAATAAAAGGCTAATCTTTTAACTTTGTTAAATGTTTTTGCAAAGTCAATAAACGTAATTAGTGTTTCTAAATTGTATTTCCTTCTTTTCTTTATTCTAAATCTCTTCTCTACCTCTAAAATAAAGTTTTCAGAATATTTTATTAGTTTGTTATTTAAATTTCTGTTATATATTTTGTAAGAGGAATTTACTATACTTATACTACCCGTGTAATTTAGTGTATTCTCTACTACTTTGTAAAGATGGGGCTTTATTTTTTGCTTTTTTCCATTCTATTGCTGGGTTACTAGTTGAAAACATTTTATTTAAAATAGTCTTTCTTTGATCCTTATTCCTGCATATTTGTATAATTCTAAACCTAACTTATCTTCTCCAGATGATTTCCATTTCTTGTTGATTTCTAATTCTTCTTTAGTTATTTCCTTTTCATTTTCATTAAATGTTTGACAGTTATCTTTTGAAAAATATTTCTCTGTCCACAAATCTGTCTAGAAATTTAGAAATTCTTCTAATTTCAATACGGTGTTTAATTTAATGTTTTGTTTAGTATCTGCACTAATATGTTTCAAAATCGTATATTCGTTGCGTATTATTTTATATAAATCATGTTCTAACTTAGAAACAAGTTTGTTCCATGATTCTCGATGTCTTTTTCTGACTTCCCTTTTAGCTATGGCTCTTCTTCTTTTATATTCTATTTCATCTTCTAATCTTTTACGCGTAACCACTTATGATAGGTTTGTTTTTTCATTCTGATTATTTCTTTGATTATTCATATCGTCCGTTACCTTCAGTTTTTTTCTTTTTATTGAATTTTTTGGAACTTTTCTAATCTTTCATTTGCTGTGATATTTAGTATCATTTTTATATTAAGTCTATCTATTTCTATTTCTTCATTTCGTTTTATTTTAACTAAATATTGGTTAATTCTTTGTTCATATAGCCATCGTATATTTCTGTCATTTAATAATCTAATTTTATAAACAAATGTTTTTAATTTTCTTTATTTTCTTCCTATTTGTGTTATTTGTAGCCATGTAGGTTGTAATCTTAATTTTAATTTAACGAAGAAGTGGCCACTACTTATTTCATATCCTCCGTGAACTCTAACATCTAAAGAGAACTTTGATGTCTTTTCATTTAAGATAAAGTAGTCTAATATTGATTTGCATCCTCTTGCTGCCCAAGTATATTTATATATGCTTTTATGTTTATAGAAAGAATTCATTATTTTAAGGATATTATATACTACAAATTCAATCATTGTTTTACTATTCCTGCTTAGATTATGTTCTCCATATATTCCTATATTATTATTAATTTTTGCATTCCAAAATTTTACATTTAAGAGTCCTGCTAATATTATATAATCATTTTATTTATTTTATTATATATTTTTTTGTAATGGATTACGATCTTCAATATTATCGTCTTCCCTTCCCTATTCTGGGGCATATAAACCAATTGTTATTAAATAACCTCTATCTATTTTTATTCCATTATATTAGACCAGATAAAGGTAAAGCATGTCACTGACTGGAATGGAACCGAGGTCTTTCCGACCAAAGGATTTCGTCTATACTGACTGAGCTATGGAGGCTATTTTGAAATGAATATAACGCTGAATTTCAGATGGAACACATAGTCACGTAAATGCATCCAGAAACATTGGTAGCCATAATCTCAGCTATCGTTCATGGCTATAGATAGATACTGCTTGTTTAAGAATTGGGGAAGAAAAAAGAGACAAAGAGGTGGCTGAAGGCTAAAAGGGGTTCCGCCTAATACTCACAGGGAATTAAAAGGTGTTGGACGATTTCTTAATCAGACCATGATAAATTTATAGCAGTAGTAACGAGAGAGTAGTTCCTTGAGTGGAAAAGTATATCGACATTTTAGCAGCTACGGAGGCTATGACTGATATGTGTGGCAGACAAAGTTGGATGTAAGATAATTCCGGGAAGAAATATAATTTTTTTAGACTTTGTGTATCACAATGAGGAGAGCAGGAAAGAAATCTTTCTTGTGAGAAGCCATATAGAATTGAGTTTGGATAGAAGTCTACACCTAGATTTTCTTTACTTTACTGACTTACAGTAATGATTTTAGCAATGAATGAACAAACACAAAATTTGCAACTCAAACTGCAAAGGTTACACATCCTATGATGGTACATTGGTGAGTAGGACTCTATACCAGATCTTCTGAATTACATCAGAAATCTTTAGTTCAATCATAGCAGTTCCTCCCAATGTACCATGGGTGGAGTCAGAGGTGGGTTGTGACATCCATAATGACAGTCACTAATTGACTGTTTAATGAAATCCATCATGTGATCAATCTTCAGTGATGTGTAATTTACATTTTATTGTGGGGTGGTGGTCAAAAACGTTTTGAAAACATTGGTCTCTACTTGCACGCATCTGCACAAATTATCCAGGAATTATAATTTTTATTCAAAATACAATTATTTCATTGTACTTTGAATAAAAATGGTTTGTTTCGAGATATTTTGTACACCGCATTAATATGATAAAAAAATCAATCAATCAATAAAAACAGTCAAAAGACGTGAAGAAATCCATATTCGAAAATTCACTTTACCTGTTTCTTGGAACTCATTTGGGTAAAATGGGTATATCTTGTATCTGTTAATGGCTTGAGTGTACACCAGCCAATACTTCACTTCTTAACTGACTTTATATTTACTCTTCCATAAATATAAAATTACGAATTGCATGCAAATCCAAATTTGATATCATATTTTTTTTTTACAGCAAGTGGAAATCTTCAGTAACCTTGGCGGTTACATCGGCATGTGGCTTGGCATCTCTCTTCTGACAGTTTTCGAAGTTCTTGAGGTAGGGGTTTTGACAGTTGGTTTTTGCTTCAACAAAAGGATGAAGAGTAAAAAATGGCTTCGAAGAGTAGGAACTACAATTATCCATCTATAAGAATTTAATGGATTTTAATATTTGGAATATGTTGAGCTACACAAGTTGTGCTAAGAGCATACCTTCGCTTCTTTTGTTTTATTGGTATTATTCTGTAAATAAATATAATCGGTAGGAAGCTAGTTTGTCGCTGAAGAGAAAATAAGTATGCACACTAATTTGTGTATTATGCAAATATCATCAATATTAATTGTGAGGTTCACGTTTGCAATTCATTTGACAAAACGCTCAGCAAAATTTGTATTCCAATATTTTCATGTTCATCATTGAGTAACTATTTTCTCTTACAACTGCACAGATGATAGATGTCAAACAGCACTATACTTTGTTATTTCACTTTATTAGTGGAAATCACACGTGCGAAATAATATTTAACACTGAAAGAATACCGGCATTACACCATAACATTTTCAAGTAATTCCTGTCGTTTTAATAAAAAACATTTAACTTTATTAAGATAGTAGAATGCGAAAATTTTATTTGGAACTCATTTTAGAGATTTGCATTTGCGTAAGTTAAATGGATATATTACGTAAGTAGAATGCGATACATCATTGGCACGGGAAAGTGGATTTTTTTCGTCCCTTGAGAAAATCGATAGAACCCATAGGATTTCACACAATAAGAGCTTTTAGAGGAAACTAGATGACAGCAATTGCTTGCCAATTCTTCGCCGATTGCCACTTATAATTAGTGATAGTCTTGGGCCAGCTCTCTCTGGCTCCAAGTAGAGACAGTCTCCAATGTTAGATAGGGCTACAACGCCTTGCATACTCCCCCTATAAGGGAATAAAAGATGTTAGCCGATTTTTTATTCGATATGACAAATATGTTGCTAAGAAGTACAAAACTCAAACCTTATACAATCTTTGATATTTTCAATCATGATCTCTCGCAGTAGCCTAATATTGGATTTAATATGATAACTTCTTCAACCAGTCTTCCTCTCTAGAAGAATTGTACAATAATAATGCACATGAATGACAACAAGTTTGGAAACCAAACAATATTAACATTTTAGTTTAAGAATAGTGTAATCTCCCACAGAACGATGTAAAATAAATCCAATGACAGAAATATTCAAAACATTACATTTACGGGTTAATTTGATTACGCGGATTCATTCCTTGCAAGCAACCTTAAATAGCACGTTCACTCTCTTACAATTGCATTGAAAGTTATACTGACATGCAGAACTCAACAATTACGCTCACACACTCTCGCTAGTGGCGTGTAGATTTTGATAGTTAGACAACAGCTGTAGACTACATAAATTAGAAAATTTTTTTATTCAACACAAAAAAACTTCTCCAACCACGGTATAGAATCACTAATTGCTTTTAGGAACTCCCACTGACTTAGACATCTTAACATGGTGAGTGATGTTTTGCATAATTCGTCAACCTTGCCGATATGTATAAAGGAATTTTTTTTATAATAAGATAAGAAACTAATAAAAAGAAATTAGTGAAGAATCGTTATACCGGAAGATGAACTTACAATATCTTAATTAGACACCAAGCAACTGAATGCAAAAACAATGGCAAAGGAAATTGGCTACTATCGGCGAAGAAGCTCGCAAAATTCATTACTCTCTAATCTAGCTTTTCTCAATCTTTTTATCCTGGAGGAAGATCTTGTAGAATTTTCAGCTCTTAGGGAACCCCTGAGGCATCACACGACGCTTATTTTGTATATTTGTTTCAATCTTTTATAGAAACCCTATTATCTATGAAATTGTGCATTAATATTTTAATGAAAAAGGCCTAAACTAAAACAACTAGCAGCGCAAGCACATATATATATTACTTTATTCATAATTCAAATATATATATATTCACATAAATGGCTGAAAGAATAATAATCCCTACATAATTGTGAATATTTCCACAAATAAACAGAGTAAAATCCCCCCCCCCCCAACGCCAGACTCTGTGAAAAGCCGGTTGGGTTTCCCAGTCGCATAATCATAGTAGACCCTGCACCAAGCCGAATAAAAACGCTACAAACATTTTACTATCATTCAATAGTTTTATAATTAAGTTAAACCATAGTCTAAAAGAATGTGCGCAAAGATAAGCTTCTTCTAAACCTTTACATAGCTCTTGAAGTGTAGGCTCTTTGAGTTCCTCTTCTGCAGCATATCTTTGGATAACCTGCTTCTCTAATTACTGCGGGCCACTTCTTCTCCACGAGACTTCGCCTAAACTTTCACTTACTGTCCACATAGTACTACTGGAAATGATTTCTTTTTGTGTTCATTGATCCAGTGATGCCTCTCTGTGCAAAAGTGGGTGTAGTAATAGATGATCAAGCATAGCATATGCACTTTTGGTGCCTATTGCAAAAGTGGTTTAGATACATCAATTGTTTGGGCAGTAAAACACTGCTGTTGATCATTAAATTCCATGGTCAGCTTTTCTACAGATTTCGACTTGAGCTTGCACAAGGTGGAATAATATGCATTCACCAAGAGCACCTATAGTGCATGAGATCACCATTTTTATTGTACAACCTTCTGTATTGGAAGACCTTATTACATAAGTCTCCAATAATAGCAATTTACTGGATACTCTGACTTTTCAACACTAGTATACAATCATGCTTTTTTTGCAGTCCACCATATCACGTTCCTTGCTCACATTGATGAATTTGAATGAACAGTATCATTATATAACGGTTTCACTGAAACATACGTGCTATCTTGTATGGTGGCATGGACGATTTTGAAAAAACAATAATGATCAAGTATTTTGGAATGTGTGGGAAAGTTAAGGCTGGTTAAAGCAGGGCAATTGGCATGACTTCTTAGAATCAGAAATGCACGAGTATTCAGTGTCAGAAGAAAGGTATATCTAACTACATCACCAGGAAGAATAAATCATCCTCATGCGTATCATGGATTTAGGCCTGGCATGGCTGTTCCTGTCTTAGTATAATTGAACTAAGGGCTTCATAAGAGAATAGTGTGAATGAATATCGTGCAAAACGCTGTGGCTCGGGGAAGTATAAAGAACAAGTCATAACACTGACTGCTATGGTAAAGACTAAAGAAGCAAGCCGAACAAGCTGAGCAAAATACACTTGTCACTATGTAGCAAGAAAAACAAGGAATGACATAAAAGGATTACCTCAGCGAATGCAGATGTAAGATGCAACAGAAAGAGTGTTCAGTTCACCAGAAGCAAAGTAACATAATGCAATCTATTTTCTTAGAAAAAAATAGCGTCTACATGGATTAATTCTTTCTCAGGCATTGTTATTCCACACCGAACATGCCACTAGCTATCAGTCTGGAATCGAGGGATTTGTTGCATTTTAAATTAAACTAGTGTATGAGGTCTGACACAGAAAAACGAGACTGTGCCTGTAGCCCATTTTATTTAACAAATTGAGAAAATCAACTACGATCTCCTTCAAAATAGTTCCCTTCTGAGTTGACACACAGCTGCATACGATACTGCTAACATTCAAAGCAATTCTGCAGATCATTTTCTGAAAAGCTGTCGAGGATCTTCGTTGTTTTTGCTTTTACATCTTCTGCCGGCAAAAAAAAGGTTTCTTTGAGCACCGACTCG
This sequence comes from Typopeltis vanoorti, assembly GCF_054136105.1. Lineage (NCBI taxonomy): Eukaryota > Metazoa > Arthropoda > Arachnida > Uropygi > Thelyphonidae > Typopeltis > Typopeltis vanoorti. The sequence goes on along the minus strand of NC_143553.1, from coordinate 77,496,462 downwards.
ATCTTTGGGAAGAGGTAGAAGTCTCAGGGAGCCAGGTCTTGTGAATAGGGTGGGTGCTCAAGCACTGATGATGTGGTTAGCTAAAAACTGCTTCACAGACAAAGCGTTGTGGCTTAGGCCGTTGTCTTGGTGCTAAATCTAAGAGTTTCTCCACAATCCTAGTCGTTTCCTTCTCAAGCGTTCGCACAATTTCGTGACGATTTCAAGGTAATACTACTGATTTTCAGTCTGGCTGATGGGAACCCACTATGCCATTACATTACATTGGGTATTGAAGAAAACATCGACATGGCCTTGAACTTCGAAACGACTCATGTGTGCTTTTTTGGTCTTAGAGATATTGTTGATTTCCACTGCATTGATTGTCGCTTGATTTCCGGATCATACGGATCATATGTAATTACCGAATTCAACAAATGTGATTCATCCTGAATGCGTTGCAAAAGGCCCAAATAGTTCCTTGCGAAATTCCGTTTGTTTATCTGACATTTTTGAAACCATTTTTGCAAAAACCTTTTTGTGTTCAAATCTTCTGTTATAATGCGTCGAACACTTTCCAAGTCCAAACGAACTTTCTCAGCTACAGCTCGAACACCCATCCTTCTGCCTTTTCGAATCACATCTCACAGTTTTTTAATGTTGTCATCCGTAACTGCTGTGCGTGGGTGACCTGGGCGATCATCGTCTTTCACCCTTTCTCTGCCATTGAAAAATGCGTGTACGAGACATGCACCCTTCATGGTAAACCGCCTCAGTCAATAATTGAAAATCTTCCGTCACATATTTCTTCAGTTTCGCAATAAACTTGATGTTAACTCGCTGTTCAATCTTGCACTCCGACAATTTCCGACCGATCGTAAGAAAACGTCTATATCTGAACAAGCATCCACTCCTACTGATTAAAACGGTGGAGTTGATACTTGTCTCGGTGACAGGTTAGAACATGCTCTTTAACCATCTTTTTGTTTCTCCCTTCCTACTCTCCGTTCCCAAGCATAGGTTTAATCTCTTTTTTGACACTAATTATTTACACAAATATTTCACAGTAGGCTAGTTAAAACCAGAGGGTAATTTGGGAGATCTATATCCCCTGTTTTTAGAGTTCTAGCCATTTTCTAAGTGTGACAGAGGTATAGTTGTATTCTGTTGAAAGAGTTGCTTTACTAGAACAAACAGACTTTACTATTAGCATTTTGAGCATTTTATACTATTGGGCTGAATGTGGTAGTTCATGTAGGCATCTTTCAGTAGCAGGTGAGAGAAGAGTTACTAATGTACCAAGAAAGGGAACACAGTTATTTGATTCTTTTACTATGGTGAAGTGTATTTCAGGGTGTTGGTTAGATAAGTTAAAGAAATTTGGAGTGTCTTGACCATGGGGCAAATCAAGAGTGAGTTAGTTGCACATCAGTAAATAAGAATGGGATACCAAAACTAACCATCACCTATGAAATTTTAGAAATATTATTTTTCCCTACATTATTCATATCCCTGAGAGGGTATCGGATGCCTTTAAGAGTTGGGCAAGTTTCTAAATAGGACTATGTGAACTGTTTCTCATACTCCTTTGTCAAAGTGTCTGTTGTAATACGAGGGTGGTTTCTGTCTGACTAATTTTTAGAGGTGATAGAAAGAAAACAACTGTCACTTTTCAAAATAATCTCCCTTTACTTCAGAACACTTTCACATTTTTGAATTAACATTTTTTACTACCCTTCGAAAGATAGTCTAAACTTTTTTTCTGCAAAATTGCCTAAAACTGCATCTTACACCTCAATGTCATCAGCAAAGTGTCTTTCTCGGAGGTCTTTCTTCAGTTTCGAGAAGTAGTAGTCCCTGGATGTTACATATAGGCTATATGGTGGGTGTTCAATTTCCTGTAAGAGACAGTCCTTCACTGCAGACCTTGCAACAATAGTACTCGTAAGTATTCGTACTCAAAAAATATTGGTTTCAAGTCCAGAAAATACTGCAATTAATATCTTTGCATGATTTAGTTTTTTTTTTCTTTTTCTTTCTTTTTGTACTGTTATACTGCAAAACGCAAGCCTTACATAACTAATATATATATAAAAATAATTATTAAAAAGTTTGCTGCCGTCCTTCAGTAAAGAGATAAGAAATTGCTTGTCTTTTGTCACCTAAAAAAAAGCACCACACATGAACTCCCTGCAAAAAAAAATGAATTTTTTCACATTTAATACTTTTTCTTATTGATAACATTTTTAAAGTAATTTATTAAAGGCAAAAAAAATATCACATCAAGGGCTCATTTTTATTGAGAGAACAACACACGTTTGATCGTTACAAAGCTGATTTAAAAGATCAGTAAGATAAAGTACCTTATCAATGCAAAACCGGATGTAAATATTATTAAAGCAACATTATACCTTCTGGGCTACAATGTATATTCACATGTTAAGTAACTTCACTGATAATTATAGTAAAAGACACTCTATAAGTATTTATGTATGTATGTGGTTTGTTGAATTAACAAATCGATTTATAATACCAGCCAAAATCTGATAATTTTAGTGGTACTGGCATCAGATATTGACTAAGCAAGAGGACTAGTCTATGTGAATTTTCTGTCCCTCTCTATGTATCCTATTGAGCTTTAATAAACAAAAAAATAGGCACAGTTCTAAAATAGTATTTTCTTTGTGTATTTGTATGAATATCCTGTTCAAAGCATATATGCGTCATTTGTATGTGACCAACCACCTATTTGAATGCATGAACACATACAAACTCCTGTCATTGAGCCATTGTTCCATAGTACTTGACATTCAAAGTCATATATCACAAGTTAGCCTTTGCAAATTTTTAGAAAGTAAAACTAGTTGCTTATGTACAATAGTTCCTTTATATACAGCATATCTGTACAAATGTTTCTGTGTTGTAATGTGTATCTACTTTAAGGAGGAAGCTGAACAGGATTGTGCCATTTAACAGCCTATTAATTTTATTTAAAAAATGTTACAATTGCCCAATCTGCCTCATTGTATGTGAAGGTCACATAGTGATTATAATCTTCATTGGCATGAAAATTTAAGAAATAAATTTCAAAGAAGACTATAAACTTGACATATTTGTATTATGACATTACTACTGGGCCAGTACATAATTATTATATAGCATTACACTTCAATTATAGGACACCATTATATTTCAAAAACATTTTTGTACAAAATATTATATTAAGCATGTTCATACAAAAAGGTGAAGAAAATTCTTGCCAGACCTTGTTAAGAATATCAGCAGAAATAAATCCGACATACTTCGCAGAACCTCAGCAAGAAGATGGTTTCTAATAAAGTACTTTCGAAACTGCAGAGAATTAGCATATTTCTCATTAATCGTAAGGTTATCACTTCATTTGACAAAATACTCAGCAAAAGTATTATTCCAATATTTTTATGTTCGCGCTGAGTAAATATTTTTTTCTTTCAACTGCACAAGAGATGGATATCAAGCAGCACAATATTCTGTCGTTTCTCACACGTACGAATGAATTAACACTGAAATAATACAGTATAATAACCAGCATTACACCATAACATTTTAAAGTAATTCGTGTTTTTTTAATTAGAAAAGCTCAATTTTATCAAGATAGCAGAATGCAAAAAATTTATTTAGCACCCAGTTTTAAAATCTACATTTCCATAAATTAAATGGATATATTACAATAGTAGCATGCGAAAATTTTCTAGCATGGGTAAGTGAATATATTTTCGTTCTGGAAAATCAAGAGAATCGACTGTAGAACGCATAGTATTGCAGAAAATAACATATCGTGTTAGGGACAACTATATGAGAACAATTGCTTGCCAGTCTCTTCATCGATTTCCGCTTATTATCAGTGATAATCTTGGGCTAGCACAAGAGAGGCATGAAAATTAACCGGGAGAAGACTGAATATATATCAACGGGGAGTGACGAGGATATGATCATACGACTTCAGGGTGAAAGGCTAATTTCAGGGAAGAAATTCAAATACCTTGGATCGGTCGTCGAGAGGAATGGTGACCTGGATGAGGAAATACAGCACCGAATGACATGCGGCTGGATGAACTGGAGGAAGATCAGCGGGGTCCTTTGCGACAAGAGAGTGAGTTGTATGAGGAAAGGAAAGCTGTATAAGATGGTGGTGAGGACGACGATGCTTCATGGCGCGGAAACGTCGCCTATAACAAACGCACAGGAGTGGAAGATGGAGGTAGCGGAGATGCGGATGTTTAGATGGATGAGTGGTGTGACAAAGAAGGACAGGATAAGGAATGACTACATTAGAGGGACGGTTAAGGTGGGACCACTTGGCAAGAAGATACAAGAAAGTAGGCTGAGGTGGTTGCGACAGGTAAAGAGGAAGGGTGAGGATTATGTTGGTAAACGAGAGGAGTATATGGAGTTGGAGGGAAGAGGAAAAAAGCCAGGCCCAAGCTCAGGTGAAGGGATAAGGTGACAGAGGATCTTAGGGAGAACGGATGGAGTCCGAAGGACGCCCTGGACAGAAGAACTTGGAAGAGGAAGGTTAAAGATCGGTGGGCCGACCCCGTTTAACATGGGATAAGGCAAAGTAAAAGAAGAAGAAAGTCTTGGGCTAGCTCTCTCTCTCTCTGGCTACCAGTGGAGACTTAATCTCCAATGATGATTATTGCTATCTTCCTATAAGAGAATGAAAGGCATTAGCCGATTGTTTTTATTAAATATGACAAACATGTTGAAAAGAAGTAGATCCCCCCCCTGAAACCTTATACAATGTTTGATATTTTCAAAAATATATACCATGAAATAATTTTCAGCATATTTAGGGATATAGTGTGTGTGTGTGTGTGTGTGTGTGTGTGTGTGTGTGTGTGTGTGTGTGTGTGTGTGTGTGTGTGTGTGTGTGTGTGTGTGTGTGTGTGTGTGTGTGTGTGTGTGTGTGTGTGTGTGTGTGTGTGTGTGTGTGTGTGTGTGTGTGTGTGTGTGTGTGTGTTGAGGAATATTGACTCGGTTGTTTTGATACATTTGCATAAAGAGAATGTAATGACTGAAACCGAGAATAATTGTAAGGTTTTAATGGTATAACATACTACTAGTTTCGGCTTTTGATAGCCTTCTTCAGGTGTCTTTTAAAAATAGGAAACAGCAATAGAAACACTGAAGTTTAAAAAAACTGAGAAACACAGGAAAAAATTGTAGTAGATAATTAACATGAAAAATCGTTGTACAGTAGTTACATTTCAGTTGTTCTTTCATTTGTGGCATTGTTTGGTGGGTGCGTGCTTGCAGTCTCTAGTGAAAGCCATTACTGAACAACAGCAGAATGACTATCTGGGAGGTTGTAGCTCAAATTGTTATTTAAATGTTCATGATTAAGAATGATTTCTCTGGACTTCCCAATTTTTTTTCCAAACTCATCATGGCAACGAAAGGTGTTTTCGGATCTATCCCAGCAGACTGAATAAGCCAGGTGTTCATCATCAGGAGTGTTCGAGAAAATAATATGACTGGACAAGGCACTGACGCATGTTCTTTTGTAAGAGATGTCTCTCTTATTCTCCCCTATATGTAATTCAATAGATTTATCTGTTTGACCAAAATAAGGGATATTACAGTCACACACACCATATCTTGTACACGCCAGGAGATTTCAGATTATGATGATGAGGCTTCGGATGGCTTACTAGAGAGCAGAATTTTTCAAGTGTAGTAAATAAAGTCCTGATGTTGTATTTCTTAAGAACGCTAGCTAATTTTCGAGAAACTGAACTGATGTATGGGATAGAGATATTACCCTTAATATTGGTTATTTCTTCAGTGCGGCTAAGAGGATCTAGAAGGAACCTTTAATGGTTCTATCAGAATATCCATTTTGTCTAAAGACATATGAGAGGTAATTAATTTCTTTTTGTAGTTCATCCGGGTCATTTACAAGAGAGCGTGCTCTATGTCCTAAAGTAGAAATAGTTCCAAGTTTTTGTGGAGGAAAATGATGCGACTGATGAAGATATCTATCAGAGTGTGTAGGTTTTCTATACATTGAAATTCTAAATTTTCCAGAGCAGCGGGACAGTTTTATATCCAGGAAAGTTAGGGAATCGTCATATTCATATTCAGCTGTGAATTTTAAATTAGGATGTTGATTATTGAGATGATCAAGAAAATCCATGAGAAAATTGTGGTCGAGCCTACAAATAATACAAATGTCACCCACATAACGTGTGTATATATATATACGTTAAATTAGGATATTGATTATATATATATATATATATATATATATATATATATATATATATATATATATATATATATATATATATATATGTGGCGATTAGTTTTTACTCGGTTGTTATACATTTCAAAAAATAATTTCATGTACCTGTAATTTCCAGTTTGTTTATTTAAATAATTCAATGTTTATTAGTATTCCTTTCCTTTTTAAATACCTGAAGAAGGCTGCTATATGCCGAAACTAGTAGTATTTATCATTAAAATCTTTATATGTTATCTCGGTCTTGGAGTCATTAAATCTATTTTTTGAAATATATATATATATATATATATATATATATATAAACCCCTAGAGAGCGCGTCACCTGGGTGGCGGATAGGAGCCCACCATGTGTATGTGTGTGCGCGCGTGTGTATATGGTGGGATGGTCCGAATATACTGAATAAGGACTCGTCGACCAACAGGGCCACAAGGGACAATCATCTTGATTGTAAGGAAAGCGGCACTCCCATGGAACCCTAGCTGGATCTATCTCCTCTCCTTCTACTACTTTGAGGAAGATCCACTTACTTTAATCTTTCCTATAAGGCTTTATTAACCAACTCTTCTTATTTTATGACCACTATACTATTAGAGCACTCGAGGGCCATGGGGGCCTTTTCATTGCTGGCCTTAAAACTATGCCATATGTATAAACCTTACTGTAATTCATCTATAATCTACTCATTCCCCCTTCAATATACCCTATTCCTCCTATGGGTTTAAATTCGGAAGAAGGCTAGTTCAGAAGCCTTAAGGTAGCAGCCCTCCCACCGAACTATTCCATCGTCAGGCTAGTTCCCTGACATGTAGAACATAATTCTACTAGTAAGCTGACAGAAAAAGATTATCGTATTGAATCTATAGGAAACGACCCTGGAATGGAAAAGGTAAAACAAAAATGGAAACGACAAAATATAATACATATAGCAAACTGGAATGTAAGAGGAACAGCATATAAAGAAATAGAATTAGACCAATTATTAAATGAAAGAAAATTTAAAATAGCAGTAATAACTGAAACAAAAAAGAAATTAAAAGGAACCATGAGAACTAAAATATTTATTGTGATATAGATTGGAGTTGACAAAGACCAAAGAGCACAAGCAGGAGTCATGATTTAGATTCATAACTCCCTTTCAAAACAGTTAAAATATTATAAATTATGGAATGAAAGAATAATAGAAGCTAGAATAAAAATAGATAGAGGCTGTTTAACAATAATTGGTTTATATGCCCCAGAGGAGGGAAGAGAACAAGATAATATTGATTTTTATAATCAGCTACAAAACATATATAATAAAATAAATAACAATTATTACGTAATTTTAGCAGAAGACTTAAATGCAAGAATTGGAAACACGAAAATTAATAATAATATAGGAATACATGGAGAACGTACTCTAAACAGGAATGGTAAAAAATTGATTGACTTTGTAGTTTATAATGATTTCCTTCTATAAACATAACGAGACATACATAAATATACTTGGAGAGCAAGAGGATGGAAATCAATATTAGATTACTTTATACTAAATGAAAAGACATCAACATTTTCACTAGATGTTAGAGTTCACAGAGGATTTGAAATAAGCAGTGACCACTTCCTTGTAAAAATAAAATTAAGGTTACCACCAAAATGGCTGCAAGTAACAAGAACAGAAAGAAAAATTGAAACATTTGTTTATAAAACTAGACTATTGAATGACACAAATGTACAATGGCTATATGAACAAATAATTAACCAATATATAGACAAAATAAAATAAAATGAGGAAATAGCAAAAGAATGGCTTGATATAAAAACGATACTAAATGCAGCAGCAAATGAAAGCTTAGGAAAGAACAAAAAATTCAATAAAAGAAAAAAACTGAATATCTGGTATGATATAATGAAAGAAATAATCAAAAAGGAAAAAGAAGACTATCACAAATGGTTAAGCAGTAAAAGATTAGGAGATGAAATAGAATATAAAAGAATAAGAGCTATAGCTAAAATAGAAGTCAGAAAAAGACATAGCGAATCATGGAACAAATTTGTTTCAAATTTAGAACATGATTTATATAAAATAAGACCCAATGTATATAACATTTTGAAAGATTTAAATGCAGATACCAAAGAAAACATAAAATTAAACACTGAATTGAAATTAGAAGAATTTCTAAATTACTACACACAATTGAGGACAGACAAAAATTTTAAAAAAGACAACTGGCAAACAATTAGTGAAAATGAAAAAGAAATAACTAAAGAAGAATTAGAAATTAGCCTGAAAGAAACAAACGGAAAATCACCTGGAGAAGAGAAACTAGGTTCAGAACTATATAAATATGCAGGAACTAGATTCAAAGAAAGATTCTTATTAATTTAAAATAAAATTTATTCAACTGGTATCCCCCAATAGAATGGAAAAATAGCAATTGTGATTGCTATCTTTAAAAAAGGTAATAGAGATGACCCTAAAAACTATAGAGGTATCAGTATAATAAATTCCTGTTACAAAATATATAGCAGAATCTTAAATAGCAAACTAATGAAATATTCTGAAAACTTTATTTTAGAAGTACAGAGTGGATTTAGAAAAGGACGATCATGTATAGACCCGGCCTTTTGCCTAAAATTAATAATAGAGAAAAGAAGAGAATACAATTTAGTAACACATATTTCATTTATTGACTTGAAAAAGCATTTGACAAAGTTAAAAGAAACATTATTTAACATATTAAAAGAAAGACAAATACCAAATAATATCCTAAAAGCTATCAAAAGTATATATGAAAATAATCAAATACAAATAAGATTAAATCACGAGCTATCATATACAAGAGAGATAAACCAAGGGGTCCGAGAGAGATGTCCCGTCTCAGTAACTCTTTTCAATATCTACTTAAATGAAATAATAATAAAATGGAATAAAAATTTACATCAAGGTATTAAACTTTCTTCTACAGTAAACTTAAACACTCTCCTCTTTGCCGACGACCAATTAATAATTACAGATTGTGAAGATAAACTACAGAAAGCTATTTTAGATCTAAATGAAATATCTAAAGATTATGGTATGATAATATCAACAGAAAAATCAAAAAAACTATTGCCTTTAAAGGACAAGAGCTAAAAACATCTATCAACGTGGTGCAGACAAAGGATTAGGTTGCTGTACACTGAATGAACATCAGGTCCATCAGCATTTCAGAACTAAGATTTAACTGTAACATTTCTTGGCGTACTCTAGTTTCCAACCAATGAATTCATCTTGCCAGAGAAATATCCTTGGATTCTGTTAGTACATGATTCTCATGAAAGAATGGTGAAGACTAAAGAAGCTAACCAAACAAGCTAAGGAAAACAAAGAATGACATGGAAGATTTACTTCAGTGAATTTAGACAGTGGCGTCAGATGCATCAGAAATAAATGAGCGTTCAATTTACAACAGGCAAAAAAGGAAGTAATGCAGTCTATTTTCTCAGAAAAAAATATAATTTATTTAATAGGTTTTACATGGATTAATTCTTCCTCAGGCATTGTCATGCCACCCAGAAGCATTTATGAATCATTTTTATGTGACCAACTACATATATCAATGCATTAGCACATACAAACTCCTGTAATTGCCAGGCAAAGCCGTATATCACAAGTTGACCTACGAAAGGGTGCTGTATATAGAGCATATCTGTACAAATATTTCTGGGTTGTAATGTATATCTACTGGTAGGAGAACGCTGAACAATATTATGCCATTTAACAACCTATTAATTTTATTTAAAAAATGTTACAATTGCCCGATCTGCCTCATTGCATTCGAAGGTCACATAATGATTACATCTTCATTGGCATGAAAATTTCAGAAACCAGTTTAAACGAACACTTATAAACTTGACATATTTGTATAATAACATTCCTACTGTGTCAGTATATCATTACACTTCAATTACAGGACATCGTTATACTTCAAAAACATTTTGTACGAAACATTCAATGAAACAATTTACAAAAAAGAGCCTGTTCATACAGAAAGGTCATGCAAAGTCTTACCAGAGCACGATAAGTTTATCGGAAGAAATAAGTCCTACTTATTTAGCAGAAACTCAGCGATAAAATGGTTTCTAATACAGAAAATTTTTAACTTTTTTAAAAATTTAAAACTGCAAATTTTCATTTTTATTTTGCAAATTTCAGTTCATACTAATCATACAAACATATTCATACAGACATGTCCTTACTCAAGGGAATTTTGACTGCTATGCTTAAAATGCAGAAAACTAGTTTCATATCATATGAGATTACCAAAGAGATGCGGGAATTTCATGGGCAACATAAAGGTACTCTAATGAAATTAGATGAGTAGTGCTTGAAGCTGAAATCTGGATTTAGGTTCAAACTGCGGAGAGTGAATTAACATGTACATAGTAGTCTTTGTAGTGTCTCTTTCCAACACTCCATTAATTTAACTTTTTAGTTATAGGAAACCAGTTTGACCAAGCTCCTCTACCAACTAGTGGCACCCGGTACCACAGTACCCACACTTAACCCATGCATATATTCATTCCTAAAGGTTTTCTCAGCCTGAGAGTTCAATGAACATTGACTAAGGAAAATTATGAAGAGCTAAAAACATCAATCAACGAGGTGCAGAGAAAGGATTAGGTTGTTGTACACTGAATGAACATCAGCACCATCAGCATTTCAGACTGAAATTTAACTGCAACATTTCTTGGCGTACTCTATTTTCCAACCAATGAATTCATCTTGCCAGAGAAAGATCCTTGGATTCTGTGAGTACATGATTCTCATGAAAGCAACCACCAACACTTGTCATAAAACCTGCAGTGAAAATCTTCTTTATGAAAAGGTAGCACATAAGATAAAATGTTTAAGTAGTAAATCCAGCTAAATAAAAAACTCATTTACTACATACCAAGTACTTAATTTTATGTCTTTCATGCATAACTGAAATGTTGACAGTTGTGCAGTCTAAACAATTATACTTTAGTTATCTTTACTACGTAGACTAACAACTATTAATAAGTGGCCAGTGTGAAAATGATAGTACTTCAGGATATGCAGCCAATTTTCTAAAAGAATTCAATTAAACAATTTTGAAATAATTTACTTTGCCGGGAATTGTACAAATTACAATACAGTACTGATTAAGATCTATAAGTGCACCAACCCCTCACATGATGAGAGGAGTTGGTGCACCCGACTAGTGTCCTTTAGTTGATTTGCAGGACGAAGAAATGCTGTCACTTTATCAGGGTCTGAAGGTGAAGCACATCTGAAATGATATGATGTACGAAAGATACACAAATTGAAATTTGAAATTTCTAATGTATGCACATGCTTTTTCATTGTTACATTTCTTTTGTTTTTCTAATAAGTTCAGTTGCTTTCAAGAAAAATTAATCTTCTCTCCCACTGATCAGAGTCCTAAGGAAGGTTTAAATCAGCCTAGGTAGTGTTCCTTTCCATAATGAATTTTAATACACACATCTGAAAAATGTGATATTATGAGATAAGGGGTAATCATGTTCATGCCAGGTCAAATAGAGAATTTGTAGAATCATAATCCAGAAATTTTTAAGTAGGGTAGTCTTTGAGCAGCACATTCATTTTGCAATTATATTCAGTGGTACTGATGACCATAGTAGAATTACTCTTGTCGGTTCTAATGATTATTATGCTTCTCCCTTTGAATTTACAGTGATAGAGGAGACGGCTGTTAGAGTTTTCATCTTCTTGGAAAGAAGCTGTTTATAAACATATTAAGGGTACAAAGCAAGTGAACAAAAGGGTATTGGCCCCATAGTTTTACCCTTATCAAGTATCAAGTACCCTTAACAGTATCAAGAGCATGGTTGTGCCCTTTGGGTACAAACATGCTCTTGACACTGCTACTCTCAAACCTTCTAACTCGTTAGAATATATTGATTACGTGTTCTCTATTTGGCTACATGGCTCAGACACATTGGTCACCTTTCGTCTCCATCGCACATAGCCCCAAGAATCCAGTTTACTATATAAAAAAGAAAACAACAATAAACTGCTTTTTCAAGATACTCTAATCACTCATCTCCACAAATGGTACCTTTCCTACTCAGTTTAGAGTAATTCCAGCTACAAAATTATATAGCATAGTCCCACCTTATCTGCGAGTTCACTTTCCGCGGTCAACCTAAGTATAAAAATATCAAATGGAAAATTCCAGAAATAAACAATTTAGACGTTTTAAATTGCTTGTCGTTCTGAATAATGAAATGAAATATCGTATTGTCCGGTACGGCACGTGAATCATCCATTTGTCCAGCGTATCCACGCAGTACCGTATACGCCACTCACCTGGTAGTTACTTAGTAGCCGTCTGAAAATATGAAATTCAGAATTCCAGAAATAAACCTTTCATACGTTTTATACTGAACGCCGTTCTGAATTGTTCCCAGTTATCAGATAGACTGTAGCGATATCGCAATGTTTGTGTTCAAGTAACCCTTATTTTACTTGATAATGGCCCCAAAGCGCAAGAGTTGTCATTCTGGAAATTCTGATATGTCAAAGAAGTGCCTCGTTTTAAATGAAAAGGTGAAAGTTCTCGCCTTCATAAAACATTAAATAAATAATTTAAAAAACAAAAACGTATGCAAGGTTGCTAAGATTCCATTAACACTCAGATAACTTTTATTACAGTATCTTTTTATAATTCTTCTATTTTATTGTTAGTTGTTCTGGTTAGAGTGTTACTGTGCTTAATTTATAAATTAAACTTTAGCATAAGTACGTATATACAGGAAAAATCACAGTATATATAGGGTTCAGTACTATCCACGGTTTTAGGTATCCACGCAAGGGCGAGTATTGGAACATGATCCCTGCAGATAAGGGTGAGACTTTTATACATACAAAACTTCCTCATCACTCGCTCTCAACAATATGTATTAACAAAAATCCTTATTAATAGACCGGCCAATCTGTTCTACTAAACCTGAACTCTCCTTTATTCTCTAGAGTCTAGAAGTACCTGTGCAACGGCTACAATGCCAAAAGATCACCAAACAAAAGGAGATCTTACTAATTGTTTCTCATATCTCTCTCAGCATGCTGAATAATAGCATACAAAATCAATAATTTAATTATTGCGTCTTTCTTTAATATGTCATAGTTGAGCGATAATGCTTCTATCTTTACAATACTTTAGTCCCATATTGTTGTAAAATTCATTGTTTCAATACATTGCTTGGGGACTGGAATTTGATTAGTTACGACATTTTTAAAACAAAGCCCATATATAATAGTACTGTGTAATATGCTGGATATAAGATATGTTGCTTCATTTTACATTGTGATCTCTTTCGACTAAATTAGTTTACCAGTTCGAGTTCTGTTCGTGTCATCCAACTTTCGGTTCGATAGAATCGAACCTTATTTTCAAATTAAATGACAGGTAATAGTTCACATTTAACTTGCAAATGAGACAAATTTACATAAAGGTGAAACTTTTATCAGTAACTCCATTTCTCTTCAAACCGAAATGTGATTAATCTACATAATAACATTCTTTTACCAAACGTTGAATGAAACGAATTTAATTTCCTGCATATAATAATCAGTGACAAAACAGCACATGTTATTGAAAAGCATTTAAAACAGATGTTTCGAGGCATATAGTAAACAAGTATTATTCAGCTTCACTACCTATTTCCTAGAGTAAACATATACCAAATGAAAAATATCGAAATTTTCGAAAACGTTTGTTCGTAAGAATTAGTTTTCTCAGCACACTAATTATATATCAAATTAGCATTTTCCATTATCTGTCTATCCCCAGAACTATTCTGAAGTCATTATTCCCAAACGTTTATATCAGGACGACATTTGCTTCTGGAAGCAATTTCAAGAGGAGATATCGTCTGCTTTCTATTTTTCCTGATATAATAAATGTATATATAATAATTAAGATATGATTTCCAATAATATCAACGCAAAAGTGGATTGTTAGGGATTTCTATATATCGTATCTGATTTAACAGAGGATTATTGAAAATTTGTATTCTTAATTTAAGATTTCATTTACTGAAATAAAAAGGAAAACGTTGACGAGAAAATACGTTTTTTCTTTTATATAAATCTTAACTGCTTATGCAGATTAAAGATTAAACTGCATTCTATTAGCATTGAATCGAAATTATTTACTGGTAAAAAATAAAGGATTTTGTTACATGACGGATTGTCATGGAAACACATTTATCTATTCCAAAATACACACTACAGAATGTATGAGAAGAACGCATCAGTTATGGCATAAGAAAGCGATTTTATTTCCTGAGGTTCCGCTATTTAATTCAGTTCATAATATATGAATTTTACAATTCCTTTTTGTAAATTTTTTACCAAAAGCTGATATCGACTCCAAATTATTGTTCGGACAACTAAGTGTGAGGATGGAAACAAACTGGCGCAGCAAACTAAAGAAAAACCCAAAAGAATTCTATTGTTATGCTGCAAGTAAAAGAAAGAATGAATGCACGGAATAATTGTAAAGAATAAAAATAGCATGCGAGTGACAGATGAGGAAGAGATTGTTCAACAAATGAGTGTTCATTTTGATAAAACTGTCAAGCTGGTGTAGGCAATATTCAGCTCACTGCTCTCTCTTTACTTGAAGAAACTCAGGTGTATGAGGAGGAGGAATTAGAGATGTTGCATAAACTGATAAGAATTCGCAGTAGAGACTGGTGGGACTGCCGGAGTATCAATTGAAATGGTTTTTCCTTTCAGCAGGCCTTATAATTTTTGACTCAGAAGAGGAACGATTCCACAGGAGGGAAATGATTGTATAATTATCCCATTGCTCAAGGGTCATGTAGTGTAAAGATTAATGTTTTCAACTATACTCCTGTTACTTTGCATGAAGTAGTGATAAATATTGTGGAAGACTTAGTTATAGTTTGTATTCAGAAATGCCAGGCCGAGAATCTATACTTTGCAAGAACATTATGACGTTTAAAGCAAAAGTCTTGTATCAGCACGCATTTTATAATAATGTTACCTTTGAGCTAAACAAGAAGAATGGGTACAAGAACATACTGTTTGATTTTTCTAAATATTTTGTCAGGATACAGCATGGAAAAGTCTTTGCAGAAATTGGAGAATGTGGGGAAGGTAATATAAAATAATTGCGTGGTAAACGGGTGGTTGATTGACTGATATCAAAAAGTGGTATGTAAGGGATGGGAGTCGGCAAGATTTAAGGTGACTTCGGGAATCAGTCCTTGGTCCATTGTTATTCAGTCTTAGTACACCATTGTCCAAAACCTAAGAACGAATATTATTTCTGAATTCACACGAATCTGCGGTAGTGACAATTTGTATAACTGATAATTTCGAGTAGAAGGCGGGCACATTCAAATTTCCGAATCGAGCGCAAATGGACCACGTGATAACACTCAACAGGATAAAAGACAAAAGTCTGCTCTAAGCGAATTGTGTTTGAAGCAATCTCTTTTCGTGAAGGAATAAAGTCCCAAACTTGGATGTCTTGTAATGACTCAAAGACATCATCTAGATGATTTTATGCTGGGAAAAATTATTATAAAGCTTTAAGGAAGCCGCAGAATTACTGATATTGACAGAGACTTTACAATATTATATAGCGTTGTGTCCATGCTCCGTATAGCGTTTCAAACCCATAGGATACGTTCCAGACATTTACTAAGAGGTAGCCGTCCCTATACCACGGAGCATGAAGACAGATATTTGGTTATAATAGTAAAACGTAATTGACGTACAATGGCAGGTCAGCTTGCAAGTTGGCTCCATTCAAGCACGTTGCGCTGATAGCTCGACAAACTGCGGAAAGACGTCTGTGGCAAGTAGGCCTATACGCCCGAAGGCTTCAGTCTGCTTTCCTTTATCCACAGTTTATCGTATAGCACGTTTTCAGTGATGTTGTATCGATAAAAATTGGATACCAATGTGCTAATGTATTTTTTTATAGATGAGTGTCGCTGCAGTCTTTCCTCAGATTCTAGACGACACTTGATCTCGCGTGAAAGTGGTACTGCTTACCATTGCGCGAATGCTCTTGAAAACAATATATACGGCGGTGCTGGAATCATGGTGTTGGAGAGGGAAAATTCCCCCCCACACACACCGTATGCTGGAAAAAGGACTAACTGCTGAATGATACTGAACGAAATTCTTAAACATCACGTTCGATTGTTCCCTCGTGCTGTAGTAAAAGAACGCATTTTTATGAATTCTTTATGGATGATAATGCCAAACCAGGTCATACCCGAACAGCGCTGATACTTCTGGAGATCGAGGATATTAATCAAGTCGAGTAGCCAGCACGCTTCCCAGAACTCAACCATATTGAACACGTTTGGGATGCAATAGGGAGAGGCATTTCCATCATTGCTGCTCGAAATTTCCCTCCAGCAAACAAACAAGGCTATAAAGGAGAAGGAGGAGGAGTGGGACAGTTTGCCTCATGAACTGCTGAATCACTTGGTGATAAGCATCGCAGAACGTTGTGAGAACTGCATTGCAGTCTGGGTGGACATATTCCATGCTAATATGTCTCTCCGCATAGATTTCTGTCATCACTGTATATTATTTCCTTATAACTATGTCCTTATGAAATTTGTAACTTTTGAGAAAAACCTTTTACAACTTAATTTGCGCGAAATTTATAACGCATCGTTGAGTAATATAATTTATTAGTATGCTGGTAAGAAATTTTTGTTCACATTTGGCTGTATTCACGAAATATTTTTCATATACTAAAAATGTAGTTTGTCCCTGAATTTTGCTCACCAGTGTAGATTTTGGTTGTCTTGGCATATTAAAAATATTTCAAAAATTCAATAATAAAAATACAGTATAACTGCCAGTAATAATATACCGTTCTCACTAGACATAAAAATTCCTATAATTCACATGTTTGCATTTAAAAAAAATGTGAAAGATAATCAGAACAGAATTATCTGTTAAGGTTTAAATTTAAAGTATTAGTGCATTCAATTTAAATTTAAATTATTACAACCAAAAACAAGGTAACCATGATTTTGGTTTTAAACATTTGAATTCCTATCCTGCCTTAGACTCAAATAACTTTCTAAGGCCATTTCAATTGAAGTGTGTTTTGCCTGTTTAATATAATAAATTTAACAAAAACTCTACTACAGCTATTACTACTACTACTAATAATAATAATAACACTAATAATACTACCACCACCACCACCACTTTGAAATAAACGGCGAAGGTCTCAAGAGATAAAACTGAAAGAAACATCACAAAGTAGGGGCGAAACATGGTACATCGATTACAAAGGAGGTATTCTAGTACGAAAATCAGGCGCTGTCAGCAGCCAAGTTAGCTGCTGACACCGCCTTTTACTTTTCTGACGCCTTTTTTGACTTGTACTTTCGAGACCAAAAGTGCAACAAATATACGTGGTCTCTGTTTCAACCTCAAGAGTGTCCGATTCCACCGCTAATCTGCAAAGCACACGTGCTTTTCCTGACAGAAACTATTAATTTGCACAGCGCCAAACAAACACACCGTTCGACTCCTTTCGGATAAAGGGTGACGTTTATGTATACTCGCTCTGACATACCATGTTAAAGAGCATTCAACTTACGATCTACTTTGAATGAAAACCTTTGTCCAATTCAAATGCTGGGTTATATCGCTCTGACATTGCCACCAACCACTCGGAACTCTTTGATTTCCTATCTTTGAAAGTCGATGTTCTCCATCCGACTTGTCATGCAGTACAGTTGTCTTCCTTAGCGATTTCAAAGTACACAATACCAACTGCACAGACAAGCAGGTAGAGATGCTGAGACACTTGCCATCAGAAATGACCCTGCGAATTATCACATATCCAGCAGAGCACCAGATTATCCCAACTTATGGATGTCTTCCTCAATTCGTATACCATGAAGGTTGTATTTTCCTTAGGTAATTCAGACCACTACCATGTGCTTATCCCTTCCTCCACTAAGTGGGAAAACCTCAGAGATTTCTGTCTTATTCCAATGGCTGGATTATTGCTTTCGGTCTTCCATTCCACCCATATGCAATGAACTCATCACTAAAGTAATCCTCTTTCTAACGGAAGCATATATTCCCCATTTCATGACAAATTCTCATCACCTAAGTGAGCTCTGGTTCCCGAAAAGACAGTCAAGGCTGTACTATCGAAGACCGAAGCATACCGTAACTGGCTATCATCAAAACCTCTGCGTTTCCTCAGTACTTTCAGAAAATCTTGAAACAACTGCAAGAAAATCATCAATGCATAAAACAGGATTTCCAAAGAACCAAACACAGAATGTTTTTGCATCCTTGCATCACGCCCAAAAGGAAGGTATCTAGTTTGATCTACTCTGGCCAATATAATTGGTCAAAATGTTCCTCCAACACTATTCGCACCGTTCCTGCACCCAAATGGATCTATTGCGTCGTATCCGAAAGAGAAAACCAATCTCCTGGCATCCCACTTTTCCTCAAATGCATGCACACGTAATTTTGTTAAATGTGACTCAACCAATTCAAACACCCAACACTCAACGCTTCCTCTGACATTTCATTAAGAGGTGATCAGAAAAATCCTATCCAAAGTAGACAACGAAAATCCCCTTGGCCTTGACGGCATTCCTCCAATTGTCCTGAAGATTTTTGTGTCATAGTTAACTCCAATTCTGTCGCCTCTCTGTGCTCGTTTAAAGGGTACAACAACCTCTGGGAAAGACACAAGGGTACAGCCTGGAAATTAGTTCACGTCCAACCTATTCCCAAGATGGGTGAGAGTCCTTGCTAACAAATATCGTCAAACTTCACTCATATCAGTCCTCTATAAAGTAATGGAGAGAACCTCAACAGCCAAATCCTATGCCATCTTGAAAGTACTCGGCTAATAAACTATCTCAGGTGTGTATTCTGCTAATGGTGTTAAACAGGGATCTGCACACATAAGTCACACAACTCTGGATAAGCATCATGGAAAAGCTTGGAAAAATCAAGGAAATGCACTAGGTATCTCCAAGGCTTTCGACTGGGTTTGGCATAAGGGACCGGCGTCTATGCAACAGGATGCATATGCAATGTGCATCCAGCTGCATGTGATGTTTAATGGTTCGCTATCTTCTATGCAACTAATGCTGGCTCCTTCTATATAACAGTTTTTCCATATATCAACGATCTGATCCACTTAATCACATCCAGTACACAGTATTGCCGACGAGTACACTGCATTCCTTCTTCTCACTTGCCAAATCTTGCACCAAATCAACCGGCACAATTCATACAGCAACAACCTTCGCAAGATTAAATTCTGATCTCGAAAGCATTCTTCCATTGGGCTCACATAATCAATTTCAGTGCCTGCAAACAAGGAGTCCTTCCTTATTTCCCACAAAAAGACCAAAATTATCCCATATTGCCTTTGACAACACCTAAATCTCTAGGCAAGATGAGATGTCTCTACTTTGGATTACCTTGACATCAAGACTCTCTTGCTGTAAACATATTTATCTCAATTGCCATTCGGCATCCAAAATGTTAGGATTTCTCCTTCGTTCATGACATTACTTTATCCGCGAACAGCTATTAACCTTGCACAAATCAGAAATTCTCCCGTCCATCGCGTACTGCTCGCACATCTAGGGAGATGTTCCTAAGCGTTTCTTAAAATAATAGACACAATACAGAAAAAAAGCAATCCAACTTATTAACGAAGCGTCTCTTAGGAACTCAATCCATCTACTATCACACAGGCACCTGGTATCTACTACATGATTCCATAAACATTTCCATTGTGAATGTTCATCAGTAGTATCATCAATAATTCACCTTCACTAGCAAATCCAGTAAAACTAGTACAGCTACCATCCCTTCATCCCCGACATCCCTTCACTGTCAAAGACCATATTCATAGAAAAAGTTCCCTCCTTCATTTCTACTGTTGCATTTGGGAACAGCCTTCCTTCATATTTGATTCCGAAGGAACACAATGCACAGGCCGTCGACTTCAATGGAAATAAGTTCCTCGTTTCCCAATTCCCTTCCCATACATTGTACTAATGTATTATAGGTTGACCAACGAACCTCTCCTGTATTGGCCCAAACATAAAGAAATACAAAGTACACTATATTACTTCATACCGAGTTTTTAGCGTGACAACACAACCTAACCAGCAAGCTGCCGGTTTCAGTCATTCCATGGGAATGGATTTTTGTGATTAACCTTAGATGAAAGACCAATTTCATCATCAGTGTTACACCAACTCCTTGGTAACCGGAAGCTTGAATTGGCTTGAAAAAATCTTGCGTTTGGCCTCTAGACCAATATTTACAGATTATGTAAAACTAAATAGAAATATATAAAATTGATAAAAAAAATACAGGAGTTACATCCTATCGAAGAAATCCAATAGGAAAAGTGTAGCGAGGTAAAATTTTCAAGTATATTACTGATGAGATCTCTGTGCTTCCGGTAGCGAGATCTCATGACAAATACGGTGCCAGTGATTTGCATTGTTTTTTTTTTATTCTTCATCTGTTTAATAGACATGTGTATATTATGTTTTAAACTTAGATGGTTTGTTGTCAACTATCAAATATCAAATATTATGTTGATATCAGGAATAGTGGTTTCAGAAGAGCAAAATTAATTTCGATTTAACTTCAGATTGAACACCGTATTTCCATCATTTAGGCTTTTATTCATATTTCCATTTTCTCTCCCAGTATAAACAAGTTTGATTCGAAACATACTCTGTCAGTACCGTACCACTGTTCAGTACAACGATTCATTTTCAAGGAAGACACAAAACTTTCTTTAATAGGTCTGACTATCACACGAAGTACAAAGCACATCATTTGGTATTCAGTTGTACCAAGTAATATACCAATAGTGCATGCAAATGATATTATGCAAGTTTGTAGCTTGCACTGGTAATCCACTGCTCTCGCTGAATAAGAAATAAAATTTAATTAGCATTTTCGCTGTTATCTTGTTTTGGAAAACTACGTTCAAATGCATCCTATCGTCAAACGTCCAGTTGTAATTTCCAAAAAGTGTTTACATATGCAAATAATATTAATAATGGACTGCATTATTTCACCGTTTATTTACAGAGTATCGGTTTAGTAAGTGCTCCTCTACGCAGCATAAAAATGAATAATGAATTCGTATCTCTTACAGTATCAAGGATTTCTAATTTCTTAGGTATATTAAGAATTTAAATTTCCAAGAAATTAAACATTTGAAAATCATGAAATAAGCTTTTTACATTACTTCAAAGCAGGAAAGTGCCTGTGTAGTTAAATTGGACATGCTTAAGACGAGTATAGTCACCCTTTTCCCACCAAGTAGCGACTCTTGCATGAGTCGCTACTTGGTGGGACTATTTCCATTTCTGGAGCAACCAATTTACATATTCCTTTGGGCTTTGTATATCTATGCGATTTCTGAGAGACTCAGGTGTTAACTTTTGCTACTTTGTGTTTTCCATTTTATTTTGGGAGGTATGAATGTCTTCTACCTATCTCGTTCTCTGGAAAAACATTTAACACGTTATTTGATATATTTTCAGGTGTTGGAGTTAATTGAATTTCAGTGTACACAGAAGTGTCATTTTTTCCTGTGGAAGTATTCGAGAGGCTTTTATTACGTAGTGCTTATGGCATGATTGTTTGTTTGACAATCTCGTTTTGGGAATTATTTGGAATTTTGAAGTATGATGTGAACGCCTCTTGCGAAGATAGTGCTATGAAGAAAAGCATCCACGATTATAACGTTTAGATAAGATGAAATTATCAGACGCAGGATAGACGTACAGCTTTTCCGGTCTTGGTATTTGGTATATCTGCTTTCGACCTAAGTTCCGGAGTACACAAGATGATCAACTTCAGAAATGACACGATTATTTTTTTTATTTTATTTTATTATAATTATTAATTTTTAAGTGAGTCATTTATTATTATTCTCTGTGCTTCCTCTGACATTTCACTAGGAAGTGATAAAAAACCTTACCCAAGTTATATAATAAAACGTCTCCTGGCCGTAACGGCATTCCGTCAATTGTACTGAAGATTTGTGCATCAGAGTTAGCTCTTATTCTGTGTAGAGACTGTATGCTCTCTTCCAGGGTTGAAGATACGCTGGAAAAGACCCTACTGCCAGGATATTTATTCATGTCCAACTTGTTCCTAAGAGGGTACAAGTCATGCCATTAAATTACGCTTAATTTATTTCGTCTCAGTCCTCTATAAAATAATGGAGAGAACCATCAACTCCTATGCCATCTTGAACGCACTCAAATAATAAACGACCTTCCATACTGATTCTGCAAATGGCGTTTAACAGGGATCTGCTCAACTATTTCACTCGCATGTGGATAAGCACTATGGAAAAGTTAGGCGAATCCCAAATGATTGCAGTAGATATCTCCAAGGCTTTCTACTGGGTCTGACACACATAAAGGGTTATTCAGTAAGCTTCCGTCATTCTCTCTATGCTGTGACTTCTGCAACTGGGTTGTCAATATCCTAACAGGATCCATATTGTTTGTGATGGTTGACAGTTCCCTTTCTTCTAACTATGCAACAAATGCTGGGTTCCAACAAAGTTCTGTCTTCTCTCTCTCTTTCTCCCTTTCTCTCGCTCTCTCTCCTAAACACACACACACACACACACACACACACACACACACACACACACACACACACACACACACACACACACACACACACACACACACACACACACACACAGAATGTCTCTTCTATACATCAACGACCTGCTCCGGTTAACTACCAATCCAGTACACACTTTCCTTCTCACTTGACAAATATTACACCAAACGAGAAGTTACTGCGAAACGAGATGTTGTTGCCGTGGAGAAGTAAAAACTTTTACTTCTCCACAGGAACAACCTCTGCAAGCCTAAATTCTAGAAAAGATGAGATCCGTCTACTTGGGATCACCATTACATCAAGACTCTCTTTTCATAAGGACATTTATCGCAATTGCCACCTCGGCATTCAAAATATTAGGATTTCTCTTTCCTCCAAGACATTACTTTACCCTTGAACTGCTATTAATTCTGTATAAGTCATAAATCTGCCCGTCCATTGAATAATGCTCGCACATCTGGGGAAATGTTCCTAAGAGCTCCTTAAAAATACTAGACACAATACAGAAGAAAGCACTCAGACTTATTATACGGTCATCTCTTATGAACTAACTCCGTCTACTGTCACACAGGTGCCTGGTATCTAATGCATGCTTCCATTAATACTTCCATGGTAAATGTCCATCAGATATATTACCATTATTTCACCGTGTCGCTACAACATCCATTGAAACACGTACTGCTACCATCTCTTCATTCCCAACATCTTTTCACAGTCAAATTCTACACTCATAGAAAACGTTTCGCATCCTCCTCCTGCTTCATTTCTACTGCTGCATTGAGGAAACAGCCTTCCCTCATATGTGTTTCCCAAGAACACAATGCACAGGCTGTCAAATTCAATGTGAGCAAGTTCCTCGTTTTCTAATTCCCTTCCCATGCACGGTACTAATGTAATATAGGTTGAACAACGAACCTCTCGTGTATGGACCCAACATAAAAAAAAAAATACAAACACGCTTAGTCAGCGTGACATGAAAACATAATCAACAAGCTGCAGGTTTGAGTCATTCCATGGGAATGGATGTTTGTTTTTAACCTCAGATGAAAGATGAATTTCATTTCATACACCCAGTTAACGTTACACCAACTCCTCGCTTACCGGGAGTTTGAAGCGGCTTGAAAAATTCCACTAGACCAGGGTTATTTAAAAGTAAGTAAAAATATATATAATTGATAAAAATTGAAGAAATACTTAGCCCACCACAGTACTAACGCAATACTGGTTTACATCTTTTCTTGGGCAGGATGTAACTCCTGCCCAAAAATATCCAAGGATGAGTGCAGCATGGTGAAATTTAAAAGTATATTATTGATGAAATCTCTCTGCGTCCGGAAGAGAGATCTAATGGCAAATATAGTGCCAGTGTTTTACTTCAGTTTTATTATTCTTCATCGGTTCAAGATACATGTGTATGTTATGTTTAAACTTTGATGGTTTGTTGTCAACTAATATTCTGTTGACATCACGAATAATGGTTTCAGAAGAGCAAACTTACTTTCCATTTAACTTCAGATTGAACACTATATTTCCATCATTTAGGCTTTTATTCATATTTCCATTCTCTTTCAGCATAAACACGTTTGATTCGAAACATGCAATCAATACGGCTGTCTTCAATAGAACGCCTCCTTTTCCAGGAAGATAGCAAACTTTCCTTAATAATGCTGACTATTTTACGAGTTACAAAGTATATAATTTGGTTTTCAATTGTACCAAGTATTATACCAATATTTCATGCCAATTATCGTATGCAGGTTTATAACTGGCACTGGAAATCCACCGCTGTCTCTGAATAAGAAATAAAATTTAATTAGAATTTTTGCTCTTACTATCTTGTTTTGGTAAATTACATTCAAATGCATCCTATCGTGAAATATCCATTTGTAATTTCCGAAAAGTGTTCACATATGGAAAGAATTTTAATGGGTTTTGTATTTCATCGTTTATTTACAAAATATTCGTCTAGTAAAGACTCTCCTAGTGTAAAAATCAATAATGAATTCTTACCTATCTCTTAGAGCAGTGTTTCTCAAACTTCAGATATCCGTGTACCCCTTCTTAAATTTTCATTATTTCCAAGTACCCCTTATCAAAATAATAATAATAATAAATAAATAAATAAATATATTTCATTGTAAATGTCTATTTTATTTGAATTTAGATGTACGTGTATCAATAAAGAAAAAATATGATTTATTTTGAATAGAACAAAATTTATAAACATACTATAAATTTTTACTTATTTTAAATAATTTATCCTCAATGAAAGGGATACAATACCAACGTTTGCTTGTTGCTTACAGCTATTTGTATCTGCTATATTGCTCTCTTTTGTGCGTTTTATAAATGCAGTCTTTAACCAATCATTAATACTTAAGAATTTGAAAGCTAAAAAAATTATCCTATTTACTCAAATATTACTCGCATTTTTTCCCAAATTTAAAGGAAAATAATCGTGGTGTAAGATATATGCGGGAATTTTCGAAAAAACTAAAGTTTTCAGGAAAAAAAACTGAAAATGGGTATGACTTGCCAAGAAGCTCTAATTCGCCATCACTACTTCCGGTCTCGAGAGCAGTTTCCTTGTGAGCATTGTCAAAGTCATCTTCTTTCCCATTATTTCAAGCAAAAATTACCAGTAATTTACAAGACTTAAGATACGTAATGAACTATCCTTCACGAATGACTAATGAGAAGTGAAAGTTAGAGCGCGAGACGGACAGCAATGGTAGGCGAGTAGAGACAGAGTAGCTATGAAGATGTGCATATGATTGGTGTCAGTAGCACACTCAGGATTTAATCTTGAGAGGGGGGAGACAGTTGAGTAGACGATTTGAGTATACACACTATGCATCGCACGTGAGCTATAACTAAGCAGTATAGAAATAGAAGATACGACACAGCATAAATAAAAAAAATGAATTTTAATTAGGAAAAGATTTTTGGAAAATATTCTACTGTTTTTTTCTTTTTCTTGGGGGTTCAGGGCCCTTTGACCCCCTCGCTCTGGATGCACCACTGATTGGTGGGGAATTAAGAAGATCGCGCGATCCAAAGACAAAAGCAAGACGACAATTGAGTTGGCTCTCATTTCAACAATTGAGTTGATATGCTAATTCTCTTCAACCGAATTGCATAATACCTAAAATACATTAACTACATATTTCTTAGTTTTAATACATTTATGATTGGGTGGTGTCAAACGAAACCGTATGTTGCACTGGTAACATATGATTTTACTTGAGTCTATACAGCAATTTCTATGGGATGGGACATGTGATTCATTAGTTAGTGCAATTTTTATCTCAGTTGTCTCTATTTGAACTATTTGTTGAGAAATATATTACACAGCCTGCAAATGTCTCTGTACCTTATTCAGGGATATAATAGAACTACTTGTTATAATGTTATAATTATAGTATCTGTTTCGGAATGTGTTGTTTACCGCAGGTAGCGAGTTACTATCACTCTATAGTACTTGCAATTTGAGTAAAAGAATTCATACGTAACATAATTTAATATATATATATATATATATATATATATAATTTATTAAGAAATAAAACGTTTAAATTAATTCTCTTAGTAATGATTCCATGTGTTAATGATGCATTGCCGAAAATTGTCACGTACCCCACGGGGGTATGCGTACCACACTTTGAGAAACACTCTCTTAGAGTATAAGAAATTAGAAATTTAAAAATCAAAAACTGTGTGTTTAACATTACTCGAAAGCAGGAAAGTTCGTTAAAACTGGACATGATGAAAAGGGATATAGTCACCCTACGCCCACAAGAGTAGCGACTCTTGCATGTGCACTTCTATCTCCATTTCTGGCACAAACAACGTTTGCAAGTTTGTGTTTGTCATTTGATTTTTCTTTCGGTCTTGGTACTTTGTTCCTCTGCTTTCGACACCGCCTTTGTTATGTTCCTGAGTACTCAAGATTCAGAGATGACACGTTTAAGTTTATTTTTATTTTATTATAATTATTATTTTAAGTGAGTAATTTATTATTATGCTCATTTCAACGACATCGGGCACAGACGGTCGAGCTAAGATGGACATTTTGGGCATGCTAATATTTTAAAGATTTAAATTATCAATTTGAAATCTAAATATGGTGAGTGTACAGTTCAGACAGTTTTTACATATTAATGATCCAGAGATGAGGAGAGACGTTCATAGCTTTAAGAGAAAAGTAACAAACAGAAGATGCAACTTGTTCCGTAGTCTGATTCTGACCAATCAGACTACGGAACAAGTTGCATCTTTTGTTTGTTACTTTTCTCTTAAAGCTATGAACGTCTCTCCTCATCTCTGGATCATTAATGTTCCATTACGATATCATTTCTCTAAAATAAGTATTTTATGGACTTAAGGTAATTGGTTTTGCACGCAGTAGCTTCAATGTGTTTGATGAGATGATGTGTCCGCAAGAATATCACCAAAATAATGTTTTGACAGGTTTGGTAGTTTTTTTTTTTTTTTGGATTAGGAGAAACGACAGAGAGATGTTTTCTATTTCTTATTTCTGTTATTTGGTGATGTTTCTAGAATATGTGTAATTGGTTAGGATCGTCTGTAAGCCCCTGAATAATGATTGAAAGATTCAGACTTAAAGAGATTTTGGATTCTGCGACAGATAACCACAGTCACCGCAGGTTTCCCCCCATAAGCTCTGAGTCTTCGCTAGCTTTGAGGGAAGGGTAATAATATAACACTATGAGCCTGTGTAAGTAAGACAATACCTCATTATTCACAACTGTGACGTTAGGGACAGAGCAGTGCCTGCCGCAGTGGATTCTCCTCTTCGGCAGGCACAGCTTTACCAATATTGTAATGATAAATTATAATTTACCAAAATTACCAAAATTGTATTGATAAAGTATCGATTAAATACCAAATCGATGCAGAAGCCAATTAAGTAAAATTAAGCTCCTCAAACTTTAGCAAAAGATAAACACATTTGCAGTAATAGAAAATGTGAATTATATCAGTGATTATTTGAAACGTAATATTGCAATGATGAGTTTTAATAATTAAATTCTTTGGAGCAAAGTCGTATCATAAATTGGTTTCTGTTTTGAACGTAGCAATTACTCCAGATTTTCATAATGATCCTTCTTGTTTATTTACCAGAAAAATATCATTAAATTATTATTAATCCCCCTGATTTAAATTCCAAGTAAACACTGCACTCATGTCTCCTGATCATTAACGATGTAGTTAGAAGTGAAACGTTTGCAAAAATACAATCGAAACCAAAGACTCCTGGTGATCTCAGTTTACAACTTACTACATAAACTGGAAGAGCGCTTCAAATTTTGGGTAATCGGTTACTTCAATCTGATGGCGGATAACGCATTGCAGAAAGCGCGATGAAGGAAGACGACGTGAGAGAAATGCGGAGAGAGGCATTGATGAATGTCCTTCCTCAGATAACAAGTGTGAAGAGCGTACCGTGGAAAATCTTGAACATTGTTGTATTCTTGATGTCCCTTGGGGGGATCCCTTTATCAAGCTCACAGCTTCATGGAACTTTATTGGGAATATCCCACAGTACTTAATCCTCTGTAGAACTTACTGTGGAACCCGAATCTCCAGTTATCGTAGTGTGAAGCTCAAATTCATAACTTTAACAAATTAGTCAGTAAAATATCCTTACAGCTTATTATCTTAGTAATTAACAATACTTGACAATATAGGAGTACACCACTTTGGCAATTTAATAGTAGAGATATGTAAGTTCATGTTCATTTAAAAACCTTGATAATCCAGGTCTACCTACTCACTGATGAGACCTCAAAAAAAGGTTGAAACCGGTCTGGGTACTGACCTCTTCTCATAATGTAAAACAATATATATACAGGGTGTTCGGGATAAATTTGACATATTTATAATTAATTATATTTTTCCGTAAGTTACATGTATTAACACACACTTCTCTTCATTTAAAAGTTTGGACCCTTCTTCATTCATATACAAGATGTCAGAAAGGATGGATAGCTGGAACCCACCTGAATCATGGAAGAGAATAACTTGTATCATGATGATTCGTGCCCGCCATCAAAATAAGGATATTACGACTGCTGCCCAATGCTCCCTGAATACAGTAAAAACAATCAGGCATGAACTAGAGACTTGCAATGGTGACTACGAGGATGTAGCAAGAAGAAAGATCCCTAGCAGACGATCTGATTGCGTTCGTACAGCAGAATTCCTCGCAAATCTGCAGGAACAGGTGTTGAAGAACCCTGGCATTGGAATTCGGGCTTTGTTCGTGGAGTTGCTAACTGTAGTCAAGCCCTGGATAACAAGGGTAGCCAATGGTAGGCCGTATGTATGGCAGCAGGATTCGGCCCCTTGCCACACCTCTGGGAAAAGTCAAAAATGGTTGTCTGAAAATTTCTACGACTTCACCAGTCCAAATGTTTGGCCTCCAAACTCCCCAGACCTTAACCCCATGGATTATTTTGTATGGGGCGCAGTTGAAAAAGACACCAATCGCACTTCCAGTAATACAAAAGCCCAGTTAATGGATAAAATTAAAACAGTTTTTGCGGCCCTTCCCAGGGAGACTGTAGCATCAGCTTGTTCGAGGTTCCGAAGCAGAATTGAAGCTGTGATCGATGCTAATGGTGGTTATTTTGAGTAAATCTTGTTGATAGTATTGTAATTAACTCTGTCTGTAATGTTTTTTTGTCAATTCATTAAATTTAATAGATACAAAGAAGATTTTCTTTTTCCTTACGAAACTGTCAAATTTATCCCGAACACCCTGTATATACATCTCTTAGGAGTTGCGTTTTACATTATGACAGAATATTAAAGTTAGTGACGGAGCTTGCTCCAACTTTGCATGGAGTTGTCCTGGTGTTGTACTACCCAAGTGACCATTTACACTTGGGCCTGCCGATAGATTTTTCGGCATGAAACTCTATGGATTTCGATCCGAATTTCGGACCCGGCTATAAAATAGAACGGGATTTACCATTCCCCTTTCAATTAAGTGATGTTATTGTTTAGAAAGGAAAATGAAGATATGTTAGTGAATAAGTATTCATGCTGTGATTGGTGGGAGACTTTAAACCAAACAGGGGTAGGGTGATTGGGGGGAGCGACGCCAGTTTCGTGGATCTGTGTTGTTATGAGTTGTAGATAAGTGAACGGTTTGTGTATGGAATTGTGGGTGATGGTTAGAAATAAGATAGATTATGGAATGTTTGGAATTTCACTCGTTGGCCCAAATCTGTCAGGGATATTATGTGATGTGTGTTTGGTTCTCAAAAGGCATTGTGGGTGTCGGTTAGAGATAAAGAATCGTGACTTTATGAGTTTGGAAATTTCTGGGAAACATATATCTCAGTGACATCATGTAGTGTGTTTTGGTTTGTGGGATAGTGGGTGATGTTGAGAGATACGATATCTTGAAATTTCCCAGGGTGAAGCACATCCGTCACTGTCAGCACGTTTTGTTCCCTAGTTTTCTATAGTTGGCAGTACTAATTTTCCAATATACGTGTTATTAGGCATGAGAAATTTAGTATAGAGTGAAGAGCTGGTAGAAGCATTTAGTAAATGCTTGTAACCATGTTCTAACCTGTCACCGAGACAAGTATCAACTCCACCGTTTTAATCACTACGTGTGGACGCTTGTTCAGATATAGAAGTTTTCTTACCCTCGGTCGGAAAATGTCGAAGTGCAAGATTGAACAGCGAATTAACATCAAGTTTACTGCGAAACTGGAGAAATATGTGACGGAAGGTTTTGAGATATTGACTAAAGCTTACCGTGAAGAGCGCATCTCGTGCACGCGTTTTTGAATGGCACAAACGATTTTTGGAAGCCAGAAAAAGCGTGAAAGATGATGATCGCCCAGGCCATGCACGCACAGCAGTTACGGATGACAACATTAAAAAAGTATGAGATGTGATTCGAAAAGGCAGAAAGTTGGGTGTTCGAGCTGTAGCTGAGAAAGTTCATTTGGACAGGGAAAGTGTCGACCTATTTTAACAGAAGATTTAAACATAAAATATTTTTGCAAAAATGGTTCCAACAATGACAGATGAACAAACAGAACTTCGCAAGGAACTATTTGTACCTTTTGCAACGCATTCAGGATGAACCAGATTTGTTGAATTCGATAATTACTTGTGATGACCTGTATATGATCCGTTTGATCCGGAAATCAAGCGACAATCAATGCAATGGAAATCAGCAATATCTCGAAGCCCATAAAAGCACACATGAGTCGTTTCGAAGTTCAAGGCCATGTTGATTGTTTTCTTCAATAACCGGTGTATTGTAATGGCATAGTGGGTTCCCATCAGCCAGACTTAAAATCAATAGTATTACCTTGAAATCTTCATGAAATTATGCGAACGCTTGAGAAGGAAACGACCAGGATTGTGGAGAAACTCTTGGATTTTGCACCAAGACAACGGCCCAGGCAACAACGCTTTGTCTGTGATTAGCTATCCACATCATCACTGCTTGGACACCCACCCTATTCACAATACCTGGGTCCCTAAGATTTCTACCTCTTCCCAAAGATCAAGTCGGTGCTCAAAGAAACCCATTTTTTTTTGTCGGCAGAAGATGTAAAAGCGAAAACAACGAAGATCCTCGACAGCTTTTCAGAAAATGATCTGTAGAATTGCTTTAAATGTTGGCAGCATCGTATGCAGCTGTGTGTCAACTCAGAAGGGAACTATTTTGAAGGAGATCATAGTTGATTTTCTCAATTTGTTATATGAAATGGGCTACAGGCACAGTCTCATTTTTTCTGTGTCAGACCTAGTATACTAGTTTAATTTAAAATGCAACAAATCCCTCGATTCTACAGATTGATAGCTACTGGCATGATCTGTGTGGAATAACAATGCCTGAGATAGAATTAATCCATGTAAAAGCTATGATATCAATTTTTTTCTAAGAAAATAGAATATATTACGTTCCTTTGCCTCTTTTGAACTGAACACTATTTCTGGTGCATCTTACATCTAAATTCGCTGAGGTAATCCTTCCATGCCATTCCTTGTTTTACTTGCTACATAGTGATAAGTGGAGTTTACTGAGCTTGTTCGGCTTGCTTCTTTAGTCTTCACCATAGCAGTCACTGTTATGACTTGTTCTTTATACTTCCCCGAGCCTCAGCGTTGTGCACGATATTGCATTCACACCATTCTCTTATGAAGCCTTTAGTTCAATTATACTAAGGCCGGAACAGGCCATGCTACGCCTAAATCCTTGATACGCATGATGCTGATTTGTTCTTCCTGGGGATGTAGTTAGATATAGCTTTCTTCTAACACTGATTGCTCGTGCATTTCTGATTCTAAGCAGTCATGCCAAATGCTCGGATTTAAGCAGCCCTAACTTTCCAACATAGTCCAAAATACTTGATCATCACTGTTTTTTCAAAATCGTCCATGCCACCATAAAAGGTAGCACCTCTGTTTCAGTGAAACCGTTATACAATGATACTGTTCATTCTAAGTTCAGCAATGTGAGCAAGGAATGTGATATGGTGGACTGCAAAAAAAAGCATGATTGTATACTATTGTTGAAAAGTCAGAGTATCCAGTAAATTGCTATTATTGGAGACTTATGCAATAAGGTTTTCCAATACAGAAGGTTGTACAATAAAAATGGTGATCTCATGCACTATAAATGCTCTTGGTGAATGCATATTATTCCACCTTGTGCAAGCTCAAGACGAAATCTGTAGAAAAGCTGACCATGGAATTTAATGATCAACAGCAGTGTTTTACTTCCCAAACAATTGATGTATCTAAACCACTTTTGCAATAGGCACCAAAAGTTCATATGCTATGTTTGATCATCTATTACTACACCCACTTTTGCAAAGAGAAGCATCACTGGATCAAAGAAGCTAAAAAAGAAACCATTTCCAACAGTGCTATATGGATAGTAAGTGAAAATGTAGACGAATTCTCGTGGAGAAGAAGTGGCCCGCAGTAGTTAGAGAAGCAGGTTATCCAAAGATATGCTGCAGAAGAGGAACTCAAAGAGCCTACACTTCAAGAGCTATGTAAAGGTTTAGAAGAAACTTATCTTTGCGAAAATTCTTTTAGATTATGGTTTAACTTAATTATAAAACTATTGTATGATAGTAAAATATTTGTAGCGTTTTTATTCCGCTTGGCGCAGGGTATACTATGAATATGCGACTGCGAAACCCAACCAGCTTGTCACAGAGACTGGCATTGGTGGTGGTGGGGGGGATTTTACTCTGTTTACTTGGGGATATATTCACAATTATCTAGAGATTATTATTCTTTCAGTCATTTATGTGAATATATATATATATTTGAATTATGAAGTAAGTAATACATATCTCTCAAGCAAGCAGAGATATATAATAATATATCTCTGCTTGCACTCCTAGTTGTATTAGTTTTGACCTTTTATTTAAAATATTAATGCACAATTTCATAGATAATAAGTTTCTATAAAAGATTGTGATTGAAAACAAATATACAAAATAAGCATTATGTGATGCGTCAGGCGTTCCCTAAGAGCTGAAAATTCTATAAGATCTTCCTCCAGGATAAAAAGATTGAGAAAAGCTAGATTAGAGAGTAATGAATTTTGCGAGCTTCTTCGCCGATAGTAGCCAATTTCCTTTGCCATTGTTTTTGCATACAGATACTCGGTCTCTAATTAAGCTATTGTAAGTTCATCTTCTGGAATAACGATTCTTCACTAATTTCTTTTTATTAGTTTCTTATCTTCTTATATAAAAACATTCCTTTATACATATCGGCAAGGTTGACGAATTATGCAAAACACCACTCACCATGTTAAGATGTCTAAGTCAGTGGGAGTTCCGAAAAGCAATTAGCGATTCTATACCGTGGTTGGAGAAGTTTGTTTGTGTTAAATAAAACAATTTTCTAATTTATGTAGTCTGCAGCTGTTGGCTAACTATCAAACTCTGCAAGCCACTAACGAGAGTGTGTGAGCGTAATTGTTGAGTTCTGCATATCAGTATAACTTTCATTGCAATTCTAAGAGAGTGAACGTGCTATTTAAGGTAGCTTGCAAGGAATGAATCCGTGTAATCAAATTAACCCATAAATGTAATGATTTTGAATATTTCTGTCATTGGATTTATTTTACATCGTTCTGTGGGAGATTACATTATTCTTAAAATAAAATATTAATATTGTTTGGTTTCCAAACTTGTTGCCATTCATGTGCATTATTATTGTACAATTCTTCTAGAGAGGAAGATTCATTGAAGAATTCAACTTATTAAATCCAATATTAGGCTACTGCGAGAGATCATGATTGAAAATATCAAACGTTGTATAAAGTTCATGTTTTGTACTTTTTAGCAACATATTTGTCATATCTAATAAAAATCGAATAACATCTTTTATTCCCTTATAGGTGGAGTATGCAAGGCGTTGTAGCCCTATCTAACTATTTGAGACTATCTCCATAAAACTAAAACTAAATCCATAAAACTAAAACTTACACCTCATTGTCATCAGCAAAGTGTCTTCCTCGGAGGTCTTTCTTTATTTTCACTGTAGCCTTTGCAACAATAGTACTCGTAAGTAGTCGTGCTCTAAAAATGTTGGTTTGAAGTCCAGCAAATACTGCAATTAATATCTTGGCATGATTTAGTTTTTTTTTTTTTTTGTACTGTGATAACTGTAAAAATCATGCTTTACATAACTAAGATGTATATAAAATAATTATTAAAAACGTTTGCTGCCGTCCTTCAGTTGCTTGTCTTTCGTAACCTAAAAAAGCACCACACATGGACTCCCTGCAAAAAAAAATGAATGTTTTCACATTCAATACTTTTTCTTATTGATAACATTTTAAGGTAATTTTAAATTACTTTAAAATAACATTTTAAAGTATTTTATTAAAGGTAAAAAAATATCACATCAAGAGGTCACTTTTATTGAGAAAATAACACAGGTCTTCTCCTTACAAAGCTGATTTAAAAGAGCAGTAAGATAAAACACCTTATCAGTGCAAAAGCAGATGTAAATATTATTAAAGCAACATTCTACCTTCTGGGTTACAATGTATATTCACATGTTAAGTAACTTCACTGATAATTATTGTAAAAGAAACTCTATAAGTATTTATGTATGTATGTGGTTTGTTGAATTAATAAATCGATTTATAATACCAGCCAAAATCTGATAATTTTAGTGGTACTGGCATCAGTTATTCACTAAGCAAGAAGGCTAGTCTATGTGAGTTTTCTGCCTCTCTCTATGTATCCTTATAAGCTTTAATAAAAAAAAATAGGCACACTTCTAAAATAGTATTTTCTTTGTGTATTTTTATGAATATCCCGTTCAAAGCATATATGCGTCATTTGTATGTGACCAACCACCTATGTGAATGCAAGAACACTTACAAACTCCTGTCATTGAGCCATTGTTCCATAGTACTTGACATTCAAAGTCATATATCACAGTTGGCCTTTGCAAATTTTTAGAAAGTAAAACTAATTGCTGTATATACAGCATATCTGTACAAATGTTTTTGTACAGATATGCTGTTAAAAAAGTACTGCATATCTATAATGTAATGTATATCTACTTTAAGGGGCAAACTGAACAAGATTGTGCCATTTAACAGCCTATTAATTTTATTTAAAAAATGTTACAATTGCCCAATCTGTCTCATTGCATTTGAGGGTCACATAATGAATATAATCTTCAATCGCATGAAAATTTCAGAAATCAATTTCAAAGAAGACTATAAACTTGACATATTTGTATTATGACATTACTACTCGGCCAGTACTTAATTATTATATATCATTACACTTCAATTATAGGACACCATTTTATATCAAAAACATTTTTGTATAAAATATTATATTTAAAAAATTACAAAAATGAGCATGTTCATACAGAAAGGTGAAGAAAATTCTTGCCAGACCTCGTTAAGAATATTAGCAGAAATAATTGGTATTTGTCTTTCTTTTAATATGTTAAATAATGTTTCTTTTATCTTTGTAAAATGCTTTTTCAAAGTCAATAAATGCAATATCTGTTTCTAAATTGTATTCTCTTCTTTTCCCTATTATTAAATTTAGGCAAAAGGCTAGGTTTATACATGATCGTCCTTTTCTACATCCATTCTGTACTTCTAAAATAAAGTTTACGGAATGTTTCATTAGTTTGCTATTTAAGATTCTACTGTATATATTGTAACAGGAATTTAGCATACTGTTACCTCTAGAGTTTTTAGTGTCATCTCTATTACCTTTTTTAAAGAGAGGAATCACAATTGCTTTTTTCCATTCTATTGGGGGGATACCAGTTGAATAAATTTTATTTAAAAATAATAAGAGTCTTTCTTTGAATCTACTTCCTGCATATTTATATAGTTCTGAACCTAGTTTGTCTTCTCCAAGTGAATTTCCGTTTGTTTTTTCAGGATGATTTCTAATTCTTCTTTAGTTATTTCTTTTTCATTTTCATTAATTGTTTGCTAGTTGTCTTTTTTAAAATTTTCGTCTATCCACAATTCTGTGTAGTAATTTAGAAATTCTTCTAATTTCAATTCAGTGTTTAATTTTATGTTTTCTTTGGTATCTGCATTTAAATCTTTCAAAATGTTATATACATTGGGTCTTATTTTATATAAATCATGTTCTAAATTAGAAACAAGTGATAGAAGAAAGCTATATTATGAGTAATTGTATTAAAATCCTATTCAAAGCATTTATGAATAATTTTTATGTGACCAACTACATAAATCAATGCATTATCACATACAAACTCCTGTAATTGTCAGGCAAAGCCGTATATCACAAGTTGACCTACAAAAGGTTGCTGTATATAGGGCATATCTGTACAAATATTTCTGAGTTGTAATGTATATCTACTGGTAGGAGAACGCTGAACAATACTGTGCCATTTAACAGCCTATTAATTTTATTTAAAAAATGTTACAATTGCCCGATCTGCCTCATTGCATTCGAAGGTCACATGATGATTACATCTTCATTGGCATGAAAATTTCAGAAACCAGTTTAAACGAACACTTATAAACTTGACATATTTGTATAATAACATTCCTACTGTGTCAGTATATCATTACACTTCAATTACAGGACATCATTATACTTCAAATACATTTTGTACAAAACATTCAATAAAAAAAATTACAATAAAGAGCCTGTTCATACAGAAAGGTCATGCAAAGTCTTACCAGAGCACGTTAAGATTATCAGAAGAAATAAATCCTACTAATTTAGCAGAAACTCAGCGATAAAATGGTTTCTAATACAGAATTTTCCAAACTGCAAATTTTAATTTTGATTTTGCAAATTTCAGTTCATACTATTCATACAGACATGTCCTTACTCAAGGGAATTTTGACTGCTATGCTTAAAATGCAGAAAACTAGTTTCATATCATATGAGATTACCAAACAAATGCGGGAATTTCATGGGCAACATAAAGGTACTCTAATGAAATTAGATGAGTAGTGCTTGAAGCTGAAATCTTTATTTAGGTTCTAACTGCGGAGAGTAAATTAACATGTACATAGTAGCGTTGCAGTGTCTCTTCCGAACACTTCATTAATTTAACTTTTTAGTTATAGGAAACCAGTTTGACCAAGCTCCTCTACCAACTAGTGGCACCCGGTACCACAGTACCCACACTTAACCCATGCATATATTCATTCCTAAAGGTTTTCTCAGCCTTAGAGTTCAATGAACATTGACTAAGGAAAATTATGAAGAGCTAAAAACATCAATCAACGAGGTGCAGAGAAAGGATTAGGTTGTTGTACACTGAATGAACATCAGCACCATCAGCATTTCAGACTGAAATTTAACTGCAACATTTCTTGGCGTACTCTATTTTCCAACCAATGAATTCATCTTGCCAGAGAAATATCCTCGGATTCTGTTAGTACATGATTCTCATGAAAGCAACCACCAACACTTTTCATAAAACCTGCAGTGAAAATCTTCTTTATGAAAAGGTAGCACATAAGATAAAATGTTTAAGTAGTAAATCCAGCTAAATAAAAAACTCATTTACTACATACCAAGTACTTAATTTTATGTCTTTCATGCATAACTGAAATGTTGACAGTTATGCAGTCTAAACAATTATACTTTGGTTATCTTTACTACGTAGACTAACAACTATTAATAAGTGGCCAGTGTGAAAATGAGAGCACTTCAGAATACGCATCCAATTTCCTAAAAGAATTCAATTAAACAATTTTGAAATAATTTGCTTTGCAGGGTATTGTACAAAATAGATTAAGATTTATAAGTGCACCAACCCCTCACATGATGAGAGGAGTTGGTGCACCCGACTAGTGTCCTTTAGTTGATTTGCAGGATGAAAAAATGCTGTGACTTTATCAGGGTCTGAAGGTGAAGCCCATCTGAAATGATATGAGATGTACGAAAGATACACAAATTGAAATTTGAAATTCCTACTGTATGCCCATGCTTTTTCATTGTTACATTTCTTTTGTTTTTCTAATCAGTTTAGTTGCTTTCGAGAAAAATTAAACTTATCTCCCACTGATCAGAGTCCTAAGGAAGGTTGAAATCAGCCTAGGTAGTGTTCCTTTCCATAATGGATTTCAATACACACACATCTGAAAAATGTGATATTATGAGATAAGGGGTAATTATGTTTCATGCCAGGTCAAATAGAGAATTTGTAGAATCATAATCCAGAAATTTTTAAGTAGGGTAGTCTTTGAGCAGCACATTCATTTTGCAATTATATTCAGCGGTACTGATGACCATAGTAGAATTACTCTCGTCGGTTCTAATGATTATTATGCTTCTCCCTTCGACTAATTTAGAGTCAGAGAGGAGACGGCTGTTAGAGTTTTCATCTTCTTGGAAAGAAGCTGTTTATAAACAGATTAAGGGTACAAAGTAAGTGTACAAAAGGGTACTGGCGCATAGTTGTACCCTTATCAAGTATCAAATACCCTTAACAGTATCAAGAGCATGGTTGTGCCCTTTGGGTACAACCATGCTCTTGATACTGCTACTCTCAAACCTTCTAACTGGTTAGAATACATTGATGACGTGTTCTCTATTTGGCTCAGACACATTAGTCACCTTTCGTCCCCATCGCATATAATCCCAAGGATCCAGTTTAAAAAAAAAAAAAATCAGCTAACGCCTTTTTATTCCTGTATACGGGAGTAGGCAATGCCATTTAGCCCTATCTAACTTTTGGAGACTGAGTGGGCAGTTCAATCTCCACTGGTACCCAATCAGAGACAGATGGCCCAAGGCTATCACTAATTAAGCGGTACGCAGTGAAGAGAGACGGCTCAAATGTGTCGCCATCTCGTGGTCCCTAACCCTAACACAATATATTTAATGTCTGAAATAATGTGGGTTCTACGGTCGATTTTCTTGAGTTTACAGGACGAAAAACCCGAGTTTCCGGGAGGAAAACCTGCTTGCCCGTGCCAGAGATCAACTAACTCGGGAACCGGTCGAAAAAAGGCTTAGAAAAATTTCCTCTAGTCCCCGACTAGACTCGAAACCAAGTCTTCCTTCGTGCGGCCAACCGCGGCTGTGTGCAAACGCCACATCCGCTGAGCTACACAGGATCCAGTTTACTATATAAAAAAGAAAAGAACAATAACCTGCTTTTTCAAGATACGCTAATCACTCATCTGCACAAATGGTACCCTTTCCTTCTCAGTTTACAGTAATCCCACCCAAAAAATTATATAGCATAGTCCCACCTTATCTGCGAGTTCGCTTTCCGCGGTCAACCTAAGTCTGGAAATATTAAATGAAAAATTCCAGAAATAAACTATTTAGACGTTTTAAATTGCTTGATGTTCTGAATAATGAAATGAAATATCGTACTGTCCGGTACGGGAAATGAATCCCTTTGTCCAGCGTATCCATGCAGTACCATATACGCCACCCACTTGGTATTCACTTAGTAGCCGTCTGAAAATATGAAATGCAAAATTCCAGAAATAAACATTTCACACGTTTTATACTGAACGCCGTTCTGAATAGTTCCCAGTTATCAGATAGCTTTCCATACAACAGTTGTGAATCTTTTAACCTGCAGTTTATAATTTTCATAATGGACATTATCATCATACACACGCTTTTCTTACAAATCTCTTGCTTGATCAGATTATACATCCAGTTCACTCTAAACCTGTTCATTTTTCGAACTATTGGGGCACATTCTGGAATTGTATCATTTGAATATTTTTAAATGCTTTCCATGCACTGTCGATATTCTTCCTATCCAGCAACTGATACCATTGTGCTAAACTCATCATACTCCTCAGTTGATCATAGTTTTCTGCTTTGTAGTTCAGTATGTAACCTTTCCTGAACAGAACATTCAAAAATCTAGCCACTTCCCAAGTGAATACATCATGATCACTCACACCAACCAGAGAAAGATTAGTTAAGTCTTTAACTAAACCATCCTCTCACACTCTAATCTAACACGTTTTGACCTCGAGTTCTTGCTATCATATGCTGCTTGAGAACGTTGTCTCGCAACATCTCAATGAATTCAATTTCATCATTCTCATGAGATTTTTCTCCTACTCACGGAATGTTTGGATAATTAAAGTCTCCGATTATGATTACCCTTTCTGAACCCATCGTTTCTATTTGGTGATGAATTTCTTGCCAACCTATCCACTAGGTCTGTAACAACACCACACTATGTATTTGATCTTGTTAGATTACACCTCACACCAGAAGACTTCAAACTCACTGCTACATTAAATCTGTTACTAGTATTATAATCACAGGTTTCAACATAAATGTATTCAAGGCATCTGATATCATTAGCAGCATACCTCCTCCTCTCTTACCCTGTCTTTCCTTTTTAAAAATACTGTATCCTTTGCACTCAATACTAGTTAGTATGTCTGATTCTGATAGCCATGTCTCACTTATGCGTACAATATGAGGTCCCAACATATTGACCAAGGCAATAATCTTTACCCCTTCGTTTCTGATACCCTTAGTATTTGTATACAGACAGAAGCTACCTGCATGTTCTTTTGTATTCGTCTGTAGTCTGCATGACACAGTTGGACATGTTACAGATCTCTGTTCTTTGTGGACATCTTTGTACACGTTTGATGGATCTGAAGTATACGAAGACAAAGAATATTATGGTTATATTCATCGCATAAAGTTTAGTATAAATTAAATTATTTTAGATGACGAACTTAGCAAACAACTCAATGAAATAAAATACTAAAAATCTGCTACTAATGCTTTTTCGTTCCCCAAAGCGACTAACTAGAGGTTTCTAAAATATTTCTTGCTAACTAGGTCAAACTAACACGATTTACGAATACCATTTAATATTTACTTATATGAACTTATGCGTGGTCTGCACCAATGATCGCTTAAAACGTGAGGCTGAAAAAAATTGCCCCAAAAACTCGAAAAGATATCAGAACTTAATATATTACAATCCTCCAGCATTGCATACCTTTTATTTAATTCGATTATCTACTATCGAAGAAGCTACGTATATTAATGTCGCGTGTTTCACGCGTACTATTTGGTTTAGAATGAAGTTTTGGAATACTAATTGTGTGTTTTAAGTTAGGAAGTTTTGGAGTATGAAGTTGTGAGGTTTGGGAGAATTTGTATATCGGTGTATGAATATTTATTAACTGCTAATATTTAAATCGATCTGAAAAGAGAATCGTAACAACAACATGCATGGAAATTGCTTTTTGGTTGAATTTAATTTTTTAAATTTGGAGATAAATAATCCGAAGAATAGAAACCAAAGGACAGTATAGAGTGGGCTTTTTGATCAAAACAAGACTATTGGTCATTACTCTATCCTTTGCTCATTACTCTACTAAGGCTTGAGAGACCATCATAGTTCTGGACGATGCAGTGAAAAGCTTTCTTAGTGAAGTTGATGACTTTTACATAATAGATGCTACTATAAACGAAGGCAGTAGCACTCAAGTGGTGTCTGTGGCCGATTTCATGCATCATTATGTAAGAAAAGTTAAAGAGGCATCGATTATGTAATATGGCTAGCATATCGAAACCGAAGAGTTGACAGGTTAGTTCAATTTGCCCTCAGTAAATCTCCGTATTAGCCTTCTCGTTGCTGACAGACTATCTTAAGACCCCAGTGACGCTTCTTAGACAAGTGATGTGGATTTCTTTCGACTGATTAATCACCTGAGATATGATAGCTCACAAGAACAGCAGGAAACGATTGAGTGAGGATGGCAGGCGCGAAAGAAAAGTGACGCACATAAAGTAATTTAAATTACTATTTCATCGAAAATTTAGTAGCGTACAGGAAATAAAAATGAGATTATATTATTATCATGCGTATTTCTTCAGTGAAAGCCGAATGTATCTTTATTAAAAATTTCTACATCTGAATCTTGAACTAAATATTTTGTATATTTATTATAAGAAGGCATATTAATATTTTAGATAACATTGTTAAATTTTATGACAAAAAAGATTTAAAGAATCACATATGAGGTTATCATAATGTAACCTGTTTTAAAAACTTTTTAAAAAACTTACTTGCATCTCAATACCTCTGATATATATACGCGAGGCGTTTATTCTCTTCGTGTTTGATTTCGTTCAGGGAGGTGTTACCTTTAAAGGTAACACCTCCCTGAACGAACATTTTAAAGGTATCTCCTTTAAAAATAATAAAATTTTATTATATCATTATTTTATTTTGGGGGAATTTTTGAAAGGCTTTAAAAACATGATTTAGCACACGCTGTGAGTTAAGATTGATATAGATTTAATTAATTAAAGAAAATTAGCATTGTAATGCAGTCGGAATCCATATAACTTACGTTTACCTAAAAGCTCGATTATTTAAAAAATTTAACTGCGTTATTCGGTTTTCATATATCCCGCACAAATCATTTGGCATATCATATATGTGTGTGTATGATATGCGAAATATCACAGTATCATCACTGAGTTATGTATTTGTAAGAAAGTATACTTAATTTTTATGGTATAATGGTTGAACGAAAGCTTACTCTATTTCCTTGAAATGCGAAAATGAGATTTTCGATCTTTTTACAATTGTTACGTATGGCGTTCTTCATCAACTTTAGAAGGAATTTTTCTGAGTTGCTTTTCATACGAAATATTCAATGCAAGTTAGCACCTGCTGATACTCTCTCCCATCGTTGCACCACTAATGAGGTCTCCTGGAATTGCAAAGCTGCAATTTGAATCAAGTCAAGGAAAATCACGATTAATGAAAAATATTAAAATAAAATAAAAAGAGAAATAACAACACATAAGAAATATAATTATGAGGAATTTTAATTCCTTGTTATTATTTCTTATAATAATTCAGCAATAGTTGCTAAAGATTGCAGATTAATTGATCCCTTTTTAATTTAATATAGTTCTTCCAAGAACGTGCAAGAAAGAAAAAAAAACAGACATAGATTAAGCAGGGCACGAGATAAACCCTCGACGAGTGTTGTAGATAACACAAGAAATGAAACACAGAGTCAACCACCCTAAAAAGGTCTGATTCCCCAGAAATTATCCTAGAACGACAACATTGGCATTATTTTGATAAAAATTCCCATATTTTCGGAATAAAAACTATACTGTTTCAAAATTTATACACAAATAATAGATAGTAACATAATAAAAACTACACAACCTTTCAGGATAATTCAACTTCAAACTCTCTTTGCATCATCCTTCCAAGAGGAAGTACAATGCAATAGGAAGAATAATATAATATATTATTGTTCCCAGTAATTTTACGATTCATAGTTTAATCGGTACAGACCAGACAAACCAGCCAGTAGCACACTCGCAATTTAGAGGAAAAAAAAAAAACTTATAGAATAGCCAGCCTTCTTATCCGGGAGTTATGGTTACGAAATCCAAGGATACTTCGAAGATGGTAGGAGCTTAAGTTCCTTTTGGAGATACTGATGATGATATGATGGTGTTGATGATGAATTAGACAATTACGCAAATAGGAGTATATAATTCGTGGACAAGATATGAATCCAGTTCAACTCTTGTTCATGACCGTTTTCTCGAAGTTTAATGCTATACATCAACAGGTGGATGCCTGAAGTG
The DNA here is from genome assembly GCF_054136105.1 of Typopeltis vanoorti. NCBI lineage: Eukaryota > Metazoa > Arthropoda > Arachnida > Uropygi > Thelyphonidae > Typopeltis > Typopeltis vanoorti. Next base: position 77,452,360 of record NC_143553.1, on the reverse strand, counting down.
TTATATGAAACAAAAGGAACGTTCTCTCCAGACTATTACGCCTCTCTCAATCTAGAGTAAATTTTCCTTATGCTGAATCATCCACTCCGTACAAATAGTTGCAGGAATTGTCTTCACTGATGGAAAGAACTCATGAAAAGATAGGCAGATGGAAAGTTTCCAAACAGAATTTCTTTGTAAATTCCTCATACTTTTCACTAGTTATTAGTATTCTCCAAACGATGCCGAGTAGAAACAAATAGACGACTATCCCATTCGGTAGGATAGTGCAATTCTTGTAAAGGATAAATTGTTTTCTATTATCTGCTTATAATACAAGGAGCTCAAATATTTCTTGAATTATATAATGCAGACTATAAAGATGTCCGCGCGGTTAGCCTAGTGGCTTTGCGCTCCGCAACCATATGCCTGGGTAAGGAGTGTCCTAGTTTCGATTCCCGTCGCCATTGGGATATGATGGGATAGATAGACTATAAAGATGAAAACCCAAAACTTCCTGTCAAAAAAAAATGAAACGATAATCCTAGGTGTAGTGTATTTTGTTAGAATGAATCAGCTTATTATATCGCTGAGTGATCTTCTTAGGTGTATTTCGTAAAGTATGCAATTAGATGATTTGCATGACATACATAATTAGATGATTTTCATAAAATGCACAATTAGATGATTTGCACAACTAGATGGATTTTTGCAACGCACGTAAGCACACATTCGTTCAACACTTGAGATATATTTACTCACATTACGTTTCAATGATCTATAGTCATTAACTGTTGCTATAATGATATCCAAACTTCTTGTTGTGCATCATAGACAAGCTTCAGTATTTCTTTCTCTTCTGTTGTCGAATCAATAAACACAAACCACTTCAGCAGTACTTTTGAAATCCCTTCAATAGTAACCTAGAAATAAAGTGTAAGACTTTAATTAAAGTCCTTTTTATGTGCATTACATATTCTACATTATGATTTCTTCTTAACGTCTTCATTATATCAGTACACAATCATCAAAACAATTAAACAGTATACAAATTTAATAAATATAGACAAATCCATAGCTCAACGACTGTATTGATATGCTATACGTTTGCACCTTTCCTGAGCTAAAATTCCAAAAAAAAATTATAATAAATAAATAAAAATCGATTCAGTTACTACAAGTAAAATAAATAGCACCCACGTCGTTCCAATCATTGGCAAGATTGGTAGCTGATGTTGTTGTCTTTGCCAGTAGAAAACCATCTTAGAAAAGAGAAGCTCAAAGATAACAAAATAAGAGGGTATTTAAATACTATCGGCCAAGATCCGATCAATTGTAATCGATATATACGAACCTTCTACAATAATGATGTTGTAAACATTAAACCGAAACAGTGTGCATCATTGAAAACTAATTTATTTCATTAGAAAAGTTTCAACAATGTGAGTCCAAAGATTTCCTTCGATATACACAATATTTTCATTTAACTGTTTTTTTCATTTTCATAATACTCAATATGTTCTAGAAAGGTTTGATTAGTTTTAGGTGATTTGTAACACGAAAGGCCCTGGCGTAGTACATTTAGAACTAGATAAACAGCTGTGGAACGAATGGAAGCGTACCATCCTCGCCATTCCGTGAAGGTTAATCAATCAACAGATGAGAGAATTGAATGCTAAATGGAAAATAGAAAATTACTTCAAAAAAAAAAAAAAAGACAAGGCAGGAGCCAAACGGTATTATGATTTGTTATCGGAGGCGTGGTAACATCAAGAAGACCTTTTCGTAAAATAATAGGAAACTATCATTACGCAAAGTTCTACTTAACTGGGGATCAAACGTTTTAAACAACACTCGCATAGTTATTGGAAAACTCTTTCATCATGCAACTCATTAATGCGAAAAATATAAAATGTTCTGAGTGGGACCATAATTGGGGGGAAAGGAAATAGTTCTGAAAACAATTCAAATCAATAAAACAGAAAATGTTCAATATTGAATAGCATAAATTTCTCCTCAGCCGACAGTGTTAATTAAAATTTCTCTAAAATCAAACCTTTATGTACAAGTACAGTGATCAAGGAAAGAATTAATGTTGACTTTTATCAATGTTAATTCTTGTCAATTTTATCAATGTCAATCTGAATCCCACTATTGATTACGTATTACGTGACAGGCGTCATTTATATTATCCGAGCGTCAATGTTTAAAGAGCTACTGTTTACGAGGAAACGCTTGTCCGCAGAGGTTTACAAGAGTTTTTTAAAATTATAATTTTCCTGTGCTTCCATTGCTCAGTCGAATTTCATGACGCCCTTACGTGGGGCAAATCTTGGTCCGAATGACTCCCTCCCTCCCCCTCTAGGAAGAGAAGAACATTTATAATATTTTTTCAAAGTGAAATTGTCTTAATCAGTCTGATACACGTGGACTGTTTTTCCCTTTGAATAAATCTGCTGTATCTCCTAAATCTGACCAAACCAGCTCAGGGATACACATTATTCAAAGATACAGCAGAATACGGAATAAGACTAATCATCATATTCTGACAGATTTGGTTTCAAAAACACACGTTATACTGTATGTTTCTATACTAAACAGATGATAATTATTTTCGAAATAGTTATATATCCGAACCTTTTCGATGTTATCACTTGTTCCAGTGCGTACGCATTATATCCAAACAGTTTTCCAAGCGAGTGCAGCTCTTGATATGAAACGTTTTCGTACCATTTTACTAGAATGATTTTTGTTATAGTATTATGAATTCGACATTCTTAATTTACGCTGTGCTCATCATCTAGGGAATAATATTGACGTAATAATAACATTCAGTATTTGTGAAAGAAGAAAGCAACATCTACGTTCTAAAAATAGTTTTTCTTCCAGCGGATGACCAATATTTTTTTTTTCTTTCATTCGGACACTTTTCCATAACATGTTTGTCAGATGCGAAAGGTGTAATCTTAAATAGTTCAGTTTTCAGTTGTTGTTTTTTTCAGAAAAAGAGAGCATAAAATCGGGAAAGTTGTGTCATAAAACTAAATATAATGAACTGATCTCTTTTCCACTGATGAGCATTTTCCTTACCTTAAGAATAGTTCGCATTGCTTCATAACAATTCGTTACAATCATACGTAAGACCTAAGAAAGTCAGTCTTAAGCATAGCATTCTGAAGATCTTCAGGATAATTAAAAATGCAAGTATAGAACTTGTTCCGGTGAAAGAAGCATAAAATTTGCACCTTATCACAGAATGATGAAAGAATTATCTTGGAAAATCGTTTTAATAAGTATAATTTCTGGAAAATGTTTCCATGTTAACCCTCTAAATAAATATTAATTTCATGGCTATTTTTGCATATTTCTGTGTAGGAGTACCCTTTTTGCATAACGTCATTGGCTTTTGACTCACTTTTTGGGGTATTAGCGATGTTTCAAAGAGAGATACATGAAGAATATACGGGAAGAAAAATTTTGGGAATTTATGACATTAAAAAAAAGGGTACTCCTAAACATAAATAAGCAAAAATAACCATAAAATTAATACTTGTTTATTAAATGAAATAAACTATTTTATTATAATTTTCATTTACTTTAAGTTAATGTGACAGAAGTAACTTTAGACAGTATTAAAGAATGAGACAATGGTAAACTTACATCTGTTCCTATCATCCAGAATGACAACTTCTCCTTTTACAAACGATGCGCTGCTATGTTGCAGGATTTCGTTCATTTTTGTAGAGAAATATCCATTAGGGAACACTTCTCGCCATGTTTCTTTTAATCCTATGCAGATAAATAAGAAAGGATAAAAAATGTGTGGAAAGCATTTAAATTCATACAATAAACACACTGATATTATTAAAATTTAAGGTCAAAATTGAATAGGTTTATACTTCGCTGGTCTCTAATAAACTGAAAATGGAATTAAGAGTATTAGATAACTGAATGAGTTTAAAACCAAATACTCACCGAATGCTGAAATGTTCACTTCTTTCAGTGCAACCAAGAAACATTGATTGTACACATATGCACGTGTTGTCAGAATCATTGCTGAAAAGGGAAAAGTTAAAATTAAACCAAGGAAGATAACCAACAGTGAATTAACAATATTCTAAGAATCGTTGGTCAGAACAAGGGTTCTCAAATTCATTATTCAGAATCATTACTGTGATAATTTTTAACGCACATTTTATTCTAGCTTCAGTTCGTTCTTTTAATTTTTGTTGTGTAATTTGACTGTTTCATAAAAAAAAAAAGAAATCGGATCCGTCACTGGTGTTGAGGTTCTAACAATATCAAAACAGCATATCGTTGGTTTTGCGGAAGTATTTATATGCTATAACTACCATATATTGCATAGGAATATTTATTCAAACATGAGCTGAAAACATTTTAAATAAATACATAAAATGAAACAAATAAATAAACCTTACGTAGCAGTAATGCACAACTGGTATCCAATCTGCAGTGGGTGAGTGCAGCAAAAATATTAAATGAATAATTAGACAATAAATAATAGCAACACTAATTGGGTAATGGAACTCCCCGTTCTCCAACTAAAGACTAAATTTGATCTAATGTTTAACTTACCTTTATACCCTCGACACCACAAGGTAAAAGGGAGTAAAAGGAAAATGAGAGGAATTTATATTTATATTCATTTTTTAAAGGAATTCAGAATATTAGCATTTAGTCTGAGGCGGAAATATAAAGAGAGTTGACGATAGCTTACTTTAAAACCAAAACTTGGCTATCTTAAAGAAAACGAAATTTTTTACAATGGATAAAAAAATTAAAATGGACTTTCTTTCTATATTAATCTAGATCGCTACCAGTAGAATGTGACAGACGCAAAGATACAGTGTACTTTCGACATGATGCCGATAACAGAATACAACAGCATTAACAGCTGGCACTTACACGAGTTACACGTGGATACACAACATGAAATCCTTGTTCTTATTTTTTGTTAAAGAGTTCATTTTGCTTTCGTTTTCTCAAGACGTTTATATCGATTATCGCTGCATCTTTCGCTTTTAATTTATTCTGTGAATAAAAGCTGATGTGATAGTTATAATGGTAAGCATGTCTAGAATGATTCTTGCACACGAAAAAGAATTGTTTATTCTTAATGGTGCATCCTCTATTTCTACCTGTCATGAATGCAGCATACAAAATCAATAATTTAATTATTGCGTCTTTCTTTAATATATCATAGTCGAGCGAAAATGCTTCTTTCTTTTACAATACTTTGGTCCCATATTGTTGTAAAATTCATTGTTTCAATACTTTGCTTGGCGACTGGAATTTGAGTAGGTACGACATTTTAAAAACAAAGCATATATATAATAGTACTGTGTAATATTCTGGATATAAGATATATTGTTTCATTTTACATTGGGATCTTTTTCGACTGAATAAATTTACCAGTTTGAGTTCTGTTCGTGTCATACAACTTTCGGTTCGATAGAATCGAACCTTATTTTCAAATCAAATGACAGGTAATAGTTTTAACTTTCAAATGAGACAAATTTACATACCGGTGAAACTTTTATCAGTAATTCCATTTCTCTTCAAACAGAAATGTGATTCAATCTACATAATAACATTCTTTGTACCAAACGTTAAATGAAACGAATTTAATTTCCTGCATATAATAATCAGTGACAAAAACAGCACATGCTATTGAAAAGCATTTAAAACAGATGTTCCGAGGCAGCATATAGTAAACAAGTAGTATTCAGCTTCGCTACGTATTTCCAAGAGTAAACATATACTAAATGAAAAATATCGACATTTTCTAAAACTTTTTTTGTTGGTACGAATTAGTTTTCTCAGCACACTAAATTATATATCAAATTAGCATTTTCCATTATCTCTCTATCCCCAGAACTATTCTGTATTCATTATTTCTAAACGTTTATATCGGGACAATATTTGCTTCTGAAAGCAATTTCAAGAGGAGATATCTTCTGCTTTCTATGTTTCCTGATATAATAAAGCAATTGATTTCCAATAATATCAACGCAAAAGTGGATTGTTAGGGATTTCTATAGTATCATATATGATTTAACAGAGGATTATTGAAAAATGTTATTCTTAATTTAAGATTTCATTTACTGAAATAAAAAGGAAAACTTTGACGAGAAAATACGTTTTTTCTTTTATATAAATCTTAACTGCTTAACTGCTTAACTGCTTATACAGATTAAAGATTAAACTGCATTCTATTAGCGTTGAATCGAAATTATTTACTGGTAAAAAATAAAGGATTTTGTTATTGACGTATTTCATGGAAACATATTTATGTATTCCAAAATGCACGCTACAGAATGTATGAAAAGAACGCATCAGTTATGTCATAAGAAAGTGATTGTATTTCCTGAGGTTCCGCTATTTAATTCAGTTCACAATATCTAAATTTTACAATTCCTTTTTGTAAATTTTTTACAAAAAGCTGATATCGACTCCAAGTTATTGTTCGGACAACTAAGTGTGAGGATGGGAAAAAACTGGCTCAGCAAGCTAAAGAAAAACCCAAAAGAATTCTATTGTTATGCTGCAAGTAAAAGAAAGAATGAATGCACGGAATAATTGTAAAGAATAAAAATAGCATGCGAGTGACAGATGAGGAAGAGATTGTTCAACAAATTAGTGCTCATTTTGATAAAACTGTAAAGCTGATGTAGGCAATATTGAGCTCACTGCTATATCTTTACTTGAAGAAACTCAGGTGTATGAGGAGGAGATATTAGAGATGTTGCATAAACTGATAAGTATTCGGCAGTAGAGACTGATGGGACTGCCAGAGTATCATTTGAAATGGATGTTCCTTTCAGCAGGCTTTATAATTTTTGATTCAGAAGAGGAAAGATTCCACAGGAGGGAAATCATTGTATAATAATCTCATTGCTCAAGGGTGATGTAGTGTAAAGGTTAATGTTTTCAACTATAATCCTGTTACTTTGTATGAATTGGTGATAAATATTGTGGCAGGTTACTTATAGTTTGTATTCAGAAATGGGAGACCGAGAATCTATATTTTGCTAGACCTTTATGACGTTTAAAGCGAAAGTCTTGTATCAGCATGCATTTTTAATAATGTTAGCTTTGAGCTAGACAAGGGGAATGGTACAAGAACAGACTATTTGATTTTTCTAAATATTTTGTCAGGATACAGCATGGAAAACTGTTTGCAGAAATTGGAGAATGTGGGGAATGTATTATAAAATAATAACGTGGTAAAATGATGGTTGACAGTCAAAAAGTGGTATGTAAGGGATAGGAGTCTGCAAGATTTAAGGTGACCTTGAGAATCAGTCCTTGGTCCATTGTTATTCAGTCTTAGTACACTTGTGTCCAAAACCTAAGAACGAATATTAGTTCTGAAGATTACAACGGCAAATTCACACGAATGTGCCGTAGTGACAATTTGTATAACTGATAATTTTGATTAGAAAGTGGGCACATTCAAATTTTCGAATCCAGCGCAAAGGGACCACGTGATAGCACTCAACAGGATAAAAGTCTGCTCTAAGCGAATTGTGTTTGAAGGAATCTATTTTCGTGAAGGAATAAAGTCCCAAACTTGGATGTCTTGTAATGACTCAAAGACATCATCTAGATGATTTTATGCTGGTAAGAATTATTGGAATGCTTGAAGAAGGCCGCAGAATTACTGATATTGACAGAGACTTTACAATATTATATAGCGTTGTATCCATGCTCTGGGCAGTATTTCAAACCCATAGGATGCGTTCCAGACATTTACCAAGAGGTAGCCGTCCCTATACCACGGAGCATGAAGACAAATTTTTGGTTATAACAGTAAAACGTAATTACGTACAACAGCAGGTCAGCATGCAAGTCGGCTCCATTCAAGCACGTTACGCTGATATCTCGACAAACTACGGCAAGTAGGCCTATACTCCCGAAGGCTTCAGTCTGCTTTCCGTTATCCACAGTTTATCGTAGAGCACGTTTTCAATGATGTAGTATCGATAAAAATTGGATATGAACCAATGTGCCAATGTATTCTTTATAGATGAGTGTCGCTGCAGTCTTTCCTCATATTCTAGACGACGCTTGATCTCGCGTGAAAGTGGTACTGCTTACCATCGCGAGAATGCTCTTGAAAAGGATATATACGGCGGTGCTGGAATCATGGTGTTGGGGGGGGGAATTCCTCCCCACACCATATGCTGGAAAAAGGACTGACTGCTGAATGATACTCAACGAAATTCTTCAACGTCACGCTCGATTGTTCCATCGTGCTGTAGTAAAAGAATGCATTTTTATGAATTCTTTATGGAAGATAATGCCAAACCACTTCATACCCGAACAGCGCTGATACTTCTGGAGATCGCGGATATCAATCAAGTCGAGTGGCCTGCACGCTTCCCAGATCTCAACCACATTGAACACGTTTGGGATGTAATGGGGAGAGGCATTGCTGCTCGAAATTTCTCTCCTGCAAACGAACAAGGCCTTATCCTTGCCATAAAGGTGAAGGAGGAGTGGGCCAGTTTGTCTCATGAACTGCTGAATCACTTGGTGTTAAGCATGGTAGAACGTTGTGAGAACTGCATTGCAGTCTGGGTGGACATATTCCATATTAATATGTCTCTCCGCATAGTTTTCTGTCAGCACTGTACATTATTTCCTTATAACTGTGTCCTTATAAAATTTGTAACGTTTGAGAAAAACGTTTTGCAACTTAATTTTCGCAAAATTTATAACGCATTGTTGCTTAATATAATTTATTCGTATGCCGGTAATAAATTTATGTTCACATTTGCTGTATTCAGGAAATATTTTTCATATACACTAAAAATGTAGTTCGTCCCTGAATTTTACTCACCAGTGTAGTGGTCTTGCATGTTAAAAATATTTCAAAAATTCAATAATAACAATACAGTATAACTGCCAGTAATAATTTGCTGTTCTCACTAGACATAAAAATGCCTATAATTCACACGTTTGCATTTTACAAAAAATGTGAAAGATAATCAGAACAGAATTATCTCTTAAGGTTTAAATTTAAAATATTAGTGCATTCAATTTAAATTTTAAAGTATTACAACCAAAAACAAGGTAACCATGATTTTGGTTATAAACATTTGAATTCCTATCCTGCTTAGACTCAAATAACTTTCTAAGGCCTTTTCAATTGAAGTGAGTTTTGTCTGTTTAATATAAAAAATTTAACAAAATCTCTACTACAGCTATTACTACTACTAATAATAATAACACTAATAATACTACCACCACCACCACCACTTTGAAATAAACGGCGAAGGTCTCAAGAGATAATACTGAAAGAAACATCACAAAGCAGGGGCGAAACATGGTACATCGATTTCAAAGGAGGTATTCTAGTACGAAAATCGGGCGGTGGCAGCAGCCAAGTTAGTTGCTGACACCGCCTTTTAATTTTTGACGCCTTTTTTGACTTGTACTTTCAAGACCAAAAGTACAAGTAGTGTTTATGGAATACGTATGACACACTTGGTCAATAACAAACCCCCACAGAGACATTCAGATCGCCTGTACAAATGTACGTGGTCTCTGTTACAACCTCAAGAGTGTCCAATTCCACCGCTAATCTGCAAAGCACACTTGCTTTTCCTGAACAGAAACTACTAATTTGAACATCGCCAAACAAACACACCGTTCGACTCCTTTCCGCTAAAAGGTGACGTTTACGTATACTCGCTCTGACATACCATGTTAAACAGCATTCAACTTACGATCTACTTTGAATGAAAACCTTTGTCAAATTCAAATGCTGTGTTATATCGCTCTGCCATTGCCACCAACCACTCGGAACTCTTTGATTTCCTATCTTTGAAAGTCGATGTTCTCCATTCAACTTGTAATGCAGTAAAGTTGTCTTCCTTAGCGATTTTAAAGTACACAATACGAACTGCACAGACAAACAGGTAGAGATGCTGAGACATTTGCTATCAGAAATGACCTTATGCAAATTATCACATGTCCAGCAGAGCACCAGATCATCCCAACCACTCGTACACTATGGATATCTTCCTCACTTCATATACCATGACGGTTGTATTTTCCTTAGGTAATTCAGACCACTTCCATGTGCCTATCTCTTCCTCCACCAAGTGGGAAAACCTCAGAGATTTCTGTCTCATTCCAATTGCTGGATTATTGTTTTCGGTCTTCCATCTCATTCATATGCATTGAACTCATCACTGAAGTAGTCCTATTTGGAATGGAAGCATATATTCCCCATTTCATGATAAATTCTCATCACCTAAGTGAGTTCTCGAAAAGATATGCCAAGGCTGTACAATTGAAGAACCAAGCATACCGCAACTGGCTATCATAAAAATCTCTGCCTTTACGCAGTACGTTCAGCAAATCTTGAAACAACTTCAAGAAAATCATCAATGCATAAAACAGGATTTCCAAAGAACCAAACACAGGATTTTTTTGCATCCTTGCATCACGCGCAAAAGGAAGGTATGTGGTTTGATCTACTCTGGCCAATATAATTGGACACAATGTTCATCCAACTCTACTCCCACCATTCCTGCACCCAAATGGATCTATTGTGTCGTAACCGACAGAGAAAACCAATCTCCTGGCATTCTACTTTTCCTCAAATGCGCGCACACGTAATTTTGTTAATGTCACTCAACCATTTCAAACTCCCAACACTCAACGCTTCCTCTGACATTTCACCAAGATGTGATCAGAAAAATCCTATCCAAAGTAGACAACAAAAATTCCCTTGGCGCCAAACTGTGCTCGTTTCAAGGGTACAACAACCTCTGGAAAAGACCCTACAGCCTGGAATCCAGAGTTGTGTAACTTATGACTTATATGTCCAACCTATTCCCAAGATGGGTGACAGTCCAAATATCGTCAAACCTCACTGATATCAGTCCTCTATAAAATAACTCCTATGCCATCTTGAAAGTACTCAGCTAATAAACGATCTGAGGTGTGTATTCTGCTAATGGTGTTAAACGGGGATTTGCACACATAAGTCACACAACTCTGGATAAGCATCATGGAAAAGCTTGGAAAAATCAAGGAAATGCACTAGATATCTCCAAGGCTTTCGACCGGTTTTGGCATAAGGGACAGGCGTCTATGCAACTGGACGCACATTGCATATGCATCCAGTGACATAGAAGATAGGGAACCATCAAACATCACATTGCATGTGATGTTTGATGGTTTGCTGTCTTCTATGCAACTAATGCTGGCTCCTTCTATACATCGTTTTTTTCATACATCAACGATCTGATCCGCTTAATCACATCCAATACACAGTTTCGCCGACGACAGTACACTGCATTCCTTCTTCTCACTTGCCAAATCTTGCACCAAATAAACCGGTGTAACTTATACAGCAACAACCTCTGCAAGATTAAATTCTGATCTCGAAATCATTCTTCCATTGGGCTCGCATAATCAATTTCAATGCCTGCAAATAAGGAGTCCGACCTTATTTCCCACAAAAAGACCAAAATTATCCCATATTACCTTTGAAAACACCTAAATCTCTAGGCAAGATGAGATCTTTCTACTTTGGAGTACCTTAACATCAAGACTCTTGCTATAACTATATTTATCACAATTGCCATCCGGCATCCAAAATGTTAGGATTTCTCTTTCATTCATGACATTATTTTATCCGCGAATAGCTATTAACCTTGCACAAATCACAAATTCTCCCGTCCATCGCTTACTGCTCGCACATCTAGGGAGATATTCCTAAGAGTTCCTTAAAATAATAGACACAATACAGAAAAAAAGCAATCGAACTTATTAACGAAGCGTCTCTTAGGAACTCACTCCATCTACTATCACATAGGCGCCAGGTATCTACTACATGATTCCATAAACATTTCCATGCTGAATGTTCATCAAAAATATCATCAATAATTCACCTTCACTACCAAATCCAGTGAAACTCGTACAGCTACTATCCCTTCATCCCCCACATCCCTTCACTGTCAAACTCCATATTCATAGAAAAAGTTTCCTCCTTCATTTCGAATTTTTGCATTAGGGAACGGCCTTCCTTCATATGTGATTCCGAAGGAACACAATGCACATGCCGTCAAATTCAACGTGAATAAGTTCCTCATTTATTTGACAATTCCCTTCCCATACATTGTACTAATGTATTATAGGTTGACCAGCGAACCTCTCCTGAATCGGCCCAACATAAAGAAATACAAAGTACACTATATTACTTCATACCGAGTGGTTAGCGTGACAAGACAACCTAACCAACAAGCTGCAGGTTGGAATCATTCCAAGCGAATGGATTTTTGTGATTAACCTTTGATGAAAGATCAATTTCATCACCTAGTGTTAGTGTTACACCAACTCCTCGCTAACCGGAAGCTTGAAGTGGCTTAAAAAATCCTACCTTTGGCCTCTAGACCAATATTTCCAGATTATATAAACCTAACTAAAAATATATAAAATTGATGAAAAAAATACAGGAGTTACTTCGGCAGGAGTTACATCCTATCCAAGAAATCCAATAGGAAAAGTGCAGCGAGGTGAAATGTTCAAGTATATTTCTGATGAGATCTCTTTCCTTCCGGTAGAGAGATCTCATGACAAATACAGTGCGTCCTTTTTTTATTTTTCATCTTTTTAAGAGACATGTGTATGTTATGTTTTAAACGTAGATGGTTTGTTGTCAACTATCAAATATCAAATATTTTGTTGATATCACGAATAGTATTTTCAAAAGAGCAAAATTAATTTCGATTTAATTTCCGATTGAACACTGTATTTTCATCATATAGGCTTTTATTCATATTTCCATTTTCTCTCCCAGTATAAATAAGTTTGATTCGAAACATACAGTTAATGCAGTTACCGTACCATTGATCGATAGAACGACTCATTTTCAAGGAAGATACGAAACTTTCCTTAATAGGTCTGACTATCACACGAAGTGCAAAGCATATCATTTGGTATTCGGTTGTACCAAGTAATATATCAATATTTCATGCAAAGGATAGTATGCAAGTTTATGACTGGCACTGGTAATCCACCTGTCTCTCTCTCTCTCTCTCTCTGAATAAGAAATAAAATTTAATTAGCATTTCCTCTGTTATCTTGTTTTGAAAAACTACATTCAAATGCATCCTATCATAAAACATCCATTTGTAATTTCGAAAAGTGTTTACTTATGGAAATAATATTAATAATGGACTAAATTATTTCACCGTTTATTTACAGAATATCGGTTTAGTAAATGCTCATCTACGCAGCATAAAAATTAATAATGAATTCGTATCTCTTACAGTGTAAAGGATTTCTAATTTCTTAGGCATTTTAAGAATTTAAATTTCCAAGAAATTAAAAATTTTAAAATCACGAAATAAGCTTTTTACATTACTTCAAAGCAGGAAAGTGCCTGTGTGGTTAAACTGGACATGCTGAAGACGAGTACAGTCATCCTTTTCCAACCAGGTAGCGACTCTTGTATCATTAACTCTATCTCCATTTCTGTAGCAACCAATTTACATATTCCTTTGGCTTTGTATATCTATGCGATTTCCGAGTGATTCAGGGGTTAACTTTTGCTACTTTGTGTTTGTCATTTTATTTTGGGATATATTTTCAGTTGTTGGAGTTAATTGAAATTCAGTGTACACAGAAGTGCCAGTTTTTCTGTGGAAGTATTCGAGAGGCTTTTATTACGTAGTGCTTTTGCATTGATTGTTTGTTTGACAAGAGGATTTTTCTTTAGAGGACTCATTTTGGGAATCATTTGGAGTTTTGAAGTATAATGTGAACGCCTCTTGCGAGGATTGTGCTATGAAAAAAGCATCCACGATTATAACGTTTAGATAAGTTGAAATTATCAGATGCAGGATAAAAATACAGGTTTCCCGGTGTCTTGGTATTTGGTATCTCTACTTCCGACCTATGTTCCGGAGTAGGCAAGATGATCACCTTCACAGATTACACGATTAGTTGGTTTTTTTATTTCATTATAATTATTAATTTTTTAAGTGAGTGATTTATTATTATGCTCATTTCAACGACATCGGGCACAGACGGTAGACATATGACGGACAGTTTGGGCATGCTCATATTTTTAAGATTTAAATTATCAAGGCGAAATCTAAATGTGGTGAGTGAACAATTGAGACACTTTTTACATCTGTTGTTCAGATCCAGACAATGAAACAACTTGCTTCTCATAGATGTTACTTTTGTCTTTAAGATTTGAACGTCTCTCCGCATCTGGATAATTTAAGTTATATTACGATGTCATTTCTCTAAAGTAAGAGTTTTATGGACTGTTAAAGTGATTGGTGTTGCTCGCAGTAGTTTCACAGAGCTTGATGACGTGATGTTTCCGTACGAATATCACCAGAATATTATTTTTCTTTGGATGAGGGGGAAATGATAGACCGATGTTTTCTATTTCTTATTTCTGTTATTAGGTGATACATCTAGAATACGAGTAATTAGTTAGGATCGTCTGTACGCTCCAGAATAATATTTGACAGATTCAGGCTTAAAGAGATTTTTGATTCTGTGAGAAATATTCACAGCCACCACAGGCTTAGATCTTCCCCACAAGATCTAAGCCTTCGATAGCCTTAAGAGAAGGGTAATAATTAATACAACACTATGAGCACTTGAAATCACGTCCACTTCCTGATTAATCACGAATTGAACAACAGGGCCGGAGCGGTGGCTGTCGAAGACAGTTCTCTTCGATAGGCACCGCTTTATCGATACTTTTGTAGTGAAAATGTATCGATTAAATACCAAATTGATGCGGAAACCAATTAAGTAAAATTAAACTTCTCAAACTTTAGCAAAAGATAAATACATTTGCACTGACAGAAAACAGAAAATGTGAACTATATCGGTGCTTATTTGAAACGTAAAATTGTATTGATTAATTTTTATAATTAAATTCTTTGGAGTAAAGTCGTATCATAAATTGGTTTCTGTTTTGAACGTAGCTATTACTCCCTTTTTTCATAATGATCCTTCTTGTTTATTTACCAGAGAAACATCGAAAGGATTATTAATCTTACTGATTTAAATGCCAAGTAAACACCGCACAAAAGTCTCATAATGATTAACAATAAAGATAAAAGAGAAACGTATGGAAAAATACAGTCGAAACTAGAGACTCCTGGCGGACCCAATGTACAACTTATTATACAATTGGAAGAGAGCTTCAAATTTTTGGTAATCGGTAACTTCAATCTCATGTCGGTAAAGGCATTGCAGAAACGAAAACACGATGAAGGAAGGAGACGTGAGAGAAATGCGGAGAGAGGCTTTGATGAATGCCTTTCCTCAGATAGCAAGTGTGAAGAGCGTACCGTGGAAAATCATGAGAATTATTGTATTCTTGATGTCCCTTGGAGGATTCCTTTATCAAGCTTACAGCTTTATGGAACTTTATTGGAAATATCCAACCGTACTTGAATCTTCTGTAGAACTTGCTGTGGAACCGGAATCTCCAGCTGTCACATTGTGCAGCCCGAATGCGTAAGTTTGAAAGAGCATTATTTGTAACTTTATATATATATATATATATATATATATATATATATAATCAAAATTTACTTTTGAATTTTTATTTTAACTATCTTTACTTTTAAATTTTTACTGGTGCGCTTCGCAACCATATGCCTGGGAAAGGAGTGTCCTCGGTTCGATTCCTGCCGCCGACGTGAGGCGCTTAATGGTCTTTTTCAGACTTAACCAAGTTAGCCAGTCTTGGGCGTGGACAGTAGGGGTTTTTCTTCCCAGTTTATCTGGCATTTTCCCTCCCGCAAAGAGGCAAACGGGCCAAATGAACACACTTGGCTACAGCCAAGGAATATACTGGGAGGAATAGGGCTAGTCACCTTATCAGACTCGTAGCGGATACGACTTATAAGAGTTTAACATAGCTCTGTAAGAGGCCAGCAGGCCTAACGTAGAAGGAAGAAGAAGCAGAAGACTTTTAAATTTACACAATTTACTTATACAAAATTTGATGTGTTTATATATATACAGTATATATATATATATATAAATATATCATCTCATTTCATTTTCCTTTTACCCTCTTTTACGTTGTGGTATCGACGGTTTATTAATCATCGGACCGAAACCGTTCACAGGATAAGGTGGTCAGCCCTACACCCCGGTGTATCCTATGTGTTGAGTTCTCAAGGCCGGTTTTCCTGCTTTCCCCAGATATATGGTTGCGAAGTCACAGCCACTGTATATATATATATATATTTTTTTTTAAATTTTTTTAATACATTTTGAATGAATAATTCGACAGAAGAGCTTTCGATAATGGCGCACACAGATAAGCAACAATTACAATCATCTTGTAGTATTCTTACAAATCTATCAGAAGTTAATGCTATAGTTTTTTGAGCAATTCTTGAAATTAAACTCCTCTTCTGTTGTTCTACAAGAACCTGTTGAGCCACAACGAGGACATCAAACAGCATAATACTATTTAGAAAAGAACTAGTCTTGGTCTCAGAACACCAAGTGTTTAACAACGAAATTTTGAGAGTTTACCCTTCAAAACCAATGCAGAGTTCAGTTAAACTCTGATTATAAGATTATTTAATTACATAATGCCGTATTGTTAAAAATTCAAGTTAAAAAGAAGTATCTGTTTGTTTGTTTTTTCTCCAAGATTAAATCGTTTTCGTCGCAGAGAACAAATGTAAGGATGGATGCAGCCATACCAATACATTTGACATTACTGAAAATAATACACGACGATTCAGATTTATTGCTTCTTAGATATGTTCGAAATATCGCGAAATAAAAATATAATCATGTGACGGCCATACATTGCATAAAGGAAGGAATATCCGCTCGTCTAGCGGATAATACTTACTATATATATATATTAAAAAACGTATACCTGATCCTGCACGTAGTTCAAGTCAAGGCAACTCGTGGTAAAGGTAGAAAAAAGCTCTGATCACCATTCTTAATATTTATCCTTAATGCAACGCACATCTCCTGGAGAAGATGTATGATGTTATGTATTAAAGGCAAGGGGTCACTACCCAGACCGATTTCGACCTTTATTGAGGTCTCGTCAGTGGGAGCCAGGCTAAGAAATACTAGGTTTTAAGTAATACAGAGCTTTTAAATATTTTACCAAAACATGTTACCATAACGTGCTTTGACCTTATTAAATAAAAATCTCAGGACGAGAGATACATGTAGAAAGTTTTTTACCTTGGGTATAATATACGTTAAAGATGCCAAACTATTTTATATATAAACCTGGTTTTTTACTCCATTTCCCAAGTAAGCAAACAGACAAGTCAGTCAAGTTTGCGCCTGCAAGTGTTGCAAGCCTAGCTGACCCTGCACGTGGTGCAAGTCAAGGCAACTCGTGGTAAAGCTAAAATAATATACATAATACATATAATATAATATATAATATAATATATAATATAACATATAATATAACATATAATAAATAATATAACATATAATATAACATATAATATATAATATAATACATATATTATACCCAAGGTAAAAAAACTCTCTACATGTATCTCTCTTCCTGAGATTTTTATTTAATAAGGTCAAAGCACCTTGTGGCAACTTGTTTTGGTAAAATATTTATAAGCTCAGTATTTCTTAAAACCTAGTATTTCTTATCCTGGCTCCCACTGACGAGACCTCAATAAAGGTCGAAACCGGTCTGGGTAGAGGCCCCTTGCCTTTAATACATAGCATCATACTTCTCCTCCAGGAGATGTGCCTTCCATTAAGGGTAAATATTAAGAATAGTGATCAGAGCTTTCATATATGTTTAGTTTTTGTTGTATTTGTATTTAATTTTATACGTAGTCACTGCATTCTAATATCAATCTATTTAATATTTAATTTAGTATTAGATTAATTCTATTTCCCACTCTACCACATCTGTTACTACGTATGTTCCCTGTCCAGTTTACATTTTTGAGGGGGATGAACTGAGTGAGTTCTTCCTGAAAAACATCCTGTAATCTCTTTGTATTCGGTACCTCCCAATTTACCCTTTAGATTAAGAAGCTCTTGTAAATATTTTGTTTCTTCCGGACTGGGTTTGAGCCCACTTCTTTGAAAAGAAATGGCACAATAATTCTTTTAAATTGTGCTTCGGAACTGTTGGCGATCTTCATTTTATTTCTGTTTAATTCAACTTACGTACCATCTTTTTCTGTCCTCAACTGGTCGAGTCCATTCCTATTTCTTTATTACTTTCTTGTGCATCATTTTTACTTTATTGTTGTATGCATATAGTGGAGTGGTTATGAAATAACATTGCGACTTTTTGTAAGCGAAAATTTACTTTTGCAATTCTTTTATCTTGCAGTGTGTCGAAGAGTTGTCCTGCGATCCTCTAGTGACAGATTAATAAAGTTAGTTACAATAGTCCTTTTAAATGTTTCTTACTATAATGAAAGACGATGTATATGTTGACAATATCGACTACCGTTTTTCATTGTATTGCAATAGTCGAGCTACATACATGCAGAACAGCTTAATTACGTACTTTGTGCACAAAATCAGTGTTTTCATTGCGTAGATAAAATACAGAGGAAAGTTAACAATAGAATTTCTTTTCAAACGTAATAATACTGTTACTGTGTGTTAACAATGATGTGGCATTTGTGGACAGTTTTAGTTAGATTTAGAAGTGGGAATAATTAAAATGGAGGCAACATCATTGAAGATTTATTTTTTTGGATCATGTCTCTGACTGAATAATTGTATCTTTCTAATTATAATATAGAAATAGCTTAACAATAGTTCTTCTTTAACATTCGAATCTCTTCCAGGGTTTCAAGAAGTGTTTTCTGCGAACGCAACAAAGACCTGTGCTACACTCCAGAGAACAAAAGTGAATTTTGCAGACTTTCCCCTCATTTCTGCCCTTACGGCACATTGGAAGATAATTTTAAGGTAAGTGCCCAGAAAAGATTAACCATTTTGAATACAATTCACTATGACCATTTAGCAGCACCAGTTTATGAAAGAGAAGAAATAAAAATAGACAACTAATACAAATAATAAAAATAAAATATAAAAATCTAGAAATAGACAACAGAATCAGCAAAGCTGGTATCGTGGGAAGTCAATTGAATAAATTCATATGGAATAAGAAAGAAATTAGTCGGAACACTAAATTAGCTGTATACAAGACAGTGTTCAAACCAATTTTAACTTATGGATCTGAGAGCTGGGTCAGAAGTAAAACACTTGACCAAAGACTAGAGACCGCAGATATGAGAGTCCTGAGAAAGATTAGAGGCGTGAACAGATGGCATCAATGGCAATATCACATTAAAAATGAGGATATTAGGAAAGAACTTGACATTGTCAGCATCCAGGAATGAGTTAGCAGAGCTAATCTCAGATGGTATGGTCACTTAAATAGAATGGGAGAGGAAAGATTAGCAAAACAAGTGTTCTCTGCCAGGTTGGCAGGAAAAGGACCCAGAGGAAGACCAAAATATAGGTGGATTGATACGGTACAAAGTACCTTAGACGATAGAAATATACGATCTGATAATGTTGGAGTCTTGACAAGTAACAGACTGATTTGGAGGAAAATTATAGATAGGAAGTTAGTAATGATGTAATTTTTTCATGTAGTACTGTCATATCCTGTACACCCCTCGAGGGTACATGGCAGGAATTTGATGATGATGATGATGAAAAAAATGGCATTCGGAGTTTGTTCCATCCTGGAACAGTAGTAGTTTTAATTTCTCGCCAGAGAAAGAATACATCAGTATTCAAATTTTGTTCCATCCTAGAACAGTAGTACAATAGTTTGGATAAAAGAAACACACGCCAGTGTTCAAGCTGTATTTTCGTCCCAGATAAATCAGAATAGTTGTTTTTTTTTTTTCATTTTAAATTTATTTTATTCGGTTCTGCATTTACCGATTTGTCCTGTTTTGCATGTTTGTTCCATCTTGGAACAGACGGTACTTGTGATTTCTCGCCCAGAGAAAGAACACGACAATGTTATCATAGTTCATTTTTGCATACTGTTTTGATAGTTCTGTTTCGAGATTTAAGTTATTATATAGTAACGGTGTAAAATCGAAACTATTTCTTTTTTGTTTTGGTTTTGTTTATATATATATATATATATATATATATATATATATATTTGTGTATTTGAAAGTGTAGTAAATTGTGTAGTTGAAGTTGTTTTTTTTATCTGATAATATTGTAAGATTTATCTATGTTTACAAATGATATGTTGAATTTAATTATGATTCCCATAATCGCCAAATATATACATCTCTTTCTGGCATTTAAAAAAAAATTGCAATTGAGTCCTTTTTAAGGGTGATTTTGTTTATCAGTAAAGAGAGTTATTGTTAAGCACCATGGCTTATTTAACCAAAGGTAGAAAGGAAGATTTACGTAAATTGGCTGAAGAATTGGGAGAGAAACCAACTGTTGAAATGAAAGTGGTAGATCTTAAAATGATTATTACGGAAGTAAATTTTATGAAGAAGAATTTGTTAAAGGGATGTTGGAGACGATTATTAGTACCAGACTCGAGGAAGAACTGATGAAGAAAGAAGAATTAGAAGCTCAACGGCGGAAGGAAGAACTAGAAGCCCAATGCCTGAAAGATGAATTGGGAGCCCAACAGAAAAAAGAACAAATGGAATTCGAGTTGAAGAAACTGGAAATTGAAGCGCCTGTTCAACCAACCTCAACTCCAGTATCCAGTGACAATAAACCATATTGTCTTGAAGTAATTAAGCTAATGCCTAGGTTTAGATTACAAGAGGATGACATAGTGATATACCTATCCCTGTTTGAAAGACAAGCTAAGAGAACCAAAATAGATGTTAAAGACTGGATATCATGTCTCTTGACTTTGTTACCATTTGAGATTGTCAAATTAATTGGTAGAGAGTCGGAAGAAAATTGCGAAGATTATGAATATATTAAAACAATTCTACTAAAGAGATTTAGACTGAATCCTGAAAGTTTCAGAAAAAAGTTTGTGATGCACCAAAAGGTTGCTGAAAAATCTTGGAGGGATTTCTGTTATGAAATAACTAATTATTTCGAAGAGTGGATTGGTGGCCTTGATATCAAGTATTTTGAAGAGTTAAAAGATCTAATTATTACGGATCAAATGAAGAAGAAAGTACCACATGAAGTGAGAGAACATCTCTTAGACGACTGGGCAAAATTCGTTTCTCCAACCAAGTTAGCTGACAGATTGGACGGATACGACAGTGTTCGTAGTACATCAAGGAAGCCCATTGGAGCTATTCCGAAGGACAAGGTTACTGAAAAGTTTAGACCTTATACTCCACCTGCTGAGCGACCATTCAAGAATAAGGTATTATCTCCCTCTCAAAGTCCACCGAGATGGTACCAGCCGCGGCGAATTGATGATTCATACAAGCCTCACTACAAACCAACTTGTTTTACTTGTAGAAAGGAAGGTCATATCGCCAAGTTTTGTATGAAAAATAGTCAGCCAAAAGGTACTCCTGCTACAGCACACACAGTAACTTAGTTCAAACGTCTACCACTGGGGATGACAATAAATCAGGTGTGTTGACTGCCAAAATTTCCATTCCAGTATCCAAATCAGTGGACATTGGTCGAAACGCAGATGATTTGAAGGTCGTCAAAATCAAATGCAGAAGTAGGGTTTTAAATGGAATAATAGATACGGGAGCGCAAATATCGGTAGTGAGCGAAGATTTAGTGGCAGATACGCCCCATGATGGAGAAAGTAAGATAGCAATATCTTCTGCTTTCGGAGAAAATGAAATAAAACCCTTGAGAATTTTTGAAATGGAAATTGATGATAATTTACATGGTAATGTTCCAGTCATATGTGCCGTCTCAAGAAGACTGGTTACCGATCTGCTACTGAGCTCCTCTGCCTATGAAATACTGGTCGAAAGCGTCGAGCTACATGAGAGTAGTAATCATTGGGAGACACCAGTTCTGAAATCAAAAGATTTAAGTGATAAACGGTGAGAAGATGATGAAGACGAAGACATGCCTTCGAAAATAACCAGTACAGCATTGGAAGTCAGTACGATAGAGTCCCCACCAGGTGCAGAAAATGCGTGTATACCAGAAAAAACAAAATTCGAATTCAGCAAACTTCAAGAAGATGGTGAGACGCTCCGAAGGTGTTTTGAATGGACAAAAAGGCAGAAAAATGCCTATGCGTTTGACAATGGGGTTCTGCTTCATAACGAACATATTTGTGGCGAGAATATTAGACAAGTAGTGCTACCGTGTGTGAAACGAGAAAATGTCTTAAAGATGGCACATGAAATCCCTCTTGCTGGCCATCTCGGCGAAAAGAAAACCCGTCAGCGAATCAAGTACTCATTCTTTTGGCCTACCATTAAACAAGATGTGAAAAAATATTGCGAAAGATGCAAGGAATGTCAAATGAGAAGGACTGCTACATATAGAGATAGAATCCCCATACGACCTATCGTCAGACCAGAAACTCCGTTTGAGGTATGGAGTGTGGATTGTGTGGGACCGTTAGAACCTCCATCGGGAAGAGGACATCGATTCATTATATGTGCTGTTGATTTATGCACTAGATGGGCCGAAGCCATACCTCTCAAGGAAATAAGTGCTAAAACTACATGTAATGTTCTGATGAGGATTTTTACTCAGACTGGGTTTTCCTAAAATGGTCTGTACCGACCAAGGTACGAATTTCACATCTAAACTCACTCAAGCTTTTGAAGATCTGCTAGGCATAGCTCCACGTTTTTCCACTCCAGGACATCCTGAGAGTATGGGCGCTGTCGAACGTAGGAACAGAACTTTAAAAGCGATGATGAATAAGAATATACAGGAGCATGGAAGATACTGGGATTTACCCTATCTTCTATTCGCGTACCGAGAAGTACCACATAGCACTACTGGTTTATCACCTTTCCAGATGGTATATGAAAGATTACCTCCAGGCCCCTTATCTTTGTTAAAGGAAATTTGGACTGGTGGACGAGGCATCCCAACCACTGCCTCTCGCTCGATTGAAAATTATTTACAAGAGCTTCTTGAAAATCTAAGAAAAGCTTATGAAATTGCATCCGAGAACGCCAAAGGGTCTCAAGAACAATACTCCTCCAGATATAATCTTCGTTCCAAAAAAAATTCCTTCATCGTTGGTGAAAAGGTTTTAGTATTGTTACCTTCATCCTCTCATAAGCTTCTAAATACTTGGACAGGACCTCCTACAGTCGTCCAACTTACTAGACCACATTCTGCGAAGGTTGAGATGAAGGATGGAAGTATCAGGGAGCTCCACATAAATAAGCTTCGACCATATATTCAAAGAATTAATCATGTCGGTCTAGTTTTCGAGCTAGATGAAGATTTCGGAACACTCCACTATGCACCCGCTGACAAGATGAATAAATCAGTCGAAGATATTAGGAAACACCTTGAGGATATGAAAACTCTCTTGACGGGAGAACAAAAACAAGAACTTTTGGACATCCTCCTGAAATATGCAGATGTTTTTAGTTCCAAACCTGGTCATGCCAAAGTTGACGGACACTCCATCAAAGTTACAGAGAACTGTTCCCCTAAGAGACTCAAACCCTATAGGGTGCCAATCACTCTACAAAAGGAAGTAGATCGACAAGTCAAAGAACTGTTAGATATAGGTCTCATTAAGCCAAGTGTCAATGAATGGGCTCATCCAGTGGTTTGTGTGGCTAAGAAAAATGGAAGTGTCAGACTATGCATTGACTTTAGATTGCTAAATAGTTTTACTATTCCAGATGCTTATCCAATGAAAATAGCTAGAGATTTATTATTTGAGGTGGGACAAGCAAGATTTATCACTGTAGTTGACCTCACCAAGGGATATTGGCAAATCCCTATGGAAAAGGAAGCAAAGCCCTTCACTGCATTCGTGACACATTCTGGTCACTATCAATGGAACGTCTTACCGTTTGGAATGAAGAACGCTGGAAGTACATTCCAGAAATCATTGGATAAAGCACTAGCTTCTCATAAAGCATACTTCCGATCTTATATCGACGATTTGGCTATATTTTCTAAAACATGGTCTGAACATCTCACCCATATAGATGAAATCTTCAAAACATTAAGAGAGGTGGGTTTAACAGTAAACCTAGAAAAATGCGAATTCAGGAAAAATCAAGTGAAGTTCCTAGGTGATTTGATTGGATCTGGTCAACATTCCCCGGACCCAGAGAAGGTCGAGGTTATAAAACGTTTAGCGACACCAGCGACAAAGAAGGAAGTAAGAAGTCTACTTGGGCTGGCTAGCTACTACCGTGACTATATAACACGATTCTCCCAAATTGTATTACCACTGACAAATCTGACTAAGAAAAGTGTCCCAAACAATATTCCTTGGACTACTGATGCTGATGTAGTCCAAGGTAGATGAAGCTTTTACGAAACTCAAAGAAGAGCTTATAAAAATGCCTTCTTTGCATACTCCAGATCTCGACAAGCCGTTCCAGTTGTATACGGATGCATCAGCAACAGCAATTGGCGCATGCTTAGCTCAAAACAACGAACAAGGAAAAGAATTGCCCATTGCTTTTTTCAGTAAGAAACTAAATTCCTGTCAAATCAAATGGTCAACAATTGAAAGGGAAGCTTTTTGCGTCTCGGAGGCGTTGAAAAAGTTTGACACATGGGTATTTGCTTCTGAAATACAGGTAATTTAAGATCATAACCCTCTGACCTATCTAACTAAAAGTGCCCCTCATAGTGCCAAGTTGTCCCGATGGGCTTTAGGCCTACAACGTTATAATACGACCGTTACATATAGAAAGGGTAGTCGTCATGGTAACGCCGATGCCTTTTCCAGATTAAAAACTGATATAATTAATTAATGTTATTGGCTTGTTTCTTAATAATGATTATATATTTTCTTGATGTTTAGTTATTGATGATTATATAGTTTTTTTTGTTTTATTTGTTTGTGGGAGCTGCATCGCACCATAAAGCTCTCACCTCATTTCTTGTATTTTAGAGTCAATTACTCGCCTGAGTTTTCTTTTAGATGCAACATCGACACTCCTGTGACGGATGTGCTTCCCCCAAAGGGAGTTGTAAGGATTTTTGTCACGAAGACTTGCGAATTCTCTTTAAACTGTGTACTGGTGGCGAGGAGGCGCGGCAGTCGTAACGACGGAAGCAGACGACGCTTAGGACTTCTTTTAGCAAAGTTTCCGCCGAGTGGTATCCGTTTTTTTTTTTATGTGCCCGAAGTGAGAGAACAAGTACAACATTAGCGTTTGAAAGCAAATATAATTTTCTAGTTAGATCATATACTACAGTATAATAGGTCATCGGCATTGCAAAAAAGAGCTGTGAGTTAATTTCAGCGAGCATTCATTCTGCGTAATGATCAAGACTTTCAGCAGCTTTACCATTCATCACGAGTCCGAGTTTTACTGGTTGGATTTGTAATATCCCCTTTTTCTATATAATTCACTTTGCAGAAATGAAACTTTGTATTAGACTTAAAGATCATTCAATCAATGTGCAAATCGTCGTAGTATTTGGGCCCAACACAGATAAGCAAGAAAGGTTTTATTCTAATAAATGTGAAGAAATAAAATTACAGATGAAGTGGCACTGTTATCAAAAGGTGGATGATTCGTTGAGTTCTTAACTTACAGATCAAGTTGAGCCCAAATTGAATGTTATCAAAGACATCAATAGAACAACAGAGAGGATACGATAATTCTGGAGGAGCCCTCTCACCGTGTAAATTTCGATTAGGAACCTCCTCGACCTAGATATGTGGTTGAAGGAGCAACTGAACAGCTTAACAAAAAGAAGGGATTCAGCTTGCAGATGGAATTCCAACAGAGTTAATTAAGGCAACAGGGGGTTGGAGAATTAAGTGTATTTCCAAGACCTCGAGACTTGAAGAGGTTGCTTTTCATACCACCGCACAATAAGAGATATGAAGGATTGCAATAATTAAAGAATTATTAGTTTAATCTTTCTGTTTCAAGCAAGTTTTTGTTAAAGATCATTCCAAATAGCATTGAGGACGAAGTCGACTAGAGATATACGAGAAACAAGGAGGTTTAGGAAAAGAACGGGTGCCACAGATTAGATTCGTTACAGATCATTGAAAAGTATAAAGAATTAAATCTCCCTATTGTAATGTGTTTCATAGACTACTCCAAAGCTTTTACTGTGTTCAACATATGAATCTGTGGAGGGTCATGAAATTACTTGGTTTTCCTCAACACTTTATTGTGTTGATAGTTAACTTGTACAGTGAGCAGGAAGTCATCATAAGATCAGGTGTTATATTGACTTACTGGCTGCAGTTAGACAATAATACCTATTTTCTCATCACAAGTTTATTATATGTGCTGAGGTTAACATGCATGTTGAATTGGATAGCTTAAGACAGGAATCAGGATTGGTGGTAGATTGATAAGTAATCTGAGGTATGCTGATGATACAGTTCCTTTGTAATGACAAGGAAGAACTAGGAAAAATCCTTTAGAGGGCTAATGGGATCGGTAATAACAGATGTCTTCAACTCAATCCTAGCAACACGAAGATTTATGATTGTTAAAGGAAATGTAGACAGGGAAGCTCCTGAGAAACAAATGTACCTTAACGGAGAAATAAGTGAAATCAGCAAGTTCGACTACGTGGGATCCATTCTTAATGTGAAAAATTGCTGTTTAGAAGATATCAGAAAGTGATGGATTAATCAAGAGTCGGTGACTTCTAGAAAATGTGCACGTATTTATATCCACAGTAACATAGTTCAGGATTCTGGATGTAGCTCTTTTTCCAAGAGCGACTTATGGATATGAGACTTGGAACCTAAATAGGTCTGATAGGAAAATGATAGCTGCATTAGATGTGATGTTATAGAGGGCTGTTCAGGACATCATAAAGTGAAAGAAGGTCAAATAGATGAATGCTAGAAAAGCTCAGCAGAACAGAGCTTCTCAAACATCTGAAAGAAGTAAGATAAAATATTTGGATACACTAAAAGGATGGAAGGAAGACTTTCAAAACAGTAATAGAAGGTAAAGATCCTGGAAAAAGACGGAGAAATATAACTTCAAAGAGATTGAGGGATGATTTTCTGGAGTGACTGATCTTCAGAGAGTTGAAGCCTCCATCAGATGGCGTCCAACAAGTAGTCAGATGGAAATGATCCCGTATGGTTATTTCTGTGATAATCTTAAATTAAAATTTCAGACGAAGAAGAAGAGAACGAGCCACTAAAGGGGAACTATATGATAGTAGATTTCAACAGATATTTGTGAATTTTGTGCAATTTAAATGAAATTCATGGTACATGTTCTTCTGTGCGAAATAAATAACCTTACATAAAGTAAACAAAATAAACATGTACGAGATGAAGAGCAAATCAAATTATTTTCAAAACAATAAAGACAAGAGAGCTAATGTATAGTTAAAGAAGAGATGAAGCTTTCAAGGTTTTGTTTATTTATGTTCATTAATATCTGAGTAATTTTTACTCTTCAGTTCTTTATTTCGTTTTGTTTATTCATTCTGCGTTTTTCTTCAGTTTGATCTCGATACTTAATTAAAATGTATATAAACTGCTCATATTTATATTTTATTTCTGTGTTTCAGATACTAAACCACACGTTGTTTTTTATACCAAGCCTCGATCAGTACGATG
Organism: Typopeltis vanoorti; assembly: GCF_054136105.1. Taxonomy (NCBI): domain Eukaryota; kingdom Metazoa; phylum Arthropoda; class Arachnida; order Uropygi; family Thelyphonidae; genus Typopeltis; species Typopeltis vanoorti. The sequence goes on along the minus strand of NC_143553.1, from coordinate 77,424,660 downwards.
TGGAAACACCTTTTAACATTGTGAGTTGCTCTGATAATCTCGAAAGTGGCATAAGGTAAATGGAAATTTCTTTTCTTGAACTAATATAATTAGAAGATACAGCTAGGTCGCGATTAATGCGAATTCGAATAATCCGATATTCGATTTAGTGCTAATTGAACAACGATAACAGGTCGTGTTTAATGCGAACCACAATTCAGTTCAAGGCCAATTAACAAATGGACAAAGGAAGACTCCTTCAGATAAAACATTATTACGAGCACAAAAAAGAAGAGTCTCGTTTTTACATTAAAGCAAACACTTCATGTGATTGAACGACATGAACGTGGTCATAGCAACTGTAATAAGACGAAATGTCGGAATTCCTGAATCTACGGTGCGGAATATTACAAACACGCACGGGGAATAAAACAGAAATTTTTTTCGGGTTTGGTGGTTTGCAAAATTCCACAAGGAATTTACTTATTACGATAGAAATAGCGCGTGTTTTAACTGCGTAGACTGGAGACTGCAATCAAAAATGCATTTTTGATTGCTATCTCTCAGCAAAGTAGCCATAAGATAAAAGCTGTAAATTTGATTAAGAGAGTGTAAGAAAAAAATTAATGAAGAAACGTTTAATACAAGGTTTGGTTTGATCAGTTGAAAAATCGAGTTCAGCTGCATAATGTTGACATTACTGGTGAGGCGTCCATAGCAAATGAGAACGAAGCATTTAAATATCCTGATGTTTAAAAAAATTAATTAAAGATGCGGTAGAGCATGCATTCCATAACTTACATTTGTAAGAACTAAAAATTAGTTCAGTATAATTGCTAAAATATTTCGAAAGATAAGAAAGATGTTTTTAGTCAGTGTAAGCATACCTTCGGAATGATATTCAGAATATGTTGTTGTATTTATTTTGCTCTCTGTAACCGCTCTGACTTTGATAATAATAAATTTAAATTATAAGTGACTTCTTATTATCCATTACTGTAATATTTTATTAATAATCATATAAAATTTATATTTACAATTTTCCATTACCTATTTCCGTTGAGCTCGAATCAGTTGCCATATTTTACGTGTAAGTTCGAATAATGAGAATTCGAGTTATACGATCACTTCACGGAATTTATTGTTCGCGCTGGCAGAAACCTATTATCGTAAGCAGTCATCATTCTTCATCCTTTTCTACTCAAATATTGTTATAACGAAATAACAAAGATACATATTTATAAGTTAAATATTTACTTAGTTAGCATACTGTTTATTGTGAGACAATTAGCTACAGCAATTAGTCAGTCATGTTAGATGTCGTTTTCTCATTATTTCTGTCGGATAGAAACCATCCGACAAAATTCTTTGAAAATGTATTTAAAAGACCCGTTTTTTTGACGACGAAAACTGAGAAATTATTATGCAGATTAGCTAATACGCTTTAGAACAACTAAAGGAATATCAGAAAACTATTCTTAAGGGAGGACACTGTAAAGCTTAAAATATTCAGTTTCTTCAGTGGCTAGACTTGGTAATTCGAGAGGATAGCTTATCTCCATGGAAACCAGCATATTGTGCATTTTATTATTATTATTACTATTAAGACGGACCTACAGGGATTCAAGACTAATTGAGGTAATCTACATACTACCTGTACCAGTTGTCGTGTGAATGAATTCAAGCTAGTTCTTCTTGAATTTAGTCACACTACCTGTACACAAAACATCCAATGGCAATCCATTCCAATCACGCACCACTCTATGAGAGAAAAATTACTTGGCACACCATTCTTCACTGCATTCATTTTCCATTTCGAAGGAAGTCCTCTCATCCTCTCGCCACCATTAATAAAATGAAAACTTCCATGTACTGTTACCCTGTATGACCCTTTCAAAAGTCTCAAACTGATGAAAGTCTCAATCTATCACCCCTGTGTGTCCTGTACGATAATCTACAAATTTTCAATCTGTTTTATTGTGAGCATTACACAATTCTGTTATCATATTAACAGTATCCTTTGCATTCTCACGGCAGTATTAGAATCTCCACCTAAATCAGGAGACCAAATTTGCGGGGAATTGTCCAAGTAAGATCTCATCAAGGCCTTGTAAAAAAAAAGCAAAATGAAATCCTCTTCTTTACGTTAAAGATTGCAATTATCGTTTGAGTTGTAATTGCAATCTTTGCTACATGAACTCGGAACTTCACCTTGCTGTCTACTAACACTCCAAGATCGCTAGGCTGATCAGTTTTTTCTAGGATAATCCCATGACATTGATATCTAATCACATCAAAGTTTTATTCTATATCGACTTTACATTTACGAACATTGAACTGCCATCCATTTTTCCGAGTCCACAATTCCATCATATTCAAATCATTCTGCAAGTACTGCATTCTTGATTACCCTATCTTGGAATTGCAGCAAATATCTGTATTTCGCCCTCAAATCCTTTCCATTGTTCACTAATGTACGGATTCAATAAGTCTCTTCAATCTGAACCTAATACTGATTCTAGTTGTGTACAACTGGTTTCCTTAAACATTGTAAAGTTATATTCCCCAAAACCACTTTTTGAAATCCTAAGTCAGCCATTCCTCTTATCGATGCTCATTATCCTACAATTTATGCGGAACATTTCCATGCTATATTCTATCAAGAGCCTTAGCAAAATCCAAAGGTATCTTGAAGTATTCATTCCCCTTGTCAGTCTCAGTGGTAACATTATTATAGAGTGTGAGTAAGTTGCTCAAATAAGACCTTCCCTTAGTAAACAGATTCTCTGTCAACCCATTTCTGAATACGAGCCTTAACGTTTGCAAAATCTTCAACACCATTCCAGATATAATGATACTCGATAGTTGAATACATTAATCTTTTCACAACCCTTGTACGATGGGATTATACATTCTTTCCACTAATGCAGAATCGTCTTTGTTCTAAGACTCAAATTGTATACTCTGGTGAGATGAATATTCACCTGAATATTCCTTTGATTCCCAATTCACCTGAAAACTCTTTCGTCATCCTTGCAGATATTCTATTACTCTCGTATTGTCGAAGTCGTATTCGGTTTGTACAACAGTTCTAATCTCTATCTCGTAGACCTGCTTTCCTTCAACTAGTGAAGACGTAGCAGTGAGCTAAACGTTGCTAACACCATATTGATAGCTTTTAGAAGAATCAGTATTAAGACGAGAGTTATACTTTCATATTCATATTTTCTTTTACTTGCAGCATATCGATGGAATTCTTGTGGATTCTCTTTAGCACGCATAGCCAGTTTCATTTCCTAATCAGACTTTGCTTTCTGTACAACAGTTGTGACTCTTCTGGCCTGCTCCTTAAAAATTTCATAACTGACATCATCGTTATGCACACGGAATTATTCCCACATCATCCTTTTTGTATGAATTTCTTGATTTCTAAGCTTACACATCCATTTGTTTCCTATCCTATTTATTCTTCGAACTCTCGTGACACATTCTGATAATGCACTGTCACCATTCTTCCCATCCAATAACCGCTATCATGGCACAGAATCCAGAATACTCCTCTGTTGATCATAATTTCCTTTGTAGTTCAGCGTGCATTTTTTTTTAATTGGAACATTCATAAATGTAGTAACTTCCCAACTGAGTACCACACGATCATTCTCACCAACCGGAGGCAGATTAATTACGTCTTGAACTGAAACCCACTCTGACACTATAATCAAATCTAACACTCTGTGACCACGAGCTGCTTCTCTTTGAATTACAACACTGATTTTTATGATAGCCTTTGTTCGGGATAAATTTCTCTGATTGCTAATAAACTATTACCCAGTTCATTTAATTTTAATTGTCCAATATACAGTAGCTTGCGGTGCTGACGTGATTTAGGCAGTAATGAGTAAGCAACAGGTAATGTTTTGTTGTAGGCATTACGAAGAACAAGAGCCAAATTAGTTCTGTAATTTTCTTGTTCTGATGCTCAACCTATGGGTATATTTACATAGATGAAATATAAAGGAAAAAGCTAGGAAATAATACCACCGCAGGAAAAGTCTTTTCTTCTTGTTCGACTAATCAAAAAATACTTTGAGTTCAAACCTTTAAAGTATGTCCGGGAAGAGAGAAGGGAAAATTCTAGAACAAGACCAAATAGAGTGCATATATAATTATAAAATTAGGCAAGAGGGTAATTTATTATGTCTGTACACAAATGTCAGGAGCATTAGAAACAAATGGGTTCAGTTCATTGCTTTACTGAATACGATGTGGCCTAAGATTGTTGGCATTAGTGAAACCTGGCTGTCAGAATCAGATATGGTAAGTGGGATCACGTGCAATGGGTATACTAATTTTAGGAATGATAGAAGAGATAGGATCAGTTTACAGGAAGACAAAAGAAGTAGGATCGGCTTAGGATCCTTAGGATACCATGGGACCAAACATAGTTTCTGAATGAGAAAAATGTCAGCAATGCATGTAATCTTTAAAAGATTACTTAAATATCTGAATGTATAGCTAATGTTCGAAGAATAAATAGGTTGAGAATGAAATGGTGTGAAACCTTATTAAGCAAGAGATCAACAAGAAGAAGATGATGTGCAAAGAATATCGTGAGAATAAATGTGAGAGGTGTTATGAAATATAGAAAGCACAGACCAGAAATAACGAGTATTGTGAGGAAAGCTGAATCGGAGTATGAAAAAAAATTAGCCATGCAAGCTAAAGGCAATCCAAAAGATTTTTATCGTTATCCAGCAAGCAAACGAAAGAATGAATGCGGAAGAATAACTTTATTAAATGCAGATGGTACTCGAGTGTTGGGAGCTAATGAGATTGTTCAGTTAACTATCAAATAGTTATATATGTTAGCAAAGGAAATAATATGTAACATGGTGCACAGTGCTATTGCTACATTGGATGAAGCAATAGAGGTTCATGAAAGTGAGGTTCAAGAGCTGTTACATAACGTAATAAGAATTTGTCTTATTACGTTATGTCTTATTACGCTGATGTTCCACCTGTAGCGACAGATGGAACATCAGCCCCTTTGCTAAAGGAATGGTGAGCCGAATTGGCTAGGCCTTTCACACATTTGTATAACTTGAGTCTCAGCTCAGGAATGATACCACAGGAATGGAAGAAATGAATAATAGTTCCATTTCACAAGGCTTGTGCATAAACTGATGTGTCTAACTACCGAACTGTCCTTATATCTGGTGTGGTAGTGAAGATTTTAGAGAAGTTGTTAGGAACTCGCACACAGAAACGTGTAGACAAACATGCTATATTCTGCAAGGAACAGCATGGGCTTACTAAAGAAAGGTCATGTTTTCGCAATTTGCTCATATTTTATTACAATGTTACGGCCGAGTTGGATAAACGGAATGGATACACTATGATAATGTTGAATTTTTCTAACGCGTTTGGATCAGGGGATGGCTGACAGACAGATATCAAAAAGTGGTATACAGTGGGTGTAAATCTACCAAGTTTAAGGTGACCAGTGGTGCACCTCAGGGTTCAGTCCTTGGACGTTTATTGTTCAATCTATACATTAATGACTTGAGGCAGGATCTACCGTCAGATATACAATTCGGGCAGGATCTAACATCAGATGTGCAATACTTCGCTGATGAGGCGAAGATAGGAGGGCGATCACGACTGCTACTGATATTCAGCAATTACAAAATGATTTGAATAAACTGGAAATTTGTGAAAATGAAAATGACTATCAGTTTAATGTTAGTAAGTGTAAAGTTATGCACTTTGGTGATTACAGTTCCAGCGGCATATTATATTAACAAGGTTATGCTACAAGAAACTGAAGATGCAAGAGATCTTGGAACATTGGTGGATAGGAATTCAAAGTTCACATAGCAAAAGGTGCAAATACATCTCATTGGATAATTGCAAAGCTGAAGCGAACCTTGTCGTGTAAAGATAAGGAAGTCATTCGGCCTCTTTATAAAGCGGCTTTGATAAGACCACACCTGGATTATTCAACGCAGATTTGGTCTCCTGATTCCAAGGGGATAACGAAGCTGTGAAAAGGGTGAGAAGAGTTACAAAGATTATATCCGGATTACCGGATTTAGATTATGAGGACAGATTGCGAGTATGTGGAGTGCACACTTTGATTAACAGGAGAAACAGGGTAAAAATATGATAGAGGTCTATAAACCTTTGAATGGGTGTTATAGCATTTCAACTGATGAAATATTTCGTTATATGGAAGGTGGGGAGGGAACACGTGAACATCCATGGGAGGTAAGTTTGCTCACAGAAAAAAAAGGAGTAAAAGCTAGGTTTTTCTTCCGTAGAACAGTGAGTGAGTGGAATAACTTGCCCTAGGGGGTAATGAGTGCATCTAGTGTGAATGAATTTAAGGGAAAGTATGATAGCTGGATTGGGTAATTTAAAGCCTTCCTCGATGAATCCTTGACTCCATGGAGGTCTGCGATTATAATAACAATAATAATAATAATTATTATTATTATATGTGATCTGTAGTGAGGTCACATCTTATACCCACTCTACTCAACAATCTACCATAAAACTAATACACTTGTTTTATATAATCTTGTAAAGTAGCTTTATTTTCTCTTCCTACATGTTTCGCCAATTTTTCTATTGGCATCCTCAGTGAATAGATGTAGGACGAGAAAATAAAGCTACTTCAAAAGACTATATTAAAAAGTGTATTAGTCTTATACATTATAGTCAAGAAAAAATTCTACACAATCTACCATAAAATTTAAAACACTGACAATTACAAAACATTAAAATAAGAACTCTGGAACACGAAATGTGTAACAGCTCAGTTGAAGATGTATTACAGACCGTTAGAGAAATTAAAATCTGCGTTAAAGAGCTAAAGAAAAGACAGCATAATCTAATTAAAGAGACTACGGAACTTACAAGAACTAAACACTTTAAAGCAAACACTACGAACTCTTAAACCAACAGCACTATAAAAATTATCATCTCGTAGATGGTTTACCGGAAATTGCTATGGAACATCTAAAAGGCATTGTAATACAACGAAGCCAAAAAATGGGCGCTCCCATAGAATCAAAGGACATCCAGTCAGTACATCGGTTACAACAAAAAAAGAAAACGAGAAAGTAATTCCCATCCTCCTCCCGTCGTGGTGCGACTCATTAACAGCCCAACAAAAATTACACTTATAAGAGCTAGCAGGATTAAAAAACCAATAACCAAGGATCTGAAAGGAGCCAACGACAATACCCCAATATACTTGTCCGAATACTTAATGCCACATTATCAAAAAGTATTCTACCAAACAAAGAAAGTAAAAACAGAAAGAAATTACCAGTTTATATGGATAAGAGACAGCAAATATTCCTTAAAAAGACACAAGATGCAAAACCAATCCAAATAAAATTCGTAGAAGGCCTCAACAGGCGCAATAAGAGGAATATTAATGACTCGTAAAGAAGGGAACAGCACACCAACTCACGTGAATGCAGACCATCAAACAGATGTAATCATCCCGGAACATGATAATTGCCACATTCTGAAATCGATAACAGAATGGAAACAAGTGCTATCCCCAAAAATGGACTATCTATTCACATCAACATCAGAAGCATCAGAAATACTGGCTGACCCTACAAGCTTATCTGAAGGAAGTTATAAACAAGAGAGATATTTTAATACTGACTGAAGTATCTACGACAAACAAAGAGGCAACCATCTACCAAATGCCACATTTCCAACAACACAAAAACTGCAGACAAATTGAATGAGGCGGTAGAATAATAATATATACCAACAATAAACTAGAAGTAATAGAAATAAACTATAAATTATAATACGCAGAAAACATATGTATCGAAATTAAAAACATCAAACAAGAAAATTCCTTTATATTAAACGCAATATACAGACCACCCAACTTAAGCACCACAAAATTTCTAAATGAATTAAAACCGCCTTACCGGCCATTAAAGATTAAATACGCACCCTCATAAGCTTCGCATCCATCATAAATTTCAATGTAATATTAATGGCATTACAATTTTAATATGCACTTCGCATCCATGGAAATGTGGACGTATATACACGTCCTGGCCGGTCGCGTGGTTAAACAGATGACTTTCAGCCACGTAAGAAGGCGCCTCACAATACTTGATAATAATAGGAGACATGAATATAAATATTAGGAACACACACAACAACACAGATCGATAACTAGAACTTGTATACACGAGAAGAGAAGTCGGAAATATAACAATTTCATCCTGTATTGACCATCTAAATATATGGGCAACTCCAAACAGCTGCCGTCATAACATGCAAACTCGCAGACCATTATTTCACAGAATTAGAGTTACTCACTGAAACAGAACCCATAAAACACACTGAGACTATAAACCAGTATTATAGCATTCTATAAGAAACAATAGTAAAGGACGAAATCAGAAAAACAAACTGGATGCAGAAACCACTTTAGACTCTGCTGACGCTGTATATAATAATCTGAAACTACTTGCATTTAAAAAATATATAACAATGCATTAACAAAATAAAAATACGCTCGCTCTCAAACTAAACAGAATCCATAAATAACAGATAACATATTAACAGACATACAAAAACATATGCCCTATGGAAACCACTTTAGAAGTTGCCAAACAATATCATTTTACAAGCTGAATACAAAAGAAAACAAATCTCTTAACCAAACAGATTAGAACTACAAAATGAAATTACTACAGCAACAAATTTACAATAGCTCAGAACGATATAATTCCTGATTAACGACATGCTGGACAATATACACAGCCCCACTGCCTCAGAAACAATAAAACACAGCTTTGCTTGCGGCCCCAAATCCCTCGAACAGTAGGCAAACCACTTTAATCAGCACTCCGTGAACTCTGTCCGAAAACTACAAGAAACAACCTTTCCTCACACAAATGAACATTCTCCACTAGATCCACGAGCAACCCAGTCGATGTGGTTCCCCACAGTAACAAAAGAAGAACTATCACTTGCAATTCAACAAATTAACCCAAAGAAAGGACCAGGGATAGACGGAATCAGACAGAAAGAAATCAAGAAACACTCAACCAACCTATGTCCAGTTATACAAAAACTGTTAAATAAAATCTTCGAAACGGGACACATACCTGAAACACTAAAGAGTGCATTAATCACACCCATACATAAGATGGAAAAAAGAAACACAAGTAATTACAGACCCATCGCCACGTTGTCTGTTATCAGTCAAATCATGGAGCGCATCGTGCATCAGAAACTCTCCACATATATTGAAAAATTCCAAATCATACCCAAAACACAATATGGCTTTCAATAAAATAAAGGAACAGTAACCCTCTTGGAAGATTTCACACCCCATTAAATGCTGCACTGGATAAAAACAGAACAACTTTAGTCGGTTTCATTGACCTAACAAAAGCATTTGAAACACTAACACACAAAACCTTGTGAACGAAACTAACGCATATCGGAATCGGAGATCGTCTAATCCCGTGGTTTAACGCAGATATGAAAAACAGGAAGCACATCACACATATAGGATCAGCGTACAGCAAAGAGGTACCGGTAACCTATGGAGTACTGCAAGGAGCTGTCCTATCTCCCATTCTATTTAACATATACACAAAAGACATAAGCCATTTTCCTCTACAATGTAAAATCTTCTAGTACGCAGACGACACGGGTATAGTATCCATTCACAACAACGCAAATATCGCTTACAAAAATATGCAACACGACATCAATCATATCACTAACTGGTCAACTGAAAACGGCATATATATAAACCCTGAAAAATCAAAGTTAATGATATTCAAAAACCCCCCAAACCCTGCCCATTGAAACTAAATATCTCACTATCCTACATTCGCCCTCGTATACACAAAGTGCCGAACCTAAAACCATAACCATCACCAGGTGAAAACAACTCGCTATCTCAGACTTCACTTCGATGCTGACCAAAGTTGGAATAGCCATATAAACTACCTACACAACAAGCTCAGGATAATAGAAAGCAAACTATACCGATTAAAAGACATTCCCCCGAAACATACAAAAATACTCACATATAAAAGCATTATGTGAAAACATTTCAAGATACGCATCACATGATATGCATTCTGTGCAGACTACAGACTTAACAGGTTACACTGGTTGCAAGATAAAATGGAAAAACTGATATTCTGGGAACAACCCACACCTATGTGAGCAGCATGGACAGAACACAAAATATTTACGTTAAAACACTTACTCCACCACGCAGTCATGTTAAAACATTACTTCAGCACAACCTATAGAGTAACCAGCACAACATATCAGATAACAAGACCACAGTCAACAAAGTACATAACATAATCACTACGACAAAGCCACCCGAAACTTCTGCGTACCTGATACGATAAATAAACTGCAGTTCGATGACAGAAACCCAGCGACATACGGAGAGCTGAAACAGGCGCTATATAAATATTATAGCGAGAATGAAAATGAGAGAAATTCCTGTTTCTCTCTCTCTCTCCCTCACACACACACACACACACACACACACACACACACACACACACACACACACACACCAAAAAAAAAAAACCTCTGACAAATCCCTTTCCAAAAAACACCACTACAAGGACACAAACAAACACACCACGTCCAAATCCATCCCTACCTGCAAAAAAAAAAAAGTTCAACTGTGTAATAGCAGTTAAAGTCTTCCAAGCACGTACCAGCAAACGGTATAATCAACACCTGGCTTGGGACCAGAATAATATAACATAACCACGAAACCACCGCCATCTATTATCTTCCTCAGATAAGCGCAAAGCTTCGAGGAAGAAATCAGAAATGCCTCTCAAAGAAAAAAATTATTATTATTATTATTACTATTATCTCTCTCTCTTTCTCAATAGCATTACATTCGTCTGTACAAGCTTTTTCAGATGACGGCAATCTCTTCCTGACAGGTTGCCTTAGGACCACATTTACGTCCTCTTCTAAAAGCAATATGTTTTTTTTTTTTCAACTGTTTAAACACCCGGAATAACTCACCTTTTGAGAAACCCAGCAGCTTTGCACTATTCAAAGTCGTGGCGCCAGCTAGACAGGCAACCAAAATAAGCTTTTATTAACTCCGAAAGAACCTTTATTTTTCCCATTCTGGACAACGCTGTTGACAATTACTGACGAGCAACATTCCTAAAAAGTTACCTTCCATACATGGTGACGCACGTGACCAAGAATTTTGCATACACCCTGACTAAGTGACGTTTACGTACATCTGCATGAAGGTTCAGAGGCCAGTACTTGTATAACATTAATCGCACTCGCGATTAATTGAGAGAGTTCCAGAAATGTCCAAAACGTTATTTTATGCCGATTCCAAATTTTCAAGAACCCGACATTAAAACGCATGTCATAGTCGATCTTTGATTATTGCTGCTTGCAAACATACTGCATTATTTAATTATTCAAATGCACAATTGTTTTGTGCTTAGATAAGCAGAATGTATAAAAAATAATATAAAAGTTTATTTTCTTTTGTCAAAAATACAAATTTAGTAAAGGTATATATATAAAAATTGCCTACTTTATAATTTACGTTCTAGGCTACCTAATCGGCGAATTAACGTGTGATTGCTTTTACCTTTCTTGGAAAAATATAAACTAATATTTGGCAAAGCGTGCAACTACTCAAAGAACAGTTATTTTGTATTTTTCATTGCGATTTAATAATTTATTCCTCTTTGTCTTCACAGTCGCTATATACATGTAATTCTGATTTTTATCTCGGTTTTCAGCCTGAAGAAGTGGCATCTTGGTCTTTCACAGGTTTCTCTCTGATAGAGTTGATCTTTTCATGATAATTTTTCTCTATTTTTAAGAAAGCTGGAAGCTCTTAGGAAAGCTACACTACTGAGAACTAAGAATGAACCGGCATTCTAATTCAGCAAAAGTTTTTTTCCATTTATCTTTCTGAAGTTTAATTTTGTGAGTTTTGAAAATGCCATTGCTGATTTTATACACAAAATAACAGCAGGAAAGTATCAAGTTTGTTTTTCAATTCTTTCTATTAAACTGGTCGAAAAAATGGGTTTACTGTGAGTATTTTATTGCTTATCATGAAAAATGTTCATGCTTTTGTTTCTTCTAGCTGCATGCATCACATAATGGAAAATACAGCATGTTTGAGTGAGAATCTAGGCCAGTATTCCACGGAACTTCAATTTATCAAATGCCTAGAAGAAAATATGAAAGACAAATCTTCGTTTTGCCAATGTCAAATCCAAACGAGTGTTCGCCGTTTGAATAGGAATTTCATGATTCAGAAATGCGTTGTCATTAATTCACTGTGGGGACATCCTGATAGAGATCCTGTTAAAATAGATAATGAGTATGGTAAGTATGTATAATCATTTGAATTTCTTACAAAATAAGAAAAATAAATCTTATAATGTCTTTTATTAACAAAGATAGAGATAATGAGTGGAGCTTCTTTAGCCCTAACTATCTGTGCGAACGCAGGTTGGCTGCCGGTCCTTTACTTCAGATGAAGAGAGAGAGAGAGAGAGAGAAAGTACGACAGGCAGTGGCAGCCATCTTATGGTAAATAATACTGGTATTATTATTACTCTGTAATAGTGAGAATTCTTTGTTTTTGGAAAAAATAAGTTAACAACTTAAGTTTCCTCTGAGATAAATGTTACTTAACTGTTCTAACGATCGACAAACTGGGCAACTATCTGAGGAAAAGCGTAGAAAAGATTTCTTTAGATTGTGATCAGAATCCAATCTTTAACGGTGTTTCTATCGGCTGCCTAGCGATGTGGAAGTAAATACCACTTCCACAGGGCGACAGTCATCTTGTTACAAAAATATCCAATTCAACCGATCACAGTTGACCCTTGAAAAACGCGAGTTTGAACTGCGCGGATCCGCTTATACGCGGAGAGCCCCCTGTTCAGTGTTTCGAAACTCTCGAGGGGTTGAGCGCTGTAGGCGCCCAGGGGCGGAGTCATCTAGTGTATATATATATATATATATATATATATATATATATACTGTATATACTAGTTCAAATTGGAGTCAGCACTTCAGTTTTATACCCGAGCGAGTGATCTCGCGAGAACGCCAGCACTGAATACCAGAGCTATGCGAAATATGACAAATTATAGCTAAAGTTGTTGTTCATGTGGGTAAATCAAGGGTGATTTCGTTTGACTCCAGAAGATACGTCTTTCAACTTAATTTTAATATTTGCGAATATTAAAAGTTTGATACCAGTCTATTTGGTGTTTGGTGACCTTCATCAGAGTTTACAGAGAACAAGACGTGGCTGGCGAGGGCACTGGCTCGGAAACAATTATAAGAGATGTCTCTTCTGTGCCCTTCAAGACGGAGAAAGATTGATTTTTCAGTTTGTCCATAGTAAGGTTTACCACAACTACAAATAATTCTGTATACTCCTGGGAACTGAAGTTAGTGATGTTTTTCTTTTGGTTGACTACGGATAGATCGGAATTTAGGTAAAGTAGATAAGAACGTTTGGATGTCGAACTTTTTTAAAATTCTAACCAATTTGGGGGGACAGGGAACTAATGTAAGGCAAGGAGATGTGAGCATTGGGGTAGAAGAATCTTCATTAGTTTGTTTACGACGGTGAAAAAGAAGTTTCTCAATGCTTTTTTGGCGCGAAACCATTATTGACAAAGGTCGTTTTGAGGAAATTAGAGAAATTACAAGAGTTTCGTAATTTCTCTATATTAGAATGTTAGAATTTCTATATATAGTTTCTTTTATAGTTTCTATATTAGAATATAGAAACTATAAACGTTTCGGCGGATCGTTGCGTCAGCAAACCTTTCATGACAGGAGCCACTTGTAGTAAAGGTGGAGTAAGCACCGATCAATATCCTTAGACTCTTGTAATTTTTCTATTCGGATTTGAAATTGTGTTGGATTCAATATCCACTTAATTTGAATAATTGTGCATCGCCGAAGTGAAGCCTTTTGGCTCTCTTCTTTCAGTAATTCTTGGTGCCTTTTGTGACGTGACACCTGTTTTTGGCAACTCGTATGGTAAAGTATAAGTTCTGCATCACTACACTCTGAGTATTTATATTTACATATGGGTCTGGCTCCCACTGACGAGACCTCAACAAAGGTCGAAACCGGTTGGAAGCTTGGGTGATGAATGGCCCATGAAGTTTTAACTGAGGCTCGGCCGTTGCTGTCACCAAGGTCTTGGGTGGGTGGGTGGGTGTGGGGGAGGTAATGAATGGCAATGCTCTAACCCATGAAGTTAACTGAGGCATGGCTGTTGCTGTTACTCCTCAGATAAGATATGAGCAAATGAGCGGTTCTGCTTGGTGGTGAGGTGAGCCTGCCACGGTGTAGAGCCAACCGGTTCTGAGATTTCTTCTCAGTGGCAGGGTAATCCTGTTACTGAGGGGAACAACGCTGAGGTTTTGGAGTTTGACCTGTACTTGGACATTCAACAAAGGTCGAAATCTGTCTGGGTAGTGACCCCCCCATAATGTACAACATCATACATGTTCGCAAGGAGATATAAGGATAGTGATCGGAACTTACACCACCTTTACTACGAGTTGCCCCTGTCATGAAAGGTTTGCTTACGCTTGGATCCTCCGAAACGTTTATAATTTCACTCTATATTCGGCACGAAACTCTTGTAATTTCTCTATTCGGCTTTGAAATAATGTTGGATTCAATAACCACTTAATTTGAATAATTGAAATTGTAATATTATCAGTACTCCTGGTTATCTTTATGTCTAAAAAAAAAAGACAATTTTTAACTTCTAGCTCAGAGGTGAATTTGATGTTGTGATGAAAGTTATTTAGATGATCTAAGAAAACTTTGAGGTTGTCTGGGCAGTGTTCCCATATAAGAAAAACATCGTCAATGTAAGGAAGCCAGATTTTAGGTTTCAGCGTGGCTGAACAAATTGTTTTTTCTTCCAGAAATCTGAAATAGCCTGAGTTGACAAAATGGATAAGTAAAGCGAAGAGCTTCTTTGATAACTTGTTTTTGAGAACAGTGAGAACCTCCTGGGTTGATTGGGTTGGTAAATTGGTGAAAAGTGAAACTACGTCGAAACTTAGCACCATGTCTGATTTGTTCAGTTTTAGGTTTTTGACCTTGGAAACAAAGTCAGCTCAATTCTTGATGTGAGAAGTGAATCTACCTGTTAGAGGTTTTAAGGAGGAGGCGAGATATTTAGATAAGTGTGAAAGAGTGGCCATTAAAATACTAAGAAAGAACAAAGACATTATCAGCCCACCACCTGAAAAAGGAAATACCACAGTCATTCTAAATGTAGATCCTTTCTGAATTCTGAATGTAGATCCTTTCCTTGACGTAGAGAATTGAGCGCCAATCCTTCATATCCCAGAAATAGATATACAAGAATAGGAAATATTATTGTATATATCTCATATTTGTCATATATGTCATATTTTCTTCACAACCACCAGAGTGCAGCATATTAAGTTACTCAGAAATGTCTACAAATATTAGCCAAACGTAGTATCCTCCTGGGTTCCTACTCATCTTTTTTATGATATTTATGCACAACGTCTTATTCAGCCTCAAGCTAAAACGTATTTTGAAGAGAAGGAAGCATTTCCAGCTATATCAGACATACAGTATGATATGGTGAATGCAAGGCTTACTATTAACAGCTCTCTCAAATTAAATCACTAGGATTAATTAATAAAATGGCCGGCTTGGTTAGCCACATGCTTAATGTATTCATTATATATTTTGGGAATGAGTTATGATGGCTTCATAGAGGCTGCTCTACGAAGAGCACACGCGGAGTGAATATCTCTGCGCTAAATCCTTATGGTTATCGTTTTTATACAAGACCAAAACAGTTCAGAAAAATTTAAGTACCATTTCAAGTGAAAGCACAAATATTCTATGATATCGTTGATTCTTAATTTTAAAATAATCACTAGAAGGAATATCTGTATGCGTTAATTAAATAACATTGATATTTGAATAATACATTTGTGAGCTCAACCTTATGTTTTAAATTATGTACTGACATATCTTAATGTTATCTTAACAGGTATGAGGATTTTTATAAATACAAATCTTCGGGAGTACCTCAGTTCTGTCTATCCGTTAGGAATGTATTTTGGTATTCATGATTATAGAACCCATCTGGACGTAACTGAGGATAAAGTTATCTTGAAACCTGGCGCAGAATATCGAATAAGCTTAGAACAGGTAAGCATCAGTAGGATTAATACTTCTCCATAACAAGTCGTAACCACGTTTACCACGAGTTGCCTCAGTCTTGCACTAGGTGCAGGCGCAAACGTGACTGACTTGTCTGTTTGCTTACTTGGGAAATAGGATTAAAAACCAAGTTTATATAAAATTATTCGTATCTTAAATAAATAATATGCCCAAGTTAAAAAACTTTCTATATATATATATATATATATATATACATATACACCCACACTTCTTGAAAAGAAGTAAATGGACACTAGCCATAGCGAGTAACTAAATAAGATATAGCTTTCGCTTCAATGACTGCATCAATCCTATGGAGAATACTTTCCCCCCACAGTGACGATAGCGATCAGTAGGAATTTTTGGACAATTCTTCCTGTAGTCTTGTGTCGAGATCCTGGAATGCTTGGTCCGAATGTCCCTTGACCTCTCCCGATGCAGCATATCTCACGGATGTTCAGTACCGATGAGATCAGAGCTTTGCGGACTCCAGCCGGGTTTATGAACTGCCTATTTCCATAAAGGACGCAGTTACAGCAACGGCAGCCTTATAATACCGTGCATTGACTTGCTGGTAGAGACAACTGTCAGTTCCACAGAAATGCAACAAAGTAGGAACTAGCCATTGTCCGGAATGTTCCGATATATCTCGGAGTTCAAAGTTCGTAGTGCCATGAACAGAGATCCCAGGCCAAAACCAGGAAACACTGGACCATACAGTTGCATCCCCCAACTCTGAATTTTATACCTGCTGTTACGAAGGGTTGGGGGGTTACGAGACGTTCACCCGGCATCCACTACACCAATACCAGCCCATCTGATTGGTAAAATGTATAGAATGATTCATCGCATCATAAGACAGGTTTCCAAGCTTCAACATTCCTCTGTGCACCCTCTTTGCACCACTGAAACGAGGGTGTACATTGCTTCGGGTAATGCGGGGCTTCCAGGTTGTGATCCTACCTTTAAAACCCATGTTTTCAGCCTCGTTTCTGAATGGTTGTTGTGCAGTTTCGTGATCTACTCGATGTCCGGAACTCCCCATTCAATGTGTCAGCCGACGACTGGCGATTTTTACGTATCACCCTACGATCACGTTCTATGACTGTGGCAGGTTGTCTACTGCGGGTAGCACTTTCAGTTGACTCCCTGCGCCTCCCTTTCAGTATGGTGTCATTGACTGCTGATTTGGCATGACCCAATTTTTAACAATTTGCCGAACATATAGACCTGCAACATGCATCATATCATAACGCCTATTAGAAATTCCGTCAGTTCTATTGTCTCAACAATATCGTTCGGACACAGCTGCACTGACTTGGGAGCATCATGTTCTTTCAATTTATACCGGATACAGACAAGTGACTCGTTACATGATACGATGCACTTTGCTCATGTGGATGACGTCTTTCCACTCCATATATAAAGAATGGAACTTTCATAATAACTACACTAAATATAAACCAAGAAGGAAGTGTTAGCAGACAATCAAAAATAAGTTTTTGACATGATCATCATCAAAAGCTATTTTATGTCCAGTGTTTGACAAAGGCCTCCCTCAAAGTTTTCTATTCATATTCTTGAGCTTTACTATGGCAATGAAATCCAGCCATCTCTTTAATATCATCCTCTCACCGCTTCTTTGGTCTTCTTGTAGCTCTCTTTGCATCTCTGGATACCATTCAGATGTCAACTTTGTCCATTTTTGAGTGTTACTTCTTGCATTTTACGTCCTGCCCATTGCTATGTGGGTCATTTAATGACAGCTGTAATGTCTTTCATTCTAGTCTGAGCTATGATCCGACTATTTTTCTTTGTGTCTTGAATGGTAATACCGAGTACTGACCTATCTATATAACTCTGGACGATTCTCAACTTGTTGGTCATTTTTTGAGTAAATGGCCATGTTTCACTTCCATATGTCATGACCGGAAGTATACAATTGCTGAATATTTTTCTTTTACATGAGATTGGGCTGTTTTCTTTTACTGCTTCAAGGTGCTTTCGAAAGTCTATTAAGCCCCATTGAATTCTACGTATAATTTCTTCTTTACAGTCACCCCTCTACAATGATCTTTTGTCTTAGGTAAACATAGCATGTTACTGTATCAATTTCATGGTATTCCATTTGTAGTGACTTTTTGGTGATGTATTTATTAAAAAAAATTTTTTTGCCTACATCTGCATTCAGTTCGTTGATCATTTGTTCAATTCACTATTCACTATACAATTTCCTAGAAGAACAATGTCATCAGCGAATAGTATATGATTTAGATCTTCCACTTGTTACCATAATTCTTCTAATATTCCAATCCAGGATTTTAAACATTTCTCATAGGGTTGCTGTAAATAATCGAGGTGAAATGGCATCTACCTGTCTAACTGCCTCTTTTGTAGGAAGTTTGAATTAAATGCGTTTTCAAAATCAATAAATGCCAGACCTGAAGGGTTTTGTATTCATTCGTCTTTTGAATTAATTGTTTCATATATATATATATATATATATATATAATTGAATTCTACGTATAATTTCTTCTCTACAGTCTGTTGTATTTACTCGGTATGAAGATATGTTCATATTGTTTTATACTGACTGAAATCCGAGAATTAGACAATCCCTGGACTGCGTGTCATGGAACTACATTCAAGAAATGAGCACACGTCGGGCCTTAAGATCTCAAAACATTAACAAATATAAGCTAACCAGGAAGTTTAATTTGCTTCAATCAACAACAGATCATCCCACCCCTAACAATAATCATGAAAGACTTAAGAAATTAGTGATAAACCAATCGTCATACGTTCTCAATCATGCGAAGAACAAATTCTCGCTAAAGGTCTCACTTTTGTCCTCTCGCCTAAAACAATTCCAAGAGAATTGTCTCTAACCAAGAGAGAAAAAGCTGCTTCACTAATCACTAATTCCTACCGCAGAGGCGAGTTTTTTTTGCATGGAGGCAATATTTGCAATCAAGAACGTAAAACCTCCATCTGATAACATCTTCCCTGTCGAAAGACTGGTCATTAAAAATCTTAAGAAGAACAAGGAACTCAACATTCTCCAAGCTGACAAGGGTAATGAGACTGTAGTTCTAAATAAAACAGATTACCGTAACAATATCTCAACGTTGTTAGAGTCAGATACATACTCGGAGATAGAGAGAGATCCAACGAGGGAGATACATAACAAAACCAACAACCTTCTAAAAAAGACCATGGAACTTCCACGAAACATACGCTTTCTCTTCGTTCTTTACATCCACTCATCCCCAGATTATACGGCTTCCCAGAGGTACACAAAGAAAATTGTCCACTAAGGCCCATCGTTGATAGTATTGACTCACCTACATACAGGTTATCAAAATATCTAGCATCATCCTTAAAAGGTTTTGCAGGAAAATCTCCTTCTTACATCAAAAACTCAAATTATTTCGTCTCTAAAATTAAAAATATAAAACTCAAAAATTCAGATATCATGGCGAGCTTTGACGTGGTAGCACTCTTCACAAACATTCCAACTCAAGAGGTTCTTAATATTTTAAGCAAAGAGATCTCAAAAAAAGATGTTTGCTCTGCTATCAAATTGTGTTAACTCAGGCTACTTTGAGTTTGAAGAGAACATTTATAAACAGAATAAGCGATTGGCAATGGGCAGCCCCTGTCTCCAATACTAGCCAACATTTTTTCGAAAATTTGGAACAAAAGGCAATCCCCTCTGCTACACTTAAGCCTAAAATATGGCTGATATACGTCTATGACATAGTCCTCATTTGGGAATACGGTATAGATAATCTTCACACTTTTTTAAATCACTTATACAACTTCCACCCAGAAATCAAATTGAAAATAGAAATTGAAGAAAATGGATCTCTGCCTTTTTTTTTCGTCAAACTTACTAAGATGTTTGACTCCATAAAAATCTCGATCTTTAGTATATCAACGCACAAGGATAGATAACTGCATGCGTCCTCACGCCACTATCCAGAACAGAAGTTGGGAATGATCTCCACACTAGCGCATCGTGTGAGGTCTCTATTGTCAGATGAGGAAGAGATAAAATATGAACTACAACATCTAAAAAGAACCTTCGCAAATAATGACTACTCTTCAAAAACTATTAATAAACAACTATACTGCCATCATCAAAACAACGTAGAAACACAATACAACCCCAAAGGTTATATCACTTTACGATACATCAGCCCGCTCTCCCAGAAACTAAGAAGATATTTGAAAAAATATAACATAAAAACGTGCTTTTCTACTCTTTTTAAAACTCAGATTAATTCTAAGCAAACCCAAACAGGCTCAAAGCCATCTTCAGTTTCCAGGGGGTTTATAAAATCACATGTGACTGCGGGAAGCCATATTATGGCCAAACTGAGTCCTCCATCCATCCTCCTAGGTCTCGAGGAACATCAAAGAAACATTGCTTACAACAGAACCAGAGCAAGCGCCCTCTCAAGCCATGTCCTGTTCTCAGTGAACACAAATAGTGAAGGCCGCCAACATGAGATAAACTGGACAACAACTTCAAACCTTCATATATGCCACGAGGAGGTAGAGCGCCGCATAGTCGAGTCTAAGGAAATTGTCCTGGACTCTCATCACATAAACAATACCCTTAGTACAATTTAACGGACTCATTATCTCTGCTATCAGATACTGGCGCACTCGTGAAGTCACAGGCTCGCAGATGCCTAACAATAGAACTTTAGCCCCATCTGTAGCTACAGTTCAAACTTAACTGAAGTTTATAGTCGATTTTGTGGTGGTACAATGTTTCTTTGTGGTGTTTTTTATTTTGCTTTCAATGTTCTCACGGCTGAAGAAGTCGGCTTTCCGACGTTGTCTATTAAATAAATTAATCGTTTGTCTAATTCTCGGATTTCAGTCAATATAAAAAATATGAACATATATATATTATTACATTATTCCAACATTATTCCTGGTATTCTCTTCTGTCTCAGGCATGTATAAATTTTACCTAATACTATTATGACTGTTATGGAAGGTTAAACACCTGCTTTCCGAACTTCTATGGGTTTCCTAACTCATCTTCACCTTGTGCCTTTGGAACTTCTGGTGTGGGCAACATGGCTTCTTCAAAAAACAATATATCTGAACATATTTCTTTCTTTCTCATTTGGGAGACTGTATTTTTGTTTTCATATTGGTTTAAATCTTTGGAATCTTCATACAATTTGGCATAGAAGGATTATAATATTCTTAGGATATGTTCATAGTCTAATTAGTACTCCATTTTAATCTTTAAGTGCTATTAATTTTTTGTTTCCTACGGACAACTCTCTTCTGTTTTCTTTTAGACAAGTATTTTTTTTATTGTCATTTTGATTTTTCTTGATCTAAAGTTTCTAATTCCTATTTTCGTCCTTTTCTTTATTGTTTAACACAGCTTCGAGAATTCTATTCTACTTATCTTATCTGGATCTCTTTTCATTTCGCTTGGTTTTTTCAGACAATTTTCTTTCTTCCGTTTGGTTGATTCCACCATCTCACTCCGGCATCATTTAATAGGATCTTAGTTATTATTTGATATTTTTTATCTACGTCTTCGAGTCTTTGTTCATATCAATATTACAATGCTTTAATTCTTTTGTATCTCTTTTTGAAGAACTCTGTTTTTTTCCCAGATTTCTTAAATTTATCAAACGATTATAAGCATCAAAAATCAGTAGTTATAAATAATCTAAAATAAATTACTGTAGACAACAAAACTAAGTGATTACGGACAATTAGTGATTCATTTTTCAAGAGAATGGAACGTAGCGACCAGTTTTGGTATTCAAATTGGTTTCTACTAAACATAGAATTACAAACCAATGAAGAATTTTTCCGTTTCTCTCTTGAATCTATAAATAGCTTGACTAACAGAAATCACACACTGCACAAATTGTTCAGAGTTAGATTGCGTCACGTGTAGTTATGGTGTAGAATGCAAACAGTGGCATTATGAGTAGATAGATGTTAAGAAGAATAAACCTATGTTTGGGTAGAGTGGAGTGCCCTTCTGCAATGAGTCCTTGGACACCTTGGGATGTACATCAGGAGTATGCCGGTCCTAAACGTTTTACACGTCAAAAGTCTCTTAACAATTAATTACACATACATGTTTTTGTAACTTCAAAACTGTAACTTATAATTGATATGCTACAGTTGTGAAGAATGGCACATTCTTTACTGTGTGCGTGTGGAGCATTACTAGTTATTGCTATTACATTCTGTGGTATCACGTGTGCGATCCTAGGCCCGTTAAACTTTAACTGTTCATCAAAAACCACAGTTAAACTTTTGATGAAAGCAGACTATACTTGATGTAAAATTAAGCTCTGATTCTTATTGAGTTGTGTAGGAATCATAAGCATTTGCAAGGCTTCTTTAAATTTTCTTGTAAAACACTTACAATCAATACATGACATTTTTATTTGTTAAGTAACTGATGGCTAGTACTGGTTGCGTGTAATGCCAGGCCTGATTTATGCTATCTTCTTTTTTCGACGTCTTTTACGTGTTCAGACACGCGGTTCCCTCAACCTTCTGACTGGCCTACATAAAAAAATGCCCCAAGAGTAATGAATCTCATAGACGCATGGTTTTTTCATGGGGAGATATGGAGGTTTTGGTGGATGTAGGAATCTTGATATTTTTTGTAAAATTAAAAAAAAAAAAAAAAACACTTTTACGTTGTACTCGCAAAGTAACTCAGCCATTTTGTCTGTGACATTCTTGATGTAAGGCAACGTGATTGCATTCTTAAAATCTTGTTTACGTAATGGAGTGGTAGGAGATTTATTAAAAAGTTTTCTGATGGTCTTGGGTTCAAAACCATCAGGTAACAGGTACTGCCTGAGCTACCATAGTTCTTCATTGCTTTTAATTGACCTGCTTTTTATAGTGTATGCCCTGTCTCGTAAAGTTGTAATTATGAGTATCTTTTATGATAGATGGTGGAGTGAAGCGGCATTTAAAAATCTTTCCGTTGTGTTAGGTTTTTTTATGCGAAAAAGGATAACCATTTTTCCTCATCGTTTTCTTCAACAAGGATGTCAAGGAAAAAAGTAAATTTTTTTGCGTTGTTCAACTTCAAGGATGGACTTTATATTGGGATGCAAGTTGTTCAGATAATCTTTGAAAGCAATCAACTCATCCACCGTTCCCGACCAAATGACGAAAATATCACCCTAATAACGTAACCAAACTTTTGGTTTCTTAGGTTTTAATGCATTAGTTTCGAAAGTTTCAATAAACAGATTGTCTAAAGCTGGAGAAAGTGGTGAACCCATGGAAAGTCCATCATTTTGTTCCCAATATATGCCTTGGAATATGAAAAAAGATTTTCCATGCAGTGTTTGTAGTCTTCAGTGTCCAGTGGGAAAATATTTACAAGTAGATCCATTGTGTCATTTCTGGGTACACTCGTGAAGAGACTGATGATATCTTAACTTGCTAAGAAGTCTGAAGATTCTATATTTATATCCTTTACTGTTTTCAATAAAATGTAAACTATTTTTACAAATGATTCTGTATTCCTATGTGATCTGAATACCGAAACCTTCCCACAGAACTACTAAACTACAGAAACTTGCGTTTGCAAATAATAATTCCTCTTGGAAATACGTTAATTGTGCAGGCAAATCGTCACAAATGTCCAAGTGAGAAAGGCACAACATAGAACTGCTATCATCTACATTTCACACACACACACACACACACACACACACACACACACACACACACACACACACACACACACACACACACACACACACACACCACACAGGCTGACAGTTTGTCAGGTTAGAAATTTATAATGGCTTTATTATTTTTTCCCTCAATCTTTTTATGTCCGAAGTTTGGGGAAATGCTGGCAGTTTAAAGATAACTACAAAAGGTCTCTTTATTCTAATAGAAACAAAAAAGCATAATTGTGATTGCAAAAACCTGATTTCGAACCCATCTACTACTCGAAATATCTTTATGAGAGGTTTTGCTTTTCTCGTTTTGTGACAATGACTTAGCCGAACTCGTGTGAAGGTTGTCGGGCATTTCTTTCCCCAAATTTCCAGATAAGGCACTGACATCATACCCATCCTGGCTCGAAGGTTCACGCTAATATTGGAATACGAAGGGCTCTAAGCGTAACAGATTTGCATTATGTGAATAAATGTGAAACTGATATTGCAATGTTAACAGAAAATATTTCAATAAGTTTTTAATAGGAAACTATTGCTCGCCACATATCGCCTCTATGTCTTTCCAAATGACACCAAACTTTGGTGAGATGTTTTGAATGTTTTTGGCGGCTTTTTGTGTGTGTGTGTGTGTGTGTGTGTGTGTGTGTGTGTGTGTGTGTGTGTGTGTGTGTGTGTGTGTGTGTGTGTGTGTGTGTGTGTGTGTGTGTGTGTGTGTGTGTGTGTGTGTGTGTGTGTGTGTGTGTGTGTGTGTGTGTAATTTCGGTGCACAAACTTCTCTAATGATAGCGTAATATGTTTTGTTTATTCTAATTAATTTTAACTGCTATGTCTTGGCGCATCATTTCATTCTTAAAATGCAAGGTTGCAGTCCTAACTCACTTTATTTTATAGAATGATGTTATCATGTTGCCACATCCGTATTCACACTGCAAAGATTACTTATCTGAATGGGAATCCTCAGGAAGAAAGGCACCAACAACAAGAGCGGTAAGTCATTCAAGTATATTTGAGGGAGAGTTTACTTTCTTTTGTTTTAAGCTACACTGATAATTTTATTATTATTATTATTATTATTATTAAGAGAGGCCTCCAATTCAGGGAGTCAGGGACTCATCGAAGGATGCGAGATACTACACACACCAGATATCATGCTTATTCTTGAATTCATTCACACTGCTTGCACGCAAAACATCTAAAGGCAATCTATTCCAATCACACACACGCCCTATTAGAGAAAAATCTAGTCCTCACCCCCTTTTTAGCGGCTTTCATTCTCAGCTTCCAAGGATGCACTCTTGACCTTTCGACATCTTCCATAAATTGAAAATTTTCATCAGCTGAAACCCTGTATGATGATTTTAGAAATTTGTACGTCTCAATCATATCCTGTTCAAGTGTCTGCGGTCTACAAATTCTCAATCTGTTTTCATAATCTGTATTCCACAATTCTGATATAATTTTTAACACTCGCCTTTGCACTCTCTCCAATTAATGATCATCCTTAGTTTACGATTATGTTAATTGTATGGGATTCTATGGATCCAAATGTTAATCAAATAGACCAACATGCAGTATGTTTATATCTAAGAAAATTCCAAGAATCTATAATGTTTATTTATGTACAGATAAAGTGTATTATTTTTTGGCAAAATTCACTGATTGTTACTTTGAAATCAATGACAAAATATTTCTCTCATTTAGCCTATATTTCGAACCATTAAACAACCAAATTTTGAATTCATTAGCAAATCTGTTTGCCGGTTAGGTTAAGTTGGATAATGATTAGCATGGCTGCTCTCCAAAACAGATCGCGGGTTCGACTCCTATTGTGAGCATGAATCTTTGTGATTATCCTTAAGTAGGAAATGAATTTCAACGCTCGGTTTGATTTTAAAAAGTTCCATGATTGAGATCTAGAGCAGGGTTTCTGCACTATGGAAAAATGCAATAAGACACCATAGAAGTAATTAAAAAACAGAAATAAAAACTTCGTTCACGTTGCTAATGTCAACAGGCTTACCTTTAGCGAGTGGGAGTCACATGAAAAATGTGACTTCCATTCAGATAGATTGCCCAAGGACCGTACTGTTTTCGATTCTATTCGCCAACTACAGTTATTTTTTCTGCCTTTCTTCGACCAATTCTCAAGTAAAAGAAAAAGCTAAAGTCTCTAAACAAAAAACGAAATGCTAAAAAAAACCCAGAAAAATGCGAGAAACCATATAAACGCCATAACTCGAAAATGTTACATACCACAGTTAAAGAAATTGCGAAAAAAATTTCACCAATACGTCTAACAATGATTAACTATTACAGTAAGCAGACAGGAAATTCAAATGTAATAAAAGCAATATGGATGCAACACTACCGAGAAACCTCGGTAGTGTTCCATGAAGCAAACATTGTTGCATCATGAAAGAAATAACTGCCTAATAACAAGGCCACACACTAACTCAAGACATGACGCCTTAATGATCCCTCTATCTGAAGTGGAGAATGTTCTAAAGCAAATGAAATCCAACAAAGCACCAGAGATAGACCAAATTCCACCAGAACTCTGGAAAGAAAGAAAGTAAACAACTTTAAAATTTCTTACCACGCCCTTCAACAAAATCATTGAAACATGAGAAATACCAGAAGATTGGAGAACAGGAATTATCATACCAATTTACAAGAAAGGTGATAAGAAAAGTTGTAAAAATTACAGACCAGTACTAAATATTTACAAGAGTATTACAGAACAGGAAAAAGAGAGCACATACGAGATCATTCTTTGCCTATTCTTCAGTAAGACAGTCTGCCTGACTTCAGAAAGAATCTCTCCACATTAGACCAGATCTTCATAATACAAAGACTAGTATAATTATACTGGGAACATAACAAAAATATCTATTACAGTTTTATAGATTTTAAACAGACATTCGATTCTATATACGAGTATAATGTAACTTCATTAAGAATATTAAAACAGAAACAAATCGATGAAGATACCCTGACCGTCTTAGAAAAACATTGTAGTTTCACAATATTTTTCTGAGAAGCATTATTTAAATTCAACTGTATCACAACAGATAAAATAAAAAGCAATAAAGGAGTAGCCCAGGGATTTTCCACTTCCTCTTACCTTTTTAACATTTACCTAGAAGACATGGTTAACCAATCCTTGGAAGGAGAAGGAGAGGTCAACCTAAATGGTTATAACTTTCATATGGTTAATGGTTAATGACGGATGTAAAGACATGTGTTCAGGACCCTTTCTCTTCCGCACATCGTCGTAAATATTCATGGCCGTAAATCTGTGTGGGTGGGTTCATGAGGGCGGTTTTCTGTTCTGAGTGACGAAAAACCCGAGTTTCCTGGTCAAAATACCCCCTACCTCCGTGTGAGACCGGTTAACTTTCCTTTAGTCAAAAGAGACCAGATAAACGTTCCTCACATCATGGACTGGAATCGAACCCAGCTGTTTCCGACCAAAGCGCTTTGTCTATTCCGACTGAGCTACGGAGTCTCTGGATTATCACTTAAGAATACAACAATAATCTTTACAGTTTAAATTAAGATTTTTGGTTTATTTTTCAAAATAAAGACAAGGTTTGGTGTCTTCATTTTTTGATATAAGTGTAACCAGACCAAATATTCCGGGTTCAAAATGTTGCACAATAGCATCTACTCTATCTCCAAGAATATTATATGTGAATTTGTTTCTTGAATTGCTACGGGATCTTAGGGAATCATGCCAAGTTGCTCCGCAGTAGCATTTTCAGATATATTTTTCCCTAATACGGAATTTATGACAACGGAAGCAAGCCTATTCACTCCATTAAAAAAGAAACAAAAGTTATCTGTTACTTAACAGTGAACGTAATTTGATTGCTTCAAGCATCACAGAAGATTGGCTTAATTCATTTTCTGTTGCTAAATGTAAATGTAAGCAGTGTGTTTTCAAACTGAACAGGTTAGATTGCTAAGGGAGAAAAGTTGGTTGAAATGTCTCTCTCTCTTGTTTCTAGCAAAACACCATTGTAAAGGTATGGAATAGGAATATTATTATTATTATTATTAGTAGTAGTAGTAGTATTAGTATTATTATTATTATTATTATTATTACGTGCGGGAAATAAAGACGAAATTAACGATAGCGATAGAAACGCAAGAAACGCTCCAACGCGAAAATCAAGAATTGCGGAAAGAAGTAAACATATTCAAGTGTTGGAACACATGCTACAAAAAGAAAGAAAAAAAGAACTTCAAACTGAGGGAATAACGAAAGAAAATACAGACGACTTAAGCAACATAATAATGCAACTGATCGACAGCAAAATTGGAATTCAAATCGCAACGACAGATATAACCTATATCAACACCGAGGCCCACATAAAAATAAAGAGAGACCGCCACCAATCATCGCTCGTTTTACCAACAGAAATCAGATTTTTGTTCTTACAGCAAGCAAGAAAACATGGCCGACAACAACGATCCTAACTGATGCATCCTAACGATCCTAACTCCCAACACCAATGTATATAACGGAACATTCGACTCCATACTTCAAAAATCTTCTATACCAAGCAAGGAAGACAAAAATAGAGAAAAACTACACGTTCCTGTGCACAAAGAATTCCCAGATATTTTTGAGAAAGGAATGAAAACACTCGAATATACATAATTACATGTGAATCCGACTTACACAGCCTATCAATATAAAACACTAGCTTTTCACATCCTTAAGAATACGGTTAGAACTCATTTAAAAACTATATAATGGAGATCTCAAACATAGGCAAACATATCCAGTTAGACAATAAACTTCAAGGTCTTTGACATTTCGAATAAATGGTTAGACTACATTTCCACCAACACTAACTTCACTATCATACACACACACCAAACTAAGAAGTATAAAAAAAACACTGGCTTACATTGATAACACAGCTTAATTATACCATGATAAACATAGATGCGTTAATACTGACCGAAGTTGCAATAAACGCCACAGAAATTTACGCATAGAACATAAATAATTATCAAACCTACAACTTATATAGACAAAATAAAAGAGGAGGTGGCATTTATCAAAGAAAAATACAGTGTGATAGAAAAACAAACTCACTTGAACATGCGGAAACCCTAATTTTGGAAATCACAAATAGCCACAATAGTATCAAATACACAATAAACACAATATACAGACCCCCATATAACAATCCACTCACTTTTCTTCACGAGTTAGAAACATGGCTAAGCGATATCGATCCGCGTATAACACGCAGGCTCTTCCTAATAGGAGACATTAACATAAATACTCTTGACCACGCTTCCTCAACCACTAACACATATCTTGATATACTAAGTCAGTACAACATAAACCCTACCATTAACTTCCCAACAACAGAAGAAATACTCAATAACTCTCACTAACACAATCATGCATTGATCATATCAACATACGGGCTCCCATCCATACATATACATCATCAGTAATTAACTTAAATATTGCCGATCACTACTTTGTCTCAACTTCGTTTTATTACGTTTCCTACCCCCCCCCCTCCCACCGCCACAAAAGTCGACAAAATTCGATCATACTAAAGAGCATTGTCGATAACCAAGTAAAAAATACAGACTGGAATTCACTACTTAAAATAAACGATCTGTAGCATTATACGAGAATTTTCAAATAAAGGTCACAGAAATATACAATAAAGCAACAAAACCTATACAAACGAGGCGACAAACAGACAACAATCCATGGAAAAATGACGGCATACTGAATACTGTTACTGTAAACAAAATCTATGGAAAAAACTTAAAAAGTCACCCAGTAACACACATTTACAAATCTTATACAAAAACACAAGAAATAAACTAACAACAAAACTTCGTAGGACAAAAAGACGCTACTACTTCCAAAAATTCATGGAATATAACGACAACAGTAAGCAAACATGGGCTACACTCAACGAATTAGTAACCCGAAAAAAGAAAACTTCAGCACAAGATTTTATTGCAAAAAGCTTCGGTCAGGACACAAACCAAGAGGAACTAGCAGATTCATTCAACCATGTTTTCGAAAACAACATCGCACAACTCAAAAAAGACAAACTACCAACGATCAACAAAAAATTACCGACACAAAGTCACCAACAAACGATGTATTTTCCACCCACAACAAAACAGGAACTGAAAGAAGCAATCCTACTTCTAAAACCAAAGTCCATAGACACAATAAGACTCACAGACCTTATAACACACTTTGAACAAATAAATCCAATACTCTTGAAACTCGTGAAAATAATATTCGACACAGGAATTATTCCACAACAACTGAAAACTGCAGTAATTACGCCAATAAACACACACGGCAAAAGAAACGATACTTTGAACTACAGACCAATAACTACACTACCAGTCATCTCAAAAACAAAAAGTACCATCACTTTCAGAAAACAAAAAGTACCATCACTTTATTAGAAGACATCGCCGACACAATAAACAAAGCTCTCGACAAAAACAAGTACCCCAATAGGTATAACAGGAACACTGCATACATGGCTCGAGAACTACCTCTCAAACAGAACACAAGTAACAAAAATAGGTACATGTCACAGTCGGAGTATACAAGTAAAACACGGCGTACCTCAAGGTGCCATATTATCACCCACTCTATTCAACATATACATTAACGTTGTTCATAACATATCCATAACAAGTCATTAACATAACATATCATATCCATAACATATTCATAACCATATCCATAACCATATCCATAACCACACAGACATTAACACTGCTCTCTGCAAAGCACAACAAGACCTAAATGAAATCACAACATACTTCCACCAAAACGCAATTCTATTCACCCGCACCAAAAGACAGATGTTGATAATACACAACCCAAGAATCGTACGCCCAGCGTCACTAGCAATACATTGTCACACATACCGCTCCATTAACAACAAAAATACCTGCCAATGTTCCGAAATCAAACCTGTAACACACGCAATATACCCGGTCTCTATATAGATTCCCACCTTAAATGGACTAAACATATAGAATACCTACACACCAAACTCCGGATCATTGCAGCAAAACTCTTCCAAGTTAAAGAGATTATTCCATCTGTGAATCCCTACTCAGATAGGGAATAACAGTCTATGCAAATACATCAAACTGCAATCTAACAAAATTAGAAACACTACACATAAAAATCGTGTCAACAGTGATCTGTACACCTTACACGCAACAATCAATATCCGAAAAGCACATGGCGATACACAGAATTCTGATCATCAGAAACCTGATAAACTACATGTCATTAACAAGCAATTACTTCAACATCACCTATCGAAACAACAGAGACACATATCGTATAACACGACCTACAACAACTCTACATCCCCACACCCTTCAACAACTCATACGGTTCTTTTGTGAGATCACATCAGATACCCACGCAACTAAAAAGAAAGTTAAAACACGTAGATAACTACGGAACAATAAAAACGAACTCCGGAAAATATACCAACAAAGTTAAGAAACCATTAACACTAATATACACATCACAAATCACTAGCATCCAATGCCTACATCCCATACATATACAGTAGCAACAACACAAATAGTGAAGGCTAAATCCCACTCTCTCTCTCTCTCTCTCTCTCTCTCTCTTCATGAAAGCTAATCCAAGCTTCGAAGTAGGTGGGATTAATTTGCCTCACTCATCTACAAATAATCCTTATAAGTAAATGCAGAAATTTGTATGTTTTATCACTTTCTCAATTATTATTATTATTATTATTATTATTATTATTATTATTATTATTATTATTCTGTATACCCTGTATTCAAAAATTCTGTATAGTCTTTATTGATAATATTAGAAGAACATGTGTTGTAAAAACATAATATAGAAGAAATAAAGTATTATTATTATTATATTATTATAAAAAAAATAAAAATTATGCGACATTTAAAAAGAAGTGTCAGGGACTCATCCCTGGGAGGCTCTTCTTACACGATCCACAATCTACGCTCTACACTGTCGTATTATTGTAACCTATTACTAATATAGCAACATAGTAAGTGGCTTTATATGATTTTTGAAAGACAACCGAATACGCATTTAACATCTTTAAAAATTCAAGACAAATAATGTGGTTCACTAATTCTTGTGACATAAACTAAAACATATTCAATTTTCATTGTAAAATATGGTAATATCGATGGACAAAATTCTAATGGTTTAAAAGCACATACTTGTATATGAGCAATTGCAGAAACTATAGTGCACGACGTATGTGTATAGTGCACGACGAGATGAAGTAAGAAATTACTGAAATTGTTTCTGAATAGCATTAGGAGTGGGCTTGGAGGAGTAGGAGAACTTTGCTAAACATGAAGGTTAGACAAATGCAATATGGTTGGGCCTAAATGACTAATGCAGCTAAGGTTATGAGATTATTTTACTTTTATCGTATTTCTAGGAACTTTTGGGGTAATCCACTTTAGATGGGAGGGGAAAATATATTTTCACACCTGGGTATATTCTTCTCAGACGTCAGAACTTATTAAATTTATGCAACGCGTAGAGTAGAGGATGTTGGAATTTTTGGATGCGGACAGAGATAGAGATTTCGTGTATTTGTGCCATTAATGACCGAATATAAAAGTAAGACAAGACGATGTATCTGATTTTCACTGAGAGGTGAATATATTAAAAAGAAGAGGGGGGTGAAGAGAGTTTCTTATGTGAGGAACAAGGCAACACTGTGCTTTATTCGTCTTGAATTGGAGTAGATTAGATCTTGGAGAATAGAAACGGGTTGGAATTGCTCTGGGTAGCGATCCTTCGCAGAATAATTGTTTCATTTAAAACTGATCATAGTTGTATTATTTGTAATTTCACTTTCTGTCACGAATGGTGTATTTGAGCGTGAATGAGAGAATATTAGATTGCCAGATCATTTCTTCTGATTGATACCATGTTACGTTCCCAAGAGCTTCATTTGACGCACTGTTCACAGAAGACTTTGAAATCTTATTTGTTTGAGTAATGTTTGTTTCCGAATGGAAAGGAATAATGAATTATACTATAGTGTTTGTAAGCGCCTATGTCAACTCGTCTATGTGTTTTTAAACGTTTTGGCTGTACGTATGTTTTTCCTAATTTTACATGAAAAAACTAGAGGTGTGTGTGTGTGTGTGTGTGTGTGTGTGTGTGTGTGTGTGTGTGTGTGTGTGTGTGTGTGTGTGTGTGTGTGTGTGTGTGTGTGTGTGTGTGTGTGTGTGTGTGTGTGTGTGTGTGTGTGTGTGTGTGTGTGTGTACGCGTGCGTGCGTGCGAATGCGATACAATGTAAGGAAATAACCCAGAGAATGACAGTGTTGGAATTGACATTGGCGATAGATGATCAGTTACTCAAGTTACACTTGACGACAAATAATAATCTTGTTTTAATCCTTTATCGAAGTGTAAGCAAACGAAGTTTGCACATGAATATTTCCGATCCAGCGTATTTAATTATAAGATAGTACTCATTATTTACTACTTGAGTATGAAAAGTATATGACTTCTGAAATAATTTCAGAGAAACTCATGTGGTCGCTCTTAACATTTCAAACGTATCCGATCGGTTAGACACATCGGCCTATATGGTAATCTACCATTGTACGATCTGCTTTTCCTCCTCTACAACTTCATCGCCCATTTTCCCGCTCATTACGAGTGACGGTGAATAATGGTTTTTCTCATCTCAGCTTTCCTAACCAATGTTGCCACTTCAAATCCTATTTATATCTTCGTGGATGACAAAACACTCCATTCCTCTCATTTTCATATGACAAACCTTGCAGTGTCCATTTTCAAGTTCCTCCGTGAGAAATGTCCCAAACTTTGAACTATATCTCAACCTTCTCTTAACTTTCATTAATCCCCTGATAATCAAATATTATCCGATTTCCCTTCTTGGCTGCTATCCATCGGCAGTCTTTCCTGGCAAAAACACATTCCAACCATAGCTAGTACAGCTCACAAAAACTCTTGCTTTTCAGCTTTCAGAGCTGCTACTCTATAAAATCACAAATCCGCTTAACCATGGAATATTGCTCATGTGTTTGGGTTGGAGATCCAAACTGTTCTCTAATATTACTCAATGCTATCGAAACGAGATCAGTCCTGTTAATTAATGATCTTCTTGACAAATCAGCTTCAATCCCTTCTCATTGATTTCCGATTTTCTCTTTATGCTTATTCTGCAGATATTTTTACAGACAGTGCTCTAGTAAATTCACCACCGATATTCCTCCAATTTTCTTTAAAATCATGAGAACAAGCGCTGCTGCTAACCAACACCCATTTACAGTCTAGCTTGATAATTGCCGAACGAACTTCTCCCTTCTTCTTTCATTCCATCATCTTTTCCTTGAAATAGACTTCTTCATTCTGTCTTTCGCACAGAATACAATCTTCAGCTGTTCAAAAAAAAAAAAAAAAAAAGGTTAACCAGATTCCCCCCTTTCTTCTTACCTTTTCTGACAAGCGGAACTGATATGCTATACGTCATATAGTTTTGATGGATCACATATATAAAAATATAAAAAAATAACTTTGGTAGCTTACTTTGTTTAGATGCCAGTGGTGAATCCTTAATACGGGTCGGAACTGCTCTGGGTAGCGATCCTTCGCAGAATAATTGTTTCATTTAAAACTGGTCATAGTTGTATTATGTGTAATTTCACTTTCTGTTACGAATGGTGTATTTGAGCGTGAATGAGAGAATATTACATTGCCAGATCATTTCTTCTGATTGATACCATGTTACGTTCCCAACGATAAAAATAAATATATTTGTCCCGTCCTTTTATTTATTTTATTGTTTTTTATGATTATCTATATCCCACAGTATTGCTGGTTCTACCGCTTCATTCATTTCGTTTGTAAGAATGTGAGGAATCACTTACATATAGAGAAGAAGCCAGTAACGTCGTAGGACTGCTTCGATGGTTATTCTCTCGCTACTCGGTCACTTTCCAGGATAGGTGAACAGCTAAGCAGGTGACCTGAAACTTCATTTCAAGGTTTCTTCCAGTGTAGTATTTAAAGGTCTGTAGATTCAGTTTTGAGTGGAATTGGTATAAGGTCTCCAGAATATGTTTCGAGTTCCTGAAGAGTATCTTGGACATTAAAGATTCCCTTAACCTATAATGGTCATCTATCGTCAGTACACACCTGCGCCAACTAGAGAATATATGCTTTCGGA
Organism: Typopeltis vanoorti; assembly: GCF_054136105.1. Classification (NCBI taxonomy): domain Eukaryota; kingdom Metazoa; phylum Arthropoda; class Arachnida; order Uropygi; family Thelyphonidae; genus Typopeltis; species Typopeltis vanoorti. Next base: position 77,389,420 of record NC_143553.1, on the reverse strand, counting down.
AACGCAATATTTGCACGTGACACTTGCTCTTAAAACTGGAAACCAGCCACACCAGGGGGGTAGACAGTTCACAAGTACACGCTATACTGTACATGACTTAATTGCAGTTAGATTCTAGTTATCACAGAGGCTAGAAACCGAGGCATTAACCTGCTGGATATTCCTTCTCTGTTTCTTTCTAACCTCAGCGACTGTGACTGAAGTCATCTTCACGGGAATGTGATGGAATGGAATGTTATGGAAGATTAATATTCCATTCCATCATATTCCTGTTATTTAAATACGGTAGCAATTAATTCCTTAATAAATTAATATATCGCCCAGATTTAATGATGACAAACCATCTGCGGCAGGCTTCAGAAATTTTTCGCTTTTCCAATTATGAAGTGAATTTAACTTACATTGCCGCAAATTCTCCTAGAGTATGTTCGCAAGCATCGTTACGGCAGGCAGTAGATGGACACTTTTCGTCAGTTGAGATGCAATGTCTGACACCAGGATGACTGTTCTTTCACTCATCTGCTTTGTGCGTAATAACGTGTAAAAGGACGAATTACGGTTATATTCAGTACTGTTCCTTCGAAAGCATTTATTACAGCAAGTTTGAAATAAAATGTTTGTGAAAGTCATTCTGTTTAATGCTCTTTTTGTTTCAGATGTGTGTTGAAAAATACGAGAATGAATTCAAGTTAAACGATAAGAATTGTGTGTCTAAGAACACAATCACTCCCAATGATCACAGGATATGCGATGAAGATGGTAAGTTTGAAATAAGCTCTTAAAGATAGTGAAACGAACTAGTATAGAAGGTTGCATTTATTCTGTACATTAATTGGGTTTTCGCTACTGGAATACATTTTTGATCATATTGAAAACTTGAGATTTTAGGATAATCATAATCATTCTAGACACAAATCTTTTAAATGTTGGAAGTCAAAAATAAATTATATAAATGCTGCTTCGCGTTTGGTTGCTGCAAGTGGAAAGCGTTGATGAACATAGCAGTTGTTTCTGCATTGCGTGATGACACAATATACATTAGACACAATATTGATTATTGTGTCTAATGTATATTGTTTACTATTTCACTAAAGGCAGATGAAATATAAACGTTCAGTAAACTTGTCTTGTCTATCAATTAATAATAAATAAATAAAACTGATTTGTTTCCAACTTATTTTACAAGAAGTACAGACTCATAGACTGCAGTCCTCTGTTGCTAATTTTAGCATCGTCTTATGCATAGAATTCAAAGGTGAAATATATTTAATTCTATCAGCTGAAATTTGCTTAAGAAAATATTTTTTTATTTATTATGTCATTTCAGGGTTAGGGGCAGGCAGATGAATATAGATAAAGTACAACATCACATGAAACCTGTATGTGCCTCTATCCAATGAAACAATTTCCTTCCCATGCTGGAAATGCACGATCATGAACAGCAAGAATACGACGTTCCAATCCACCATTTTTAGCAACTTCATTCTCTTAAATAAGAGTTAGGTTTAAATCGACCTTGTACAGTGCATTAACTTGTGCTTACTCGTTTTCTCTTACTATAAACGTGTATTAACAGGTGTAAGTGTTTCGTCATCACATCACCATACAGACTTATTTTGCTATGTGTACCATGAAGTGAAGTTCAAATCTGACACACATCTCCTCCCTCTGATCAAGACAAGGCATAAGTAATCTGTCGGATGTACATTGTTACAATAGGAATTGGAATCATCACATGCATCACAAGCGTGTATCGGTTTAGTGGGATACTTATTAAAGAGCACACATTCGTCTGCCGCCATATGCTGCAATGTGGTATGTAGGCTACAAGCCAATGCTTCATGATACTAATTGCAATTTTTTCTCTCTTATACAGGGACTGCTGTGGAACTCATTTCTCCGAATGGACCTAAAAGGGCATTCTCGTCTTCTCTTGAACCTGTTCCACATTGTCCGTCGTATGTCATGAGAATATCTCAGTTGATAGCCCAAGGAGAGTTGAATGAGCTTGTGAGACATAATAATCCTAACAAAACTGAAAACTTGGGATTTTTATCTCGTAAAATAGGCAAACCAATTGAATAACACATGCAGTTAACACACAACAACTAGACTCATACTCTTGTTTCGGCTGTAATTCCAAACGAATTCAATACTTTCATCCTCCGTTGTTCTGACCCCAAAACCTCACCCACAGTGTAGTCATCATCGGATTTTTTCGTGTCCGTATGAAGGATTTCACGTTTTAGCTGTTGAACTGTTGAAACTACCATTTCTAAAACCTAATTAAAATATGGCATTCAAATCACCTGAGGTAACAGCTCATTAAACTGTTAGTTTCAAGATCAATGCCATTTAGAGATCAGAAAATTGGAAATTTAAGCAACGTCGCTGTTTAGCAATGTTAGTAATAATTTTCGCGATGTGCACACATAGGAATTGTTAGCATGTGACCCGCCTCGGTTATTCCATTTGAAGCAAGTTGTTATTCTCAATCCTTTTCATCGACAGCTTTCCTTGTGAAAGAAGCAATGCCTAACACGACAAAACTGCCTTAAGACATTCTAAATTGTCCATAACATTAATATAAGGACCTGGGTCGTCGTGGACTGCGTGAAACTATTTCATATCATTATATCGACGCTTAAAATCTTTCTAGTTGATGCCGATCATTCAAGATTATTCTAGAATGTTTGGACTTATATATATAAAATCAATTCCACATGCAAGAGGCTGCGAGCTCTGTAGCAGATGAGAGATAAGGTTGAAGTCTAACGGTTGTAGTCACGGCGAATTCTGTTTCAAAGAACAGAGATAGAAAGACGAATGGGAATAGCAACTTCGATGACTCAGCAATACAAATGTAAAAGGATGTCGGAAAGCTGTTGTTCGTGTTATTGTAGATTTAACAAAAATGAGGGCATGATGGATACGAGTTCTACTCAACAACGTCTGTGGAATTATTTTCTGAAGAGAATGAATGGAGAAACTGACACTCTTGAGGAAAAAGTGAAAATGTGTTTTGTGTACAGAAGAAAATAATAATAATAAATGGCACTCACATGGCAGGTCATCATTTACCCAAAGAAGCAAACAAAATGTTCTGCACGTGAAATATATTCACATCTGTACTACTTGTATATAGAGGGTAATGATTTCATATCGCTTGCATAATGGGAAGGACCCACCCAGACCGATTTCGACCTTCATTGAGGTCCCATCAGTGGTAGCCAGATTCGGGAGAGATGTGAAGGTTGAAGTAATGCAGAAGCCATATATATCTCATATACAAGTGCTCAAAACGTGCTCGACCTTATTAATAAAATTCTCTGCATGAGAGAAAGATATTGGAAGTGTTTTTTCCTTTACCTTTGTTCGTCTGGCTGGCTCCCACTGATGACACCTCAATAAAGGTCGAAACCGGTCTGGGATAGTAGCCCTTCCAATTTTTCATAGCATTTTACACATCCGAAAGGGTATATGCTTTGCATTATGGGGTGCATATTAAGGCAAGTGATGTGAAGTCATTAGCCTCTATGAACTATTTAAATTCCATTTATATAGTTTTCTATATAAAAATAGTATTTATATATTGTATTTGTGTGAAAATTGTGTGTGTACTCCTAGACAATTTTGGACAGTTTAAATTATTGCGTAATGAAACAATTCCCATTTTCATATGGATAATGACCATATGGTCATTATCCATATGATGGTGAATACTACTTCAGATGGTGAATACTACTTCACCACCTGAAATGCCACAATAAAAGTTTTTCAAAATGGGATTATTACTCAGCTTTCCAACCAAACAGCGCAGTATGAAAACGAATGAAGAAGAGGTTGATGAAATAACAGCATCACCAAAAACACCTGCAAGTGTACATCGTCCACTCTCAATAATGGTTGTTGGAGTGTAAAAATGCAGGTGTTCCTTGGGATTTCTTTGATGGGAAGCTCCTGATGTCAGACCTTATCAAATGCCTTAGAAATGTCAAGTGTAACAACACAGATTTATCTAAACCTCTCGATGTCAAGGGGTGGCTTCGCTGATGCTGGCGAGGAGATCTTCTATGGATCTGAATGGCAGAATTCATATTGGTTGTGAAAGGTTATTGTACAGTGACTACATCCTTTTCGTCCAAATTCATGGCATGCAATTCGTGCATATTTCGAGAACAGATGTGGGACTTTTGTGGCTGTTTTCATCTCTAAACACGGATTCTTTAGGGCACGGTTGCAAAGATATTCTCACAGGCTTCTCAACTAGCGTTGACTTAAATAAGCTGGCAAATATTTAATACGCATTTTGTGGAACCATACAATCCGTATGACTTATGATCTTCCATTTCTTCAGCGTTCATTACAATTGAACTCTTGAGAAATCGTAATTTCTGTGCGACAGTGTGTGTGTGTGTGTGTGTGTGTGTGTGTGTGTGTGTGTGTGTGTGTGTGTGTGTGTGTGTGTGTGTGTGTGTGTGTGTGTGTGTGTGTGTGTGTGTGTGTGTGTGTGTGTGTGTGTGTGTGTGTGTGTGTGTGTGTGGATATTTTTAATAATCATTTCGAATACAATAATGAAATGATAGAGAACGATAAATCTCTTTTATAAGCCAAAATATTTGCATATGGGGTATTCACATTCATTGCCTTGTAGTCAAGTTTACATGTGGTTCTAAAGTACTTTAGATTTCCTAACTTTTTTGGGTGGGATTCAGGTGAAAATAAATCAGAAGAGTGCTTCTTGGCTTTTGATGAGAAATTATAATTATAGAATAAATTCCACATTCTTGAAGATTTTTTTGCTTTGTCCGCTTTCTAACTTCCATTTTTTTTAAAAAAAAGTCAGTTATAATCAGGTTCATTAAGTAAGTGTATATCCGTAACTCACTCAGAAGCCCTTTGTCTGGAAAGACCTGAGTTTGATTCACGTCTATGACGCGAGGAACCATTATTTGGTCTCTTTCGACTAAAGGTGATTTAGTGAGTCTCATACGAAGTTTGAGGAATTTTTTTCTCCCCGAAAGTCGGGATTTTCGTCCCTCAGATCAGGCAGACCAGCCTAGTGAACACACACACACAGATTACAGTCAGAAATATATACATAGAAGTCTCTCATTTGAGGGCACAGCCTCAACCGATCCTGAAGGACGGATCAGGAATATTGACGATAACCCCACATGACAACAAAAAACATATTCTCGAACATATGAAGATAACTTTAACATCGGGTATGTCGCCATACGCGACATCTTCATTAAATCCATTAAATCATTTTCAGTCGACTTCCATTTGATTGTCTAATATGTGATCAAATGCTTTTCAAAATGCTGAAATGTAAAAAAAAATAATAATAAATAAAAATAAAAATAAAAAAAGAACTTTCTTTTATGCACAAAAGAAATTTAATGTATTGCATGTTATAATTTCAGAGGGTACCAACAACGATGCAATCAAGACCTATCGAGAAAATTGCGGATATCCTTGTTTGTAAGTTAGCTGCCGAATTTTATTAAATAATTCACTTTTGTTTCGTGAAAGGATGCACTGCATTAGTAATACCACTCGAAGATATCGATTGGCTATATTAAATTTTCGTTAATGATCCATTAAAATGAATTATACACCTAAAAATAGCATTTGGAAACGTCTGTTAAAATTTGAAACAGTGAGTCCGAAAATGATTCTGGACATTTACAGTACTAACACTAGGCTTTTGAGAAATACATACAATCTCTAAATATCATCTTTACTCGGACAAAACAATAATGTGGATTAGTCGGATTTAAATTCTTTATCATTGTCTTCTCAGCTACTAGATTGAAAGAAACCTGCTCACAACAGCAATGACACTATTTGTCGTATCTTTTTCCCATTTACCTTGATGCAAGAACAAACTGCACATGATGCTGTACTCACATGGAATTATGATCACAATCAAGGATTTCTTTCTAACTTTCCATAATATCAATATTTAGTATGCAGCGTTGCTTGTTTTAAATTAGTTTTGTTTGTCTTTGTTTATGCATACCTTACAGTGTTTTGGAATATTATACATTCATTATGCCAAAAAGCCTCTCCTCATTTGAAAAGGTTAGATGAAGAATATACATGTTTATTTATCTTGTAATCAAGATAAATAAACACAAGATAAATTTCTTCTAATCGTCAATGTGCTAAGCCTAATCACGATACAGTGTACTCTGCATACCATAGGGTTCGACCTCGTTGAACCCTAGGGTATGCTATGAACTGTTAAGGTTCAACCTTCTTGAAACCTAACAGTTTTAAAGCCATCTAGAAGACATTCCAAGAAATAAGGTATCAGTGAATCAAAAATTTTCAATGTAGAGATTTCAACATTGAGTGCCACCATCTCATGGTCCTACATGTATATATTATGTGTGAAACGGTGATTTTTACATTTATTGGCTTTGAGCTGTCCATTAAAAACTTGAGTGTCCTAAAATAAATCCCACTTTCCTTTGCCAAAACCAAGAAAACTGGGAACCTCTCAATGAAAAAGCCGAGTGAGTTGAATCATGGCTACCCAAGAATGGTCTTACTACTACAACTCAAAGTATTATACCATTTCCACGGGACTACATTTGCGCTGATTTCATTTAAAAGTTGTTATATACTTTTATTCTATCTGTCAATCATGTTTCTCTTTTCACCAATACTACACAACGCTCAAGATTGTATTTCAATGAGCCATCTGATCATCCATCAGATTAAAAAAATATATTTAATTACCTTCCTTAAATATCTTTTTAATTTTAAATGAAGAATTCTACTTTTATGGATTATTTACACACTTAGTTTTCACTTCCATACAGTTACATTTCTCTAACATGGAATCATCACAGTTATCAGGCCAGTGAAACTAAAAAGAACAAATAAAAAGCTAACTTAGAAATTTCTGTACGTTTCTGTATGCAATACCAAGGCATATTACATGCTGAAGAACATTATTTGCATTATTTCAATTTCTAAATTTTCGAATGTTTTATCTAATATAACATAATATAAATCCGCTGAAGCCTCATATTCCCTCACAGGGAGTAGAGGAAATATGTAAGGCTTAGATAAATATCCTCCAGTGGGTGACTAGATTCGAACCTAGGTCTATCTTCTAGGGGCCAAGCGTTCTGGAGTGCACACCCCACTTCCACAGGGCTACTCAGGCCCTTAACATAATAATATAATAGATTTTAATTATATATATATGGAATTCTTCACTATAATATAAATACTGTATAAAGATAAATATAAAGTGGGTGGTCTGAAACGTTCTTGGCCTCACCCATAAATGATAACGCTATCGGCAAGATTTTTTTTCTAAGTTGGCACATATGTTATAAGCATCCGTGTGAAATTGCAAGTCACTCTATCAAGTAGTTTTTTTATATAGCTGTCGGAATCCAAAGTGTTGTATGTATCCCTAATGTAAATGGATGAAATTGAGTATCGTGCGGTTATAAAATTCTTTGTAAAATAAATTCATTCGAAGTTCATAAAAGTTTAAGGGCACTCTTCTTTTTCGTCTTCGAGAATTAAGGAATGTGCTACCCAGTCAGCGTGCCGTACCTGCCTTGAAGATGATCCACATGAAGGACATCCAAAAAGTGTAACAATAACAACACCAGAAATTATTGATCAAGTGCACGATATGGTATTGGATGACCGGCGAGTCAAATTGCGGGAAATTGCTGAGACGATAAACATTTCAAAAGAACATATAGCATATATTGTGCATGAAGAGTTGCATATGAAAAAGCTTTGCGCGAGATGGGTGCCACGCTTGCTCACAACAGATCAAAAACGCACTCGCATGAAAATCTCTGAACAGTGCTTGAAACATTTTAACAACGATAACTGATTTTGTGCTCCGGTGTATTACTATGGATGAGACTTGGATTCATCATTACACACCAGAACACAAACAGTAATCAAAACAGTGGACAGAAACCGGTTGTTGCGCCAAAGAAGACAAAGTCGGCTCAATCAGTAGGAAAGGTAATGGTATCGGTGTTTTTTGATGCTAAAGGCAATTTTTATTAATTATCTTGAAAAAGGCAAAACGATAACCGGGAAATATTATTCCGAACTTTTAACCAGACTAGATGAAAAAATTCATGTGAAAAGACCCGGTTTGCAAAAGAAAAAATCATCTTTCATCAGGACAATGCAAATGCCCACAAAAGTGTTTTGGCAATTGAATAATTAAGGAATCTGCACTATGAATTGTTGGAACATCCACCCAATCCCCAGATTTGGCTTCCTCTGACTTCTGTCTCTTCCGTAAACTAAATCTCTTCCTCGCTTGTCAGCGTTGTACTTCGAATCAAAAGGTGATTGCAGCTGTAGAGAGGTATTTTGCATATTTTACTCAGAACCACTACAGGAACGGGATAATGGCGCTGGAGCATCTCTGGAATAAATGTATTAGTCTTAAGGGAGATTATGTTGAAAAATTAAAATAATTTTGAAATTATAAATTCGTTTTTTCATTGTTAGGTAGAGAACTTTTCAGACCACCCAAGTATATATATAGATATATAATTTTGGCTTCCATATGAGTAAAATGCTTTCATTTTTATCTTTATATTTTTCACAATAATAACATTCTTCGTAACTGAATTCGCTTTTGTTTACTTACCTGGCAATATTAGCATGAGGAAATACAAACAAACAGTTAATTACTTGCCATATCGATTTCTGAATGTAAGTATATCTCCCATTTTTCCAAACGAGTTTTATTTTTTCTTTTATTAGAAAGAAAAAAAATACATATTAAAACTCAATCATTTATTCGAATTCTTAATGCTCTGTATTTTACTAAATTAAATAAAATCTAAATATCTAATTTTATCCTTTCACTGTATTCCCAAGTATTTTCTTTTCTTTTTACCAAGGAAAGTTCTTAAACGAACTAATGCAGAAAATACATATAATTTTTAGTGGTAAGTTTAAAGAACCAAATTTTTCAGATCTGTAGCGTTTTGGGAAGAATTGATTTATATGATGGAAACAGCCTGCAATTGAATGTGATTGGTATCAGTGTGTGTGGAGAAGTTATTTATTTGTATGCGATATGAAGAGTCAGGGAAACTAGATGATGAGAGGAAAATTGAAACTCTAAGAATAACAGAAACTGAGATATGTGACTGTGTTAATGATATCATTATGCGTAATTATGAAAGTGATTATTATAAAAGGATGACTGTGTATGTGTGTGTGCTTGTCCTGTTCAGACATATTACTTATAGGGAAAATATTATGCATGAATAAAAATCTGCAATTCGTCCAAGTAGACCATGCTATTCATTTTCTGTTCATTTAGGGTAGAAAGTTTCACTGCAATATTAGTAAAAGTTTTCATTCTGAAGCAAGCTTAAGCTATCTGGTGTGAGATAAAGAAAACAACGAGAATGAAGTAATTCATAGTGGATAGTTATTATTGACCTAGTGGATTAGTTGCTGGTGACGATGCATTTCTAATTCAGCTTGGTATATACAAAATGAGTAACTGTCATCATTATATTCAGACATGGCTTTTCGTTTCTATACTTCACTGCCTAACCAACTATTAAATTAGTTTGTTCTCAAACTATACAAACTGGATAAAATGCATTGAATGATGTCAAGAAAGGCGCACCTCTTAAACAAGCAACCAATGCCAAGGAAGAGGACTGTACAGAGAACAGAAGTATGCATTGTTCAGAGGAGATATGGGAGAGTATAATTAAAATGCTACAATTGACATCTTTAGATGAGTATGCAGAAATGATAATGATATCCAAATTAGATCTGCTTTCCCAACCCACAACAGAACAACTTAAGCATTGTGTATTCAACTTTTGTTATTTCTCACCATGTAGTTAGTACCAATGGCTGTGGTCCAATAGTTTGTGATACTTTCTTTATGACAAGGGTATCTCTACCTAGTAATTCATTGCTGTGTAAATGTATGTCTTCTGGAGACGGTTGAAAAAAGTATTGATAAGGTAACTGCACCTTTAAAAATCTGTTTCACTCTCTCTCTTTTCAATGAAGCTGATCTCCTTCTTTAGAAAATAAATTAATGACAATTATTTGTGGTACTTTTCCCTTTCAACTATTCAGCTAAAAGGTCACAATTAACAGATGCCTTTTAGGAATGGGTGATACCGCTCACAATGAAATTACGTTCGAAAATCAACAGTGGTGTCTTAAAAGATCAAAGTATTTCACAAACTACAAAGGAGAACAAAGTGGAACAAACAATGCGTGGAAGGAAGTCAACGGACACCGTAGTGTGAGGAACAAACAGCCAATGACGCCCGCCTTAATATGGTGCAGAACTTCCTTTCGCGGAAATGACTGCAGCAATCCTACTGGGCATATTTTCAACAACTATAGGATAGTGATCAATGGGAAATTAACCATTCTTCCTGTAGACATATAATAAGGTGCTGAACTGTTGTGGGTCGGACGTCCCTTGTCATCATCATCATCCGACTCCCCATCCATTTCATCCGACAGATATTTAGTAGGATAGAAATATGGGCACTGTGGAGTCCATTCAAGTGTGAAAACATTTATATCCTCCAACCACCCAACTGCAGCAGCCTTATGACAATGTGCATTGGCTTGCTAAAAGAAACAATGGTCAGTTCCATAGAAACGCGAAAATGAGGCCGCATTGCATGTCCAAATTATGGAGATGCCTCTCGGAGTTTAATATCAGTGGTATCACAAACAGAAGCGCGATGCTAAACCAGGAAAAACAAGACTATACCATCACACCGCCAACTCCGAATTTCACAGTTAGTGTTACGCACTCAAGTAAGAGACGTGCACCTGGCATTTGGCACATCAACACCGATTCACCTTCTCTGTATAAAGTGTAGTGTGATTCCTCACTCCAGGAAAGCTTTCCAGGTTTCCATGTTCTTCACGCTGTATGCAGCACTGCGGACGACGCTGCATTTTTCTTCAGGTAAAGTGAGGTTTGCATACAGTGGTCCTATCATGGGAGCCCATGGGGTGATCCTCGATTCTTCATGTTTTTATGGAGATTCGTTCTAGCCGATGTCTGGAACTGCGCTTTGAACGTTTTGGCTGATGACTGCGGTTTTTACATAATATTCTTCATAGCATACTACGTTCACTTTGGATGAGTGTGGTGGATTGGATACCGCTGGCAGTACATGCAGTTGACTCCATGCTGATCTTTCATCGCTGTAGGAAGTCATTGATCGTTGACCTGTGATGGCTCAATTTTTCAATAATGTGTTGAACAGATAGGCCTACAATATGGTATTCTATCACAACACCTCTTCAAAATTCCGTCGATTCTCCTCTCGCAGCCTTTTCACCCGGATACAATTGCACTGACTTGGAAGCATCATACCAGCTACTAACACGTAACTCGTTACATGCCACGATTCACCATGACCGTGTGAGTGACCATTAAATTAGTTCCAAGCAGTGTGTATTTACACCTGTTCTTCTGTCCCTCTCTTTTTACCTGATCATAATATTACTTGTTTTTACATGACTGTTTTTAGAGAATTTAATTCTGCATTGTGTGATACTAATAATAGATCGCTTGTACTTAGTTACCAATAGTCATCAGTTCGTTTATCTTCTTGAGCAAGGCATGATTCATGAAACCCTCAACAAGAATTACTTTTCATTAAATTACCAGATCCACATGTTCGAAATGTTCACAGTACGCATTAACAGATAGTGGGAAGAAGAATATATCACTGGCCAAGGGCTTTTCTGGATTAAAAAAATCAAGCAGAGTTAGTTTACACATAACAAGTGCCAACCTGAAGAAAATAATTACAAACCCTGTGTGATCACTACAATGAAATAATTCTCAATTTTATTATTGATCAGCTTAGTAATATTGTCGCCTGTGTGTTATATTTCATTTTTTGAAACGACATATTGCGGATATATCGCTGATGGGTGAATTCCTAAGATTATCATTAATTTTTATTGAATTGGTGGGTATTCAAAGATGTGGAGAATACACTGAATTTAATGACGGATTTATTGAAAATAAATAAGAGTTTCAAATTAGAAGTATCGTTACTTTGCCAGAGGGAAATTAATTTCCAAAAAATCAAATATTTAATATATATATATATATATATATTATTAGAAAATGTGTATATAATATATATATATATATATATTATATACACATTTTCTTTCGGAAACTCATGTTTTTAACCCCAGAACTGAAGTCGGCAGAACATATTATTTACAACATTAGCACACTGGTTCCGTAAGTAGGAAAAAGAGAAAATCGCAATAACTCCGGGTAAAAGAGAAGAAATATGAAACGCAGGTACACTATGAGAAACGTGACATTGAATCTAGTTATCGTATACAAATATATGGCGCTCTCTTTAGCACGTGCAAATGGGCCGTTGCATAAAATATTGCTTTCCCTTTTCGTGAAAACAATATTCTTGGATATATCTGCACGAAATCATTTGACCGAAGAATTTAGATGGCATGATGTCTTAAAATTAGAAGTTCGGTCTCTCGGAGGTAGCCAGATGATTGCATATGTCCTTCCGTTCTTCACAGACTGTGCAACTAATTCCAAGAATCACACACAACATCATGAAGATAAGATAATACTGTGAATGAAGGCCACTGGCTAAAACCGCAGATGGTGACCGATTGTATCTGCTTGCACTGTGAGCAGAAAACTTCACAACGGTGGTCTGTATGCTATGGAAAGAACGTTTGAAATGGACTAGGATCCGCGTCAACTGTACACAAGACAATGGGCTTCGTCTTGTTACCAGACGAGTCACGATTTGCTCTACAAAAGGATATGATGCTCTGATCTATATAGAATCAAGGACACATTATTATCAGTCAAATATCTCCGAAAGCTACACTCATGCTGGAGGTGAGTGATAATATGGGGAGGCAGCTCGTTGAGTACATAAACACTGACCTGTATGTAGCATGAATGCTGCAACTTATAGAGATGAGAAACTGTATTCCTATTTATGCGTGTGAGAACGCTCCTCCTCATCGAGGAAGATCGTGGACTAATATCTTCGGGAAACGACTACTGTACACATGAACTGAACAGCTAGGTTTCCTGACCTGAATCATATTAAGCATGTCTGGCATACTCTAGGTACTTAAATCAGGACTAAGGGACTAAGTCCTTAGTCCGTGACTGTTTGAGATCCCCATTCCCAAACATTCTAGATTTACTGTACCAATGGTTATTATTATCAACTGAGCTCATGGAGACCACTATAAACACTATGAAACACCATTATGAGTGGGTATTGCCTGAAATTTTATTATATTACTTATTGAGCCACTTTATCAATCTCATTTTGACTTTTTGTTTAGTTCACTCTTTACGTGTACCTGTTGGTTACTGAATTAAACTATTTATTTACAATTTTTATGGATGTTACTTTCACATTTTACATGATACTGTAAATGATGACTAAAAGTAGAAGAAGGCTTCCAACCAGTCTTCAAAAAATTAGAGCTAAATCTTCCCTTCCACTTCCTTTGGGAATGAAAGGCATTGGCAGATTTATTTATTAATTTATTGCAGGCCTGATTGGCCGAGTGGTTAGCGTATCCGTTTTCCAGCCAAAAGGCTGGGGGTTAGAATCCCACCGTGGGCATGGATGTTTGTGGTTGTCTGTGAAAATCTAGTAGTGGCGGTGGGCGGTATATGGCGTTGGTGTAGATGATGATGATGGTAGCTGCGGTTGGTGGAGACAGAGAACTGTAGAGTAGGTGCCCTCCCTCGATGAGTCTTTGGACTCTCTGGAGGTATCATGTAATAATAACAATAATTTAGATTACGGTGTTGTGTTCGTGAATGGTTGGACGTGTGCTCTCCAGAATTTCTGCATATTCATTTTTCAATTTCAGTCCTAGATAATTCTGGAATAGGAGTATTCATTTGCACTCCTAATTGCTCATGATTTGTACATCTCTTTCTGACCAGCAGTTATAAGATTTTATATTTATGAAAAGTTAGCTGTAGTTAGCTCCAGAAAGGTGTAATGATAAAATACTGGCCAATAGTGGGAACAACACCCTGTTCAGCATTCAGCACTCGACCTACATCTTCGACTCAGAAGTATTGGTCTGCTTCTTAATGTTCTTAAAATAATTTTCCTATTTTTCTCAAAAATCACGTTTCTTGTTATTCACCTGAATATTGCCTTTTAACATGTCTGCTTCGTAATTACTTCAAGATATTTCTTCTTGTTTGCAAAACAGAAGGTGGCGTTTGCTGTTCACGTCGATATTACTTTTCGATATGTTTTTTGCAGACTTCACAGACAAAGCACTGCGATCTTAGATGGAGAGCAAGTTTTCAGAAAGGCAAAAATTTACCCGTTTTGTTATTATTATTTTATACAAGTAGCTATTTTGTTTTAGTCATTTTACTCTTTGGTGATGAACACTAATATCAAACCTTCTTCCGGTAAGATGGGAGATATCAGTTGTAGAACGTCTAATGTTTCCTGTTTTGAAATCTAACAACAGATGTGAGCAAGATTTGTCACATACTTATAAATAACAACGAGTGAGTTCGTCTTTCAATGATTTACTTGAATTGCAAGATGAAAAATATGCATCCACTCTAAAACATCCTAATAATCTAAAATTGTTCATCTGTGATCCCCATCACCATCTATTAGATTAACTATACAATTTATTTTGTTCTTGTACTGGCTTGTACAACTTTGTACAAATATTAAATCGAATAATTTGAAAGAACAAAATGAATTGTATAGTTAATCTAACAGATTATGGGGATGGGATCACAGATGAACAATTTTAGATTTTAATATTGTCTTTTGCCATATTAAGATTGTCAATAATTAAAAGATTGGTCACTTATTCATTAATGATGGTATTTGATAAATCCATTCATAAACCTCACATTTCTGAAACATTTAAGAATTTTGTAATATTTCCATAACAATAAATACTCTGCTCATATCGGTGTATTAAATGTTCTCTGTTTTCTAAGATAAAATATGAAATGGGTGTGATGAATTTATCCTTAATTCCAGCAAAAATATTTGAAAGTTGTGAATGTTTAAAACACGATACAAGACTAACACTATTAGAATTAGTTTTCCTTGCGTATGAAAACTAACAGAAAAAAAAGGGTGTGTGTTGTCCATGAAGACCAACGCAGAATCCTTCTGATTGTATGTTTTCAAAATGTAGTCTAAATATATCAGGAAGTGAATATTATTAGATGAAATCATTTGGAGGAAAATCATTAGGCTGATCAAGTATAGAATAAAAATACCTGTTTTTTATACCTGTGATTATTTTCAAGATAAAAGTGAGTTCTAGTATTAGGTTTGAGATTATTAAGTCACATCTCATTTGAAGAAACGGTAAGGATAATTGTGGATTACTTATTGAAATCACCTGGATGGGGTAGACGAAATTAAACAATTTCTGCACAGAAATATCATAAATGGTAGGTGTCCGTTTATCTGTATATAGATAAAGAGGAAAAATCATTTTTAAAGTGGCTTGCCTTTTGCATGTTTTGTTATTATTTCGAAGTTAATCTGAGTGGCAGCAGATTGGTTTTATATCAGGATTATACATTTAGTTACCATTTTTTACTGAAGATTTCTGTCACTGCATTACTTTTGGCTTGTGATGATAAAGTTTTATCTTAAAGTTCCAGTTCATCATTGGGTTCACCAACTAAATGTGTCAGTGTGCATTGGATATTCTCTTGGAATACAAATGAAAATCATTGTAAATGTGTGTGGTGGCGGATGTTTCTTATCCTCTCAGAATTCAACTAATGTGGGGTACCAAAAGGTTCTGTCCTCTCACCAACCCTCTTCCTGCTACATATCAATAACCTATTTTAGTTGACCTCCAACGCAATACACAATGTTGCAGACGACAGGACATTGCACTCTTCGCCCTCTTTTGATAAACTTTACCCCACACAACTCATCTCGACCTACAGGACATCAACCACCGCCACTTCCCTCAATTCTGATATCCAAACCATCTTCCAATTGGGTTCAGATAACCAGGTCAATTTATACAGTATATTAACAAAACCCAGTACTGTCTTATTTCTCATAAGAAAAAAATCTTCTTCCAATATAATTTTTGACAACATTCAAATTTCCAGACAATTTCAGATTTCTCATCTTCGAATTACCCTGATATTAGGCCTCTCCTGGCAAAAACACAACACAACCATTACATCCTCAGCTTCTAAAAAAACTAGGATTTTTTCTCTTTCGCTCAAGACATTACTTCACCCCTGAACAGCTGTTAACCTCATACAAATCACAAATCCGTACACCCATTGAATACTGCTCTCATATATATGGGGTGGGGCCTCCCAAAAGCTCTTTCAAAATGCTTGACTCAATACAGAGGAGAGCAATTAGACTTATTAATGACCCATCCCTTACTAACTCACTACCCCGACGTTTGCACAGACGATCAGTCACCGCACTTGGTGTATTCTACGAATATTTACATGGAAAATGTTCATCTGAAATAGCATCAATAATTCCCCTACTGGGCACTAAACCCGCTGGAACACTTGCAGCTGCTGCTCAACATCCCCTGACAGTGCACCTTGAAACCCACAGAACAAGTTTCTTCTTCTTCTCCTACTCTATCCCTTGCAGTTGCTGTACTATGGAACAATCTTCGTCCTCATGCATTTCCCAAGGAATACAATATACAGACATTGAAATCAAATGTGAACAAGTACCTTTCTTTCCCAACCCATCACCCTACACGGTACTAATGCACTCAGGCTTGATCAACTAACCTCTCCTGCATAGTTTCAACATAAAAAAAAATAGAACATTAGTTCTTTGACCTTTCATTTCTGTCAATAACATGTCATACTTAATAACCTGAACCGCCAAAACAGCTGAATCAAATTTGGTGTACACTAAACACCTATCCATGATCGGAGTATGAGCATTGTGTGCCCTTTTCAGGGTACTTACATGAGGAGAAACAGTTATCTGTCATATATCATTAATGAAGAATGGGATGAAACAAGTCAAAAGATACTTTCACAGTATAAAATAAAACCGATATTCATAGTCTGAAATGAGTTTGAATCACTGTAATACGACCTTAAGGATAGTTTTATAGAGCACGAATTGACAAACTTAAATTAGTTTGTCAATTTTACTTTAGCTAAATGAGTATTAGTTTCACATATCACTTTCATGCGAGACGTTCTTCTTCTTCTCCTCTGTTCAATCTGTACTCTCTGCAGTAAAATCTACTCCTCTGTAAACTTGAAGAGAAAGAGAGAGAGAGAGAGAGAGAGAGAAAAAAAAACAAACAGAGAAATTGTCACCTATCTGTGAGATTTAAATATGGATGCTCAGCATCATTGTTGGCAATCATATTCAAAATATGTAAGTTTCAAATATGTTTTTGTAAAATCCGTGTAAAAGTAAAGAGATGTTGCTATTCCCCCCCCCCCCCAACAAACAAAAATCGAATGGTCTTATGGTTGTGTGCTTCCTTCCAACCATATACGCCACGAAAAGACTTTATTAGCAATTTACTTGTTTGTATTTCATGCACTTGGTAAAATTCCAATCGAGTTTTCTGGTGAAAAGCTGAAAAGGTAAATATTATTATGGACAATGCTTAGGTTAAAACTGCTCGAAAAAAATATTTCACAGGTTGCTGTGATATCTTACATCACCTATTGCATTCTGGAAATCCCGATCTCACACAGTATTCCAAACGTAGGTCTCTACATAGGACAGATATAAATTACTAAAATCATTTACTCCAGAGATTTTAGGATAAAAATACGACTTCTCGAGGATTGTTTTCAATTATCAATTTTCGAAAGTACATTATCTTCGGACAGAATGTTTTTAGTGAAAATAAGATTTTTTTGTCTTCTGAGCTAAATATTTACATAAAAATATCTGGAAGTCCAAAGACTCATCGAGGGAGGGTACCTCTCCGTCTCCACCATCCAAACCACCAACTACAAAGAACCACCACTACCATCCTCACATACACCAACGCCATCTGCTGTCCACCAACACCATTAGTAGTTTTTGTCTGTAAATTTCGTGTGTACTCAAGGCAGATTTGTCTGTATGCGGGATGAAAAACCCGAGTTTCCGGTAGGAAAATCCCTGCTATCTCTGGATGAGATCGGGTAACTAACTTTAAATTGAAAAAAAAAAAACATATAGATTCTTGTCATCGAGTTAGGGCTCTTCCAATCATCGTTCTTCCAATTGAGCTAGCTACGGATGCACTTAACATTTTATCTATCAGGATAAATTCACCTAATCGTCAAATATATTCAGAATTTTTGACCTATC
Source organism: Typopeltis vanoorti (assembly GCF_054136105.1). Lineage (NCBI taxonomy): Eukaryota > Metazoa > Arthropoda > Arachnida > Uropygi > Thelyphonidae > Typopeltis > Typopeltis vanoorti. The sequence continues at coordinate 77,371,037 of NC_143553.1, read as the reverse complement.
TAAATCAACATGAGGATGATATTGGCGCTCAGATGAAAGGCTTATCAACTCAATACCAATTTACATAAACACCTTTCTATAATTAGCATTCTGAATCTATGTGTTTCAAACTAGCGTGAAGTATGTGTCGTTTTGCACAAGGAATATATTTTTAAGCATACCACAGATTTATTTAAAATGCTTCTCATAGTAACTGAATATGTATTGCTCGCATAGTAATTAATAGCGAATTTCAAATTTCTTTATAAATCTTTCGAAAAGTTAACTTAATTAATTCTCTCCATAGGGAACTTGTGAACAACTCAGATATCAGCCGGACTTGTAAGTCAATTTGATTTTATTATTTTGTCGCTTTCCATTTAAAGATTAACAATTAATTATTATGATTAAGATATGAAGAATAGTTAGCTTAATGGGTACTTTTAAAGTTCGTCGTATCTGTGTTTTATAAACTCTTATATAAATTAATTAGCAATTAATAAAATAAAGCCTCTGACTGTCTACTCCGAAAGCCTTGGTGCTTTGATAGATTACGTTTCCTACCAGTGAAAGCTGAAGGATTGCAATTACTGCGAACCTCTTCAAAGCATGGCTAAAGAAACTCTGCTTACTTCTTCGAGTTGAAGAATTAATTATTATACTATTATTTGATAGATAGGTTGATTCCTGAGAACAGCGCCACAAAATGATACAAATGTACCTGGGATCGTTCTCAACCATATTCTTTCTCTTTTCATTCTAAATCAATATCTTATTAAATCTCGAAGATCTCTCCTATGTAGTCAACAAAGAGGCTAATGTGTGTGCATGTTTTGCGTTTTACTACCAATAGTAACCCTACGAGGAAGTAATTTATTCCTGCATTCTCCATTGTATACAATGCTTATGTTACATGCAGCTTCCAAGTATTGATTAACATTTATGTTTATATTTTTGTATCAATATTCATATTTACATATATAATTTTACGTCTATATGTACATATTCCGACCTTTACGTCCATATTTTTATTTTTATATATACTGTACATATATTTACACTATATAATTCATGCAATATCAGTAATGTGTGATACATTACAACGAGTGGAAGTTGATCTTATTAACAAATTTAATTAATTCTCAGTAATTCTTTTCGATAAGTCTTTGTTTTGAGACTGGCCACTCGTTTTCGGAAGTGATGACGTGTTGTATTAGGGGCATCCGGATGGAGTCCAGTAGCTGACAGTCGTAAAGTATGTGGTCAACAATCTGTTGAAGGTATGGAGGTACAAATGCATGATGGTGATGGCAGGATATGGAATCTGTGTCTTAGTGTTCCATGTCCGGTTAGTAGAGTGGTTGAACCTGGAGAAAAGCGTCTTTTTTCAGCCGGAGTCTGCTTCTGATGATTTGCAAGAATTCTTTCGCTGTTGATCTGTTATTTGATGTTTTCCATTCTCCTTCGCACAGTTCTAGGCTTCTTTCTTCTGCTACTGTTTTTATAGCAGATTTTGGGTATTTTTGGTATCTTTTTTCTGCCTGTTGGTTTCTAGCTGATCCGCTCTCTCGTTTCCTGCTACCCCAGTAGGAGCTTTCACTCAACAGTACTTGATTTCCCATACCGATAGAGTGACATTCTAAACCAGATTTATTGTCTGTTCTATGAACGCTATATATTTGTTCTGGTTTTTACGCCGTCTACGTTTATAGTACTTCTGCTATCACTGCAAATTGTTGCTGTCTTTTGGTGAGAGGTGTTGAGTTCTAATTCCTGGAGATATGAAAGTGAATGAAGTTTAGCAAGTTGTTCTGCTTTGTTGTTGGAACAGAGAGGATGCAGTCCAGAGCAGCGTTCTTCTATAATGGACTGCCTGTTACATGCAATGGAAGAACAACCGACGTTCCCTTCGATTTTGCTTCCGTCAGTGTATATATGGAATTCTTCACTTTTAGAACTATCCTTCTCCATAATATATGTTCTCTTTGCTTGGTGAGGCCACCTACTGTAGTGAAGCGGACGTTCGTAGCAATTTGGATTGATGTTGTAATTTTCGTTATATTTTTCGGAAGACCTAGAATTATCTGTCGTATATTACAGATAATGCTTGTATTTTCTGGCAGATGGGGGTTATGGCTGCAATAACGCAAGTTGCCTAGAAAGATCCTCTATCCTTTAATTATACGTACGGCTGCTATGTATTGTTTTCGACTCTCGTTGGCCTAATCCCCACTTAATCCTTGACTACTTTGCTAGAATGATTACTATTTGTAATCTTTTTTCGGCAACATTCAGATGTGCTTGTTGGAGATAAACTTTTCATCCATTATTACTCCTAGGTATTTTAACTCACTGGCTGCCTCGAGACTTCCTTGTTGTTTTGATATTTTTATGCGTGAGATGTGGAGCACTTTAGACTTGGTACTATTGAAGGTAACTTTCTTTTCGAATTTTAAAGAGTTTTTCTTTGGCTGTTACTTCTAACTGTAAGCCGTCGATTCCCCGAATCATTATCATCGCATCATCGGCGAAATCTATGACTTTCGTTTCAGTAGTGAAAGGAAGTTTTAAAAACGAGTCGTACTGGATGTTCCAGAAACCTGGTCCACAGCAGGAGACTTGCGGACAGCCTTGTTTTTCTTTCGTTACAGCTGTTTCTTTTAATGTCATAGTTGTTCTTCTGTCTGTAAAATAATGTTTTGTAAGATTACTTTTTTGGACATTTTAAATCTCTTAATTGATTGATAATGGCTGGTCACCACCCAGCATCGAAAGCTCTATGTACATCAAGTGAGATCAGTAGTACGTCATTTTGTTGCTGTACACTGTTTCTGTGAACTCTTTAACCTCCATATCTACTCTACTTGATTGAGGTCTAAATGCGTATTGATTACTACTTAATTGTTTTCTTGAGTAGACATAGTGCATTATTCGGTTTATCAGAGGATTTTCTAGCATCTTACCAGCGAAATGTAAGACTGGTTGGCCTGTATTTGCTAATTTCGTCAGATGTTTCTTTCCTGGTTTTATTATGGGTATAATTTTAGAGCGTTCGCATACTAAAGAAATTCACGCTCTTTTTAGGCATTCGTTGTAAACTGTTGTTATGAATTAGAGAAGCGTTCTTAGGAGTATATCGCTGATTATTCTGTCCTCTCCAGGAGTGTTTCTTGGATCTATTGATCTTAATATTGACTCGATTTCATTAGTTGTAAATAAGTCGTTGTTAGGAGTATCTATGTCTGTTTCCCTTCTTTGTCTGTACGTGTGGATTTCTTCATCTGTTGATTCATCGTGATCTGAAATACATTTCTTTATCATAATAGCTGCAGTTCCTGCTAAGTTTTTAGTATAGGTGCCGTCTGTTTTCTTGTCAGTTGATATTATAGGTGTTGTCTTATTCTTACTTGCTGCTAATTTATATATGCAATTCCAAGGATTCGATACAGTTGAAACAGTACAGAATTTTTTCAATGCCTCTGTTTTCGCTTTCGCAATTTTGGGCTGTATTTGGCTTTATAGTAGTTCTGTCTTCTGCTCTCTCTTAAATCTTGGTTATTGTATGCTCTTTGATATAGTCCTCTGAGTGCTTTAACACGTTTCTTAGGAATGTTAATCCGGCGTTCCACCAAGGTTCCGATTTTCTTCCATAGATGTTTAGTTTCTTGGTTGTTCTGAGTGTTTGGTCGCTGGATTTTATCAGACCTCATGATGAAAGCAAAGAAGTCTATATCGGCTTGTATTGATGCCCAGATTGTTAGGTTCTTGTCTAAGTTGAGCGTTTGTTCCCATTAAAGCGATATTTTGAGATTAGACTGTGAAAATTCTCTTTTTAATGCTTTTACATATATCTCTACGTTGATTTTATTGGTGAAGTACTTGATGTGATTGCGATGGTTTGTATTGTGTATTCGGTTTAAATTTTTGTTACTGATAATGAAACTTAATATGCGATGATCAGAACACTTTTCCTCTTTTTCGCATTTCCATTCAGAAACTCGGGTAAAATAGCTTTGGAATTTGATGCTAAGAACTCTTCCAAATTTTTACCTCTATTGTTTGTGCTCTCAATCATAAAACCGAATGAGCATTACTATCTATTCCAAGAACTAGACCGTGGCTGATGGTAAAATCCATGATGTTGCCCATTTCTTCTAAATCAAATTTTATTTCAGCGTGATAGTTTAGATGCATACTTGCAGCAAAAGTTTTAATTCCTCTGTACGTAATTTCAATTAGTACTGAGTCCTCGTTGCTGTCATGAGAAATTAATATTGCCTCGACTTCAGAGTTGACCACTAGTATTGCAGCTCTCGTTCTCTCACATCCTTTGGAAAATATTCTATAATTAGTTGGAAAACTGCAGATTTTGTTGTTGATGTTGTAGTGTTCTTGTATTAATGCTACGCCGAATGTTTTCTGTTTATGAGTGGTGTTATGTTATTTACAGCCTTGAAGGAGCGTTGAAGATTTATTTGAAGGCATGCCAGGGAAGTAGTGCAGTTTCTGCTAGCTTTGTTATTGTTTTCCATAATCTATGTTTTGAATTTTGAGCTTTCTATAATAGTAGTTGTATGTCGGGCAGTCTACTTAGTGCCAAGGTAGAAAGAGGAGCGATTCCAGACACGTTCGTTGTTTACAGTCGTTTTTGGTTTTGGCATGCTTATTGTGATTTTGGCAATTTATGCAGTTCATTTCGGACTTATTTCGTGGTCACTTGCTGATCTTATATTTTTTAGAGCAGAATGGACAGGTTGTTATCCCCTGCAGTCTCGTGTATGATAGTGGAATACTGCAGTAACAGAAAGAAAGCTTACGAAAGAAAGAAAACTTCTCAGAAAGCTTACGTAGTCTGTGCAATGCCAAATTCTCCACAGCATTTTAACACCGGTTTTCAACAATTTGATCCTCACCGTTGGATTGACTTCTATAATCAAGTTTCTTTTGTTCGTTTTTTTATTTGCCATGATGAATTTCTCTGTTATCTTTGTATCGCACTGAAGAGTTCTTCGTTCTGCATACAGATTGAGTCAGTTGCGCTGATCGCATCAATTTCACTGGGAATGTCATATATAACTAGCCTTGGAAAATGTTTCTTACTGGGATTTCCTACTAAAGCGTCTTTGCATTCCTTAGCGATTTTGTTATGCAGCAAGTCCAAGTCGGTCTTTTGTTTGCATTCAATTCAGACCCCTCCGTTATTAATACTTTTCATTTTTGTGATTCCGATTTTGATATTTCTTGGGTCTATTTTTACTTTTATCATTTTTTTTTGGTTTCTTCGCTGTTTAGCTGCGCTATCGGTTTCACTATTCATTTAGAGAAAGGATTGTTTTCAGATTCTTCTTTGTTTTTATCAGTGTTTTTAACAACATGCGAGTATAGCTGAGCTACGTTAGTCTGTTCCTGGTTGGTTGTAGTAATCTGTAGTTCTATTGATACTTTAGTTTCATTTTTTATTTTACTGAATGCCTCGTTAGTTCCCACACTGCAATTAGTATGTCCTTTTTTAAATCATTTCTCTTAGATTACCGCCGCTTACTTTGGCAAAGTTACACAGCTAATCGAGGGCTTTTTCGAAATCTGCTCAAAGTTGCATTATATCTTCCTGTTGAACTACTAAGTTTCCTAAGGTACGAAGTTTAAGAAAATGTACTATAGTTTTGCTCCTTTTTTCTACAACTGACGCTTCCATGAATTAGACACATTAGAAGGTGAGAACGTTCTACCTCCCAGTGGCATCAATGGAGTAGGGGTGCTAGCCTGTGCTGTAGCAGATAATCCTATTATGAACTGGATGTTCTCTTTAAGGATAGATGAGCAATAAATGCAGTTTGACCAGCAGTATTCGGTCCGTGAAGATACAATAAAATTCACTCATACGCGCTTAGAGCTATGAAACTATGGAGTAAATTACTCACTGATAAAAAAAGCCCCATGCAAGCACTCAGTCTGTATTAGATACATTCATTTTCCTTGTTCGATACCGCACAAAATCAAGGTAGAAAGAGGAACGATTCCAGACACGTTCATTCACGTCCGAGTTTACTTGCGTTCCTGTGTGTGTGTGTGGGGGGGGGTCCCATTTCAGCCTCTCTCCAATTAATGATCACGCAAAGTATTTATAAAATTACAGTTTATAATTGTACGACATATACAGTACCTTTCTAGAGGATTTCAAATGAAAATCAGTTAGTTATTATCACACGAAAGTAATAGTGTGATACTAACTAACGTGGTTTGGGTTAATTCTAATTAACGCAAACCACGCTTAAAATTTCATGTTCTCCAATCTTCCCTCACATTCTCACTTTCAATATGCTTTTTATCCACCCAATGAATACTTCACACATAAAATGCATCATTGAATATTAGTATGTTTTGCTAAAAATTTCTGGTAGTACTTTGGATAATGCTTTAAAAAATTATTAGCCTTGCTGTTCCTAAGACCACAAACTTATATCAATTCTAGATGGTAATATTAGATAATTTATTGAAAGTTTATTTTTCACTTGGTTAGACTATAATAAATTTAGTTTAATCCTTTATCCAAGTGTGAGAAGAAAATGTTTGCTCCTGAAAGTATCTTCAGGACTAGGGCAAGGTACACATTGGGCAACTCGTTCCAAAGGTAGAGCAAGCTAACATCGCAAGCTAACATCACTCCTATCTCAGTATCTCCCATAATACAAAACACTTCTCCTTGTGGATATGTATAATGTTATGAATTATGGGAAGGGCGGGTACCCAGACTAGTTTCGACCTTTATTGACGTCTCTTCAGTGGGAGCCAAGCCCAAGTGGAGATACCCGGCAAAAGCATTAGCAAGGTCATCTCTACCTATATCAGTTGCCAAACGTTATGCCACCTTTTTATTAAATTACTCTGGATTTAGAGAAAGATGTTGAAAATTTATTTTTCACTTGGTTAGACTATAATAAATTTAGTTCAATCCTTTATCCAAGTGATGGATAAAGGAGTGATGTTTTCTTGCTCCACCTTTGCAACGAATTGCTCAGTGTTGCACCACCTTACTCCAATCCTGAAGATACTTTCAGGCGCAGACTTTGTTTGCTCACATTTGGATAAAGGTTTAACTAAATTTATTATATTAGCTAATTTAGTTTTCTGATATTATCAACTCCTCAGATAGTCTCTGGTATTAACGTACAGATATGAACATAAAAATTGTGTGAGAAACATAATGTTAATTTGTTATGAACTGTAGCGCAAATGATTTCTGTCAACATATTTAAGCATGTAACCAATACTATAGTATGGTATTCAGTCTCAAGTTTCTTGTCTAATGTTCTTTGTTTCATCTTTAACTCAGAAAACTAGTTAATTTGCATACTAATTGAAAGGTAGGAAATCTAGAGTATATTAGTACTATGAGTGGGCCAAATATTCCAAATGTTTGCTCTTGCTACCAACATCTGAAGTGGTACGAAAATGATTAATGTCACTTCAGATGTCCGCTAAGCAAGGCAGTGTCTCATATTGGATGATGAATTTCCTATACCATCTAAAGACTTCCCTGGCCTGAAGGAATCTCAACACAGGCTGTTGTTGCCAGATGTCAATAGTTTCCCACTCGACTACCCAGACCAACCTATCTCTCTACAATGTAATATGGTCAAGGAAATTTTCGACCCCATATATTATTATTATTGGAGAAACATGCAGGGAGTTAGGAACTTATCGGGGGAGGCCATGTTCGCACCAGATGTCAAACCTATTCTTGAATTCATTCACGCTACTTACACCCACTCAACATCCAACGGCAATCCATTCCAATAACGCACTACTAATAAGAGAAAAACCTAGCCCTAATCCCCTTCTTGACATACTCATTCTCAACTTCCAAGGATGCTATCGAATAATTTCTCCACCCTCCATAAATTGAAAAATTCCATCTACAGAAATTCTGTATGAACTTTTCAGAATTTTGTAAATCTCAGTCATATAACTCCTCTTTCTCCTGTTTTCGTGTCGGTAGCATACAGATCATCAATCTGTCTTCATAATTAGTATTTCACAATCCTGATATCATTTTTCACATGTCCTTTGCACTTCCTGCAGTATATAAGAATCACCACAGAAACCAGGAAACTAGACCACCTACGCGCAATAGTCCAAGGCAGGTCTTATCAAGGCCTTGTAAAGAGATAAAATGATTGCCTTATTTTTATGTCAAGGTTCGTTTCAGCACTTCCATTAGTTATATTTATAATATTTTCTAAATGTCACTTTAACTTCAACTTCCTGTCTACTCAACCTCCAAGATTCTTAACCTCATCAGTTTCTACAAGCATTATCCCACCAATATAATACGACATTGGATATCGAACCACATCAAAGTGCATGGCATTACCTTTATTAACATTGAAATGATAGCCATTTTCGCATGCCAACATTTCAGCCAATTCTAACCATTTTGCAAGTACTGCATATCAGTAACATTCCTGATTATCCTTCCTATCTTTGCATCATAAACAGTATGTGGCATGCCAAATCCTTCCCACTGTTATTAAATATAAGCATATAGATAAAAGCATATAGATTAAATTTATTATTTTGAAGCCAGAGTTGTTATTTCATACATACCGAAATTCATATACTCTTTCAGATGTAAGTATATGTCGATAAAACTGATGTTTGATGATATGAAGATAAATACAGAAAGATCTAGTCCTAAAATTGAGGTAAGTGTGCTCACGCAACGTTTCAGAAAAGATCATATAGAAGTAAAAATAAAATTTTCATTATGTCTCGATCTATAAAGGATATCTTCTATTACTAGAGTAACATATTTGCATCTTCTTCTAAATGAAGTCAACTTTCCAGTTGACATAAATATTGATGTCAACTCGAAAAGTGAGACTTCTCATAACAAAAAAAAGGAAATAAAAGCAAGAGGAACTGCAGAGGTTGTAGAAACAGTGTAATACGACATATTACGTCTTGCAGAAATAAGGTGAAAGTCACAGAAGATAACCTTTAAGTGTGGAAAATTTATTCTATCATAATGGAAACATCAGGTTCAATAAGTGGATAACATACTCTCATGAGCCGAAACAATACGACCATAGAGCCTGTTTCCAGTCAAACAGATGCACAAATGGGTGAAAACAGGCCAATGGTGGAAATGTCACTATCCTGTAATGGGGAATGTTATCACGGACATTAATGGGTTCTCCTAACCTTTCCGAATATATATCTTTAACCTCTAATTCTTACCTTAGAATCGTTTTGAACCGGATATTGTACTACACAGAGAAAATGAAACTCGATGAATCTGGACTCTTCCAGCAAGACAACACCAACGCCCAATCACAAGGCTGACATTGTGAAAGAATGGTTCGGATAGCATATACATGCATTCTGCATGCTCCACTGGCCACATAATTCTTCTCATTTGAAACCCGTTGAACATTTGAAGAAGCAAGTGGATCACAGCATCCACCGGACAACACCAGTGCTTCTTTAGCTAGCGAAACACTGAAGTATTCTGGTTCAACTGACTAGTTGGTCCAGAATACCTCAAGACAATTTCTGTCATCTAGTGGAGTCAATGTTATGATTAGTGCTAGTGGTTATCTTGGTCAAAAAAGGCCCAGCACTCTAGTAGGTAGGTGGTCATAATGGTTTGGCTCAGGAGTGTAATAGAAGGAATTACATTCATGATTTGAAGGAATATTCAGAAAATTATAATCCATTTTTGTGCATTTATGGTGATTATTACCTTTACAACATGGATACTGTAATTAAATGAAGGGAGATAGCATTCAATCAGTGTTAATGGAACTTCAATGGACAAAAGTATCCAGATGAAGCATAGACTGAAATATATGGCTGCAGATCTTAAAACGGCAGAGAAACTTCAGCTTGAATTATGTAATCTCCATCAGTGATAAATGTTTCGTCAAGCAGAAACCTAAAAGATTAGAGAAACAGTATTTTCTAAACAACTTAATAGTTCCAACAGATTACACACTATATCAAAATTCAGAAACTATCCAGTAGGCAATATGTGATATTAATAAACAGATCTTGGTTAATTGCAGGTATCATTCCAGCTTGCCATAAAAATGTAACATGTTTAAAGACAAAATGTGATTCCAAAGACAAAGTTCATAGATAACTTTATCCTTAATGCAGAGCATCAATTTACCCTGCCGTAATATAAATAAAAATAATTGAATTATGATAAAATACCATCTAAAAGGGAAAGGGGAGAAATGTCTGTTTTACAGCCAGACTGAGCATTTACAGCTCAAATAACCAATCCGTAATTAACATGCAAGAGAAAAACAGAAACCTTTTTCATTCATAATAAAGATAAAGTATTTAGAAAAAAATACTTTTCGAATATCGGAATGACTGCTCAAGTAAAATCGAATCTGCAGGTCTCTACAAACTCGTGAATGGAAGATCAGGAAGAAATAGAAACTCAAAATGCTAACACTGCTTTAATAAACGATGCCTTGTTAAATGACACAAATAGGAAAAAGTGGTATGTCTACTAATAAATGCTGGTTCAGAAAATGACAAAGAAATGAAAAGGGAGAAACCCATGAAAAAACAGAGGAAAACATAAAACACAATGACTTCGGTACTGTGTAACTCGGCCTTTGTGATACAGATCTCTTAGTAAATAATTTAGATGTGCAGAAAATCAGCAGCACTGAAATTGTAAATGCTACCAATGAGATGAAAAACAGAACATTCATCATTAATACGAGAAAAATGTTGAACTGTTAAATTATGAAACCTGCACATCAGAGTGGTTACTGCTTTCTCTTCCACGACTCTGTGTGAATGATTCCATCCCAGACAAATTCAAACATAACTTGTCTATCTGTTAAAACGAGATCATAGATTGCAGTATATTGTCTACTATGATTTATAGTGCCAAACATGCCAAAATAAATCTTCTGCCATCCTTCTTCACCCATAGTCTACTTACACCATTGGCGCACTATAAAGGTAGACCTAGCATACTCTTCAGGTGTTTCTGTCTTGGGATCTCCTTAATTAATTGGACAATAAAGAATCAGTCCATCTTCTAATATTATCTATACTGGTGATTATTTTTTTTTATGTTGTGTCAATACACAAGAGGCTGGTTAATCAACCTATAGTAGATTGGTACCATGTATGGGTAGTGGGTTGGGAAAGGAGGAACTTGTTTACATTTGATTTAAATTTACATTTGTTTACATTTGACTGTAAATTGTGTTCCTTGCGAAATACAACAGCGCAGCAGTTGCGGGGATGAAGGAAAAGGAAAAGAAACTTGTTCTGTTTGTTTCTAGGTGTACTGTGAAGGGATGTAGAGCAGCAGCTCATGTGTTCGAACAAGTTTAGTATTGAGTGGAGAAATTATTGATGTTATTTCAGATGAGCATTTCCAATGGAAATATTTGTAGAATATACATATTGCAGAAACCAAACGTCTGTGCAAAGGTGATGGGAAAGAGTTCGTAAGAGATAGGTCATTAATAAGTCTAATTGCTCTGTATTGAGTCAAGCATTTGGAGGGAGCTTTTATGGATCCCCATCCCGTATGTGGGAGCAGTATTCAATAGATGGGTGGATTTGTGATTTGTATAAGGTTAACAGCTGTTCAGGGATGAAGTAACGTCTTGAGCGAAAGAGAAATCCTAGTTTTTTTTAAGGTGAGGATGCAATGGTTATGATGTGTTTGTGCCAGGAGAGGTTTCATGTGAGGGTAATTCTAAGAAGGAGATCTCAAACTGTCAGGAAATTTGAGTATTGTCAAAATGAATACTGGGAAAAAATGGTTCTTTTTTATGGTAAATAGGACAGAACTGGGTTTTGTTAGCATCGAAATTGATGAGTTATCCGAACCCCTGTCATTTGCAAATCTTTGTATTGGGTTGGAGGTCAACTGAAGTAGGTCAGTGATATATAGCAGAAAGAGGGTTGGCAAAGAGCACAGAACATTGTGGAACCTCAGAATTAATTGAATTGTTAGAGGATAGGGAGCCATCCACCATCACACCCAGCGTGCGGCGAGATATAAAGCTGACAATCCAACTACAGAAGTCCTGGGTCAGAACAAATGATGAAAGTTTGCTAAGTAAGCCCTTGTGCCACAACCGGTCAAAGCCTAACACGATATTTTCAATGTCTGAAATAGTGTCGGTTCTAGGGTCGATTTTCTTGAGTTTACGGGACGAAACACCCCCTTGTCCGTGCCAGAGATCGACTAACACGGAAACCGGTCGAAAAAAGGCTTAGTAAAAGTTCCACTAGTCGGTGACTAGAATTTAGATTTTTTCTTTCAAAATTTTTGTTGATTGTTTTCTCTTATTGTGCACCTGAAAGTCTTCTTGTAGACGAAGCTAGTCGTGCTGAATTAAAAATGTATTTATTTTTGCATTTTATCTCTCGGCTTTCATCCAATTAATGTTTTTAAGAAAATATGACTTTCAGCCGGGTAATTCCGTTATTCCATGTGTGTGTGTGTGTGTGTGTGTGTGTGTGTGTGTGTGTGTGTGTGTGTGTGTGTGTGTGTGTGTGTGTGTGTGTGTGTGTGTGTGTGTGTTGTATTTGAATGTTAACAAACTCCTTTAATATTAACTTAGTTGTGTTTTGGTTTTTACTTTATGACACGTAGTAAGGACATCTTTTGTTGCAGTTTAGTTTGTGTTTCTTTTCTTCCAAAGGGGAAATGAACTCGCTCGTGCGATATCAAGGGAAACGTTAATTAAGCTCCAAACAGTTGCTTTTTTTTTTCAGTTTAGTATCTTGTCATCTGTATTTTAAACTTATGTTTGCTTTTTAGCTTATAAGAACAGATTTCCTTATCTGTTCATCGTATCAGATATTTCAACTTAAAATCTGATAAAGCCCCATCAGAGCCCAAGATTTTATTTTATTTATTTATTTTTTTTTTATTTTTTATTTTTTTTTTGGATGGAGGCGAAGTATTTGAAGGTTACTTCATCTCCAGTGCGAATTGCTTTGGTATTATATTTCCTCACTACCACGCACCCTCGATTCTCGGTCTTTTGGTCGAATATCATGATGTGGTAAGTTCAGGATAGTGATATGTAATCTGCTTTTTATTGTGGGGTGGTGGTCAGAAATCGTTTGAAAAATACTGATCTGTACTTGCACGCAAGTGCACAACAAATTATTCAGGAGTTCAAATTGTATTCAAAATAGAATTATTTCATTGTACTTTGAATGAAAATGGTTTGTTTCAAGTTATGTAAGCTGCGTTAATATGAGAAAAGAAAAATCAATCAATGAATAAAAATAGTCAAAATTTATGAAGAAAACGGTGTCCTACATTTAAACCGAAAACTTTCTTTACACGCTTTTCTCGGAACTCGTCTTGTAAGACGGGGATGACGTGTATCTGTTTATGGGGGAGTGTACACCAACCAACAGTTAACTTCTCAGTTGACTATATTTACTCTTGCATAGATCTGAAATTATGAATTGTATACAAGTAAATCGAAATTGATATAATTTTTCTTACAGGAAGTGGAAATCTTCAGTAACCTTGGCGGTTACGTCGGCATGTGGATTGGCATCTCTCTTCTGACAGTTTTAGAAGTTCTTGAGGTAGGGGTTTTGACGCTTGTTTTTTGTTTCAACAAAATGATGAGACGTATAACCCAGCGAAGAAGAGTACAAATAGTTAGGCCTCCCTATTGAATAGAAGTATGCATTCATAATTATTAAATGGGTTTTAACATTTGGAATCTTCATAAGTTGTGCAAAAACTTAACTTCGCTTTCGCTTCTTGTGTTTTAAAGGCATAATTATTCTGTAATAAAATATAATCAGTAGGAAGCTAGTTTGTCTCTGAAGAGAAAATAAGTATTTGTGCATTATGCTTGTATCAATGTTTGTAATTCATTTGACAAAATACTCAGCAAAAGTCGTATTCCAATATTTTATGTTCATCGTCGACTAAATATTTTTTCTTACAACTGCACATGAAATGGATGTCAAACAGCATAATATTCTGTCATTTCAACTTGTTAGTGGAAATCACACGTACTAAATGTTACTTAACACTTCCTTATAATACATTATGATATAATAGCCATAATAATCATCATTATCATAACATTTTCAGTTCGTGTTCTTTTAATTAGAAAACCTTAATTTTATTGACAGTAGAATGCGAAACGTTTATTTGAAACTGATTTTTGAAATCTGCATTTCCGTAAATTAAATGGATATTTTACGATAGTAGCATGCAAAAAATCTCTGGCAGAGGAAAGAGGATATTTTGTTCGTCCCAGAAACTGAAGGAAATCAACTAGAAACCACAGTATTCCTGACAAACACATATCCTGTTAGGGACCACTAGATGACAGCAGTTGCTTGCCAATCTCTTCAGCGATTTCCGCTTATAATTAATGATGGTCTTAGGCCATCTGTCTCTCTGGCTACCAGTGGAGAAAGTCTCCAAGAGTTAGATAGGATTAAAATGCCTTCCTACCCCCTATAAAAGAATAAACGGCATTAGCCGATTGTTTTTTTATTAAGAAAAATATGTCGCAAAGAAGTAGATCTCTGAAACCCTATACATGTTTGATATCTTCCATCACAATCTCTCGCGGTAGTCTAATATTACGTTTGATATAAAAACTTCTTCAATGAGTCTTTCACTCCAGAAGAATCTACAATAATAGTGTACATTAATGGCAACAAATTTGGAAACAAACAGTATTAACATTTCATTTTAGGAATAATGTAATCTCCCACAGAATGATGTAAAATAAATTCTATAATAGAAATATTCAAAATCATTACATTTATTCAATAAAAAAAGTTTATCATTTTTGGAGCTCCTATTAACTTAGATATATTATTAGCAAAAATAAGGTCTTTGGCGAGCCTATTTTTTTTATTGTGTGTGTTTCGCATAATTTGCAAAGCCCTACCGATAAATATAAAGGAATTATTTTTTATATATAGTCAGATAAGAAAATAAAAAAATTGGGTGAAGAATCGTTATATAGGAAGATGAACTTACAATAGCTTATAGACCGAGCAACTGTATGCAAACCAATGGCAAAAGAAATTGGCTACTTTCGGCGAAGAAACTAGCAAAATTCCTTAGTCTTTAATCTAGCCTTCTCAATTTTTTTATCCTGGAGGAACCCTTTAGAATCCTCTTATATGATGTTTATTTTTAAAATTTTTCCAGCATGGTCTTTCACAGAAATCCTATTATCTATGAAATTGTACATGAATATTTTAAATAAACTGTATTAAAGAAAAGACCAAAACTAATACAACTGCAGTATCAGAAACACAGTACCATACTCTGCAGACTACTCATACATGTTGAAATGTTCATGTATTACTTAAAATTCATATAAATGGAAGAAAAAATAATAATCCTCCTCGACGTATTTATGAATATATTTCCCAAGTAAAGAAACGCTATCTTGGCAAAAAAATTATCCCTATACCAACATGTAATTAATAAACTACCAAAACCTTATGATATAATGCAAATGAGAGAAGTTATATTTTTGTTCAATCAGAAAACGGGAGTGCGTGCGTCATTCTCGATATACTATCCATTACCACAGTGTATTTTCAATCTGAACAATGGAAAGCAACAACTTAATCCTGTCCTAATTTCATATAAACTATATCAAAAAAGTAGCGTTATATACTGAACAATATAAATATAAAAATAATAAACATAACGCAAGAATGGCAATTATTAGTTCAGTTCTAGTCACCACTAGAGTACTTTACTGGCATTTTTTCCCCACTATTTCTTCCGATTACAGTTAGTCAATCTTTAATGTACAAACGTAGGTTCTCCTCCAAGATATTCAATCATTAAAACGGATTATACAATATACATGAATACATCTAAATACTTTATATGTACATGGCTAATGAGCAATGCATAACACAAATGCCATAAACAGTGGAAAAGGAAAAACCGGCTGCCTACCAACTTCTGAAAAAAGGCCGTGTTAAATTTTTTACGGTGAAAAATTTCTCTTGATATTTTACTTATAGCGCCTCCATAGCTCAATCGGAATAGACGGTGGAAAAACCTGGGTTCGATTCCCGTCCATGACATGAGGAACCTTTATCTGGTCTCGTTCACAAAAGGTGAGGTAACCGGTCTCATACGGTGGTGTAGGGTGTTTCTTCCCTCAGAACAAACAAACCGACCCATGAACACACGTCTACAGACAAAAATTGTTTCCCCCCGAACACAGAATCTGCACTAAAGAGGATAAAAACATTACAGAGATTTTACTTAATAGACAATAGTTTTACTTAAATTGTTAGTCTTTATCTAAAATCATAATATAAACGAATGTGTGCAAAGATAAGCTTCTTCTTCTAAACCTTTACACAACTTTTCAAGGGTAGGCACTTTAAGTCCTTCTTCTCCAGACCTATTATCTTGATTAAGCTTTGCTCCAGTCCCTTTCTCCTCGCCAGCTGTAACTTTCTTAATATTCTGCTAAGAATCACTACACTTCGATTTCCATCCACCCATAAATTAGCTGTTCTACTAATCATCACCATGCATATCAAGGATTTAGGCCTAGCATGGCCTGTTCCGGCCTTAGAAGTCATCGTTGAATCGTTTAAGAGGGCGTCCTGTTCTACTAGTTATTCTTCCAATCTTGTTTCCACATAAGTGTATTATTAAAAAGATATTACATTAACAATGACTGGAAGTGGCAGAGATGCGGATGTGTGTGGTTACCTTCTCATTTCTTGTGACTACACTTCTCCACATTTCTGCCATCTCCAATCTCTGTTCACCTTCCTTACTACACAACTGTTCTTATAACATCTTCTGTATCAGCACTCTTACGATCACTTAATATACCAGTGGCCTATCACTTCATCCACTTCTGTGTGAACCTTGCCGTCAGTTACTTATTTTACAAAACTGAAACGATACGTTGTATTCTTCTCTGTGGAGAATTCCAATCCGTCACTCATGTTCACTGAATCCCACAAATGTTCAATAGGATTCAAATACAGCAAACATAGCAAAAACCATAAATCAGTTTCTTTTGTTAACTGCATTTGATCGACACCGTTAATGCGACAAGGCACTTTATCTATTGTGCTATCAGAGAAAAGGATCACTGTGAATGAATGGACCTGCTCAGTGGCAATGGTAGGTAATTTGTGACATTCAGAGTACTGCCTGCAGACTGAGATATCAAAAGGAAAACATCTCCCACATCATAACTTTGTTGCCTGTTTCTTCTGGACTGAAAACTGGACAATTGTTCCCCAGCGGTTGCACCTAACCCTTCACTTACTGCCCACATGGCACTGCTGGAAATGCTTTCGTTTTGGTCTTCACTGATCCTGTGATGCCTCTCATTGCAAACAGTATGTGATCAGACATACTAGGTGCATTTGGTGCCTATATCGAAGATGGATATAAATACAGCAAAGTTGTTTGGATTATGGCAGTAAAACACTGCTGTTCATCCTATCGTTAAATTCCATGGTCAGCGTTTCTACAGATTTTCGTTTTGAGCTTGCACAAGGTGGAATAATCTGCATTTACCAAGAGTACTGATAGTGCATGACACCACTATTTTCATTGGGCATCCTTCTGCTTTGAAAGACCTTATTGCATAAGTCTACAATAAAAGCAGTTTACTGGATATCGTCTCTTTTCAACAATAGTACTCAATCATGCTTTTTTTGCAGTCCACTTTTTTTGCATATCCCTTGCTCACATTTTGATCAACTTCAAATGAGCAGTATCATTGCATTCCGGTTTCACTGAAACAGAAGTGCTACTTTGTATGGTGGCATGGACGATTTTGAAAAAAAACTGTGATCATCAAGTATTCTGGACTGTGCGGGGAAGGGAAGGATGCTTAAAAACATGCCAAAGTTTTGCAACAATGCAGAGTTTTGGTATGACTGCATAAAATCATAAAAGCACGAGTAAAAGTAGTCAATGTCAAAAGAAAGCTATATCCAACTATATCCCCAGTAAGAATAAATAATGGTACTTAAATCGATGAATAATTGAACTAAGAGCTTCATAATAAGAGAATGGTGTGAATGCGATATCGTGAAAAAAGCTGTGACCTGGGGGAAGTATAAAGAGCAAGTCATAGGAGTGAGAGTTAAAACCTGAGCCAGTCAAGTTAAGGAAAATCCACTTTTTACTATATAACAAGAAAAATGAAGTATGACATGGAAGAATTACCTCAGTGAATTTAGACAGTAGTGGCAAATGCAACAGAAATAATTGATTGTTCAATATACAAGAGGTTAAAAGGAAAGTGATGCAGTCTATTTTCTCGGAAAAAATATAATTTATTTAATAGCTTTTACATGGATTAATTGTTTTCTCAGGCATTGCATGTAACGCAGAACATATCACCAATTGTCAATCTGTGGAATCGAGGAGATTTGTTGTATGTTAATTTTAACTAGTGTAGACTTACTGATGGGATTGCCTACATCTCTAATTATTAACACAAAGATTCCACAGTAGGCCAGTTAAAATCAGAGAGTACTTTAATATTCCAGGATGTGATGAAGAAATGTTTCCATAGGTTTGTGGATCGGATCGGGGTTGCTAATTTGAAGTGTGAAGGCTATATTTCTATGTACTCTACCTCTGCAGCTATACCTATGTACTCTACTTCTGCAGATATATATAGGATAAGAAATAGTGGTGCTTTGCCCTTGTGTGTTTGGTAGGAAATGGGGGATGTATTTTATCTATTTTGTATGAGCTGTAGCCATTTATTAGACCTTAAAAGTGTGACGAAGGCATAGTTGTATTCTATGGCAAGAGCTGCGTTATTAGAAAAAATAGACATTACTATTAGCATTGTGATGATTTTATACTATTGGGCTGGATGTGATAGTTCATGTAGACATCTTTCAGTAACATCTGAGAGAAGTGTTAGTAATGTAACAAGAAAGCGGAAAATTGTTATTTGATTCTTTTACTATGGTGGCATGTATTACAAATTTGGAGTGTCTTGACCAAAGAGTAAATCAAGAGTGGTTAGAGTATATTAGTAAATAAGAATGTGATGCTAAAACTAGCCATCGCATATGAATTTTTAGAAATGTGATTTCTTTCCTACGACTCACATCGCTGAGAGAGAGTATCAGAGATTTCCACAACCCTTTAAGTGTTGGGTAAGTCTCTAAGTGAGATAATTTGAGCTATTTCCCACACTCCTTGTCAAGTATCTATTATAATACGAGGGTGGTTTCATACGTTTCCGGCCTGACTAACGTTTAGAGGTGATAGAAAGAAAAACTGTCACTTTTCAACAATCTCCCTTTACTTCAACACAATTTTCAGATCTTTGAATCAACTTTAAATCAATTTTTAAGGGCATTTTTATGCCCTTAAAAATAGTCTGTACTTTTGTCTGCAAAATGGCCTAAAACTTCATCTTTCACTTCATTGTCATCTGCACATTTTCTTCCTCGAAAGTTTTTCTTCAGTTTCGAGACGTAGTAGTCACTAGATGCTACATACAGGCTGTAGGGTGGGTGTTCAAGCTCTTGGAAGCCACAGTCATTCACTGTAGCCGTTGCAACAACAGTACTCGTAAGTAGTTGTGCTCTAAAGATTTTGGTTTGAAATCCAGCAAATATCTTTGCACGATTTGGTTTTTTTGCACTGTGATACTACAAAAATCATGCTTCACATAACTAAGACATATTAAAAATAATTATTAAAAAAATTTCTGCTGTCCAGTAATGGGATAGGAAACGTTGCTTGTCCATTACCTTGACAAGCAGAGACACGCAAGTTATGGTACCTCTGTACCGAGCCTTGATAAGACCTCATCTCGACTACTGTGCCCAGTTTGGTCACCTAGGTTCCTTCTTGATGGGGAGGAGGTGGAGAGGATCCATAGGCGAGTGACTAAGATGATAGCGGGTCTATGGAATGAACCATATTAGAACAGGTTGATGATTTGTGGGTTACAGAAATTAGTTGATAGGCGGGAAAGGGAAGATATTATTGAGACATTCAAATTGCGAAAGGGTTTCTATAGGATTAATTCAGAGGATATTTTTGAGATCAGGACTGGTGGTGGGAGAACTATGGGACACCTATGGAAGCTGGGCAAGAGTGTGGTTAGCAGGGGTGTTAGAGCTGGGTTCTGTACTTTTAGAGTGGTAAATGAGTGGAATAAGCTGCCAGAGTCTGTTGTGGGTGCTCTGACGGTGAGTGAGTTCAAGGCAAGGTATGATAGATACTGTGAGAATGTCGTATAGTAGTGTGGACATGATGTTTAGGGCCTACCTCGATGAGTCTAAGGACTCCCTGGAGTCGCCCTAATAATAATAATAATAATAATAATAATAATAATAATAATAATAATAATAATAATAATAATAATAATAATAATAATTGTCACTTAAATAAAGCACCACACACGAACTCCCTGCAAAAGACGTTAAGAAATTTCTCACATTCAATACTTTTTATAGACAACATTTTAAAAGTAGTTTATTAACAACAAAAAGCTAATATCACATCAAGCACTCATTTTTAATGATAAACCAACACTGGTCTCTTCCTTAAAAATACAAATCTTTAACTGTCAAAATTCCACCTTCTGGCTAAAATTCGTATTCACATGTTGAGTAACTTCAGTGAGAATTATTGTAACAAGATGCTATATAAGTATTTATTTATGTATGTATGTGGTTTGTTGATTTAAATAAATCGATTTATAATAACTAGCCAAAATCTGATAATTTTAGTGGCAATGGTATCTGCTGTTGAGTAGGCAATAGGGCCAGTCTATCTATGTGTATTTTCTGCCTGTGTCTATGTATCCTTATAAGTTGGAATAAAAAAATAGGTGCACTCTTCTAAAATAGCATTTTTTGTATGTATTTGTATGAAAATCCAATTCAAAGCTTTTATGAATCATTTGTATATGACCAACCACTTATGTCAATGCATGAGCACATACGAACTCCTATAATTGCATTGCTCCATAGCACCTTGTTATGCAAAACCATATATATCACGAGTTGACAGACCAGTAGTTGCTGTATATACAGCATATCTGTACAAATCGTTCTGGGTTGTCATGTATATCTACTGTATAGAGAACGCTGAACAAGACTGTGCATTTAACAGCCTAATTAATTTTATTTTAAAATGTTACAATTGCCCAATCTACCCCATTGCATTTGATGGTCACGCAATGAAAGTATCTTCACTTGACATGAAAATTTCTGAAACCAATTCCAACAAACACTTTATGAACTTGATTATATTTGTATTATGTCATTATTTGTGTGACATTTCATCATTATTTTATATCATTACACTTCAATTATAGGACATTATTCAAAAACATTCTATCACAAAATTTACAAAATTCAGCCTGTTCATACATTATACAATAAACGATCAAGCGAATTCTTCCCAGAGAATGTTAGGAATATCAGCAATGAGAATTGTGAGCACATACACATAAATCCTATTGTCAGGAACTCAGTGAGAAGATGGTTTCTAATAAACTACTTTCAAAACTAGTTAGAATTTGTAATTTTCAATGTTTATATACAGAAACTCACCATATATTAACAGAAAACCTTACCTTACTCAAGGGAACTTTGACTACTATGCTTAAAATGCAGAAAACTACTTTCATATATGAGATTTTTAAACAGAAACGGGCATTTAATGGGCAACATAAAAGTATTCTAATGAAATCAATTTCAACTTACTCTCTCGTGATTGGTCATTTAAGAATCAATTCTCAATGTACTGATAATGTGCTTGCATCTAACTTTGTGCTTTGCTATAAATAGAAAGGAGGACAGATATTGATTCAAGCTACAGAATAGTCTTTACATAATAGGATGTGTTTAGCACAAATTCTGAATTAATGGTTCATACACAATAATTCAAACAAGAAAATGCGCAGGAATATCGAAATTCGCCATTATCCTTTTTATGGTGTACAATAAGTGAATATGAATAAGTGTTGCTTTGTGGAAGATTTCATTGCTTGGATATTTTTATTTTACGAAAGGGCAACAAATGCTTTACATCAAGGTATTACACTGGATAATAAAATAAAGAACTAAGCATCTAATGTATCAGATAATTTATGTGTGTGTGTGTGTGTGTGTGTGTGTCCTTTTATAGCATAAACCCAACCAAGCAATGAAATCTTCCACAAAGCAACAGTTGAGAAAACACGCAATTTACAGACAAAATATACTAGCGGTGGTGGTGGGGAGTAGATGATGATGGTAATTGTAGTTCCCTGTAGTTGTTGATTAAGTCGTGGAGATGGAGAGCTGTATAGTAGGTGACCTCCTTCACTGAGTCTTTGGACTCCTTGGAGATGTCACGTAATAATAATAATTATTCATAGCTAACTTTCATCTACATATTGTACACCATTAAAGGACATTAGTGAATTTTGATATCTGTGCCTCATTTTCTTCGTTGAATTATTGTGTATTAACCATTATTTCAGAATTTGTACTGAACACATCCCGGAAACTGATGTCTATCTTAACTGTAAAAAAAGTATGAGAACTATATACAGAAGAATGGAAACGGTTATTACTGTACCTGAAAGATTCCCCTGCACCACGCACTTACTGAACCCAGAGAATCACCAACAGATTGTAAATTGAAGTGAAGAATGGTAAACATTGTCTAATATTCTTAAACGTATGTGAACAATTTGCAAAATCATTAGTGACAGCGAATATCTCAGCATTTCTACGTACTCCAGTTAGAAAAAGGAAAGCCAACTGGATGTGTGAATGATAATCACGAAGGAAGATGAATTCACTATTAGGAACGTTGGTCTTGAGAGAAACTATCATTTGAAGACAGGAATTTATAACTTCAGAATGATTAATGACATAGAGGAGAAACAAGCAAACAAATTTGAAGAATGAGATATATTTTTGAATGAAGATCAAAAAGAGATTTTAGTTGAAACCTGGTAAAGATGTATAGGAGTGTACAACTACACTAATGCTATCCAAGATGAAAAAAATGCAAGACTACTGCATACAGAATTAGGAAAACTGAGGGGAGCAGTGTTTTTAGCAGAAAGTTGGGTTTAGATTCTAACTGGGAAGAGAAATTAACATGTACATAGTGGTCTTTCCCGTGTCGCCTCCAAACAATCCATTACTTTTAACTTTTAGTTGAAACCAGTTTGAACAAACTCCTTTACACCACCTAGTGGCACCTGGTACCACAGTACCCACACTTAAAAACCTATGCATACATTCATTCCTAAATGTTTTAGCAGCCTGATAATTCAATGAACATTGGCTAAGGAAATTCATGAAGGGCTAAAATCATCTATAAACATGGTGCAGAGAAAGGATTAGGTTGCTGTACACTGAATAAACATCAGCTCCATCAGCATTTCAGACTAAGATTTAGCTGTCACATTAAAATCCAGACGTAACTTGTCTGACTAGAGAAGAATGTCTTCAGCTCCATTTTAGTCCGATTTTTTATGTTATATTAAGCAAAAAGTTTCTGTCTAAAGTATCTTCAAGGGACAAATATAAATAAATAAGCTCCACTAAGTTTAGGTGTGAAGATACTTCACACAAACTGACTGCTTATGCTAAGGCAACAGCATCCTATGTGTGTAAAAGTAAAAATGAAGTGCATCTCTCGGCATACTATATTGTCCAACCCAATGAATTCATCTTGCCGGAGAAATATGCTTGGATTCTGTAAGTACATGATTCACATGAAAGCAACCACTAACACTTGTCATAAAACCTAGAGTTAAAAACTTCCTTATGAAAAGGTAGCTTTTAAGATAAAAATTCTAAGTAGGAATTCTAGGATAAATGCACATTCATTTACTACATACCAAGTATTTAATTTTATGTAGTTCATACTGCATAACTGATATGTCGACACTCACTTGTGCAGCCCAAACAGTTATACTCTAATTATTACTATATTTTACTACACTATGCTTCCAATTTCTTAAAAGAATTCAATTAAACAATTTTGAAATAATTTATTATTATGGTATTATATAAACCGTTGTTAATGGATCCGCCAATCTCCATTATTCTCCAGACTTTCCTGTCCAACACTACAATGCCAAAAAAAAGGAAAATTGAAAAATCGTAAAGCTTTCAATATGAGCAAGGAATTAAACAAAAAATGCGAACCGCAAGACATCCATCTGGGTTACACACACAACTGAAGTGAGTATAGAAAAAGCACGCAAGTAACTCATTATGTAAACAAATGCAGGTAGTGTTGGAAACAAAGGGGTAAAGTATGTTGCCTTGTGAACACGATGGAGCTACAGACTGTAGGCTATCAAAGCAGATATATACTAACTGGTATCGAGTGTAAAGGGAACAGCATTTTTAGAAAGGACAGAAAGAGACAGAGAGAGAGAGAGAGAGAGAGAGAGTTAGAGAGAGATGCGAGATGTGCTGTTAATGCTACTGTATAATTTAAGTTCAGTTAGGATGGAAATCTATGACTAAAATACCAGTATAATGTTCAGAAATTTGTAATTTATTGTTTATTACGTTAATTCTATGTATTTCCCTCTTACTTTGTTATTTTCGTTTTTGCTTGAGCTTGTGATTTCCAGTGATTTTCAAAGTGATTTTAATAATCAGTCTAAGTGTCCCATAACACGGGACACTTAGACCGATTATTAAAATTCTGCGGCACACTAAAAATATATTCTTTTAATATTTTTGATGATCTGGTAAACAAACGGGCATAATTTTGATTGATTTACACACACAAGAAGATGGAAGACCGTACACTAATAAATAAATGTGCAAATTACGGAATTATTTCTTTCAATTAATTTATTTTCATAAATCTCGCGGCACACATGAAGACCTATCGGGGCTCACCGGTTGAAACTCGTTGCCGTACACTTAGGGAAAGTCTCTGGCTGTGACCAAATTCGTCATCTACATCGCTATAATTCAAATGTATTAATCCTAAAAAATTTATTCTTGTTAACGACTGCGTCATTAAGGATCGCGTAAAAGAATTTTCTATCTTTGCTTTACATACAAGAGAATAATTTAACTAAGCACGTATAATAACCCTTAAATCAATTTTATCTCAAGCAACTCCGATTTACTCAGTCATGGCGGTTACTTCACTTAGGTCACACAGGATCGATTTCTTTTTATGAGACAGTGCATTGGCTAACAAAGATCAGGCAAGGCTATTAAGAAAATCAAACATGTTTATTCTAACTAAGACAATTAATGTATGCAAACGTAAATAGGACATATCACGTGCCCGATTCTCCACCCATTCATTAAAACAATTCACTTAAAGCATTAGACAAAGAAATTATTTACACTCAACTTATTAGACGTTAATGGAAACTGAACTTATTGAGCTGCTGCGAGAATTCAGCCTCAACGAGCATGTGACAGAAGGAAGTCGAGGTCAAAGAGTGTTAGATTTCATTATAGTGTCAGAGAGGGATTTTAGTTAAAGATGTAACTCTTCTGCCTGGAGATAGAGACAGTGATAATGCGGTACTCACTCGGAAACTGGCTACGTTTATGAATGTTCCATGCAGAACATTCAGGAACTTATGATCAACTGAGGAGTATACTGAGCTCAGCCAAATGGTGTCAGTCGTTGAATGAGAAGCATTTAAAAAACAAAAATATTTAAATGTGGTAATATGGCAATGCGTCCCTATAGTCAATAGAGTAGGAGTAAAATGGGGATGTAATCTTATTAAGCAAGCTATTCAGATTATGTGGAAAGGATACCGTGTGAATGAGAATAATATCAGTTATGAAAAGTATAAGCAGATGGTATCGACTCAAAACTGTTGTATGGAAAACTAAGTTTGAGGATGGAAACAAATTGGCTCAGAAAGCTAAAGAAAAACCCAAAAGAATTCTGTCGTAATGTTGCAAGTAAAAGAAAAAACGAATGTCACAGAATACCTGTTATGAATATAAATAGTTGTGCGTGTGACAGATTCGTAAGAGATTGTGCAACTTATGAGTGGTCATTTTGCTAAAAACGATCAACTTCGTGAATGCAACATTGAGCTCGCTGCTACCTCTTCAAAGTATGAAGAAATTCAAATGTATCAGGAGGAGGTTAGAGATGTTATATAAAGTGAATAAGGATTCCACAAATGAGACTCATTGAAGTAAAGGGTATCGAATTGAAATGGATGTTCCTTTCACCAGGTTTTCTAATTTGAGACTCAGAAAAGGGAAAGGGGAGAAGAGTGTATGATGAACCCCTTGCACTTGACTAGGGTGGTGCAAGTATTGATGTTTTCAACTATATACCTATCACTTTGTATGAAGTGCTGGCAAATGTTGTGGAAAAGATAGTCATAGTTTGTATACAGAAATGGCGAATATATAGTTTGAACGAACATTACGACGGTAGAAGCGAAGTTCTTGTTTCAGCGGGAATTTTATAATAATGTTTCCTTTCCTTTACACAGGAGGAATGGATACAACATGATACCGCTTGATTTTTCTAAGTCTTTTGACAGGATACAGCATGGACGACTGTTCCATAATTTGGAGAATGTGGGGAATGGATTACTAAATAATAGATTAGTAAAAGGATGGCTGACTGACAGATATCAAAAAGTGGTGTGTAAGGAATGGCAGCCTGCAAGATTTGAGATACCACTGGAATTCAGTCCTTTGTTCATTGTTATTCAATCTCTATACACTGGTGTGCAAAACTTAAGATCGAACAATATTTCTGAAGATTATAATCTCAAATTCAGACGAATCAGCTTGAGATAATTTGAATAACTCGCGATTTCGAATAGAAAGTGGGTACAGTTTTCAAATTTTCATAAAGGGATCACGGGATAGCATTCAATAAGATAAAAGAGCAAAACGCTGCTGTAAGCGAATTATGTTTGAAGGAATCTTCAAACATAATTCGAACTTCAAACATAAAAGGAATAAAGTTCAAACTTGGATGTATTTTAATGTTTCAAAACCATCTAGATGATTTCACGGGGAAGAATTATTGGAAAGCTTGAAGGATGCCTCAGAATTAATGATATTGCCAGAGAGACTGGAATCTTACATAGCGTTGTAAGATCTGGACAGCGTTTCAAACCAGTGGAATATGTTCCAGGCGTTCGCTGAGAGATCACCCTCTTTCTACTGCGGAGCATGAAGACAGACAGGAAAACGTTATCGACACACCATGGCAGGTCAGCTTGCAAGTCGGTTCCATTAAAGCACAATAAACGGATATCTCAACAATCTGTGGCAAGACGTATGCGACACGTAGGCCTGTACTCATAAATTCCTGTAGTTAGTCTGCGTCAATTTATCCACACTTCATCGTAGAGCATGTCTTCAGTGGTGGTGGTGTATCCATAAAAATTGGAGAAGACACCAATGGGCTAATGTACGCTTTACAGATGAGTCGTTTTAGTCCTTCCTCCGATTGTGGACGACACTTGATTCCTGGTTAAAGCTGTACCGCTTACCATCGTGAGAATGTTCTTGTAATGGATGAACCGAACTACAAGTTCTGGAAGAAGGGACTATGACTGGTAAACGATATTTCAACGAAGTTCTTCAACGTCATGTTCGATTGTTCCGTGGCTCTGTACGAGAATAATTCATTTTTATGGATGATAAGGCCACACCATATAGTACACGAGCAGTGGAGATTCTTCTGGATTTTGGAGACCGAAGTTATTAATCGAATCGAGTCCAGCACGCTCTACAGATCGCAACCCCCACAGAACACATTTCAAACGCAATAGGCAGAACGCATTGCCGCTCGAAATTCCTCTCCAGGAAACAAACAAGGCCTTATCCTTGCTCTCACGGAGGAATGGGCCAGCTTGCCTCCCGAACTCTTTGGAGTTAAGCATGGTACGAAGTTATGAGAGCTGCATCGAAATTTGGGATTGACATATTCCATACTGAAATGTCTCTCCGCATTTTTTTCTGTAAGCACTGTATATTAATTCATTAACTAGTCCTCAGAAAATGTGTAACTTTTGCCCAAAACATATTATAATTTACATTTTACAAACTTTATGACTCATTTTTTGTGTAATATAATTTATTAAAATGTTAGCAATAAACTTATGTCCATATTTGGCGTATTCATGAAAATATTTTCATATACAGGTAAAAATTTAGTTCGTCCTTGGATATTGCACGCCAGTGTAAATATTATTGCCTTGGCAAATTAAAAATAGTTGCAAGAATTCAATAATAACAATCTTCTTCCTTTTACCCATTAGGCCTAGTGGCCTGTTATGGTTATGTATTAGGCTTCATGGTCCGTTACTATTCGAAACTGGAAATTACACGGAATAGGTCGGTCAGTTCTTATTTCCGGAGTGTGCTATGTGCGTGCTTGTGTGTGTGTGTGTTCATGAGTACGGTTTTTCCGTTCTGGGGGATGAAAAACGTGAGTTTGCTGGTGAATTCTTCCCCCCCCCACACACACACAGACACCTCTACTACAATTATAACTACTACAACTACCACTTTGAAATAAACAGTGAAAGTGTCAAGAGATACTACTGGAAGAAAAATCACAAAGCAGCATCGAAACGTGGTACATCGAGTAGAAAAGAAAAATTCTAGTAAGAAAATCGAGCGCTGTCAGCAGCCAAATTGAAACTAAAAGTACAAATAATGCACATGGAATGTGCATTATTTGTACTTTTATATGTACTTTTATATGTACTTTTATATTTGTAGTTATATGACACTCCGTTAATAACACATCCCTCAGAGAGTTTCAGACCCACTATTCAGATATACGTGGTCTCTGCTCGAAACTAACCAGTGTCCACTTCCACCTGTAGTCTGCAAAAGCACACCTGCTTTACCTGACAGAAAACCGAATTTCAGACTCTCCAACACTACAAATTTTAACTTCACCAAACAAACACACCTTCGGCTCCTTTTGGCTCAAGGGCGACATTTATGTATATGGTCGTTTCGATATATCATGGTAGAAAGAGCATTCAACTTGGAATCTCCCGATCACGATCTACTCTGAATGAAAACCTTTATCAAATTTATATGCTGTCTGTATCGCTCTCACATTGCCATCAACCACTCGGAATTCTTTGATTTCCTATCTTTGAAATTCGATGTTCCCTATCTAAGCTTTCCTGCAGTGAAGTTCTCTTCCTTCGCGATTTCAGTGTACGCAATACCAACTGCACAAACAAGCAGGTAGAGATGCTGAGACACTTGCCATCAGAAATGACCTTAAGTAGATATTCACATGTCCACCAGAGTACCATCCAACCCCCTCTGTACGCTATGCACACTTTATTGATGAATGTCAACCAACCATTCCTTCCAAACACCCAACACTCGGTGCTTCCTCTGACATTTCACTAGGAAGTGATAAAAAACCTTACCCAAGTTATATACCAAAACGTGTCCTGGCCGTGACGGCATTCCTTCAATTGTCCTGAAGATTTGTGCAGCAGAGTTAACTCTTATTCTGTGTAGCGACTTCATGCTCTCTTCTAGAGTAGAAGAGACGCTGGAAAAGACCGTACTGACAGGAAATTTGTTCATATCCAACTTGTTCCTAAGAGGGTACAAGTCTTGCCATCAAATTACGCTTAAATTATTTAGCGTCAGTCCTCTATAAAATAATGGAGAGAACCACCAACTGCTATGCCATATTGAACGCACTCAACTAATAAACGACCTTCCATACGAATTCCGCAAATGGCGTTTAACAGGGATCTGCTCAACTATTTCACCCGCATGTGGATAAGCACTATGGAAAAGTTACGCGAATCCCAGATGATTACAGTAGATATTTCCAAGGCTTTCGACTGGGTCTGACACACATAAGATCTTATTCAGTAAGCTTCCGTCATTTGGTCTGTGCAGTGACTTTTGCAACTGGGTTGTCAGTTTTCTAACAGGATCCATATTGTTTGTGATGGTTGACAGTTCCATTTCTTCTAACTATGCAACAAATGCTGGGTTCCAAGAAGGTTCTGTCTTCTCTCTCTCTCTCTTTCTCTCTCTCTCTCTCGCTCTCTCTCCTACACACACACACGCGCGCGCACACACACAAAAGGTCTCTTCTATACATCAACGACCTGCTCCGGTTAACTACCAATCCAGTACATACTTTCCTTCTCAATTGAAAAATATTGCATCAAACGGACATTTACTTCTCCACAGCAACAACCTCTGCAAGCCAAAATTCTGCTCTCCAAACTATTCTTTCATAGGTCTGGCATAATCAATTTCAATGCCTGCAAAACCAGTTTTGCCTTATTCCCCACACAAAAAAGGACCATGTTATCCCGTATTAACTTTGATACCTAAATCTCTACAAAAGATGAGATCCGTCTACTTGGGATTACCATTACATCAAGACTCTCTTTTCTTAAACACATCACAATTGCCATCTCGGCATCCAAAATATTAGGATTTCTCTTTCGCCCAAGACATTACTTTACCCTTGAACTGCTATTAATCCTGTACAAATCATAAATCTGCCCGTCCATCGAATAATGCTCGCACATCTGGGGAAATGTTCCTTAGAGCTCCTTAAAAACACTAGACACAATACAGAAGAAAGCAGTCAGACTTATTAACGGGTCATCTCTTATGAACTAACTCCGTCTACTGTCACACAGGCGCCTGGCACTGCGTCCATAAATACTTCCATGGTAAATGTTCATCAGATATATTACCAATAATTCACACTGTCGCTACAAAATCCATTGAAACACGCACTGCTACCATCACTTCATTCCCAACATCTTTTCACAGTCAAAAGTCTATACTCATAGAAAAGGTTTCGCTTCCTCCTCCTCCTCCTTCATTTCTACTGCTGAATTGGGGGGGGGGGAACAGCCTTCCCTCATATGTGTTTCCCAAGAACACAATGCACAGGCTGTCAAATTCAATGTGAACAAGTTCCTCGTTTTCTAATTCATTTCCCATGCACGGTACTAATGTAATATAGGTTGAACAACGAACCTCTCGTGTATGGACCCAACATAAAAAAATACAAACACGCTTGGCGTCAGCGTGACATGACAACCTAATCAACAAGCTGCAGATTTGAGTCATTCCATGGGAATGGATGTTTGTTGTTAACCTCAGATGAAAGATGAATTTCATTTCATCACCCAGTTAACGTTACACCAACTCCTCGCTTACCGGGGTAATTCTTACTTATCTCTTAGAGTAGTGTTTCTCAAACTTCAGATATCCGTGTACCCCCTTCTTAAATTTTCATTATTTCCAGGTACCTCCTTATAAAAAAAAAAATAATAATAATAATAATAATAATAAATATATTTCATTGTAAATGTCTATTTTATTTGAATTTAGATGTACATGTATCAATAAATAAAAGATATGATTTATTTTTAATAGAACAACATTTATAATCATACTATAAATTTTCATTTCTTTTAAATAATTTATCATCAATGAAAGGGATATAATACCAACGTTTTCTTGTTGCTTACAACTATTTGTATCTGCTATATTGCTCTCTTTTGTGCGTTTTATAAATGCAGTCTTTAACCAATCATTAATACTTACGAATTTGAAAGCTAAACAAATTACCGTATTTACTCAAATATTACTCGCATTTTTCCCAAATTTAAAGCAAAATAATCGTGGTGCAAGATCTATGCGGGAATTTTGAAAAAAATTAAAGTTTTCAGAAAACAAAACTGAAAATGGGTATGACTTGCCAAGAAGCTCCAATTCGCTACTTCCGGTCTCGAGAGCAGTTTCCTTGTGAGCATCGTCAAAGTCATCTACTCAAATAAAGTCATCTTCTTTCCCATTATTTCAAGCAAAAATTACCAGTAATTTACGAGACTTAAGATATGTAATGAACAATCCTTCACGAATGACTAATGAGAAGTGAAAGCAGAGCGCGGGACGGACAGCAATGGTAGCCCAGTAGAGACAGAGCAGCTATGAAGACGTGCATATGATTGGTGTCAGTAGCGCACTCAGGATTTAATCTTGAGTGCGCTACTGACAGTTGAGTAGACGATTTGAGAATACACACTATGCATCGCATATGAGCTATGACTAAGCAGTATAGAAATAGAAGATACGACACAACATAAATAAAAAAATGAATTTTAATTAGGAAAACATTTTTGGAAAATGTTCTGTTTTTTTCTTTTTCTTTGGGGTTCAGGGCCCTTTGACCCCCCTCCCTCTGGATGCACCATGATTGGTGGGGAATTAACAAGATCGCGCGATCCAAAGACAAAAGCAAGACGACAATTGAGTTGGCTCTCATTTCAACAACTGAGTTGTCAACCGAATTGCATAATACTTAAAACGCATTCACTATATATTTCTTAGTTTTAATACGTTCACGACTGGGTGGTGTCAAACGAAACCGTATGTTGCACTGACAACATATGATTTTGTTTGAGTCTATACAGCAGTTTCTGTGGGATGGGACATGTGATTCATTAGTTAGTGCCACTTTTATCTCAGTTGTCTCTATTTGCACTATTTGTTGAGAAATATATTACACACCCTGCAAATGTCTCTGTACCTTATTCAGGGACATAATAAAACTACTTGTTATAATCTTATTGTTATAGTAGTTGTTGCGGAATGTGAGTTACTATCGCTCTATAGTACTCGCAATTTGAGTAAAAGAATTCATACGTATTATAATTTAATATTTTTTTTCCTCAATATATATAATTTATTAAGAAATAAAACGTTTAAATTAATTCTTTTTTTCTCAGTAATGATTCCATGTGTTAATGATGCATAGCCAAAAATTGTCACGTACCCCAAGGGGGTACGCGTACCACATTTTGAGAAACACTGTCTTAGAGTATAAGAAATTAGAAATTTAAAAATCAAAAACTGTGTTTTTAACATTACTTGAAAGTAGGAAAGTTCGTTAAAATTGGACATGATGAAAAGGGGTATAGTCACACTTCGCCCACCAGAGTAGCAACTCTTGCATGTGCACTTCTATCTCCATTTCTGGTACAACCAACGTTTGCAAGTTTGTGTTTGTCATTTGATTTTTCTATCGGTCTTGGTACTTTGTTCCTCTGCTTTCGACACCGCCTTTGTTATGTTCCGGATTAGTCAAGATTCACAGATGACACGTTTAGGTTTATTTTTATATTATTATAATTATTATGTTAAGTGTGTAATTTATTATTATGCTCATTTCAACGACATCGGGCACAGACGGTAGAGCGAAGATGGACATTTTGGGCATGCTCATATTTTAAAGATTTAAATTATCAAGTTGAAATCTAAATATGGTGAGTGTACAGTTCAGACTGTTTTTACACCTGTTGATAAGAATCAGACAACGGAACAAGTTGCATCTCATATTTGTTACTTTTCTCTTAAAGCTATGAACGTCTCTCCTCATCTATTGATCATTAATGTTCCATTACAATATCATTTCTCTAAAATAAGTATTTTATGGACTGTTAAGGTAATTGGTGTTGCACGCAGTAGCTTCAATGTGTTTGATGAGATGATGTTTCAGCAAGAATATCACCAAAA